>NC_086228.1:25161385-25767774 GCF_036321145.2 Pelmatolapia mariae
GCTTTTGAGTGCTTATGTGTGTAAAATTCTTCTAAAAACAGGCTGCATGTTTCTTTTGGTAAGGCACATAATAACTCAAAAGCCTTCCTTTGACAGCAACTGTCTATAGCCGTGAAAGACCGTGAGTTTGACAAATGGATTCTCTTATAGCTGTCTACCTGGTTCTGCATGGGGAAATCAGACAAGAATGCTGCAAGGCAGCACTGTCCTTAGTCCTAAATGCCATGTCTGGGAACACAGACGAGGATCATTACTGAGCTGGACCGTGTAGTTAAAGCTGACAAAATGTCGTTTACCTCAGACATAGCCAGCCCTCTCAATTGTCTGTATCAAAGAGGAGAAAATGGAAATTTGTCTTTTAAGTCAGAAGGTATTTAAAGTGTAATCTGTTCTTGAGAGGTCATCATTAAACAAACAGTGTTTGCCGACAGAAAAAAGTCTGGCTTTCCATACTTTTTATCTCTCTGTCCCTCCTCCCTTTTGTATCAAAGACAACCTTGGACAGGATCATATTAAATGCTTCACATCAAACGACAGGGTAACCATGGAAGCCAATCTATTTCATAAGTTAAAAAAAATCTTTACAAAAGCAGATTTTTTTGTGTTTGCACCACTCTGTGAAGCCTTACGAGCCTAAGGACAGCAATAAATAGACATTTTAAGTGAAAATCTGTGTTAAAGTGATCAACCAACAATGTTCTATAATCTTTCCAACTGATGGAGAAAAAGGATCTAAATCAAAATACCTGTGATTCCTGAGATGTAAAGCTTTTGTTTGCAATGGAAATACAGAGATTTTCTGAAAATACATATCTTTTGACCTATTCTTTTACACAAAGCAGCTCTCGTTTTTCTTACAATGAATTATTAAAGAAAAGCCTGTAAAATGAAACTGAAAAATTCATTAAAGACAAATCTTGCTACTGGTGCAAAACAACTCTCATATCCCTCCCTTTAAAACTATTCTTCAACACCAGCGTGGGAGAACTGCATTTCCACTTAAACTGTGTATAATGAAATTAAGATGCTTCACCATTCCAAACACTAGAGAATTTTGTAAATGTAGTATTAATCCACCGGGTGAAGTTATGTGCTGTTAGCTGCTTTTGTCATGAGAATATGCACTAGGGAAACCCAGTCAACCGGTTTTAAATTACTTGAGTCTGAGGAGGGAATCTAACAAGGCCCCAGACTTCAGCTCCAGTCCAACAAGTGCATTATGTTTTCACTTGGTGGGGGGGCTGAGATGGCTGCCAGGCTCTCGGGCAGGGTGGCAGCTTAACAAGGCAAACCATTTAAGACATGAATGAACACATCCTCTGAAAACACATGTCAGCTTTAGCCAGTATTTTGAGTCAGCATGGCTTCTCTATTGTGTGTTTGATTCTTAATAATGACCTCGGTGTCACTTCTCTCTCTTTTAAATCCTCTACCTGAGAAAACCTAGAAGGAGAGAACAGGCGCTCAACAGCTGAAAAGAATGTCTAATGCTGTTATGAAAACATAACACAGCACTCACTTCTTATAGGTCAAAGTGAAGTTGAGGTAACGGTTCTTCGACAGAAAAGACAGAAAGGTAAGAATAAAGGCAAGGGCTTTAATAAACAGATAATTGCCTACAGATTCCTAGCACTTGGCTGGAATGACAGAGAGCTGCTGACAGAGATGTGGGTTCGGTTTGGCGAGTGAGAATCACGAGAAATGATCTTGGATAGTGGAGTTAAAAATAGAGCATGAAGTGGAGGAGGGAGAGGAAGCGGGGAGGGGGACGTACCTGTGGGCTTGGAGGCAGCCTAGTTAGCAATGAGCAGCACCACTGTGGACGTTGATGGGCATGAGGAGGAGACAAAGAGAAGGGGGGGACAAGTGTGGTTGCGAAAGATGGGGAGAAATGGAAAAGGAGAGGAAAGGATGAGCATAAAATAAGGGGAATATTAGGCAACAGACAATGAGCAGGATGCGGAAAGGAATAGAGAGGTTGGGGAAGGTAACGAGAAAACAAGTCAGATTAGCATGAAACCCCTTGTCTGAGTCAGAAACAGACAATAATTTCACAGTAGGCTGCGGATAGAAGCAAGGATTGGCAATAGTCTGCAACTGATGCACACACACAAGCACAAATTGCAGATGATAGCGCTGGAGATTCCATAATGAATTCTTCCAGCAGCTACACATTTATATAGACAATACAGCCTTATGGATTAATGCATTATTTCATGGAATGTTGCCTACTATCTAAGAAACAGTCACTCCTAAATAAGGTAGCCCTCCAAGTTTTTGGCTTTGTGCTTATTCAGTTTAAGATAGATGAACGGGCCTGTAAAGTCATTTTCACAGACGGTTGTTGCTTCTCTGTCGCCACTTTCCTTCAAACATTCAGACAACACCACAAGTGTTCATGTTTCTCTAACACCAGATCTTATTTAAGTTTTTGTGTCTGCCTAGCAGTTTGTGTTGCTTAGGCCTTGCCACACTCAGTCATTAGTAAACAGTTCATTTAAACGATTATACATGGTGACCGTAATCTGGATTCAAGATTAGAAAAAAAAAAGTAAGAAATTAACACTTCATCTAGACAAACAATTGAGCCATCAGGTGCTTCACAAATTAGACGCGTGTTAAATCAGGTGCAACAAGTTTTTAAAAAGGACCTCACGTTTCATTAAAAAATTGAATACTCATCATGCACATGCTGAAATTATTAACAGACCTGAAGAGATTTGCTCAAAGCTTCTGGTAAGCCACCTGTCATAATTTCAGATTTCATATAAATAAATAACAACAATTCAACAGAGATATGGCTTTAGAGAAGCTAGACAAATATTGACACCAGAAGGTAGTGAAAGAAAAAAAAAAAGCAACAGTCCCATCATGGGCAATTGATGTATTGCATTGTTTACTTCAGGGCCAGCCAGGTGCAGGGTTACTTTTTTTTGTCAGGGAGATCTAATCTGAGAAAACAGAACACATGGCCCATCATTTGGTTCCTAATAAGCTATTGTTCCCATTGTTCAGGAGGGATTCCAGTGAGTCATACATGAGCGACAGAAAAGGGACTTGGCAGGAGAAACTGTGCTGAGCAGCTGTATTGAAAACATCTTGGGATTTCAAAGCCTAGTATGTGGATTCTGAAGATTTTGTAATAACAAGAAAATTAAGAATTAATAGATTATAAATATATAAAAGAAAATACTGCTGATCCAAATCTTGTAGATGCTCAATATATCACAAGAACTGATAGTGATGCTCATTTTTTCCCCTCATAACTCAGTCGCTTAAACACATTTATACAGTGAGTAAAATATAAAAAAACCCTGCCTTATCTCAATGACAAGAACATAATGAGATTCAGAGTAACTATTCTAAAAAACTGGATACACGTGTATCCACTTCCTTGTCGATTAGATTTATTTGCCACAGTCTGAATAATGAATTATGGTTATAAATCACTCTGAAAGCATTCATTAGTTCTCAATACAGCTTATTATTGAGCATAACAAATTAACATGAGGTGCGCTAACAAAACCACAGTTAATTATGGACAGTGTGACAATATCTCCTCCCAGTGTTGCCTACCACCACCACTTCCTCTTGATGTGCATCAATCTGCAATGATTTACCTTATTGTTTACCTTGGAAGAGACAGCAGGCCTGTTCGGTGCTTATTAATTGCCTTCAAAGTGATACTACAAGCTTTCATCTCCTTTCAATTCCATATGAGTCATCATTAGTTACATAATTAAATAAAAATGAAAAAAGCTGCAACATTTTTTTGTGAGTATTTGTTTTAACATGTACAGAGAGATACGTATCGTAGCCAAGCCAATTTAAATATTGTGGGAATGAGTAAAGAGTGGGAACACTGAAATCCCTTACAAACCCTACACTGTTGAGCAAATGTGAAAAACAACATTTGCGTTGCAATAGCTGAAGACAGTCGACATTTATATTGTAAATAGTCAAATTGCGCACACTTCCCTGGATGTTTATGCTATTTGGAGTTCATTAACATGAACATTATTCTGTTAAAATATAATAATTAGCACTCACTTTCACACTCGTAAATGCAAGCTTAGAGTCTATATGTGCAAAAATTAACCATCTGCTACAGCTACTTAACTGTGGCTGAGAATCGCCTACATTTACATGGATGAGAAGGATTTATTATTTTAACAGCTTCAGTGCACAGTAGCTGTTGCACAATAAATAAATAAATGTGGTAGCACTGGAGTTTTCCTCTGACCAAATAATACCCACTTACAATGAATGACAGTAGTACATAAGTAGCACAATATTCAAATCTTGTGCAGCCTTAGGTGGTGTAGAAACTAAGTGCAACAGATGTAATTAAGACATAAAAACAATGGAAGAAATTGACACTGATGTATAATTTTCATTCAACATGCCTTCTCAGCTAACGTAAAACTTTAATGGGATGTTTTTGTGACTGGAAAAAAGGTTTATGAAAAACCTTTTCTGCTGTACGATTTATATGCTAATTTATATCATTGGCAAGCAAATTCTGGAATATACAACTGATTGATAATATCCAGTTATCCTTACATTTTCTCTATGCGTACAAAGTTTTGGGTTGCAATAGCAGCTGACTAGAACACTTAGTCTTTTACTCATCATGGGCATGAATGCCACTGTAATTTGGGGGTTTGGATTATTTAATTGAACTGCTCTTTTCCCAGGCTGAAATGATTGTACATATATCCTCAATAATTTTAAAAATGAAGAGTTTGGAGCACAAGTTTGAAGTTATTTTGGATTTTCCCCAATCCATACACAGTAAAAAGTCTACATAGACCATTATTAAAATTTGGTTAAATGACCTTGACCAGACTCTTTTGGTTTCAATCACCAACCTTTTGGCATCTTGGCTTAATATTTTATCACTCTTCTTGACAGACATTTTATATTTTGTTTACATTAATTGGACTTTTAAGCACTTGATGCAAATTTTCAAAACGGCTCCATTGCATGACCCTACCACCATACTGGTCAGTTGGTACAGTGCTCATAGGTTTGAAAGCCTCTTTGTCTCATTTGAACATTTCTCTTTTCTCCAGGAGGCATTTGGCTCATCCATGTGAGCAGCTGCAAATTTCAGTTGAGCTTGAAGGTTGATGGTGCTTCCTGGTGCCCTCTCAGTCCATGCCAAAGCAAAACTGGCTTCACTTCCAGTTTCCAGGTTCCTGGGATGTTCCTGAACATCCTAAGCAACATCCTTCCTCACATTTGAAAGTGACCATTTGAGTCTGCTTCCGAAAGACTCAAACTGTCATCCCACTTTTGTGGGGGTGTATTTATAATATCTATATTTTTGACCCTGTGTGGATTAGAGAAAATCCAAAATAAATTCAAATTTGTGCACTCAATTCTTGTCATTAAAGATGCATGCTTTACAATTAGTAAAGTTAAAACAACTAAGCCCAAAATTGCATTCATGCTCATGATGAGTGTATGTAAACTTTTGACCACAACGGTGGTCAACTACTCCATTGTGCTCTGTGTGTACTTGGAGTCTTCTTTGAGGTTCAGGTGCCAGGAACAATTTTGGGAGTTTGGTACCATGCAATCCAAGCAAATCTCCCACAAAATACCCCTAAAGGGTCACAGTTAGGGCTGGGCCATATCATACCATTCACGGTAATACCGGTATAATGTCGGGCAATGATAAGAAAATGAAACATCGCGATAAAATATGGGTAAAATGCGCATGCGCAGTGCCTTTGTTTTCATACGCACATGGCGGAAAAAGTGTGTCGGCGACGGAGAATGAGAAGGGCGAAAGCGGATCGTTGAATGAAACGGATGAACCAGAATTGGTTTGTAAAAATGCTGCAACTTCAGTGGTGTGGAACTGGTTTGGCTTTCGTCCATCAGATACACAACAAAGCACTATTTTTGGTAGAGCATGCTAGCGGGCCGTCGTTATTACCGTGTTTTTTTGAAAATACGGCACACTTAAAATCAATCCTTTGATTTTTCTGAAAATCGACAGTGCCCCTTATAATCCCGTGTGCCTTATGTATGAATTCTGTTGTGTTTACTGACCTCGAAACGATTTTATGTGGTACACGGCGCTCGAAAATCTGTCAAATGTTTTAGTACGATTTTGCTAAGCTACGAAGCTGCACCGCTTGATGGATTGTCGGAGCATTACGGCTATCGTAGGCAAGAGCCTCGCGGAGTGATACGTACTGTGCTTCAACATAATATTACCATATTGTGTGCGTATAACCTCTTTTTAAGTTTTGTGGATATTATACATGGTTATGCTGAGGATATGTTGGCCAATTTCCACTGGAAATGCCTTTTGGTTAAACTGTCAGCAAGGAATTTGCATTTGCACTGTTAAATTTTTATATAACTTTAATGCACATAAAAAACAGCTGCTTGTTTAAGTGAAAATACATTGATGGGTTTTTTTTTTGCAATAATAAAGTTGTGGAGTTGTAAAGTATTTTGTCTAGTGTCAATTATATCGTCAGTTATATCATTATCGCAAATTTTCAAATGTATATTGTGATAAATATTTTTGGTCATATCGCCCTGCTCTAGTCACAGTTGTGAATATTATCCAAGTCCCCAAACCAGATTAATTAATGTTATATACCCCAAAATGTAAAACATGAACGTATAATTTAATCTTTAAAATTATTTTATAAAGTAGAATTTTCCATGTGTTGAGTGTGAGTACAACATTTGGCTTCTCTGAACAGAAAAATGTATGGCAATGAAAACAAGATGTTAGCACATACATTTTTAGGGCTAACTTGGAAAATAAAGCTCATCATCAACACCATAGCAACATAACAATATATTGTAGTTTCCTCACTCGCTCACCTCTTTTTCCTCTTGCTTTTCTCTTCCTCTTTCACTTGAATTTTAACTTGCTGTAAAGAAAAAAAAACCAAAAAACAAACTGCATCAGCCCACCATTCTCTTGCTTTGAGAGTCAGAAAAGGAAGATGGTCAAAAAGGACACCCACAGAATAAAACCACCCTATGAATGAAAATTGAATTCTGTCCATCTCTTTCAAGTACTAAATATGCTCTGGCAAGAGCCACAGTTATTACGCTTTGATGAGACTACTCTGTTAGAACTGAGACATCACAACTCAGCTTGCTGATTTCGTCGATGTCCCTGCTGAGAAAACCTAATAGAAAAAACTGGATGATTGAAAATAATTAGGACCATACCACGATACATAAAAAAATAGTTTAAAAGCTCAGATGTAATATGAATGCAACACGATACTATAATTGAACCAAATAAAATAGCATGTCTTCATTCAGCTTCATTCAGTTCATTTCAAAGCTGCTTTTATTTGACACTTTCCAAAAAGCATCAAAATACAATTCTGTGAAGTAAAAACAAAAGAACAATAACTAGCTTATACATCGATATCTTATACATTTATATTGATTTTATTTATTTAAATTTATATATATATAAATTTAAATAAATTTAAATTTATATATATGCAGCAATGCAACTGAGATTAGAGACATCAAAGTGTACAGATACCAGAAAACTACATTTAAAAAAAGAAAAAAAAAGATTTACAGTGTGTAAAATCTCCCCCCTAGAGGTCAGCATACAGCAGATTCTTGTCAACTGAAACTATTTTTACCCCTCTAGCTCTAACTATGGTGTCTATAACAAGCAAGGTTTAGTCAGCCAAGAGATCATAAACATTAAATTTAGATTATAACTCAAAATGGTTCTGACCAGCGGGCCAATGTCTTTTAATAGTGTTTGTGTAAAAAAAAAAATAAATAAATAATAATATTAATAAATTGTACACACTATATTTCAGGTTTCTGAATAAATACCAATATATACACAGTATAACTATAATCACTATATAACCAATGTTTTATATTGATTTGTAGCTGTAACTGGATATTTACTACTTTTTATCTATTTTTGAGTTCCCCCGTTCCCTTCTCTCTTTTCACCAAACCCACTATTACCTACTGGTGCTCACAGAAGTCACCTAGTACAAATATAGTTCTTTATAGCAGCAGTAAAAATGCAACAAAACCACCTTGACATTAGCTGTCCTTTTCTTTCTTTAACTTCATTCATCTCGCTGAAGATGAACACTTTCTGGTTGCAAGCCCACTTAACACTTGACAAATACCATTAAATATTCTGCTGTCACACCACCTATCTTGATCAAATTAAAATGGCTCCCCTTTCTAGGCCATCACAATCAGCTATTAATATGCCAAACGAGAGTATCACACAGAGATAAATGTCAGTGGTGTAATGTACACAGGCTAATGAGTTTTGAACACCGCTGACACAGTTGGGCTCAAATAAAACAGAAAGGACAAGAGTGATGACTAGTTCACTTTATTCAATTATCCTGCCTGAGCAAAGGGTATTGCCAATGTTAGAGGGGGGCATCTTGAATTTTTCAAATAAAGATGGTAAATTAACTGCCAAAGCACTGACAGGAAAGTCCAAAAAGAAGCGACAGTGTCCATATTGCTGAAGAGAGCATCTGGATTATTTGACAAACCTGAAATGTGGTGAAACTGGTGTTACACAAATCTTAAGACATCAATGTGATGCATTTATATCTTGGGTGACTTCCATTTTATTGTAATTTGGATTGTTGCTTTACACTTTTATAGTACACTCTGCATGCTATTTGTTTAGCAGTTACATTTTGTTAGGATGCTTTGCCTCAAATCAAACATGGCAAGTTCTCTTTCTTTACACAATCATTTCCAAAGTAAATGTAGTCAGACTCGAGTAATTTTAATGATGCTTAATGATGATTAATGATACGCTAATAGGTCAGTTTTAACTGTACCAAAAAGGACTCAAATGCAGAATTTTAGCAAAAATGTAACAAAGTTGAGAAGTTTGAAGCTCTATTTTTCAGATGGTTACTCGGTTGTTTTGTTTTGATATCTCTACAAACCTGAGCTCGAAATAAATTCAACACAGCTTTTGAAGAAACCAACGTTGAATTACTCTGTTATGCTTTCTAATGTAATGTTTCATTTTAAATCTCGTCTATATAGACATTTTTCTGATTTCTGAATTATTACATAATGAAGAAAAGTGAAATATTATTTTATGAAGTGACCATGATCTAAAGTATGTAACAAATGTAAATGTGAATAATGTAAAACATCAGATCCCGGAAAGACCCAATCAGCCATTTAAAATGTCATATTTGGATTCAACACATGAAATCCATAAAAAAATAAGACATTTTATCTCTCAAGGAGACCATCAGAAGGTTGATGGTCCTTTTTTTCCTGATAAATAACAAATATGTCAACCAGTGACGAGTCCACAGCATTTAACATTCATCTTTTTTTGACAGTAACTGCTTGTAGATCACTTATTTTGTCCATGTGAACCTATTTATGCACTCAAAATAGCAATTTTAAATACTGAAGTAAACATTTTAAGACTCAGTAATTAGCACAGAAATGGTTCTGGAAGAAGTATATTTTTATAATAAAGTGCATTGGCTTCTACACCACAACACATTAGCCCTTTCATGAAAGAAACACTGACACATTTCCTAGTATCTTCGTTCACAGCAGGATGCAAACTTTATATGTCTCCTGTCAGCATTTCCCAGCATGAGGCCAGCAGTAACTGTCCTTTTTAAAAACCACGCTAAATATAGGAGTATTTCAAAATGTTGTAATTTGCATTACATTTAAGAGTAATGACCATCAATTTAGGTGTATGGAAAAAGATGCTTTATTCAGAGTTTCCTGCATTGCCTTCAGTAACTTTTCCTATTCTCAAATTACAAACAGACTTTTTGGAAACTACATTTATACTTACAGACATTATCTGAAATTGTTTTGTATTGTTCAGCAGGTTGGACAAGATGAATACCGGGTATGCCTCAGTTTAATCACTGACATCCAGAAAGAAGAAAGCTAAAATAAATGATGTTCAGTTATGTCTTACCCAGACATCCGCTATAGCCTTTAAAAATATCAATGTAATTGAATTTTTTTGACCTGTTTGCACAATGCAATTCTGTAAAATTAGATAGCTGGCTATTCGATTATATTAAAGGATGACCTTCAGACACTAGATTACAAAGCTTTTCCTTTCAACATAGATTGATGTTTATGGTGATGCATAGCAAAAATATTTAAGTATCTGGACATACAAGACAAAAAGTACTGTCTTAAAGTGGGAATAAAATCCATTGCTGATGGTCAGCAGCTCATCTTTTGCACTTCTGAACACGTGGCACAGCATTTGTGAGTGAGCAGCAATCACATATGGCACCCTCAATTTGACATTTGTATTAAATTACATTACAGGTTTAGCATTGTAAAAGAGGCACTCATCCATTTAATAAACTTGGACTGCGGTGTACACTTATGGCTCATAAAAATCTCATCTATAATGGGCTGCCATCTATGGCTGGGCCTCAGTCCCTCTGTAGAATGCACAATAAGACTGAACCTCTAACCTTAATGACTTTTTTCCTCAGTAGGATGCACTTTTAATTATCAGCTTCAAGGCTCTCTGTACAATCTGTACTCAAAGGGCAGGACTTGCCTGACGAAGATCCAACTTTGCAGACTTAGCCTTAAGTCACTCAGACAGTCCAAACCTGTTAGCACTGCCAAATTCACCAGCAGCAGCGGAATAGCCTATGACAGTGTCGCCTTTAACCTGACTGCATCACACAACAGCGTTGCTGAGCTGGTTTTTATTTGATCAGGAGCAATACCCCGACAGCATCAACAAACAGGAATATATTAAATACTGTAAAATTACTATTTTGATCTAAATTCATGAAAAACTATAGCAATTTAAGTCTTGCATCTTTAATACTAATGTGAAAAATCCTTTGCTGTACTTGTTATTCTGTCTTAGAGCAGGATGACCTTGACAAGTCAGTTGGGAAAAGAGCTTTAATGCTAAACTGGCTGTAAAAATCAGGAATTACTCCAGCCTCTCAAACAAAGTGTCATCAACACATTCTCATACACGGATATCACTTTCTCTTGTTCTGTCAGATGCTGCTGGAATCACAGAGATACTCACAATGTGTCCTTTGGCACTGGTACCTTGATCCAACAGGTATGGTAATATTAGAAAGAAGAGATAACTGTCCTCTTTTAATGACTAATCATTTCTGCGTTAGAAGGTATGAGAACTCAGAGAGGGGTTTTTGACACAGCGGTTTGTGCATCGTCGTTACTCTTGCTTTAACTGGTTACTTTGTTGGTTGATTTGTTGTTCTTTGGTTAGCTTTAAGCAACAACACGTACATAGTCAGTATAACAGGTTTGGGTTATGCCCCATTAAATTAATGTATGTTGGAAACATTTTGTTTACCCAGTTTGTTTTAACGTGGCTCCAAAGGGTCCTTCAGAAGCGAGTATAGCAATAATCTAGTGCATCATTGCATGGACACTTGACGTGACAGAGCCTAGCCGACTATAACTGCACGGGCACATGTCACAACACATCCCACAAAAACAAGCTCGTCTGTCCTATTAGGCTTCTTTTGAGAACGAGATAAATACAGAATATGTCGGTTATGTGCACAGCACTTCCTTGGAACAAAAAGAAGCATAATCATGCTGCACAAACAGTGTTGTTTACTTCACTGTAAAATGTACATATTTTGCTTATTTTTTGTAATTCACCCAAACAGACAGCAACAATGGCTTTATATTAAACAGCTGCTTCTTTTTTCCTCTTGAAACTTTGACTGGAGCCTCATTATTGCATTACATATTTTCATTCATCAGCTCTTGAATGAGGCATCAGTTTAATCAATCGTGTATCCTGCAACGATGCAAAAAATTATTAGATGTTGTTTAGAAAATATTGTGTAGCCAAGGCAAGTAGCATAGCAATCATTGCAATTATGGATTAGAGGACCACATGACAAGATTTGGCTGAGAAAATATTAATGGAAATTTAATGGAATGGAATCACTTTACAAAAGCCATTTTAATGCAGTGTTTAATACAGTTAACACACTGTGTTCGATACAGTGTGTTTGATTGGTAACCCGAGCTGTCTATGGCTTAAGCCTAACCAAACAAGAGCAAAAAATATCTGAATATCTCTGCCAAACCTATATATTTTGCTGAGATCAAAACATTTCCAGCATCCGTGGGCAATGGCCGACTATTTATTTTTCCATACAATTATGTCATAACACTTAGTGCTGGGCGATATGGAAAAAATGTTTATCACGATATGAATTATTTTATATCACGATAACGATATATATCACGATATACCACCTGACCTGTGGTCATCTGGAAAGTATGCAGTCTGTAAACAGCCAGTGGAGAGGGTGCAGTCTTTGATTTGAGTTACCGTAAAGCATGTCGCAAATCCGGGTGCACGTAAAGCAGCACCATGTCGCAAAACCACAAGACAGTTTCTTTGCGAAAAATATCATTTTTTTTATACTTTATTTTCTCTTGCATAAAGTTAAGGGTATGCATAGTGAGAAGACAACAGTAATATATTTGCACAGGCTATTTAACCCTTTAAGACCTACCATAGAACCAAGTCCGCCAGAGCTTATCTTTACATTTTACATGCTGTAGTGCCATTTGTGGGAGCATTTCAAGTTGCCATACATCAATACAACCGTTATAGCCCAAATTTTAATAATATGTATGCATTAAGTCCATAGTAACTACATAAATTGCAAAAAAGTGCAATAAACTACAAAAAAATTGAAATTTTTGTTTTTTACATATATTTCTAGTTAGAGAAATTTAAGAGGCTTATCCCACATAACTGTAAATACAAAAAGTTGCACAAAATAGTTTCCAACCACGAGAAATTTATTTTGAGTGTCTTCATAGTTTTATGTTTGAGATACACAAATTTTTATATACTACAGGAAAAATGAAAATAAATATTATAATGCAAATTTGCAAAAAAAACAGCATGTGCATCAAAATAAACTATTTCCAGCAGTGTAATTTGACTTCTAAGCATCCCAGAAACGATACAGAAAAGCATAAAGTCAAACATGACTTTTAAAAACACCAACATAGGCTTTGAAAGTAAAAAAACTACATTATCCACGAAAATGACGTCACTTCCGGTTTCGGACAGGTAATGGCGGACATGCGATAGTTGCGCTGACTTATATTCCAACGTAGGAAGTGTTATGAACAGCTGATCGGATCGGCAAAGCGTGTTTCTGGAATATTATGTTTTTGTTGCTGCAAGTCTGGAATATTATGTTTTTGTTGCTGGAAGTGCTTTTTATGCAATTTTTGCAAAGCTATATGTGGAAGGAAACCGTGACCTAGGGCAAGCTAATGGCATAAGATGTAAGTACAACTCCTCCGGTTTCATATGCAAAAAAAAAAAATTATTGCACTACCTTACGTGGTTCCAGTTCTACAGGGATTTAAAAATAGTTAGGCAAAACGGAGTGTGCCTGCTCCGACCAGTTGTAAAGGGTTAATGATATATTTTATGTAATAATTTATAAAATTAGGGTTAGAAACGATAGAAACGATAGAAGACAAATGGCACGATAGACACTTTTCTATCGTCCACACGATATATATCGTCATATCGCCCAGCACTAATAACACTAATGTTTTACTTTCGATTTCATGATGGTACTACAATGTTTCAAGTCTGTAAAATGCTATTTTAAATGTTATAAGTACAACATGATATTCAAATCCTTTTTGGCAGTGCAACAATTGTTCAGCAAATAATCTTGCTGGGTCAGCCGATGACTTATTCAGCAGATAATCCAGCTGAACTGGCATCTTTGAACCACTTGCTGTTCTTCCTCTCTCTACAGCTGTGTCAGATAACCATTAAGCTGAAATTGAACAGCCACCTTGCTGGCCAGCTTCTTTTCTTTTTTTTCTTCTTTGAAAAAAAAAACTCTTCTCCCAAAAGATGTGCTCATGGCTCATCACATCCTGCTGAGTTAGAATAACCAGTTTGCAAAGAACTGCAGATAAATAAGTTTCTTTGCTTCTAATGAAACTCAAATAAAGACGTGAAAAAAATCTACACGTCAGTCCCAGTCACAGGAAAAGAACTCCAGTACATGTCACCATATCGACTTAAACAGACAACATTCATGGTGAATGCTTTGAAGTCTTTTTTTTAAATATAATATTAATTTAATGTAAATTTAGTGCAAAGTTTGAAATGCCTTATTGTTTATTTACTAAGCTTTAGAGCAAACAGCTCTGATGAACAGTTTCTCATCACAGATGAAAGTGTAGCCTGAACGCAACATACTAACATTGGCTCAGTTCTACTACATTATTAATAAGCTCTTTATTTGCAAAGACCATCTAAAAACCTTCTTTTTTGATGTGCAAACCAGACTTTGCAGCACAAGACAAATTAGTAGTTTCCCATCTTCTGAAACTCTCAAATATTTAAAAAAGTAGCACAGTACTAGACCTAAAAAGGAAAAAATGAATACCGAACAAGATACTGAACAAAAGAGTCATATTTGGCCTAAGATAACTTAAAGGATGGACAGAACATGAGAAATCGGGCTGTAAAAGAAGCCTTTTGAAACCGAATATACCAGCTCAGACACATCACCAGGAGGAGGAGGTTGCTGAGTGGGAGTCATCTTGTTACATTGCCTCTATGTTCCTTCTGCAGTGCTTCCTGCAGCTCCAGTTTTTACTCTGTTCTCGTTCCTCCACTGTCTTCCTCTGCACCATCTAAATATTTTATATGTAGCCTGATGTTGTTTTAGGCATCTGTCCTACTCTTTGATCAGGCTGACTGTCATTGATTGGTTGTTGGAGTAAGGCATCGACTCCTTCATCAAAAAGGAAGAGGCAATAAAGACAGGCTGGCTGAAAGGAAAAATTAGTAAATACTTGCATCATCAGTTTGTCTTCAGCTGTTGTATCAATCTTTAAAGACTCAATACAGTGAAGTCCTCCTTTCTCTCAAGTTGCAAGCAAATTTGCCCCAATCTGTGTGCACATACTGCTGATACTGTAAACATGCAGTAAGTGTAAATAGTCTGAGTGTCTGTCTCACTGATTTATTGTTGCATTAAGACCATTGCTCTGACTTTGATGTGTTGCACAACCGGGAAAACGTGTTGTGAAAACCGGGCCTAAAATCTCAGAGTTAGAGGAAATGTTACTGCTGCCATAATCCTTTGGGTAATCGTTTACATTTGATCGCCGTGCATGAATATGAATGCTGTTGTGCGTGTCCTTGAAAAATCCCCTAACTTAGTTGCTAGGGTAGAGGGATAGACATGAGCACTTTCTGCACTTCTCCAAAAAACACGACAGCAAGATTTTCTTTCACCTCGAGCAAAAAGCAAAGTGTGAAACAGAGTCACAAGTGGGACACATTTACAGTACTCAGTACAATAAATAAATAAATAAAGCAGAGGCAAAAAACCACCCAAAAAGTAAAAAATGGAACAGTAATATTAAGTTGTAGGGAGTAGAAGACTCCCAATGTAAAGTAGAACATTGCAGAAGGCTCGAATTAGAGACACTCTTTTCCAGGCCTAATTCAGAGTCATTTTCTCAATTTATCCACGGGAAAGCAGCGTATGAAGGGCCCTTTGGTAGATGAAAACAGGAAGGCCAAGCAGTGAGAACATATCGACAGAAAAGAAATATGATGGGGTCATGGAAAGTGTACAGCTAATCCTAGACACAAGGTCATAAAACAGATTCTGGTTTTTGGTGTATGCGCAGACAATTGTGCATTTTCTCCGAATAATTTGATCTAAATTGATAATTTGTTACCCAGGTGTGTTGAGTCATGGTCTTGCGATTCATTACATTGATTCAACAGCAACAATGGCCCATTTTTAACTGATGTTTTTCAACATCATTTTTAACTGTCTGAAAGAAAATCCCAGTGGGTATGAAGTTAGATTTCCTCTTAAACAGATTTTAGCTTTTCACTGCAGTAGTGTAGTATCCGGGCTAGATTGCAGAACATGAACCAGTCTCTGAGGATGCCGCAGGCAGCATTTAAACTGTGGCGTTAGTGCAAGTTGTTCCTATTAACAATAGATGGAGGTCAGCTTTTAGGATGACGTGGTAGATCTTAAGCCTTTTCTGCCAGTATATGAACTGAATTTAAGCTTCAGCATCAACGTGTATGAAAATCTGCCTCATGTGAAAGATTTCGTTTTCATTTTAGCATAGTTTTAATGTTAAATCAGGCCAAGTTACACACTTAAGAAAACACAGGGCTACAGTCTTTTATGCACTTTTTGATGCAGGACAAACCGAATTTGCCTTATTTATTTATAAACACGACTTTTGTAATTATAATTGGTAAAGTAATTTTAATTCTTTAATTAACAGTGTGTATTCTTTAAAAATATTACTGTGTTCACAAACCTTTCTTTGATTTGTTTTGCCTTCTTAATCATTGAGCTTTGAAGAACACTGAGGAAGCCTAAAGTCAACAATAAAAGTTGAGTTTTTATTGTTGAGTTTAAAAGCCAGTGTCCTTGGCTATTATGTAGCACAAATATTGAAAAGGTGACTCAGGTGGAGCTACAAAGCTGAAATGTTCTACAGTTTCATGTGAACTGGTTTGGAATTTTGTTTCAGGGATGTCCTTAAAAACCCGTGCACACAGAGCACTAAAATACGTGTTCCTGTTGCTCTTGTTTTGAGAAGCTAAGGACTGCTGGAACACTTATGGTCTTTTTAACAAAAGGCTTGAAGTGGCCTGGAGGAATGCAAGAGTATCTGCAGAGTGGGAAGAAGCAGACTACAGTTTCAGTTGAAGTGTCAGGGCTAAGGTGAAAAAGGAATCGTCCCTTTGGGACATGCAGCAGTCAAAACTAATAACAAGATGGCCTTCAGTGACTTTACACATATGGTATCTGTTCGTAATGTGGGAATTAACACTGATATAACTGAAACCAGAAACATTAGACTCCTAAGTCAAAACTGTACCTAGTTCCCATGAGTCAAACCAAGGACAAAAAGCCTGAAGCACTGTCACAACGCAAACCACCACCCACCCAGTCACATTTTTGAAGTATAAGCTTCTAAAGAGTTGAGCATGAAACGGACCCTTTGTGCTGAGCAGTTTTACAGCGAACAGTGTGGCATAATATCTGGTGGGTATTCCCCTTGAGTCAGGGGATGTCACATATGCTCACGACAGACATGCACACACACTAACACACACACACAAACACATAGAAGAAATGAACACAAAGGCACAGAGACACTAGGGCCATTCAATTAGATGGATGCACAAAGATTCTCTACACTTCAAGTTTAATGTACCCTTTCTCACACACACACACACTTTCTTTCTCGCCTCCACTCTCTTGTGACAGAATATACCCGTTGTTTCATGCTCTTTGAGGGAGCGTTGGGGAGCCGGGCTTCTGGGGCTCTGGGAACGGGCATGAATAAATGGACTGTCCTTCATAGCAGCATGAGGAGAGCTGCCAAACATCCAAGCAGGGGATCTTACAACCATTATCAAAAAGACCTTTTTCTGACTAGCTATAGTTACTACTGTGGCATCTTTGAAGTGGCGGTTACACCCACCCATGTCCAAGTTCACATGTGTTTGAAACAGCACGTTGTGAACGCATGCAACGAAATGCACAGTCAGTACTAAAGAGACACAGAGACATCCCGCTCTGGCTCAGATCAAACAAAAACTTGAAAGCTTAAAATGAAAGACTAATTTGTGAATAGACCACATAATGCATAAAAGAATATATGGAACATGTATTTCCCTGTTCAAGTGTGCTTTTTATTCTAAATTTTGATTGTAACTAGCAGATTCTAAAGGTTGACTTCATTACTCCTTAATAATTAAAGATGAATAATACCGATGCATGCCAGCCACATCACACTACTGTAGGGAAACTCTTAAAGCACCTAAAGGTATAGTGGGTTTGTCTTTTAGGGAAATATGTCAATGACAATGGAAAAAGAAATGGGACATCGGTGCTATGACGCAAGATACCAAGAGTAACATAAAGGATCTATGGCAACATAAAGGCTTGTGTCTTACTTGAAAGACCTGGATTAGGAAACAAACAGGGTGGTGGCTGTATAGGTTTCAGCATTGTTACCGGTTGTTGTTACTCGGGACATTTTTTGGAACAATTCTTTTTTTTAAATTTTTCTAATTATTAGAAGGTTCAGGTTTCATTCTCTCTCTATTTAGTTTTATACCTGGGTCTCCCCACCATTTGGTTTTAGGTGAAAGATCTTGATGAAACTTAAATAAGTCTAGTGGCTTTCCTTCCTAGCTCCTTAGTCTACCATGACCTGGATGACTGAGAACCTACACAGACATATTTATACTCACTGGCTCTTTTTTTGAGTCTCATGACGACTAGGCTTGTATATCATAGTGTTAACTCTGCACACTTACAAATGACATCAAATTGTGACAGGGTTGGGAGTGAGAAAAGCCTAAAATCTCACAGGTGCTAACACGGGTTCATTTTGAAAATAAACACATAATTTTAGTTAAAAATCAGCTAAATTCAGCTAACAGTGTTAATAATATACATACCCCAGTTTGTGAATAGTTTTCTTTACTTGAACAGTACAATAAATACCAAGACTATGAATATAGAGAGTAATAGTAATCAGGGCAATTTGGATTAATCACATTTCTTACATTCTAAAATGGTGTAACTGCTATGTGTGACCATGAATAAATCTATCATGCAGACAGACTGAATGAAAATCGAATATTCATCTAATGTTAGAGCTCTAGCGCTTAGATTTGGCAAGATTTGCTCAGAAAAATTTCTCAGAAAAATAATTTGAATTCTAAAACCAGAGTCACGTGACAAAGTACTTCGAGTGATTTATTTTAAACTGTGAAGGACTTTAGATACAGACATTAGAAAACAGCACATTCACTGTATCTGTGCATTCATCGTTTTTTATGTGTGTGTATAAGGAGCATTTATCTGGGCAAAAATGCCTTGTTGACAGGCAGACAACAGTAATTCAAATAATTACCCTTTACAACTAAGGTATGCAGAAGAGCATCTCTGAAAGTACATCGAACCTTGAAGCAGATATAAACCCAATTAAAGGATGGATCCATCGTGCATTTGTTCACATTGGTGGGGGTGTTATGGTGTAGGGGATATTTTCTTGGCACAGGATGAGTTCCTTTGTAGCAGCTGAGCATTGCTCAAATGCTACAACCTACATAAAAATTGCTGACCATATCCATCCTTTAAGTACCAGAGTGTGCCCATCCTCTGAAGGCTACTTTGGGCATGATAACATGCCTTCACCTAAGGAGCTTGGAAAGAAAAGCGTCTGGACTTGTTTAAGTTTTCTTGAAGACATTTCACCTCTCATCTAAGAAGCTTCTTCAGTTCTAAGCGCAATTGATAGAGAATCCCAGATTGGGATTCTCCGGTCATGGACCCCCTATTTGGTCCTTGAACTATACTCAAATGGCCGTAACACTCACCAGATCTCAAGCCAACAGAGGGGTAGAACGAGAGATTTGCATTGTTCGCATTTGCAGCTGAAAAATCTGCAAGACCTGCTGCTATGATATCAACATGATCCTGAATCTCTGAGGAATATTTCCATGTTGAATCCATACAACTAAGAGTTAAGGCAGTTCTAAAGGCAAAAAATGGTCCAACCTGATGAAATGGCCAGCGAATATATATATATTTAATTTGGGGGATGCTGTGTTTTTGTTAGAAAACATGCCTACTGAAGCACTCCACGAGGTGATATATGAGGTGATATTTCCTTGTTAAGAGTAGAAAAGTTGCTATGTCATATTTTCCTCCAAGGCCTTCCCCAATTCCCCTATCTTTATATAATCGCTTGGCTGGCAACTTAACTGTAAGACAACTTAAAGTCTGCAGCTGCTCCAGGCAGTTTTCTAATAGCCATCTTAATAAACCACTTAACCATCAAGCCTGTCTATTACTACTCTTTTCTGGGGAAAAAAAAAAAATCAATAACTGATTTTTTTCTTTTGGCAACAGAAAAAGAAGAGAGAGGATATAACCTGTCCTTGTCTTGTTGTGTCAGTTTTTGTGGCCTTGTTCAGGCTTACTGAATATTATAAGTCTACACACACACACACACACACACACACACACACACACACACACACACACACACACACACAAACATACACACACTGCCAGGCAACTCTCTTGACAATGAAGTGTTCTAATTAGCGTGGGTAAACAGTGGAGTTGAACAGTGTGCTTGTTTAAAACTAACAGAGCTTCCTCTGTGATTGATTTGTTAGCTCTGTTTGAGAAAAGGTCACTAAGAGGCAAATCCCAACATGTTTAGCACGTAGAGGGGGAATTGCCAGCAGAAAAGCTGCGAGTCAATCAAAAAATATGGATAACATATTGTAAATAACAAAACACTGTAACTGATTTCTGGCTGAGGTCTCCAGTAATGTTTGGTGGAGCATTGATTCCACTCGTATGTATATTGTAGGTTTTACATTATGAGAAATCCTCAAGGTTATATATGCAAACACAGCCTCATCCGCTACATAGGAGATTTATATAATTAAACTAAACTGTCTGTTGTGGTTAGATCTAAGTAACAAACCCTAATAATGAACCGTTAAAATAATAAAATAATAACACACATAGGCCATCCATTCAATAAGTGATGCTAGAGAAAGGTCAGGAGTCTACATTCTTTGAAACCCATGGCTGTTTAGAGAAAGTTTCACAGCTGTTGAGAAAGTAGTCTGGACTGAATCTGAAAGAGCTGCACAATATTTAGCCAAACATGACAGATTATCTAAACTTAAATGCAAAATAAGGCCACGTTCAGCCTGTACAGCTGCCTTTAGTAATAACCAGATAGGAACAGATACTGACTGCACAGAGAGCATTTTAAAATGTCAATTGTATAATTCAGTCTTTTCAGATTATTGAACGAAACTTTACACCATAGATGTGGATCTGCAGTTCTGCTCAAAGTTGAAAGAGATTTTCATCCTGAGAAAAGTATTGGTCACCCATAACAACTTTTGCAATCTTTAGTTCTTTGGTTAGAGCACTTGCTGCCTCTGCACACTATTTTTTGCTTGAATAAGTCAGTTGAAATATACTGCTGCAAGTGCTTTATCAAGTTTGTGGTGCTGAAGCTTCAAACACTTCAATCGCTTTCAATTCCCAACTGTTTTTTTTGATGCCGTATTCTTCCTTTATCTTTCATCAACCAGAAAATACAACTAATTTTGATGAGTTTTGTCACGTTAATATTGGGTGACAGTTATTGTGGGAATTGGGTTGAGTCCTTTTCAATCTGTTGTCTTGATGGCAGGTCACATGTTACATGTTTAACAAGACTAAAATACCTATATCCAAGATGTGACTTGTCTGCAATCGCTAATTACTAGTCGAACAGTAGTATCTTTAAAAAGTATGAAGCAAACATTTGTCTTCACGTTGTACACATTTCTAATAGCCCTTTTCCACTAGTACCTACTCAGCACGGCTTGACTTGGTTTTTTGGGTTTTCCATTAGGTGGTAGCATCTGGTCACTCAATGAGTCATGAGAGGATCTCCTTCATGAAAGTCATCACTGCCATTTTTGAAACCTTGCAATGAGGGAAATGGCTACATAAAACACTGCGGTCCCCCATTCTGATAAAGCCGCAAGTATACCTCTTTTGTTGTGGCATTGCTGACGCATACAAATGATGTCACAGGCCTAGGGTCACTGTTTAAGTGACCCTAGGCCAGCGTAACGGAAGTCTTGACCCTATATTGTCAGCATGATGGTCATACATCAGTAGGAATTACACACAGATACTTTACATATACAAAGTCACACAGTTTGAAATTTGACTGAAACATGCTACAGGCTGGCTTTGTATATCAAAATGTTGACCACAGAGTATGTGTCAGCATTAACTAATATAACATTAAAAAAATTCCATTACTTCACAGAAGATACATTTTTCTGAAATTATATTGAAGCGCATAGTTCTCCACTAGAGCAGTAACATCTTGGGCAGGCACCGTTTTCTGGCATATTGACGCCAGGATACTTAAAGCTGCCTCTAGACAGGGTCAGCTAGATCGCATTGATTTTTATTGAGGGGACCAATATGGAGAGAGAAGAAGGAAGTGAGAGGGGGAAAAATGAAAGAAGAAAAGAATAAAGACTGAGGAGTGTAGGAATCAAAATCAAATGTATACATGCAAAAAAACAAATATATATATATATATATATATATATATATATATATGTATATATATATATATATATATATATATATATATATATATATATGTATATATATATATATATATATATATATATATATATATATATATAGAGAGAGAGAGAGAGAGAGAGAGAGAGAGAGATAGAAGAAGAACAGAGGTAAATGAATGGTAGGCTAATCCCAAACATGGAACAGATTTAAGTACATGACATGAAATGTACACAGAGCTGTTAAAAGAAGAACACTCTGTATATATGCTCACGATTAGTTACAGCAAACACTCCACACACACTAATTTATCCCCCCCCCCCCCCGAAACATCTATACAACCTTCTTTTCGTTAATCTCATCCTCTCATGTATACAGGCACAAACATGTTTATAAGAGTCCTGCAGCTCTTCTTCTAACAGTTGCAGTAACTCCATTAATTAAGTGCATGTACTGCTACTTGAAAGTCCTGCGCAAGTTCAGGTACTGCACTGAAAGCAAAAACAGGCATTTACCCCAAGATTACAGCCACAAATGCACACAAACTGTTAAAGAATCCATTCTCATCTTCATAACATGAAAATCTTTTCTAATGGGTCTGTTTGCATGACACAATATTTTTTTGTTAATAATTTGTGTATGAAAGCAAGAAAGTGAATGAGGGAGAAAGATTTCTCAGGGATTACATATCCATAGTGCCATCTAGTGTTTCCTGGAAAAACACACACAAACACACACAAGATTTTAGCTGTGATTATGCACATCATTACTGAGAGTGACATAAAATAAACTATCCTTAATGGTAGCCTTTTATTTTAGGTCTTTGTAAGGTGTTCTTCTACCCTTCCTCATTGAAACAAATGTGTGTGTTATGTGATAAAATTCCACTTAAATGTAGCTACAGGCAAAGCAGATGAACAGGCAACTATTAGAGAATAGGTTTGAGAAACAGCTGTGATGACTTTAAATAGGCAGAGCCATCAGCAGTTCTCATTAGAAGTAAGTAACACATTAAAATAAATAATTAACAACACATTACTAAAATGATTAATTACATAATACATTATGACCCAAGTAATACATCTGTGACATCTGCAATTATGCCCTCTTATTTGATCCCCGTGTAGTCATGATAATTACACAGATAATGTATTATAGTTTTGTTTAAATATTTAAAACTGTCTGCCTGATTCATCACAAAAGAAGAAACCAGAATCATAGTAGTTAATTCTGTTCATGATCTATCGCAGTTGATGGGTTGTTTGAAGTACAGCACGAAAGTTATGTTTTCTTGTGACTGGTTGGCTGCACAAACTAATGTGAATTTAAATCCACTGAGAAGTCAGGGATGCTTGCAAACATTCATATCCAGGACAAATTTTGCTAAAATGTGATAAATTAAAAAAAAAAAAAAAAAGGTCTTTAGGGCTCTGGAAGCTGTGGCTCAAAAGGTAAAGTGGGTTGTCTACCAATCGGAAGGTCGGATATTGATTACCCGGCTCCTCCAGTCTGCATGTCGATGTATCCTCGGGCAAGATACTGAACCCCAAGTTGCCTCCAACACGTGTGTGAGTGAATATTAGGTAAAACAATTACATATTAAAAAAGTACTAGTATGGATGTGTGTCTAATTGGATAAATGAGGCTTAAAAAAGTGGTTTGAGTGGTCAGTTAGAGCAGAAAAGTGCTATATAAGTACCAGTTCACCCATCCATCCAACCATCCAGTAATCTAAGAGGAGTAACAATTCATGTGGAAATGGAAAATGACACATTTGAGTTTGACCTTGGGTGCAATTTGGATGAAGATCTATGGGATGATCATCTGATCAGTACTTTAGTGTAGCCATTATTGTGAACTGGTGGGATGGATGGGTAGATGGACAGACTCAAGCTCATCAGTCCTTCGGCCAGATGAGCTAAAAATGTTGAGATGCCTCACCAGTAGGTGCAAATTTAAAAGCTTTGTTCAACCTGCTGTAGGTTTCATGATGGCAGCAGCTGTAGAGGCATTTAGCTGACTACGGAGTGACTCTACAGTAATTGTCATTTCAAATATGCACAGAAATCCCTCACTGTTACGTCCAAGTAAAATATCCTAAGCGACATTAGACAGACAATGAATTTATTATGAATTTATTTTCTACACTTATTTAATTTGATTGAACTATTTTCTCTGCATTGCAGGATTTCTTTCAACTGAATTTTTCAACCCATCAAACTACATTTTGGAGTGATCATTAGCCACGAATAGTTTATTTTCTCAGAGACCACACACATACACAAATGTACAGAGTAAATGCATTAAAATGCAAACTACTGTGTGCGCTAAACAGAAGCATAATCACCTTACCCATGGCAGGTAAATAAAATAATAGAGAAATAAATAAAAACTTTCCATTTTATGGTGTAGTCTCCTGCAGTATTAAATAGCAGTGCTGTAGGAGCTGCTGTTGCTGGTGAAATTCAATACAGTCTGGGTGGCAGGAGTCATGTCCTGAGAAATCCATTATGAAACAGACCTCTTCTTTAGAGAACAAAGGCCACAGCTTTACATTTCTATGCGTGCGTACACACTGTAACAGCAGCAAAGGGCACTGGTTTTATGGGGGCATCCACTGGGTACCAAACGGTCCCTTACTCCTCAACACCCCCCATCTGTCTTCCTATCACAGTTGTTCCTGTTCATCTCCTCCATCTGTTTCATCCCTCTTCTGTCTTGCAGGCTCTTAGGTGTCTACCTCCACTATATTTCCTCATATTGCCAAGTATTTGAGGTTTTTTTCTCCTTGTTCTAGTAATTTCTTATTTAAAGTATGTTGCCTTGAAAATATGTTGTATGTAAAATATATGGGAAAAGGTCCTTAAGAGGTAATCAACAAGTAACCATCCAGTCAAAATCTACAGATATTTTAAGTAGACTTTTTGTCTAATTTATATATTATTTATATTATTAGTACTATTTATGATAGTACCTTTGATGATTTATTAATTCTAAGCTTGCAACCTTATGTCACAAATAGTACAAAGTGAACTAACTACATGAACTAATAATAACAATAATAACTATATGGCTGCCCACTTTATGAAGTGGAACCCAAAATGGGTCACATATGTTTGTGGTGTGTCTCTGTATGTCTGCGAGCAAGAGAGACACTACAATTTATTTCTCTATATTAAAAAAAACCTCCCATCTGACTGTGGCTGATTTTTTTGTTTTTGCTGCATGCTCCAAGCCATTTTAGTACTTCCTTTCCCGCCCTTGTGCAATTTCCTAGAGAATCTTAAAAGAGATTTCAAAAACACCATTAATTATTAGCATCTCCCTTGTCAGCAAAGTTCAGAGTGAGAGATGGAGAATAGGCCTACTTCTCTGCAAACATAAAAACACGTCCCTAATTCAAGAATAAAAGTAACTCCCCACATCAGAGGATATTTGAAGCTGTCACTGCTAGACACAGAGGCAAAAAAAACCCCAAAAAACAAACAAACCAAAAAAAACGAAATAGAAGAAAACATGCCTTAAAAACAGGCCAGTGAGGAAATGTGTGAAAATATTATCTTAATATAACATCAAATTTTCATATGGAGAGGAAAGCTGCAAAAAACATCAAGCTGTTATAGGATAGGCATATAGTAGGAGAGAAACCTGTTTTGATCCACACAAGTTGATTCATCTTTTTTGCTTAAGGTGTTTTTTATTAAAGTGATAAAAATTCAGTAAAGCATGAATACAGCTGGCTAAATACAATTAATCCCCAACATACCCCTTTCACTTTAACTGCAATATTTAGTAATTAATCAAGACTCATTTACGACACAAACATATAAATACATGCAATAGTAACACAAAGGAAAAAAATGTAATAAACCCTGCAAAAATAATTCAAACATTAAAAGAGAGACAGGGGGCAGTTGCAACACACTTGATTACTCAAAGCTAAAACCAGGTAGAATGATTACACTCACTCTGCACATGCTTATTAGGATTCTCCCAATAAAGATGTCAAAGATGTGCAAAAAGACTTCACAGCTGAAAAAAATTTCAAGGACAAAACTGATTCCAATAGAAGAAAGCTACTTTTTGGATATACCATATTTTATTCTGCTGCCTAAAGTTTAGATGAATGTGAAAATTACATAATTTAAAATGAAAAAATACATCTTTTTGTACAAAATAGTGTGTTTTATATGTGTAAAACATATTGTATTACACCTCTCTCTCTCTCTCTCTCTATGTATATATATATATGTATAGAAGTGAAGTAAGTATATATATATATATATATATATATATATACATACATATGTATACTTACTTACTTCACTTCTCTTCCATTTAAATACATGTATAAATATGACCTTCACATCTCATTGTATTGTTTTGTAAAGATCTTGTATTATTTTAACATTAGTTAACAGCCATATGCTACACTAACATAAGTTAAGTCAGAAACTGTTCTTGACTTATAGCATATGTCAAGTCTGTGTCACTGAGCTATGAAGGAAAATGTGAAAAATAATGGTCTCACCTACTAAGAAAAACATAAAGAAAAATATATAGTAACATGACATTTCAGCAGCACATGTTCTTCGAAGTCAAAGGAAGTAAGAGCTTAAAGGTCAAATTTCTTCTTCCATTTAAGCAGTATAATGTCTTATGAAGGAGATACAAAAGCTACCACATTTTTTATGTGTTGAATAAATTGAAAATATCTTTGAACCACTTAAAAATGTAATTTCAGCAGTAGGTTGAATGTTAAAATGTTTTAAAATACTTAATGACACAAACTGCTATGTTTTAGAAACCTAAACCTAAGCTTTACTGTAGACCAGATAATGTAAAACCTTCAAGTGTATAATAGTATGGCTTATTCACACATAAGAAGATAAAAGTGTATGTCAAGGCTTGCAAACGGTATAATTTAAATACAAAAATATAGCATCTCACTGAACACTTTGGAACATAGATTAATTATGAAAGATTGATTCATAGTTAGAGCCTGACTGATATAATAGTTAGCCAATTTTTTTATATTAGACATTTGCTGATGCATCTGCATTAGTGTTTATGAATGCTGAAAAATAAAAAATGAAAAACTAACAAAAAGATGGGAAAAACACCCTAAAAACATGTTATAAATGTTGATGTTGATAGTTTTTCCACTCCTCTGCAACTTACCTGCTAACAACACGTTTTGAACGCCACAAACATGGCAACCAGCTGATTCAAGCAGTCGGACAGAGTGTAAAAGAGTAATCCATTATTGTGATAATAAAACTACACATAGCAAATTTTAGCTAAATTTGTTTATGTTCTTTGTGTTTGAAAGACGAAATATCGGTTGCTATGTATTGGATTTTTAAGTCACCAAATTTTGATATTACTCTTACCGTTCCTATATCAGTCGGACTCTATTCATAATGATCGAGCTTTTAAATTATTTGCAAAAAGTTACTCATTTTGCCCCATAGGGATATACAACATAACTTTATATAGAAAACACACATTAAACACATGGTCTACTCATCTTTTGCCTCTATAGCATCTGAAGTCAGGTACCGTTTCTTTCCTCATTTTTAGTTTTAATGTTATTATCAAGCATTACTTATGGTCAGCTGGTTGAAGCCTTTGAAAAGCTACATAGCAAAGGAAATGATCAGTGTGTTTACGCGGGGGAATTCTGCTCTTAAATGTGAGCACTTTTAGTTAATCGCTTTTCCAAAGTTAATTAATTTAGGCAAATTGATTCCTGGCGTGGTGTCTGGTACAAAATGCTGCTCTTTTGCTAATTAATTTAAAGTAAAGTCAACATTAAAAAAAACCCCAAAAAACATGGTTCAACATGAACAATCAATTCTCTGACATTAGTAGAGAATTGGTTGTCTGGCATAAGACGAGTTAGACGATGAAACAGGAGAAACAGCCTGCCTGTCTTTATTTAAAAGGTAACAAAATCTAACTAGCAAGCTATGCAGTGGAAGGTTCCCTGATGCTTTAAATAACATAACAGCACAAACTGTTTTAACACAGATGTCTTTTTAAATGTTCAGAGTTCATTTTAATTGGCTGATTGATTGACCAACTGACCGAACATCTCCATTCTGCCCGAGGTTCAAATGTTGCATTTTGCTGTTTGCTCTGGTTTTCCACTCTTGGGATTGGACAGCGGTATTTAGTATAAGATACATAAGAGCTAAAAACTTTTTAATAACTCCCAGGGAGCAAATATTAGTCAGCTGCAAAAGCACTAATGCAGTATGACCACTGGGAAAAGAAATGGAAGATGTCTCTATACATGGCGCCTCACAAGTGAAGCCTTGTGATTCCATGACAAATGTTTCACCATCACACTGCTTCTGTCCCACAGTTAACATGCAAAGTAGCAAGGATCTAATTACAAGGCAGAAATACTATATGCCACGCTCGATTTGAAGGCACAGGCAAGATCCCTTGGGAAGGACAAGAGAAACTAAGGCTCAATATGCTGTCGACATCGCTTAAAAACGCTGTCATTCTGAGGAGATTAGATTCCCTGTCCAGAATAACTACTGGCTTGATGCACTATTAGGAGGATCATTGTGTTCTTCTGTTTAAATTCTGTGTGGAACTTCAATGATGTTAAATTTTGTGGACATTACAGTTTATTGTAGCTGTTGTATGTGAATGTTGGGTTATAACCACATTAGCATACACACAAAATAATAAGTAAGCGAATAAATGATATTTAAGCACCTTTGACTGACCAATCAATCAAAAATGTGTTATAATTGCAATTTATCCAAGCTATACAAAATAAATGTAACTGTGTTACAGCCAACAATGCCAGGATACGACCAGAATAATGAGGCAGTCACATAAGTACAAACCTGTCAGTTGGTGATGTAATGTTCATTAAAACAGAGTAAAAAGTGTCTTAGATCTGCTTAGACAGCCTTCTTTTGAAAAAAAGAAAAGAAAAAAAGAAATCAGTTCAAAGTACTTGGAGCAATGTTTGGGAAAAAAAAATCCAAACCTTTTCTTCTCTCTGCCTGCAGCAGAGAGAAGAACAGGACTATAAAATCTACTGGGATATCAAAGAATATCACAAAGAAAATAGCCTTTAACCAATCCACTTGGGTCTCTTAACTCAAAAGTGAATGCGTTAAGGGTGCGATTATGAAGTCACACAGGCAGTGGTGCTGTGATAAAATTTTTACATAAAGCGTCTAGTTCATTATCTCGACCCATTCAAACACAATCAGCAGCACTATGGTTTCACATCTCAGCACATATGAAAGAGTGACAACACCCAGGACCTATTCAATATGTTTCACAGCATTTCTGTGATAACCAAACAGACAAACAAACTGGCAGAATTAAAACGTGTGTGTGTGTGTTTTCAATCTTAGATCACATCCTAAACACAGCCGCAGAATGCCGGGGGTTGTGGTGGAGATGTGTTGGGGAGAATGGGCTGCCGGCCTATTCCCAGGAATCTCAGATTGTGTTGGGTTATGTGAGTTTGCTTTTGTTGGGGTTTTCTAAGGACAGGTTTCCTCTCTCTTCAGCTGAGGAATTTAACCAAAGGATCTGAAAAAGCCATGATGTAACAGTAAGTCTTTATTTTCCGTGTGAAAAACCCAGTGGTCATGGTGGAAAAGGGCAACGATACTAGAAGCACTAGATCCTCCAGAACCTTTTTTTTTTTTTTAAAGTACATCGTGCTTAAATTACTCAAATAAATCAGAGTTCTAAAGTTTCTTGAGTTTTATATCCAGTATTGTGCAATAAACTTTTGTACATCTACACTTTTCATTGACTTCGCTGTAGCTTTTTTTTGTCAAAAAGGTCAACGCCTTTTCAGAACTAGAGCTTTCTTAAAATAAATGTGATAAGCTGAGTATTACAGCCCTTGAGTACTATTGAGTTTTATGGAGTTACTGTATCTGACTCATGATCATATGAACCTGTGGCTCACATATACAGCCTTCAGCACTTTCAAGTGTGTCTTACAGTGTCTTAGATTGTGTTGTAAGTATCAGTGCCAACAGATATCTAGTGGCAGTACCAACAGTAGAATTACAGGATTCTCAATATCCAATCTGATACGACAGCAAAAAAGAAACCAAAAGAACTCCAACAATATTACCCCACAAACTTTAACCTGAACCCCTTTATTAAAAGTTACTTTAATCACTGACATGGTGGTGGCTGACTGTTTGTGTAAAATGTTAACATTTTATTTTATCGCAGCACGTTCACTAGTGAAGTATTTTTCTTTTGCTTGTGACTCACTGAATTTATTCCATTTTTGATGATGTGAAAAATCTTTGTCCCCATTTAGCAGTACAAGAGACTGGCAACCCATCCAGGGTATACCCTACCCTTTGCCTTATGACAGATGAGATAGGGTTCAGCCTCCCTCCATGAACCCAAACTGGTACTTAAGAAAATGAATGGGTGGATGGATTTATGCAACTATAACCATGCAAGTTTAATTATTTGCTTAAGTGGTATGCAGACTAAACAAATTTCAAGTTTTTCGCTTTTCAATATTCTACAAAACCATCAACACACCACTTTGTTAATATACATTCAGATGTGTGTTAGTTAAATATGGCTGATTGGTCATTTGTTGTTCTGTCAGGTGAAATAGTTGATTCAGTTAAGCAATTAAAAGGGTCTCTGAAAAAACAAACAGACAAACAAACAAAAAAATGTGACCTTCTAATTTAACACCGCATGCTGGTGACAAATTATTTCTTCAATACAAACCTAAAAGTTAACATTCTCATCAACACAGCAGACGAGTAACGGATAATCTAGCTGGAAACTGGCAGCGACGTGCGAAGAACGAAGATGGCCTGCGAGGAGATGATTACAAACTACAAAGGAAAGATTTAGATCATATTTGTAGCCAGGGTGTGTGTATGTGTATCGAATACATCTGAATAAGACAGAGACCCACGCAGTAATTGGGAATGACAGACGGGAGGAGAAGACAGAAAGAGAGAAGGAGAGAGAGGAGCGGGAGGAAGTACCGTGTAAGCATATGCATGCATGTACATGGAAATCCTTACATTGCACTTTGGCAGCAGAGGTCAGGAAGACAGTGAGAGGTTAGGAGTAATTCATCATAGTGAATTCAGCAAAGCCCTACCCACCCAGATCCCCCACTGCTTTTTATAAGTAAAACAAGTGGCGACAGAGGACGGCCAGAGGTCGCTGTCATCTTCAATGTAAACTACTGCAGCCTGTACACCCAACCGAAATCCATAAATAAAGTATGTGATCATTAATACATGTAATACTGCTATTGAATAGCAAAGTAAGAGGACGGCTGTGATCAAGAACAATTAAAAATGAATAGCTTCTCATGTGCCTGGAGATGGAGTGTATGTTGACATTTACATATGCGGTATTCACAAATTCACGTTCATTGAAGATGGATAAAAATTAGATGATGTTTTATACAGCGTAGCTAAACTAAAGGTTCATTCCAAGTCATTGCTCTTCACTATCAGCAGAAAATCTCTTTCTGCATAATAGTTTTCTTTAAGGGATTTAAATATGAAGCTAAAAAAAAGACACTTGTTTACAAAGCTGTTGTGTTTCTTGGGAAGGGATAAACTGCAAGTGTGGAATTAAGAAGAAGAAGTTGAGACATAACCTTTTTATTTCCTAGCACAGCTAATGTGTTAAGAATGACTGGCAGCTGTTTTTTCTCCTTTGGTTAAACACAATTTGGATAGATTAAGATTACCGCAAGCAGCTTGCTGCTGAGCATCACAACATCAGTCAACATCTCTGCCACTGTGTTGGATTACTTAGTTATGCGTAACTTCACCTTCCTGCTCTAAATGCAGTACATGTCACCTCGGTCATGCAATCTTCCTCTACTAAAACACTCAAGAGGGAGTTGGTTGATAACATTGAGGAGCATGATTGAGTCATTTAGCTGGCTCTGTGCATGAACAGTAATACTGAACAATAATAATCAAGTGATAAGAATCACAGTCTGATTAAATTTGACATACTGGCATATGTTGAAGTTTTACTATATGTGTTCTAAATACATTAAACATAACCAGAATATATAGAGGAAGTGACGTGTTAAACAAACCTAAAAATTATATAAAATTGTAATTAATTATATAAAAACTTTATCTACACACAACACCTGTCCAACTTGCATCCGCTGTTCACCTTTTCTTTATGTGGCGCTTCCAACAGAACATTGCTTACTAATAATCAAAAACGGATTTTCTTGCTACTAAAAAAATTGGTAGACTAAAGGTTTATAACAGAGGAGTGTATGAACACTTTGCACAGACTGGTTCACCTGCATCCACAGCAAGATGAGCAAGCCCAAGAGAAACGGCAATGCCAGAAGATGAGTATATAGAGCTTTGTTCACTGAGAGACAGAAACACAACCTCACAGAGAGCCCTGCCATAAATAGAGCTGCATAGCAGTGGTCTCAGAGGACAAACAGTGGTCTCAAAACCATCTCCTGGGAAGTAAACACATCCAAACCCTTACGACATACAAGACCGGAAGATGGGAACCACTTTGTATTTACGGCTGATCCCAGGTCTGAGATAAAGGAAAGTAACAGAGGAGCGCATGCAGACGTGTAGTGTTATTTAACTATCAAAGCACATCAGCAATGCTCGCTCGAGCGTGCATACGGCTGAGTTGCGGTTCCTCTCTAAGGCCATGTAAGCACATGACAAAACGTCAGATTAACTTTATAAATGGATGATAAATTCATCTGTCTTCCACCCTCATCTCCATATCTGCCTGTCTGACCATCTTTATCAGCCACTATATGGCCCCCTCACATCACTGTTCTCGCTACAGTTCAGTTATCTCCCTATAAGATGGTCTCCTTGTCACATACTCTCTGGTGTGTTAGTGAGACAGACATGACATCAAAATCAGCAACCAGCTCTATCAAAGGGTATCGAAAGGTTAAGTTTATATAAAGAGCAAAAAGCAGTAAGTTCAACAGAGCAGGGGGGGGACCAATGGAAGAATGTTAAAGTTCAGTTCAGTTCTACTTTTCAGAAAGGGCCACTTTTTAAACAGACTGTTCATGTGAATGAAGGAGAAAATAACACCACAGATCCTAGTTTTACTTCCTTTTTATTAGTTATTTTTTACCATTTAAGATGGGACCGCTAAACTTTGGCTGCCTTTTCATCTTAATACAGAGACTAAAGAAAAAACTACTGAATCCTGTGTTGTTTGAAGGCAGTCATCAGCTACCAACAGCTTTTACGGCAGAATGTTTTCTTGCATGCAAGGTTACTCGAGGCATGAGTGGATGCCCTGAATTAATCAATGAGGCTTAAATGTCAATATGAAACCTTTGACCATTCAGTGGTTCATTATTGGGTCTTACGCATGAATGAAAGTTTTAGCGATGACTGAAATTCAATTATGCTTTTTGCAGGTATTCTGTTGTCTCACATGAAAAATAAAAAGTGTCATTCCAGTGCATTTAGGCAGAACTACATCTATGTGCAGTATGCCTACTCTGGAGCTTCACTCTGAAATAGGAAAAGCAGCACTATGTTCTTCTGAATGCACAACACATACGATGACTGCTTTGAACTTTCCTTCCCACTTAACATTTAGAGTGAAATACTGAAAAGGGAAAACATTCCTGACATCACAAGAACCACTGTCAGGCCATGTTGGCACAACATGGGTTAAAAGAGCTTATACAAATGTATTAAGTCCATTCAGCTTGACTGCATATTGTGACTGTCATCAGTGCAAAAAGTGGGGAAAAATCAATTTGCCGCTTCATGATCCAGTTTTGTCTGCCCAATAAATTTTTAGTTTGTATAGCCCGAGAATATCCTTAGATATGAAATATTACAAAGGCTTTACCAGATCACACTTCACGTTAATGCGTTTTTATATGGAGGCAATAACATACTGGCTACACTACATAATGACTAGAGTGTGAAAGCCATAGATACTGGATAGCCAACCATGTGTCAGAGCTTTTGCTGTCCCCATTTGGAGGAGGCAGAAGGGAGGATGTGTGTGTGTATGTGTGTGACTGTGTGGGTGTTTGAGGATAAATGCATGCACATGTGCATGAAGGGCACGGAGAAGGCAGCAGTCTCCCGAAAGAACACTTTATTTGGAAAGAGCCTCCCATGACCTGGCTTGATCTCGTCCCTCATTTCTTGGGTGGGGGTTGCGCACGCCCATGTGTGTTTGTGTGTGAATGCTCAGTGCTGGGGATTTACAGATCTTTGAAATGGCTGTGCCCCTGAGGATAGGACTGCACTCCCACCAGTGGCTCACAGTGCTAATCTGACTGACAGCTTGGTCCAGCTTTCAGCCAACAAAACAGCCCACTGGCAAGGTCCAAATACCTGACTGCTGAGGAATCTGATCTGCCATGAGATGACAGAGGAGAAGCTACTCACCCCTCTGTGTGCCTAAGCAAATGCTCAACCGCCTGTATCTCTCTCCCTTTCTACCACTTTTTCTGTCTGCTTGTTTGTCAGCACTACACTGCTAGACCTACACATCCTCGGACTCAGCTGGATATGACAGTTTGACAGGCTGTCACAGTTCTAAACCAGAAAGGCAGTGGGATGACACTGTCACGGTACCCTTCGGCAAGCATTTAGGAAAAAAACAAAACAAAACAAAAACAAAACCTCTTTCAACTTTTGAACCTTCCAAGCTTCATTTTTCAAATATGCATTATTTGATATTTTTTGGTTTAAAGAACTAGTCATCAAAACCAGTATTTTAAAGGAAAGCACTTTATGACTTCACTTAAGGCTTGATCTGTTTGGACACTGGCGATAAGGCTTCTGTTACCGCACATATTCACCAATAAGGCAAAGCTACAAAAAAAAACTCCTGCCACGTCAGTTAAAAACACCCCCACAAGCCATCTGTCTTGTTTCTTTTCTCCTTCAGGGGCAAACTGAGAGCTTATTTAGCTAAGATGCCCACTCATCAATCAGCGAGGCTTTTCCATAAGCCATCCAGCACAGCTTGAACTGGAGGACCCTCATAATTGAATATTAAACCCCCGATGAGTAGCAAGGCAAACTGTGATGTTGACTGGAGGCTGTAGTGTTCTGTTGCCGTCGTGTTGGCAGAGATACCTGTGGTGCTGTTCAGTGTAGCGTCAGTTGCATCCTGCCTACCCGAGGTTATTCTGTCACACTGTCACAATTTCCATCTTTTGGATAAGAAAAGTGTCTACAGACAAACATCCAAACTCGCACAGGGGACCGCAGATGCAAGCAGGCATGAATCTATTTGGCAAGCAAATATGTAAACACAGCTGGCTTTTACTCAATAGCAGCACTTGTAAGAAGGCTGCAGAAATCGCCTATTGTTCAGTTAAGACAAGAAGTAAACGTGGCTTTGACTGTTTTTATTTTGGTCTGTATTTACCGTAGCACGCTGAAGGAATCTCTACACAGCTCAAACAGAAGATCAGGGAGCAGCCCACGATTCTGCACTACAAATATAATTGTATTTCTATTAGACCTGAAAGCAAAATAATATTGTGAGATAAGGAGTGAAATCGCAGGGAAATTGCATTTTTCTGGTGTCTTGCCCACATAATGTGACGTATGAAATGGAGGTGGAATTTCACAAAGGGAGGTACTCTTGGAAAGATCAAAATCTGCTTTGCCTGTTATTATAAATTTGGTTGTTTTTCAAAAGGAAAACCCTGTCAGCAATGGAGAGAGAAGTAGAAACCTTAGATTTTAGGTCTCTGTGTCCTGAAGTGTTAGATCAATGAAAACCAAGGTGTCTGGAGCGCTTCCACAAACATTATCCATGTAGGTTTTCTAATTTATCTATAAGATTCGAGTTCACATCTACAGATAATGGCATTAATTGTAGCGATATTACATTAACATCCTGAGAGTATAACCAGCCGATTAATTTATTTTTGAAATTATCACTATTTCCAACCCAGGTTTGTTTTTTCTGAGATTTAGTCACGCGATATATCTCCAAAATTATCTAATCGCCATATTTCTTTAGAGGCAATATACATGCTGGCTACTACAACACACACAATTTGCCACCAAAATACACATTAACAAGCCACCACTTCACAAGAAAGCCTTTTTTCCATGGGAAGCTGGAGCTGCAATCCTCAAACAACTTCAAGCAAAACAACACACCGACTCTCCTGCTGTTAAGACAGACCCTGTGATAGCCAAGTGGACTCTTAAAGATATGGATTATTCAGACCCATTCAGGCATCAGTGTGTTGACAGACAGACCTCAGTAAAAACATCCCCATGCTGTATATCCTTTCTGCCTAATTGCTCTATGGGGATAAGCTGATTTACATGTACAGAGAACCTCCCTATGCAAACAATGATTGTGAACAGTAACATTCAAGGACTGCAGCTGCTGCAGCAGACAAGCGCACAAAACTGCGATTCACGTATACGCTATTTTCATTCGATTTTTCCCAAGCATCAAAGTTTAATAGAGTAAATCTCAGAGATACTGCAATATGCAAGCTTACAAATTTTAGTCAAGGCTTCAGTAATTATGGTATATGTGGCTTAATTACATCTCTTACATTTTAAAATTGCACCATGGCACGCCATCGGGATTAGCGAGATTAATAATGCTTTCATAATTGTACTTTTATATTATTGCTTCAGGTCAGGTAACATATTTTAAACACTGATGAAGCACAGCATAAAAGAATGTAGACTTGTTTTCATTTATTTGGTTAGAAAAATGTGGGGAAAAAACATCTTCATATTCATTTATCTAAAGTAATATCACAGATTCTTAAAAAAAAAAAAAAGGATATTTGACAGGTCAGCTTTTGATTTTCTGGCTAGTCCACAATTAGCTACTGGCTGCCAGCAACAGAATCAAACAGGTACACTACTGTACAGTTGGTATTTACATCTATTCTCGGAAATCGTTGCAGCTGCAACCTCGACAACGAACGCCAACCCTCTTTCACAGTTATAATCATCCCAGCACGCAGAAGGTGACTCCCTTCTCTTTTACAGAAAAAAAGCACTGCTATTGTCATCAGTATAATGTCTTAATAATTATCATCTGAGGGTGCAACTCGAGAGCGAGACTAAGACAAGGGGAGAGAAGTGCAGCGTGGATAGACTAGGAGAGCAAGCAGCACCCCGTGGATGCATGATGAATGAGGGTGTCAGTTGTATTCACCCAACTAGCAGTGCAGTCTCTGAAACTGTCAGTCCCCATGCACTGAGACCTGTCTCATTAACCACAGTGATCATGCATTAAAAAGACAGGCAGTAAGAGAGCAGGGAAATAAATCATTTTTATAAGATGGTGAACCACTTTTTTTTTTTTTTTTTTTAAATTGTAATAGACATTAAATTTGTTTCACTGGTAATCAGCATGACAAGATATGGCACATTAAAGCTCATCATATGGGTTTGTTTTGGTTGTGCATTAGGATTAGAATGGAAACATTTGCATTGCTGGTAATTACTCCAAGTAGATTTTGATAAAGTATTTGTTATTCAATTATGTGAATAATGATGAAGCACTAGGTAACCGTCTCTAACAGTGGGTTCCATTTTCTTACTCCCCACTGTTTTTGGTGTGCTGCATTATTGATAAGGAGCTGACATTTTACACTTTTCTTAAGGCAAAGCCAGAGTCCCTCTACAGTCACCTGCAGCACTGTCTCCACAATAACCAGGCTGACAATCTAATATCACAACAGGGACTCTGCAGGATTCATATTACATTTATTAGCAGGTTTGTGGTGACAACATTGGTTTGTGCCTTCTACTGGACTAGTTTGGCATTTTTATTTAATAACATGGAATTTTCATTACATAAAATTAAAACGCATTCAAGACTTGACAACTGGTGTTCCTGTGATGCTTCAGAAAATCGACTTTTATATGTATTCTGTAAAAATCTCATTTTAATCTTTCTGGGGGAAAAATGAGAAAATGCCTCTCTTCCTGCTGCTTGGAAGCAGCAGGGCGTGGCTGGGAGTCAGCTCAGGTTAGTCCCTGTTTTCCTACATCAGTCATCCTTAAACTTAAAACCACCTGCCCAGTGTGGTGCAAGTCCCCCTTGTGCTGCTAAAACAGCTGCAACTGATTGAGACATGGGCATGTGTGAAAAAGCACCAGGACATTAGAAGTGGATCATTTGCCTCCTGCTGGTTTCAGAGTGGAGTCTCAGAGAAGCAGGCTTGTTCTGGGCATCCTGTAAATGCTTTATTGTACTGGGATCTGGCAGTTTGGAGGCCGGGTCAAAACCTTGGGCTCTCTGTCGCATTCCTAGAATCGTTCCTGAACTGTTTTTGTGGTGTGGTGGGGTGCAAGTGTTCCAATGGGGGAGGCTGTTGCCATCTGGGAGCGCAATTGTCATGAAACATGCCTTGTTTTTCAACGTTTAGGTGGGTACATATCAAAAATAACATCCACATAAATGCCAGAAACCAAGATTTCCCAGGAGAGCACAGCATTGTAGTTGGACGATGAGTGTCATACGCTTCAGCTGTAGTAGTGGTTTTATTGTTGTGTTGTAGTGCACATTAGCTAAACTGATGAGTGCATAAAGGCTAAAGCATGTTCACCAGTCTTTAATATAATCCACTCCAAAAGTAAGAGTTCATTCAGAATATTCAACAGCGACATCATCAACAGGGGTGCAGAAATTTTAGCACTCTTAAAAACTTTTGAGAATAAATTTGCAGGCCACTGTGAACATGAAACACTTGCATTAAGTCCCTGACATAATATTTACCCACCACAGACGTACGAGAGCGCATTTGTTTTTGTTTTCTCTCACCGTCTTTTTCGAAGCAGAAGATTAGGCACACATTTACACACGTCTTCATGCTGCAGGTTTCTGTACACAGATAAGAGCTCGTCATACACTTACTGTATCATTTGACATGGATCATTACACTGTTGCAACCCTGGAACCCACAATACTGCACAGCGTGCGCCTTCCACAAACTAACTCATGCTCTTAGCCAGTGTGTGCCCTCTCGTGCATGTTACTCTCGCTATTCCGCCAAAACAACACACATAAAGGAAACACAGCCTACCTCGGCTCGCAGTGACAGCTCCGTACGTCGACTCGTTGCAGGAGATGGCAACAATGTGATGCTCGCAGTAAAGATCGCGGTTCGTAAGCGCAGAAGTTTTGACAAGTCAGTGAGTCACGGAGCACACAAAGAGTGCCAGTCCCTTACTGATCTGTGTAAAGCAAGCCACTGTACATGGTGTATGACAACGCCCCGAAACAAAAGTGATCCGCTTGATCCTCCGGTGGATCATTACGATTATTATTAAGGATGTTTCTCTCCAAATTGGCTACGCGCACCGGTGCGCTGCGTTTACCTCCCAAAGTGATCCCCAAAGCAAACGTCCCCTAAGGACACGTGATCAACATACGGGGGACGGGAATAGCTCTCAATTCCCCACACAGTAGCAGCTGGGATCGGTTACACCGCTGCTTTAGTGCCCGTTCAAAAAACCCGAGCTGTGCGCACCCATACTCCTCCTCCTACCATATTCCCATCCCCTGTGACCTCACGGTGTCGCTGTCATTTGTCTTCACCTTAGCAATTTGGATCGGTTAATATAATACACCTGTCGCCTTGGCCCACTGATTATAAAGACATTATATTGCACTTATAATCATATGGAAGTTTTCTTTCAGATGTTAACTCACTAATAACTGTAGATAAATTATATTTATTTAGATAAAAATATTTAAATGTTGTTTAATAAAAATGAACAAATTAGAATCATATATGTTGGTTGTACCATTAATCAATGTAAAATAATACTAATAATAAAAATTTTGTCAGGATAACCCTTTTGGGTTATTCCACAATCCAGATTGTTTTCCTTCTTTTCTCACAGACATATAAATAATTTGTAATCTAAGTCAGTAATGATGTCACTACTCCCAGGCACCAATCAGAATTTAACAGCTGCTACGAGTGTAAGCGTTGTTAGGCTCATCATTAGCGTTAATTGGTTTGAGAGCCATATTTTACATTTCCACATTGGCGCAAATGATCGTGATTTATATATATATATATATATATTTTTTTTTTTTCAATCTTAGGGGTCACGTGGACCCAGCAAATGCTCTACAACACACCAGAGCCAACGATTCCTCTCGCTGTAAAGGTCGAGGGGTTATTCGTTTGTCACCAGTTTGTAGATTGTATTTTTTTTCTTCTGAAGTCTATTTTTTTGTTTAATTTAAATAAAATGTTTCATGTATAAGTCTCATTCTTCAATAACACTGATTTTCAGAAGTTTTTATTGCAAATGAATTCTCAGCTTTTGGTCCTTAAACTGTAATAACTGTGAGAATTATTGAATTTTGATAGTCGTAGGCTTAAGGTAGATGTTTTTTTAGCTGAATAAACATTTAGAAAGCTAGAAAATGTGCCAGCGTTAAAATGTGTACATTATGAGCCTGAAGTTGAAAGGAGCTTCCAATTCTGTAGGTGAGCTAATGTGGGCGTTCTGAAGAGAAACAAGGTTTTTTTTTTTTTTTGCTGAATTACTGCCTTCAAACAGCTCTCAAATGCAAATGGGATACAGACTGAATGGTGGAAGAACTGCACTGCTGTACAAGTTGCCATGTTAATTAGTTCCTCTGTGAAAAGCTCAGTATTCAATAGAGACAAGAAGGACAACTTCATCCTAAGGAGAAAACTGATAGGTAGTGTTTGTTTCTCTGTACCTTCCACCCACAAAAAGCAAAACCAGCACTGGCCCTCTCGGCCTGCTGGAGTACATGTGCTGTGTGGTTGTAAGACAGGTTTTAAAAGCAAAGGGGTGCACAGGACCCCTCACACCTTACACATATGCTTATGGATTAGGTTGATAAACTGTAACTCCAGGGCTCATTGGACTGAATATCAAAGCTCGCAGGTGGATATTTGAACTGGCATGCAAGGCCGTAAGACTGTTCTCTTGTGAACATGCTATTGCTCTACAGACAGATTCCAGCTGAAAGTATGAGATGTATTAGTACACTGTGATAGATGACTTTAACATAGCTGTTACACACATTTAAAATAGATTTTATTTTTCAAGAAATACAATTTTTATTTCCTTTCAGTGTCACCCAGTCTGCAAAGTGACACATTTTCCACATGAGTAAACCTGTCAAAGAAGTATGTTTATCAGTTTAACCTTCTCGAAATGAGGAATAGCTCATTTCAAAGTGAAATGTGGCAGACTTTCACATTTCACTTTGGTCTTTTATGATGAATGTTATCTGGCTCAAACAAATAAGTTTGCTATTTTCCTGTTCTAACATCCCACAGCCCCAAACACAATCTTATTAGAACTTAGACTTTACACTGCAGTAGTTGGCTCATTTTGTATTGTCACAAAAGGCAGGATTTAAAAGTGAAGAACGTCTGTCAATTTCTTCTCTTGCTAGGACACTCATCTACTGTGTTAACAGCTTCATACTACATAAAAAGCAAACTGACAATGACCCAAATCCTCCATTGATATGTTCAAAGCCACCATGTCTTTTGTGATACTAACAATGGTTGCACTGGAACTTATAAACCTACACCTGTGAGCACACAAAACAGATTTTAAAGCCACCTTGTGGGGTTTGTGGCCATGGTTAGCATTGTGGATTAATCCTTTTATAAGTGGACATCGTTTTTGTCTGAAATGTGCATGAAGATCAGAGGCAGACTGTGTAACACTACCATCACTGGTCAGAGGAACACAGAACCAATTCTGCAAAGTTAAAAAAAAGAAAAACACTGAATGCAGACATCATCTTTGTTTAATGTCCACGGATAAAATACACATGGCACATTTAGGCAGGGAAGCTTTGCTAAGTATGTCTGTGTGTAAGTACAGTATGTGAGAAAAGACCAACCAATGACTAAGCAGCAGATGCACTAAAATGTGCATCTGCTGCTTAGTGCATTGTTTATGGAGAGCAGTACTAGGAATGCGAAAAATCTCAGCTGAAGTAAAAAAATAACTAAATGAAGCTTTCTTTTCTTCCATCCATCCATCCATCCATCCATCCATCCATCCATCCATCCATCCATCCATCCATCCATCCATCCATCCATCCATCCATCCATCCATCCATTTTCATTCACTGTTGTTATGTTTCCAGGTTTAGTATTTTCTGTTGTTTCACTTACTGCTTGCTGTGCTTTTGTTTATGTTTGTTAAACTTTTTTAGGTATGTTTTCATTATAATTTCTTAAAACCCAAGCAAATAACAAGGTCAACAAATTAACTTTAGCAATAAGAGCTACATTAACTGAAACGGTCTGCTTTTATTTGATGAACACTGAGATTTTGTTGATCACTTCCCTTAGGAGTTAGAAAGAAATAATAAAATATACAACAAAAAAGGTAGAGAGATTCATTGATGAATCTGGGCCTTCGTTAGAGCTTCACAGTTTGAAATGAAAAGAAAAATTCTGTCAATACAACATCAGACCTCAGCAATTCTAAACTGTGGAGGTCAATAAAAGTATTTAATAACGCACTCAGCTGAAGAATTTTGCACTATCTCTAAAAAAATCTCCTCCCTTACAAAGAGATTAACCCAAAACATATTGTTAATCATTACAGGGCTTATGAATAGTTAACTGAAAAGGGATAACGGAGGCTGGGGAAAAGTAATAATTAATGAGGCTGGGTACAGATGGGACAGTATGGGATACTTAATTATGTTTTGGCACTAACAAATGACCCACTTTTAAATTTTTCTGGACATGAGTTTTCTACACATGAGTTTAAAGGTATAGCAAGTAAGATTTCCATGTTTAAATGTTCCATAAAAATAGACAACGTTATCATCAAAATTTGAAACCCTTCTGACATCACGTCAAAGGCATCTGTGTGTTGTGTTGCAGGGATATCTATTGAAGTGAGCATACTAACAGGATAACCTTGGCTCTGTCCTGTCTTGTTATACCGTCATATCTCAAGAGGTGATAGTGAGTCATTGCAGGTGTCTAGTTTGCATTGTGTCAAATGTGAGAGGAGTAAGTAGTGCCTTGCAAGTAAAGATGGTGCTTTAGTACAAGTGTCACACAGACAATCAAGCAACCAATGTATTTAATCTGCCATCAGGGGACACTGCTACAGAACAGGGATCATTCAACATCCACCCTGCATGGTGATCTATTAAGAGGATACATATTCACTAATCATGTAGAAGCCTATAGACCTGTGAGTACCAGATATACAGGTTTCTACATGATGCTGGTGGAAAGGACATCACAAGCCATGTAATAGGAAGTGGAACCACAATTGATAATATGGCTAGAGGTCTAGGCTTAAAGGTACACAGATAAAAAAAAAAAATCCTAATCATTCAGGGCTATCTTCTCTTTGTGTCTTTGATGTTTCTTTCTTGGATTATAAATTGAACTACATGAAACTCCAGTGGTGAGATTTTATCAAGGCTGCGCCTTTGTTGTCACAAAATAGTCACTCTGAGATCACTGTATTGATTTTCTATATTGTATATTCATATTTTTTATGTATTGTACCTTTAAAATCAACCATAAGAAATCAAATCATATGAAAGTCTCTACTCAAAGACAGCTTTTGTTAGTTACAAACTAACAAAGAGTATTACAAAAAAAATAATTATGTTTCTATGATTTTTTTTAAATGTGGGAAGTTGTAATTAATAGCTTGAAGTTTCTTTTTTAAATACTAGCTGAAAATAAAACAAAATGAACTACATTATTTATAATTTCTAATCAGTATTGCATGCCCCGAGAAGAAAGCAACAAGAACTTCCAAGGACTGCATAATGCTTATACATTATGTAACTATGCCAGTGACTAAATCTTTGCTCTGCAGTAGCGCATGTAGTTAAAGTTTAAAAAACATTTCTTTCGTTGAGGAGCTCTGAGGATTTGGCTGTTTTGGTGTGTGACTGTGTGGGATTTTAAGGATCCATATAAATGTAAGTAGCTGCCAGCTGCTGTCTTTCAGCTCACTGACCCCTTGGTTCTCTCACACTGCGGCGCAGCCACAAATAAAATCCTGCAATCATAGTGGATTATGAGGGTCTAAACAGCAAGACGTCAGCTTGCAGGTGGTTGCAGGCTGAGCTTTCACTCTGCAAGGTCTGCTTGAGCCGTAATGATGTCTCAGCTGTGCTACTCTGTAGATTCGCAAGAGAAAAATGAAAAGAAATGAAAATGACAAATGCTTTGGTCATCAGTGCATCTCTAACTGTCTGATAAAACTCTGATAAAATGTGTATAAATACATTATTCAAATAAGAAATTCACCATGCTTAAAAATGAATGAAAAATAATACATGTTTACATATAAGGTATTATAGTCATGTGATAACACTTGAAATAACTGTGCTTGGATATGCAGTGGAAAACCAGAGATTATGAAAAAAGAAACCACGGATAAAGTTTCAAAGGATGTCTTTGTTTATGGTTAAAAAAAACCTTTAAAGAGCCCATAAAAACCACAGATTGCCAGTAAGCCAATATTTTATATTTGTACATTTTCATTTAAAATCTTGATAGGATTGTATGTTACACAATGTGTTAACACAAACACTATGAACTCTGCCCCCAACTAAAGATTTCTTCATCCAACTTGTTATGCTTTGGTTCAAGCAATCAATCAGCTATTTGCAATGAATAAATCCATATCTCTCATGCATCAGAAGATGTTACAGTTGCAGAGTGCAGAAAGAACGTAGTAACAATGTTAACAATGTTAACATTACAGGGGAAAAATAGCCTTTCAAATGTTCAGTGAAAACATGCATGCATAAACCACAAACTTCGCTCTAACAGCGCCAGCAAAAGCTATAATTCTAAATATGTTCTCAAAAACAAAGAAAGCTTCTTAATCCAAAGTCAGAATGTTCAGTGGCTAATATTCTGTTGCAGGATGGAAAAATGCTGCAGCTTTAATCAGCCCACCAGATGGCCTTGCTACTTTCTGAGTGCCCATGCAAGTGCAGGGATGGTTGAAAAACAGCTCCACTGTTTTTCAACCATCCCTGCACTTGCATGGGCAAGTACAGAGATCTGAGGCAGGATGCTACTTTGCATTGATGCAATGTGAACGTGTGATGTTTCCAGAGAATACTCTTTGTTATCTTGAGGTAAATATCCTTTTAAAATTATATCTTTGTTTATTAATGGCAAAGATTAGCCGTGTCAATGATAATATCTGATCAGATTGAGTGATTCAAGGGGTGTACACATGGCAAGTGATGTGATGACCACAGACAATGCAATGTCAACTAAATTTAGTCATTTGTATTGATGATAGGTAAAGCTGTTAATGATGTAAAGTGGACACACAAAATAGAACCAGACACAACCAGATGCTGAAAGGTTCACTAGCAGCCATCTGCTACAAAACAACAGTGGTAGTTATGTGTGGCTGAGACTTATGTGTTGCCATTTCCTATGGGGATATATATGTATATATATATCTATATATATATATCTATATCTATATATATCTATATCTATATATATATATATATATATATATATATATATATATATATATATATATATATATATATATATATATATATATATATATATATATATATATATATATATTCCAACCAACTGACCAAGCTTGATTGACTAGCTTTGGGATTCTCTTGAGATCACAACCATGCTATTGGCATGTTTTAGTTGAAACCAGAGACAAATGGTTCACCTGATAGCCTTTGCCTTTTAAGTACAACTTTTCTTTCGAAGGACAGCAACAATAATCAGCTAACGCATATTGATTTCGTATTTGCTTCTCAGACATAGCAACTGCTCAGTCACAGGTTGGAAATATTTCTCCTTTTTTAATAAACTTGGAAGGTCATGGACTTTGTCATATTAGTCCATTCAAAGCACATTCAAAACATCGATGTCTATGTGTCCCGCTAACTTCAGTTTAAAGTCTGTAATAAGGACTCATATTTTCCATCCTAGTGTAAGTTATTGGTTTGTTTCAGGATTTAAGAAAGAGAACTCTCTCTGCACAAGTTCCAGCATGCGTAAGTGAAAAATGAGAGCCAGCTAGGCACAGCAGTAGGTATGAGGTAGCGCAGTCCCTTTTTAATTCTCAAGTTGATTAAATATCCTGGTCCATTGTGCCATAAAGGCACCTTACTGCAGCCTTGTAAGGGCAGAATAAAATTCTGTCCACCTGCAGAAACCTGAGGCGGTGGTCTCATGTCACAGCAGAGTTGAACAGAATATCCAAGCATCTGCTCCTGCCAGCCTAGGAAGCACTGATAGATTAGAAAACCTGGAGGGGTTTCTTATTATCGTGGGGCCTTGTCTATGACAGAATCCTGGTTGGCAGCAGCCCACAAGGTAGTTTTGCCATCCTGAAATTGAATTGGGAAGGATTTAATGGGTTTAAAGGCTTTTGCTCTCAGTGTGATGGAATCAGATAGTGGCGAAAACGCCAGAAAGTTGTGAGAGACAGAAGGTTTGACTGGAGAGAGTGATACGGAAAGAGAAACTGGGCATGGCTGAGGTAAGCTGATGGGAAAAAATACATTTCCTAATTAGCTAATGGTGATATTAGGTATGTATCATTGTGTTCTCTTTATCTAACATACCTCAAATAAAGATATTATTGCCCTAAAATTGTGCGATGGAGGAGAGGAAGGACAGGGTAAGTCTTTAGTACACACATCAAGGTCAAAACACAGCATAAGAATGGCTTCCGGTTCCCCCTCGCTAACAGGTTCATCTCCCTGTTCTTCCCCAAACACCGTCTGCTAGTATGGCAGTAATGCTCAGGCTCACCTCTTACCATTCTTGTGCTGTGTTTTGACCTTGATGTGTATGCCAAAGACTTACCTCGTCTTTCCTCTCCTCCATTGCACAATCCCTCCGTTGTGTGTCAGCTGGTGGCTTTGGTCAGAGTTCTGGCTTTTTGAAATTCCCCTGCCTGCTCACTCTCCCCAGAAATTACTGGAAACTTACCTTTGCAATACTTTCCTGAAAATCCCTGTTGCACATTCCTCATCTTCATAAATAAACCTTTGAACTTTTTCCAGCCGACATATTCTGAAGTCAGCTGGACCCACTGGTTTAATGAATCTTGACATCAAGGTTGTCATGTAGTAATTATTGTCATACACTATACAAACTGAAAATAAAACATACTCTACTGTTACACGGTGGTCACAAAATTTTTTAAACAGAACATGTCTAAAAGCATTAAAGCATATTGAGTTCAAAATATATATTTATGTGGCAACACTTTTTGAAGAATGTCAAACTGCTCCAAGGTTTTAGAATACTGAATATTTACAAAGACTGAGTGAACCAGGTCCCCCAACAGTGTCCATATGGTTTAACACTGGCTCGAATTGCTTGTCTCACAGCAGAACAGAACAAAAGATTAGAAAATTTGCATTGGAGTGTGAAATGTCTGAAGTTCACTGTTTAGTTGAGTGACATGGGAGACATTACATTTCCTATCAAGCTGCACCCAGTTTGGAGTGGAATGCTTGGTACACTGGTGGATGTAGACAGTGAGCCTCTTGCTCAAAGTCCCCCCACCTACAACCCTGAAGCTGATAAGCAGTCAGGTAAATGAATGGATTGCGAGGTCTTTTATACAGCTACACAGCAAGGTGAACGCTAATGTCCAACAGAACCCACGTCAGCAGTGTCAGCATCTTCCAATTAGCTGGCAATTTTGTTTTGCAAGACAATGAACTTTATCACACGACAAAATGGGTAAAGCATTTCACGGAAGCTCAGATCATTGAAATAATGAAATGGCTAGCCCAGAGTCATAAACTGAACCCAAATCAGAATCACAGGAAAATCACTGGTGACAAAATTACAGCTAATAAACCCTCTACACACTTTGCTGAGCTATGGAAGAGACTGGAAGAGGAGTGGAGCAAAATTAAACCGCAGAATAGTGAGAACAGGTTCTCCTACTTCCTATTAATTTCTCTGAAAGCTGTAAACATTAAAAAAAAAATCTAATTTTGCTCAAAGAGATTGCTGTCTCTGTATTTTCCACAAAATAAAGGCTGCTGTTGAATGGCCATGGTTTTTGAGCACTATTTTGAGCAATTAAGGTTCACCAACACTATAGGAAAAATAAATGGTTTATGATTTGTTCTTTATATTGTTATTCATGTGTATATGAATAGAATGAAAGAAAAGGGTGGAGAGTTGAGGCATCTTATGTTTCTGCTTTCAGTCTAAAAGTGCATGTTCTTTTTATTTCCACTGAAAGATACAGTAATAGTTATAAGATGTTATTATAATATAATAATGTAATTAATATAATATCTTAACATAATATCGAAGTAGTAAGATGCAGTGTGTGCTTATGACTCAAACCGTCACTGCTGCTGCAAATGTTATCTAAGCCAAATATGTAATAGTCGTGATCAGTTGTTGTCACAGTTTCCATTCACTCTCCCAAACTGTTAGTCCTCTGCCTTTGGGAACAGATTCAGATGGCCTTGGTTATGACTGGAAGACATGGCTCAGAGGGAAGAGAAAATCAAAAGATGAAACATTTAGATATCCTTCATAAAAAGTAATGAAGAGAAGAACTGTAACCCTCTGTTTGCATTAGCAAATAACACACTTGTTAAGGTGACATACTAAATTTCCGCCTTAAAAAATGCCTTTAATCTTTTGAAGATTCATCAAAGGAAAGTTCAGGAAAGGAAATGAGCCATAGAAAAGAAGAGGCATTTGCACATCGAGGTAGATGTGAAGCTTCAGCGGATTCCTCATCAGTTTTCAATAAATGAAGGGTGACTTAAATAAGCCTCCTTTCCAAGTGCCAGCACGTATCAAAAACAAAAAGAGCAGAAATTCATTTTTAGCTTCAGTTTGAGTATGATGGAAAATCAGACTGGTGCACTGAAATGTCTTTTGCCATGAAATCATAAGCGCGCCGACAGCTCACAGAAAAAGATCATGCTGTGTTGTTGGACAGACATCAAAGGCAAAGGCCTCAAATAGTTTCTCTGTCACACTGGGTCACCCAGCAGCACTTCTCTTCCTCCATATGTACACAGACAAGTTGATATCCATGAAAACGAGGCACACTCATATGCAAACACTCTTGCACAAACGCGTGGTTTTTGCAGTCACTCTTCCTTATCCACTACCTGAACAGTCTGATGCCATCCTGCTTTCTAAGAACTCCTTTAGCTGGTTCCATGGTCAGTTGACGTAGCGCACAGATGCATTATCCCAGTACCACAAGGAATGAGAATTTGTCACAATTGTCTTAACCTTTGATCTCTAAGCCTTTGAAACCTGCTCCCTCTCTCACACCATGAACCCCATTCAAAGCAAGCGTGCCATCTGTGAAAAGAACACCAGTGCGTTTGTTTCTAAACTTAGTTTAGCATGGAGTACAAGTCAAGTCACACAAGAAGAAGTGTGAGAATTTTAGGCTTCTGTCTCACAGAACAGGCAGTGACCATCTGACAGTTCTATATCTGACAAACGGAAAAATATGTTTTCCCAGCTGGATGCAGGTGGTTACTAACAGTCGTTGTGAACTCAATCGCTACAGTCCCATTCACACAGACAGGCAGTGAGCACCTGTCAAACACTGGTTGCTATTCTGCAACCAGTTTATGAATTGTTGATGAAGTTTGCTGGCAGTCAATGGGTAAAATTGGTTGAAAAGAGGTATAAGGTGCTGCACTGAAAACATCCTTGAGTTTGCTTTGGATTTGGTGTTTCATGCAAACTACTGCTGATGACCAAAGCAATCATAAGGAGATTTGGAAGGTTGGTGCAGCATCTTTGCAACCGCTTTCACCCAGTGATAGCCAACAACCTCCAGAAACCACTCACCAAGTGGTCAGGAGATACATTATTCTCTATAACTGGAGGTTGTCAGGGGCTTGCAGACTGTTGTGTTGTGTGACTGAGACCTGAATAACTTTTTAGGCTTACCTTTCAAATGGCATCTTATGTTGTGATAAACTGTTAATATATTTTAATACAGCATATAGAAATGACAAAAAAGTCCAGTAGTAATCAAACAAATAAAAAGCTAGACGGGATTATTTAAAATGACTGAGGTTGATAACAATATACTGTAGCTTAAGTACAGTGTTTAAAATGTCACCACTCAATATGAGTAGATTGCAGTCAATTGAATTGTTTTATTTCCCCTTATAATTCAAGTGCATGATCCTGGCTATGGTGGGTGCTGTTCATCTGTAGTCTATGCATGTCTATTTACTTTCATTGAGGCTGTAAAACCTTGTAAAAAGGGTTTGGAATAAGTTTGTGAGCCAGCGACGCTCATTTCTGTCCAAGGACGGGAATACTGTTGAGTTGTGAGGATATCCTGAACTTTTCTTTTGGTAAGCAATTCTGTTTTTGCCGCTGTTAGCTGCTGTTAGCTGGCATTAGTGAAGCCTTCTTTGAAAGTGGATCTACCTTTGTTGGAAAAGAAAGTCTGATTTGTTTTTAGTATACTTGAGCTCAACATTAGCTGGCATAATGTTAGCTTATAACAAGCTGTTATTGAACTGCCTTGAAGGGTTGTTTGTCTAATCTGCAGACAATATGTAAATGCAACAATATCAGAAAAAATAATCCTGTTTAAGCATGTTTTTGTAACTTCATTTCAGGTGATGAGACTTGAGGTGAGGAGGAGGAAGATAAAGTGGAAATGAAGGAGGAGAGATAAAGAGGAGAAAGACAAAAGAAGAAAGAGATGATGAAAAAATATATATTTATATACAAATGTTAAATGGTGATATATATAGTTTCAAATTTTTGATATTTAGAAAAGTAATTTTTGAGGTGTAATATGTATATGGCTGGTTTCTAGCCACATACATAACACAGCTATGTCCTTCTTGGCTGTTGTATCTAACAGACAACATGGAAGCTTCCACAAACCTAATCAATGTATATTTGTGAGTGCAACATTTTTTCTAGTCAATAACCTAAAAAAACCTCTTGTACTTTAGAGACACTAAGTTCTTTTAAATTTAAATGTTCTGATATATGTGTAGTTTTTTTTTTTACACCTGTCAAGCTGCAGATTGTACTTCACTGTAATGCCTAACATGAAAAACCTGCACTAAGATGCTCACAGTCACTTTGATCAAAAGCTTTAATAAATTAATTTCTATCTACTACACAAAACACCAAGTAAAGACTTTACTTTTCCCTCTGGATTTACTTACTGTTTCATTAAAAGGATACAGAAAGTAAACCAATTTTCAGTTAATAGATTTCATTACACGAGTCTTTTGAGTAGGTAATTACTTATAAGCAACAGTGTCTGATGTGTCCTAAAAATTAAAATAAATAAATAAATAAGAAGAAAGTATGATGAAATTATATGATGTAGCATTTTTGTTCCAGATCCTTCACATTCGGCTGGATGAGAAGTCACCCACACAGTTCAGAATCATATTGTGATTAATGTTGTTCACCGATTACCATTTAAAATGCAGCGAAATTATATGAAACACTATTTCAAGCCGCAGGCAGGTTGCTGCTTCTCTTGGATGACCTGAGAATTCATTAGACAACAAAGCGCACGAGGAAAAAATAAGAAATAATCTGACTGTGAAGATTCCTTTTGAAAATGCTGTGTGACTGTGCAGGTGGATAGATTTCAGGCCACCTGCAGCTGCCTGTGTGCTTTGTCTAATGATGTTTGTCCGGAAAAAAAAGGACCTCTCAACGGAATAAGCAATGGGATTTAATTAGCAGTGAGTGACAGGGCCCAGTTGCTGTGATGCTGCCCCCCTTTTTAAAAAAATAAAAATAAAAATCCTTTCACGGAAGATGCAACTCTGCTGCATACTGCAGATTGTTTTGTGGATGTAGGCTTATGGGAATTACTCAAGGCAGTCTTTTGTTTTCTTTAGTAAGTATGCTGATGCAAAACATGGCCTAGTATCAAGCACTGTTAAGTCAAGGAATGTGACCAAGCAGACATATCTGCTAACCTTGGATTATTGCTTCCACTATGTGGTGATGAGTCAGTGGCACCAAATACTTTATGCTTTAATTACTCCTAAATGTTAATGTGTCACCAACATAATGATCTAAATAGTAACTGTGCATTAGCGCATGGATTGAGGGTGTTTTCAGCCTTGGCATGCCACTGAGGGAACACATTTTTCTCCAAATGACCTAAAAAAAAAAGACTCACTGCAACAACTAACCTCGGGAACAAATGCACATGCATTCATCAGCAGTGTTAATCAGTCTGTGAACTGTCACAACATGGCAGCTTTCAGAGGAATGAACAGCCTTTTCACCCCAGCCCAGATTTTTGTTTTTAAATCAATTTTGACCCATATCTCTCTCTCACTCATGCAGAAAACAAATGAAAGTTGTAAATGAGCAGATCTATTGTTCTAATGCCCTGGTGAGCTCTTTGCTGTAATTAACCAAGAGGTTGTGGACTTTAAAAGCCAGTCAAGGCCAATCAATACTAATTTGCAGGACAGTGAACACTAACACAGGGTCCCCCGAGGCACGTCCATCAAGGAGATAGCTCATGCCATTTCTCATTTAAATAAAGCCTAAGAAAAAAAAAGGTGGGAGTAGATTAGAAGACACATTTGCCAAATCATCAAAATATATATTTTTTCTGTAAATGGCTGCTTTTTTTTTTTTTTTTGGTTTCTAAGGGAAGGAAGCTAAATAACCTGGTTATTTCACAACATAAAACTGGTCCTGACTCATAATCTTGTCTTTTTCCTCGCCCAAACAACACCCTTTGACTTCTAACCTCTTCATCTGACTGACCAAAACGGTGTGTTTAATTTATGCTGTTGTCACATAATTCAGTTCAGAGGAAGGCAAGATAACACATAAATAATTTATGTCCACATCTGTATTTCAAAAGACACCTTGAGAATGAATATTGAATATGTTCTATGTGCATTGTGTCTAATGATGTGTCCGTGCATGGATAAGCAGAAGATAATAAAGGACATTAAAAGTCTGGCCTCTAAACTGTGTGAGATCAGACAAATCTGAAATGTGGCAGATCTTCTAGTAAATGCTTTTATCTGCAGCTATTTAATTTATTACCTCCATTAAAGATAATCAATACTTTATTGATAGCTGTTACCATTTTTGGTCCATTTCAGTAATCCCACTTGCAGCTGTAACTGTCTGCACAGGCACGGCTCAGTGATGTTATATGCATATGTCAATAGAAATGTGGTAAAAATCATTTTCATATTTTTTAACACTTCAGATTTTATTTTTAGAATTGCCTAAAGCCCTATAATCATGCTTTGCCTCTCCAGCTTTCCTATTCCTAACACGTCTTTCATCCTTGGAATTACATGCAGTTTTAAGCAACGGCGTTACTATAAAAGCGAGAGAAATGCTTGGAGTGTGTTCAACACTAGCAACAAGATTAATAATGATGCACCAATTTCTTTAGCAAATTCGTTCTTTCCACACATGTTGCAGTTTGTGGAATCCTTATCTTTTTTTCCACCCTAAAAAAAGCATAAATTTGCTGAGGTGAAACTTTAAAAGTAAAAAAAAGCTAATATATTTTTCAGAGTCAAGTACATTACCAATTCTCATTACATAGGCAGCAACCTAAATTGATATTTAGTCATAATGTTTCCCAGGAGATAGCAAAACAATAATGAAAAAAAAAACTCCTTGCACAGTGGTTTTGTTAGAATAGATATCTGAACTCTGCAGTTGAAAGTACATTGCCTGCTAAGCACAAATCTGTCTTAACTTCAAATGAGCTGGAGACAAATGTAGTGGGAAGATCAAGCGTATAAATCTAAGTAGCAGCTCTTCAAACACTAGGGGTGAGTGACTCATGCATGAGAACAGGGACATACTGATATATATTTCATATGTTTTTATATGGATTGCGTAAGCTTGCAATCATGGCTCATCCATAACAATCATTTAGCTACATTAGCAAGAGTGCGTTTTTCAATAACTTCTTATATACTGTATCTAATTTAAATGCAAAACCTACTCATACGCTTAAAAGTCTCTTCAGTTTGTCAGTCAGCTACATATAGATGATTGGTTTTTCCTCATGTAAAACTTGTCAAAATGTGCCAGTTATTTTTCAGCTTTTGTCTGTTTAAACAAAAGCGAGTCTAATTACGTACTGGCACACAAAGCTGAACAACTTCTTTTAAAGCAGTTCCTCATTTTTAAAAACACGGCTAAATGAATTTTATCTCACGTGAGACAAAGTGTTTTAGAAGCATTTAAAAGAAAGGAAACACTGTCAAATACTGACAGTCATTCAATGCAAGTTTATTTAACCAGAAAAAAAAAGGATAAAGCAGAAATATTTTACAGAAAGAAAGTAAAAAACAAAAACATCAAATTGAAGCTGAATAGTGAAAGCATGAGCCTGATCTTTAACAGTTGAGAAGAAGACAGCTCAGACTTCACTTTCCTGACAACAATAATTACTTCCCTATCCTAACTCATGGCCTGAATCCCCTTCACAGCCAGCTAATGCTCCCCACTTGCGTTAAGTTCTGTGTGTTCCTGTGATGAGATATTCCCTGCAAAGAGTTTGTGCTTTACTTCTCCACAGTCAAAGCCTAACCAGTGGGGCGCATTTCTTAAAGATGACTGGACAGCAAATTTAATCCTCAGAGGGTGAGAGAAGCTTAGGATTATGGTCGATATCTTACCAACCAATGAGGATTTGAGCCTGTCTGGTTCTGAATTCTTGGCCAATCACAGCCTTAGGTAGAACATCAAATACACACGGAAAAGTAAAGAAGTGATGCATTATGATAGCAGTTGTCTTAAGAAACGGGTCTTTACTATTAGTATTTTATTTAGTTAATTATTTTTTTTTGCTACTTTTCCAAGTTGAGTTTTGTTGACTTTAATGAATGTAAATCATACATTTTAATAAAATAATTATATTTTATTGAGAGCCTTTTCTTTCTTCCCTTGTTTTCTTCTGGATTACTTGCCCAGCATGTGACGATCTGCCAGAGGCATGAATCTGTAATGGATTTAAAAATATGCAATGCATATTTATTAACTATGATCCCTGTTCCTACATGGATCTTATTTGCAATGCATTGCAACTCTTAAACTTAGCAGAAATTGTACTGAAGCTGGAGCAATACATTTTAAAAAATATTGTAAATGTTTGCAGTTAGGGCAACTCTCACCCTTAAAGCAATTGATGTTTGTTGTCTTTGCTTTCACTGCCCTCTAGTGTCAATTAATCGGTAACTGTATAGTATTCATTGTGCATTATAGAGATTTTTCCGGTTAATATATGTATATTTATATATTTATATGTGTATACGTCATACTTATTATTATGATCCCATTTCATATATCTTTCTATACGTATCACCTCAAATGCACCCTGAATGGAGCACTTTGACCTGCATAGCTGGCTATCAGTTATTAAATGATAGCATGCATTAACGCCGTATCACAGGCATACCAAAGTATAACCTAGATAACTGTGCAATTATAATTACACTGAACCTGAAATAACAAAGATAATCAGATCAGTTGTTTGTAATCCCTGTGATAAGATAAGTAATGCAAACAAGCCAAAGTTAATTTCATCCAGAGTTTGAGGATAGTCTGTTTTGTACATCTGAACAGAGGTGAACTTTGTCCTCACGTGTTAGCCCAACCTTCCCCAGAGTAAGCTGCAAAAAAAGTGTATATTTTTTGTAGAACATTATCTTTATCAGCAGAAAGTAAGACGTTTAAAGAATGTCCTTTGAAATGAAGTCTTGCCCAAAGATATCAGTATTGTGCAATGAAAACCAAAGCATCTCAAATCCAGTAAAATTAGATCTTTTAATAGGTAAAGACATAATGGAAGAAATACATCTTTTAAAACGACCCTTTGATCATCTTCCAGATTTACCATCTCTGGTCCATCATATTATGTAAAGAGGATGAAAGCATGAAATGCAAACTGAGTATTTAATGCTGTGCTTACATTTGGTCGATACAACCACTGTTTTCGTCGGAAATGTCAGAATAATTCACATTTTGTTGTTTAGTTGTTTAGCTAACAGGCCCTCAGCAAATTATAAAGTCATATTTGATATTAATTTAATCTAATATTTTCCAAATATTTGTTCTGATGTTATGTAGCGGACATTTAAACGCATCAAAACAAATTACCAATTGTATAGAGACTAGGGAAAAGTAGGACAAGGTATGAGATGACTGGCATTAGGCTAAGGATCAACAACTGAATGTACCCGGTAGTAGACAAGGCCAGTCTGAACCAGTTCAGTCTGGCCTTGGTGTTTTCTGAGGGACTCTGCTTGCATAAACTAGGACACAACTTTTTTTTTCCTGTAAAAATGCTGTTGCAGTTTAGAACTCATTTTGTCCCAGAGTGGTTAGGAAAAAACAAGATGGCATCTTATTGTGTACATATACAACATACATGAACACGAGTGAAAAGAATTTATTAAAGCATACAGAGCCTTCCACCATGTTAACAGTTTGGGACTGGGAAAAAAAACCTGATTTGTTTTGATGTATCTTGGCAGGTTTTAAAAAAAATATTCCAGTAAACAAGCCATAACTAATCTCATTTCTCATAAGTTACTGGGCACTGGGAAATGAATCAAAGACAACACCGTTGCGGTGTGTGAGTTCTCTCCTCTAATGACACTTGGCATGTTTTATATCAACCACACCAACCATGGACCTGTGAGTCATTGCTCATAGTTCCTCAGATCAACCTCTTCTTTCCTCCAGATGCATTTTGGGTATTGGGACTTCCTTCAAGACAACACACAGATTCATTTTGGTATTACAGGTAGGAGGCAAAAGAGAGAAATGAGAAAAGCCCAGTGTCAAATTTGTTTTTTTATAATTGATTAAAACACCACTTTGATCAATATTGAGATTCTGTTAGCATTTCTGTCAATTTGACTGTAAAAACTTTCAAAACCCCTCAAACAAATTAACCAAAAAACCAACCAGACAAACAAGCAGACAGAAATCTTTTCAATGTTAGTGAAGATTAAAAACAACTGTAGTGTGTAAATCACAAATATCTGGTAGAAATTTACATGACAGTACTGCATGTCTTTTTTGGAACCCCAGAAGAGCAACAAATACAAATACTGTTGAACTAACTGCTGATAAAATATCTTTGTACGTGCACATTGAACATTTAACCTCAGCTGATTGTAATCAAGTGGCTGCGGTGTAGACATAAAAGTTGGTAAAAACGTAATGTTTTTCAAAACTGCACTTACTGTCTCAATCTTTGGACTGCCAAAGACTTAAATATCAGAAGAACAAGAAAGATGATGTACAATAAAAAGGTTTAAATGAAATACAGCTTCCTATATCGCCTTTAAAATGGCATAACTGACCTTTTAGACTTCTTAAAAAATTTGCTTGAAAGAAATCGCAACATTAAGATAAAAAATAATTTTGTTTATTATTGACTTTAATCATTGACCTTAAAACTTTTTGCTATCTAACTGCAGCTGAGAACAAAATGTGGTCATGTGCCTAGTAAAGTTATCGCTGTTATTTACGTATTTAAACAGATTGTACAAATGTGCTACTGATAGCAAAAAACTTCCACACACCTGTTTCAATGACAGAGTGTGGGAGTCAATTTCACTTTAATATTTTATACAAACTGTCCACATTAGTTAGTTCGGTGCATGCTGTATTTCTAGAGACAAATGTGTTTGTTGAAGAGTTGGTTGCTTTTCCTCTGTGTTATAGTTATTCTTTGGAAACTAAAGCTTTTATGGTTATGAGTCTCAAGTTCTTTATCCACCAGTTAGCAACAATTAGCAGACTAAGCCTATTTAGCATCCCAGTAAGAAAATTAAGCAACATTGGTAATGTTGTTCATTCAATTTTATTTCTGCCACATAATCAATACTATATTTATAAAAATTAAAATCCAATGTGGCATTGTTACATGTTTGAATAGCTATTTAAGCGGCTTAGCTTCATTCACTCCTGTTTCAAGTGGACCAGCTAATGATCATACTTAAAAAATAATTGCATCTAGTTTCACTATGCTGGGTTGGAATTGATCAGACTCCCAGCACACTGGCTTTGTGCATATGTGGAAGCTGATAAGGTAAGACGATTCTCTCACAATTTATTTATGCTAACCTCAAAAGTCAGGCAACCTGTTAATTGAAAAATAAATATCATGGGTTGCTGGTCAGTTGTCTGACCCATAACCTTACTTAATACCAAGATTTGTTGAAACAGAACACACAACATTTGAACATATAAACCTTAGAGCTGCAAGTATATATTATACAAGGCTAGGCTAGCGGTTACCCAATTTCCATTTATGCTAAGCTAAACTAACAGAATTTTGGTTCTTGAAGGAAATATGTACATTTCCTACATCTTATTTTAAAAATGTTCATATATATTTCTTTCTTGTTTCTAAATTCCCATTGTAGCTTTAAAAAAAAAATATATATAACCCCTGTTTGTACTTCTTTTTCTAATTTTAGTGGTTTATATACATTTTCATAGTATAACAATTTTGAGCCTTGAATTAGTTTGCTGGATACTTAAACATCTACACTCAGTGAACACTTTATTATGTGCACCTTGCTAATACTGGGTTGGACTCTTTTGCCTTCAGAGCTTAGCTCTTCATGGCATAGATTCAACAAGGTGCCTGAAACGTGTGGAGGCCAAGTTAATACAGTGAAGTCACTGTTTTATTCAAGAAAATAATTTGGGATGAATTTTGTGACATAGTTCATAATCCTGCTTATACGCCCATCAGAACATGGGTACACTTTATCATGGGATGGACAGTATGGCCATTTTCCTCTGACCTCTCGCACCAGCGAAGCCCAGAGAAGTTCCACACGTTGGATAGTTTCTAAATCAGGAGTTTCTGAAATACGCAGAAAACCCATTTTGAACCAATAACCATGTCACATTATAACTCCCATATCACCTTGCTTTCTCATTCTGATGCTTGGTTTAAACTTCAGCAGATCATGACCATGTCTACATACCTACCTGTTGTTGTTGCCATGTGATCAGCTGATTATTCCATTTTATTGAGCAGTAAAACTGGTCAATCGAACAAAGTGGACATGCAATTAGTGTAGAAGATTAACATGAGAGTTTGAGGTTTGGAGGCCCATCTCCCCCCACCACTTCCCCTGCCGGTGGCGGACGCCCTCAGACATCGGTGCGTTGGTGGTTCTCTGTCTCCGGGGGTGGGCGCCCAGGTACCCACCGGCTCACTCCTTGGCGGCTGCTTATTGGGGCCTGGAGCCTGGGGCTCGCTCGGGCCACTTTGGGGATGGGGTGCCCTCGGCCTCACGGCCCGGGGCTCGGCCACTCAGGCACAGCTGGCTGCCGGCGGAGCTCACGGGCACGTCACTGCAACCCCCCCTGGCTTCTGCTCCGCGGCTGCTGAGTGACCCCTCATCTGGGACTCTCCTCAGCTCTTTCTGGGACAGTGGCGCGGCTGCCCCTCTGTTGGTCTTCCTTGGTCTCTTGTGTTCTGGGGGCCTCTGGATGTCTGGAGTCTTGATCTCCTCCATACCTGCTTCATGCCCTGGAGGTCGGGGCAGTGGCCCCCCACACCCTCTAGCAGATCATTACATGAAGGAACCTTTTAAAAACAAGCGCGTTCATACTCACAGGTGTACACACGGGTGATCACACACACAAATTACACCCTTTTTGGCTCCTACCTCAAAGCACACTGTGCGCTGTCGATCTCACGTGCTGCACAATAATGTTTAATATTTAGTATTTACTGTCATATTCTCATATATCATTGTGATCTTGTTTATTACTCTCGTTTTCTTCTGCTTGCTTTCTTTTTTCTTTCTCAACAGGTGATCCAGGTGATCGATATATGTATTTTTTGTCTGCTTATTCTGTTGGTTTTTGTTTTTTGCCCTTTTTCCCCGTCCCTCTTCTCAGGTTTTTTTCTTTCCCTCTTTCTTTCTCCACATTCTCTCCTCCAGTCAAGTCTGTCCCGTATTCAGCAAGTGAAAATAAAATAAACAATAAAAAGTTGAATCAAATGGACCATTACGGCAAGGCTGGGATGGTCCATTTGGTAAAGTAAATCCGTTGGGCATCTTTCTTCGCCTTTAGACAATAATTCTGATGGCAAAAGAACCAAACGGGACAGGTTTAAAAAAAAAAAAAAAAAAAAAAAAAAAACATGAGAGTTTGATACAGTGCCATATGAATGGATAATAAACTATGGCTGCAGCTGAAGTCATAAACTCAAAACCCAGGTTTAGATTATATCATATAATCTAATGGTGTAATTCTGTAATTGTATCATGAATAGTATAATTTATCAAATTCTTCCAGAAAGGTATTCCAGTTAATGTCAGTTAAAATCATTGCCGACCAAAACAATCACTGACTATACTATAGATCTCCACTAGATGGGAGTCTCTACCCACATCAGTTTTCAAACCCAGCGTTTCCTCCACCCAAACAGTAGCAACCCCTCTGCCTGAGGACATCATTACACACTCAATAAAGCAATAGTCAGTCATTTTCTCTGCTTAATTGATCCCTCTGCTACCCAACAATAGGTGCTCTGACATTTTTTAGTGTAGCTGAAATGTCTGCATGCCTCAGAGTAAATGCATTTTTTATAATTATCTTTGTTGTTGTGTTCTTGTGTGACTAGCCATCTGTAGACAACATGCAGTGCACTTGTTGGTCAGCAGCTGAGGTCAGAGCCTCAGCAGTACCATCTTCCCAGAGCGTCTGTTCTGGTCGTAACGACATTGCCCTGGTATTTACCAGGACTTGTGAAACATTAATCAGGAGGACGAACACAGCACACGCTTTCCCAATCCAAAACTGTTTGGGAAACAGAACTGGAAAATGACAAAATGCTATTTAAACATCGGGAGGCCCGATAAGATAATGTTTTTGTTAACTTTGCAAGAAAAAAACTCCAACGCAGCATGCATTTTGTATTTCATGTGATTTGTTTACTTTGCTTTTTATATTGCATTTATATTCTGGCTTCCATTAGTTTTCACGCTGACCGATGTTGCATAAGGCAGTTCACACAGGGCAAGAAGTGAGTCACATCCAAACAACACGTACAATGAATAACATATAGACAACATAATTCTAATTTTTGCTCTGTCTTTATTTGGACCGTATCCTCTCGGCCTTATTTTTGTGTGTTCTCCACAAGGAAGTCCTGAAATTAGTGAAATTGCTTGAGAAACCTAATTTACAGAGACTTGTATAGTGGATAAAAGCTAATAAACACAGCACAATCAATGACGCATGTATAACACAGTTTTAGCAATTCAATGTCAATGTCTTCTCACATGTTATCATTGCTCTGTGTGTCTTCCTGCAGCCTCTCTCACTCAGCCACTCCTTCAGCTGTCATAATGGCAGGGTGGAGCCGGTGAAACTGCACATGTCTCAAGCATGCTTTGCGGTGTCACCCCTCTCTGTTTCCCTTTCGTACTGCTGGTGCACGCATGGCTAAACTGAACGAGAAAAGAGGAGGGCCCAATAAATCACCAGCAATGCTTTTTACCAATCACAGGCTTTTCCCCACCCTGTTTGCCTTCATCGCTCCCTCCCTTCCTCCATGCTCCCTCCCTTCCTTTTTACTCCCTCCCTCTGTCTCTAAGCACGCCAACCACAGAAAAAAAAGTCCAGAGAAAAAAGTGATAAGCAGCTTCTGGGTTTTGCTTTCAAGCGGACTCCTGCTGAACTGGTGTGAGTGAGTGTGTATGTGTGTGTGGTGCGTTCACTCTTTTTCCTGCCACAGTAGCAACACATTGCAGCAGCGTCGGCCCCGAACAAAAGGCTAAATGCAGCAGAGCCACAGGAGGGGAACTCAGAGATAGAAGCAGGCAGAGTGGCCCAGCGTGAGTGCACTTCTCAGGGAGCAGCTCAACCTGCCATTTAGCCCTCCTGGCCCTGCAGTGGAGACAGGACGGTACACTAGGCTGGCCCAGGCTACCTGCCAGTGTCTCTGTCAGAGCTAAGGAACACACCCCTGTTGTGTCTTTCACTTTGTCTACTATTTATAAAGCTCAGTCTCTGTCATTTTCTGCTGAAATTTCTGCACCTGCTCTGGGCGACTTTCCTCTTCATCCAGCTACACTCCAAGATGTCAGATGATGACTGCCTCTCGCCCATCGGCCTGGACTGTTGCAGTTGCTGTCTGGACTTGGCCAATGGCTGTGATGAATCCATATCCAGCAGCCCAGCTCAGGGCCTTGGTACTACAGGAGGCCTGCCAGCAAGCCCCACAAGCCCCACTGTAAATCACTTCCGCCAGCTCCGCAACCAGCTGATGTACCAGAACCTGAACACGGACAAACTGAACAACATCATGAGACAGGACTCCCTGGAGTCGGTTGTGAGAGACCCCTGTTTCCTGCTCAATGAGGGGATCTGCAACAGCAACATTGATCAGACCATGCTGTCTATATTGCTCTTCTTTCACAGGTAAGCTTGGCTATCAGACAGGTACATTCTTATCTGGTTAGTTCAAAGATCTTTCCTTTGAACTTAAGAATATTTTCATTTCTTTACCTCACTTAAGGCGCATTCAATACAAAGTCGAGATTTCACCTATTGATCTGCATATTAAATCAAGTAGATTAATCAAACGAGGTGGTAAATGTAGCGTAATCAGTTTACAGTAATAGATTACTTACTGGAATAGGTGTATTTAAATGACATAACTGGGACAATAATATGTGCACGTCCTGTTCAGCTTTAACACTGTGATGTTAAGGACTGAGGACAATTATTATTTATAGGACATAACTCTTACAAAGACGTCTTTCAAGATTCATCACAACGGAAAAAAGCTTTCAACTTCAAAACAACTCAATACTGTGTGGAGGGGGAAAAAAGCCAGAGAAAAAAGGTAAACAAAATGTAATCTAAAAAGAATGCCTTGCAAATACACAAGGTTATTCTAAAACAGCAGTTTGTTGTCATATTGATTCAATTAAAATGATCTTTTATTGCTAGAGGTCAATTAAAACTGGCCTGGCTCCTACACTGTCTCTGCCAAATAGTGTTTATAAAACAGCATTTGGCAGCTCACGCCGCACTGTTTGCAAGGAAGAGAATGTCCTGCTACAATGTTGCTGCCAGTTGGATGGTTTGTTTGGCAGCTACTGTCAAATGACTTCAGCCTCAAATTAACAGCTACCATCTTTCCAGTTAGCTACAGTTTTACTGTTGCGGAAATACTGAACCTGAGCCAGCCATATGCGATTAAATACGGTGTATCTCGGTGTCTGATACATAAAATGTGTAGATCTATGGGGATTACCAATGAATGCTAAAAGAATATGAACGTGTTATCACTGGAAGAGGCACCAGTGAATGCCAGCTATTATGAAGTTGCTGTCCTTCGTGTGAGCAAGTTATGTGAGCTATGTGTTTGTGGCGTATATGTCAGAGACACACCGGGGCACAGATGGAATCTTGATAAAGGTTGGCCTTTGGTTCCACTTGTGCGAGTTCCTGTACTTTCTTGAAGTCACTCTTGCAGACTTTTACTTTTTAAAAACTTGCGAAAATGCTTTCTTGTTTTTGTTTTTTTTAACAACAATTATATTAAAAAAACAAAACAAAGTTCCATTAAAACTGGAATTTTTGCGATTTAATAGAAGAAAAGAAGACAGAAAATGTTGCAGCTTCAACTTTCAAACTAAATACGTGAGGCAAAACTTTAAATGAAAATAAACCCACTGGTTTCATTTAAGTTTTAATGAATGGGAAACACAAAAACTGGCATTTTGACTATATATGTAATATGACTGTCCTAATTAAGGTTGGCTGGAGTGAACTCATTCAAGGTAATTATTGTTACGTATGCGATTACTTGTAGGTTTTATCTTATCAATAATGTGTTCTGGCCAAGAAGCATTATCAGTACTTTATCAAATTTATCCAGAAGCTGGACTGGCACACAATATCAAAATAAGCCTGTCTTTTTTTTTCTTTCCTGTATGCTGGAAGGCAGTTCTTGTCCAGGGATGTACAGACTGCGAGTTCAAAACAAGTTAAACCATTCACTGTACACTGCAGCTGATGGGGCTGATAACAGTGACGATTAGACATTTACAAGACATGTACTGATTTTGTAGTTGTTGGCTGTAAAAAAAATATAAACGGTAAGACTGTGTCATGTAATATGAAGTGATTATGCAGTAGAGCAGAAAAGTCTTGAGTCACCCTCATTTCTTTGTATCTTGCTTCCAAGGAGCCAGGCTTTGTTGTAATATTTTTAAAGTGGTCTTGAGTAACAGTTCTCGAGGCTTTCTGAAGGTGTTTCAAAACATTTCTCTGGAAATCGACTACTTTTTCGCTTATTTTCAGTAAAGTCCTTCTTCGTGGCCATTTTAAGCAATTTTTTCCCCATCTTGTTTGTTAAACCACTTAGCGCGAATCATGACCTATGAATCATTCGGGCATAAAAAAGGGATCTCAAGGGATGAATCAGTGTTGTGTCTATACATAACAGACAACTTAGATAAGGAACTATTTTTAAAATGTATCTTTAGGCACTTCGTTACTGTCGGCCTGTTGCAAGAACAGACAATTTGTGGCCTTTTTTTAAAGTGATGAAAAATACCGACAATAACACAAGCATGAAATATTATTTTTGCACAAACGGAACCATTGGTTGAAAACTTCTCAACATTATTGAAGCTTTATGGCATCATCTTTTCAGAGAACAGAAAAAAAAGGAAGACAGCATTCAAAGAAGAGCTTTGAATGGCCTTTAAAAGTATTCCTGAATACTACTTAAAGAAATTGAAGAATAAAAGTAGTCACACCAAATATTCAAGTTTGTTAGAATTGTGCAAACTGTTTCTGCCTTATGCACTGAACTAGCATGTGTATCAAATATAAACTATTTTGCAAATGTCCACTACGTCCGCTTTGTTTTTAATAACCACTGTGTAAATGCTTATTAATTCTAACACCTTTTTAGGAGACACTGTTCTCTTTCTGTGGGACTTCTTTATTTATGAGAACGAGGGTGTGCCATTATGATAGATGGAGACACACTGGTTTAAAGAGTACAGCCACACATGACGGCATTTCTAAAGAAATGTGTGTTTATTCTATATTATACTTTCAACATTGCTTTAGAATACACTGATAAGTCAGATGAATTATGATTTGAAGCATTCATTGTTTAAGTTCTCACACCTGGAATAATGCCTGCTGGCAGAGGTTTGTTAAAGGTGTTACACAAGAGTTTTCTCTGGCTTTGTGTGGCAGACTGATACAAAAAGCAACACTTTCACAGTTATACAACTTATTAGAATAATCATAGGAATGAAACATGAGTGCTGTTATTTATATAGCATTGTAGTATTGAAATCTGCTTATCTGTTTAGTTGTCTACACTTCAGATAAAGATCAAAGATTTCTTTTAAGAGAAGATGACTGAATTACAGGCAGTACTGACTTTCCCTGGTGTGGGGTAAATGTAAGTGCCAACGTTTTTGACATATTTTGGCTGTGAGGCAAACTGTTCACCTGTGCCATTTGCCAGAACGACCATATGTCTGCCTGTGCCAGCTGAACTGTTTGTCTGACGAACCCTCTTTGGCCTGAACACTTTGTTCCCGAACCCTTCCCTTCTCAAGAGAGAACCACAGACATGGATCATGTGGCTTTCATAGACTTCCTCGCAGGATTAAAACAGTGATTTCAAACCTTTGCAGGTTTTTTCATGCTCAAAAGGAAAGAAGCAGTGATTCATTCGTACATGTACTTGCTGAGCTGAGGTTTGCAGAAGTTCATGCATTTTTCAAGTATTCGCTTTAGGAAGGACTGGTGTCTGATTAAAGCCTGGCTCGAGTTTAGACAGTGACCTCACACTGGGTGGTCATTCTGCCCAGCAGCTATCATTCTCATTTGTCACTTGTTAACAGAATAAAATGTTCAGCATGGCCCGTGGAAGCACGACAGGACATCTCTTGGAGGCGACAGAAGACGTGTTATGCAAATGATTCAAGGGTTACGGAAATGTCCCGAGAGGAGAATTTTAAGTCACAAGTCTTATTTGGTGTTTGAGGAAGAGCCAGAAAGCCCCAAGGGGGGGTGGGGTGGATCTGTGATATCCACAGGATAAAATGAGAGGAAATGCGCTGATTTATTTTTAAGGCTTAGTGGGCTACAGTTGGCTGGAACGAGAAAGGCACTGTCGCACACCTTCAGCACTGCCAGTCAGTCAGTATTTAGCAGCTATTAAAAACCACTTGCCAGGGTGAAGGGGGGTGAAGAGCCTGCAGTGATGATACAGACGTTTATCGTAGGACATCAGGTCTGTGACTAGTCAGCTGTTAAGCCGTCAAAACAAGAGGGGAAGGTGAAAAGGGAAAAAAATGGCAGCACAAAAGACTCACAGAGTGTCAGATAGTTGATTGTGGCCAAAGTACGGGGCTGAAGGAGGGGCCGGATTTGAAGACACAGACTATGAAGTGTTTTTATTAGGTAGAGCAAAGTTAGGCTGACTTTCTCAAACCTTTTAGCTTTAAGGAGCAAAAACTTCTTGGAATCAAGGAGGTGCATGACTGTGTAGGGATGGGACATTCTTCATCTTCTTGTTCAGGTCTGTTGACTGAAAAAAAGAGAAGACTTTTCCAGTCTGGTTGGAAAACACTGTGATTGCTTTGTCAGGCTGAAATGACCATCTGTCTTTGTGACAGAGTTGTAGGTGAGGTTCACAGATTTTGTGCTTGTACATAAAAAGGTAGGAAGATAAGATTCTGACCTCTGTCCGAGTTTGACTCTCTGTTCTCGCTTTTCTGTTTATCCTTGAGACATCCTGTTGCCCTGAATACTTAGACCTTGTTATAAGTTTCTGACTTTGGCCTAAGATGACCACTGGCAGTTGGCTTAAGTCCAGTTGACTGCTGAACCTAACCTAGCCCTCCTACAATGTGGAGTGGAGACGGCATCCAGCTGTGTCTGACACCCTGCTGATCATGAAAGCTCCAGTCTGTGATTCACATGCAAACCACAAAGTAGCTTTGCTACAAGAACTTTTTTCTTTTTGATTTCAGGCCTATATTTACTTCTAAGATTTAATAACCTCAAAACCAAGGCATGCCTGGAGAGGCTTCTGCAGCCAAATAAAGGGTCCCATCACAGTCTGTAAAATTGCTGTTTTTCTACACAACAGTGGATCGATTCTTATACATTTCAGCAGAATATGAAGATACATTTTCATTCATTTTAACTCCGAAACTGCATTTCTTCTCAGTGGTTGTAGAGCAGAATGCTCCATTGCTTGTTTAGTCTTGCAAGGAAAACAATATACACTGGGACCATGCTCTGTTTTTATTGTGCTTCTTTAAAGACATGATTGAAATGTGATGTTTATGTCAGATCCATGACATACACATACATGACACAATAACTGTATAGAAACAACATAGGGAGGTGGGAGGAGAGGATGAGGTGCTGAATAACATTTAAACATCAAGACAAGTCAAATTATTTAATACATTTTCATCTGCAGGCTTTACAATAAAAGGATACCTTCTTATTGTAAACCCTGTGTGTTTGCATTTATTCTGTAGATAATATTGTGGTGATGTAGAACCACACAGCTGAGTTAGCAATGTTGAGGATGTAGAATGGGGTAAAGAAAAAAAGTGTTTCTTCTCTTTTCTCTGTGGTGGTGTAGATAGTGCCATTTACCAGTTCACTATCATATGGGGGAAATTTAGAACCTAGAACACATGTTTGTCTTATAAACACTTACAAGCTGTAACAAGCCCCATGATCAGAGTGAAACAAGCTGCTGTAACTGTATTTAAAATCTAATTCTACATTTCTTTCACTGCTACAGAGAAATTCCATGAAGGTATAGTAGACAGATAGATATGAAGTGTGTAAGGATTCATTGCTCCTTTGCTGGAGATAACTGTCCCTGTATTGCCCACATTAAAGATTTGGTAATAACAGAAATTCTAATGACATTTGAAAAAAATCTAAATCTAGTTTTTTTTTGTATTTTTGCAACAAACCAAAAGTCTCACCAATCACCAATCAAATCTCGAGCGAATGCAGGCTACAGAAGTGAAGTGAAGAGCTAAAGGAAGAGAAAGAGTCTGAAGTAGGTTGTCAGACAGGCATCTGGGACTAAGACAAAACATGGTTAGCTAAGAATAGCAGTGCTGTTGACATTTAGTGGATATAAGATATAGGCAGAGTGCAGCTGTCGTAGGAGAGGTAACACTGTTTTTCTATAGCTACAGGAAGTTATTAATAATTGAATGAAGTAAAAGGAACTTTAAAAAAAACATGAGCAGTCTTTGTTTTACTATCGTTTTATGAGTTTTCTCTATAACATAGACTTTGACCATTTGTGTCTTGGAAGCAAAAAAGCAATTCTGGGAACATAAGGTGGAGATAGAATATTGGAAACCAGCAGATTTTCTCACACACATTGGTATAGATTTGGCATGTTTAAACCTGTGATTTATTTACTGAGGGACCAGGTTAGAGAGAAATGGACAATAATGGCTTTATAATGTACTTCTCGACCTACTACCTTACTGTGTTGTTACTACATGAATAGGCTGCCTAAGGTACTCTGCCAGAGAACATCTGGAACCATCACTGAATGGTTTGTTTGCAAGTGTTTGTGCGTGTCTGCCCATATAAAATACATGACAATGCTCTATTACTGGACTAATCTGTCTGTTGTATTAAAAATGATAATCAAGTTGCTAATCCTTGTGAAGACAGCACACAGTGAAGTGTGCATGCAATTCCCAAAATAGGCAGGCATACACACACACACACGCGCGCGCTATAAATTCCATCATTGCCAACACTTTCAGCAGACAGAGATCAGTGTTTGTTAACTCAGAAATCCACAGACACACCCTGCACCACAGGTTGATGCAACCTCTGCTGCGCGGGCCTTTCTTTACCAACACTGCTGTGGTTTCATCTTCAGTTGTCCTTAGCAACAATACAAACATAGGATGTGCATCAGATGTTTGTTATGATATCTTTCTGTTCATTGACTTTTGCTTGCTGCAAAAGCTTCTCTTAATGCAAAGAACCTGGAGACTGATATTGGAATAAATAAAAGGCGTTTAGTTTTTGTGTGAATAAATATGCTTCCTGTCAGTGAGGGATTCTGAAAACTTTTCAACATTTGGCAAACAGGTGTCCTGAGGCTGCTGTCTAACTGATTGCTTCAGATTTTCCACAGAACTGAGACACAAGGCACTCTAGCAACACAAACAGACGCACACATAAGCACCCTGGCAATGGAGGGCGCAAAGGTGACCCATAGCATTATGCACGTGCAGAATGCAGTACACTGAGATGACCCATAGCATTATGCTGCTGGGTGACACATCACCACAGCAAAATCCAGCTAAGCTTCTTTGTCCTGTGTGTCACCGAGTGTAGATACAACATGTACCAGATATTGGATTAGAAATCTATAAGTAACGCCTACTGTCATCTGAGACAGATCAGATCAAGATCAGTGACTAAAAAATGGTCTAAAAAGGAATTACGTCTATTAATTTTAGAAATCAACTATACTGAGCAAGTTTCAAGTCTGTGTCAGGCTCTGAGCATTCTGATGTAACACAAATGAAAAGAATGAAAAAGCAATTTTAAAATGACAGCACAAGCTTCATTAGTTATGAAATGCCTGTCAGTGATGTAAGCTGTAACCAGATGTGATTTACTGTGTAAAACCACTGGAATTGTTCTTTGACTTGCTTAGATCATGATCACAGTGATGTTGCAGTTATAAATCACCAACTATCCAATATCCAAGGACCAAATATATAGACAGTGTTTTGTTTTCATTAAAAAAAAATATGTGTAATTAATGCCAGGAAGCTTAGCATCGCCACATTAATATGATTTAAAAACATATTCCTAGGTATTTTAGGGAAGACAGAGAAGAACCACAGGAATCACTGTCCTTTCATAGTGACTAATAACAGGAAGAATTTAAAAACAGTACCACCCATCCATTAAAGTTGTTTCTTCAGTCGTTCTTGAGTTTGTGCAGCTGTCTTTGTTGATGCTTGTTTTATTTGATGCGTCTCTTCCCTCTTTATTCTTGTTTATTCCCTCTGTCATTTTCTTCATTCTTTCATTCCTCATCTTAGTTATTCCAGATAGCAGTTATAGGAATTACATAACTGTGCCGGAAGATGGGTGGGGTGTGTGTGGAGTGACCATGGCTTGCGCTCCGTGCCTTATCTGTTTGGACCATGACTATGGCGCCTAATTAGATAATAAGGAAGCCTGTCAACACTTGCCATCGCACACTCACCCACACACACAAGGCTCTGCACTTAAGTGTGAGTCACAGTATCGCAGACAGTCAATATAATAATTATACAATTTAAGTAGGCATTTAACTGTAATATAGCCTGTATAATGATTGATAGCCAGGGTGCACTGTGATTCAAAAACATATTTTGGTACAGCGAGTTAGTAAAGGAACAGAATATATATATATATATAGATATTAGCAGTGTAATGTAGATAAAGGGAAGCTGAAATGAAGGCGTTGGTAGAGTTGTGCTCTCCACACCATTCAGGCTGAGCGAAACAAGCTGCTGGCTGGGGGGTGGTAAAATTTTCATTCTGCCCTATTTTCATTAGCATGGGAATCCCAGTCTCTTTCTAATCTCTGCATGAAAAGTGAGACTGTGGGAACCCACCCTGCTTCTGAGGGCCAAGTTTAAGTTTGAAAGAAAGATCAGTAGAAACAAATGGTTTGTCTGAAATTCAAGGGGAACTTGCAGTTTTGCTGTCCTTTGTATTGTATGTCTATGTGTGTGTGTGTGTGTAAAAGGCAAAATAACATCTTTATGCATCCAAATTGAAAAAAAAAAAAATTGGCCTTTGTAAGTTCTCGTGAAATTTCACATTTTTCACATTTTGGTCTGGAAAAGTTAGAAGGTGTGTAATACGCTGGCTTTAATTGGGGTTAATTCAAATGTTAAATCGATTGGTTTCTCCATGCATAGCTGTTCCATAATCTTACATGTTTGTATCTCACACTGACGCAGTGTGGGATACCACAACAGTTGGCTACACAATGCAGCCCAACTGTGCTTTTGTGGAGTGGGTCTGAGCCAGGTTTATCACTGTCTTATCTTATTTTCTCTGGGTACTGTTCACATGCAGGTTGAGTACATGATGTTCCTTGACTGCTTTCACACACACACACACACACACACACACACACACACACACACACACACACACACACACACACACACACACACACACACACACACACACATATAGTTACAATTGCACAGAAAAAAGACTGAAAAGCAGTAAAATTAAGAATCACCTAAGACCTCACCTTTTCTGACCTTGAAGGAAACACAACTGTGTACAGCCTAACAAAAACACACATGCACACCCCTACACACACACTTACACAAGCCTTTTAAAATGTCTTTAAGCCTGCAAGGCATGGAGGTAGCATCAAACAAAGTTAAACAAGGGTGTTGCCACAGCCCAATGCTGAGAACTGTTCTTAAAGACTCTAGGAAAACAGTTTCTTCTCTGAACCTCAGCAGGTCGTAAAGCCCTTCCTTCCAGGACGCAGGAAAGGTTACAGCACCAAGACCAATCACATGTTCTATTTTTGAAGTAACTGGACATTGGGAGTTTGGCAACAGACGGTGTTTTCCTTTTCTGACTACACTTTGGTGCTCTCTAGTAAACATTTTTGAGTCCTCGGGGTGGAGGTGTAATTTAAAATCCCTGCATTTTCCCAACATTTCTCCCCCTGTCATGCAAATGGAAAAACAGCAGTGTCTGTGTTATGAAGAAGCATGAAAGAAACTCATTTTGGTCAAAGAAACAAAGCAAACAGTTATGCAACACAAAGTTGAGTAATTATTATGTTGTTTTGCACATTAAACAATTTTTTAATTGAATATATGTGTGAAATGGGTTTATATGAGCATCTCCAACATCTGCTACCCATCACACCTAAGTGGTGCTTTAACATTTAGTTTAATTAATGCTTTATAAAGTATTTCCCTAATTTTGAGTACATCACCACAACGGCTTTTACCTTATATGTTGGAGCTCATGTCTTACTGTAATTGCATCATTAATTTGAGTCCTGGGCAGCATGGTGGTTGGCACATCACCTCACACCAAGAAGGTCCTGGGTTTGATTACACTGGCTGGCTGGGGCCCTCCCTGTGTCTGTTTGGGTATTCTCCAGGTACTCTGGCTTTCTCCCACAGTCCAAACACATCCACATTAAGTTAACCGGTGACTCCAAATTGGCTGTAGGTGTGTGAGTGGTTGGCTGTCTCTCTGTGTTAGCTGATGTTAGCGCCAGCCCTCCATGACCCTGAATTTGATAAGGAGAAGAAAATAGAAAAATGGAAATTGAGTCTTTGCATGGCAATGAGATGATAACAAAAAAAAGCCCTGGACACTTCATATAGCTGTCTACAGCTATCAAGATAGAAACTGAATGGAGAACATGGTGGGCAACATGCACCTGAAGTAGTGCAATACATTTGCTTCAACAAATAACATTCAAGTAATTCAATTCTATAAATGAACCAGAAACAAAAACATACAGTGGCAGAAAATTCAATTTAATGTAACTGAAACTGATTAAAGTTTAAAGCATACATTCTTAAAACAATGCTGGTGAATTTACATGAAACATCAACTCTGACTGTAATATAATAAATATGGTTTCCTGTTTGTACTGGTGCCTCAAAATTCCCAAAGACTCTTTGACTTTACATAAGTGAACACGGGCTTTGTGAAAAAGGAAAATCGAGTGGGCAAAAGAAACAAGGAAGCCTGAAGTGAAAAATAGAATTAACCAAACTGGCAAAGAAAAATGATGCAGTGGAAACTTTGTAAAGTACCATTTTTTTCCTGTGGTGACAGCACACAGTGACTCACAGCCTATGACAAAACAAAGCTGATGAAGTACAACCCAGCCGTGGCTTTTGAAATCTAGTCACTTCTCCTCACTATAACTTTGACTGGGAAAAAAAGAAAGTTATGCTGCACTGAGGATTAGTTTGGGCTTTCTGATAGACGACATTGGTGGAATAAAAAGAAAAAAAAGGTGGACCTGTTCTGCCAAGCACTTTTTCTCTCTCTCAATATGCCTTGCTGGCAGTCAAGAGGCTGTGAGTGAGCAAAAAGAAAAAAATAAACGTATGTGCCAAGTTTCAGTAAGTCTGTGATTGTTGCTGGCTGCTCCCCAGCAGAGGGAGAAAGAGAAGGAAGCGAGAGAGAGAAAGACTGAGAGTGAGTCTCAAATGAGCTACAGTAACAAGATGCATCCTGTCCAAGACCTCTTTTCTTTTTCTTTGTGCCACGGTGTTTTAAATGAGGCAGTTGTAACATAAGAGCAGTTTGGACCGGTTGTATCTAACTTAGCCCTGTTCCTCCTTCCCCTGTCATATTACTGTGCCATCACAAGGGGCATTTAGCACCAGTGACATTAAATGAACTCCTTCTGCATTCCTTCCAGTATGGAGTCATGGAGACCAGTGAGTCACAGACTCATCATTATGTTTGCATGCTGTGTTGTTTACACAATCTGGGATTAGGCTAAACAGCACATGTACATGTTTTCAGCTGTTTTCTGGAAAACATGTACTGTAGCTGTCTCGTAAGCAGAGCGATAGAACCCTGACTTAAGAAAAACAGTGTGGGACTGGAAAGAACGTTAATGAATGAAAGAGTTTGTCCTCTCTACCCTTTCTTCATCTGGCCCTTGCAATTATCTCTCATTTTCATGTGCTAGTGCACGCCACACACACTCAGATTCCATCCAGACTGCCATCCGTATCTCTGACGCAAGTCTTTCAGGGGCCTGCAGTGTGTACAAAGACTTATTTATTTCCATCCAGAATGCAAGGTGTCATGTCAGGGGAAGTGGAACCTGCACCGTACTCGGTGGAGAGAGAAATACTTAAGGTCGCGACCTTACTTGTGAGCCTACGGTGTGGAAGTTGGTGAGGGTCAGGAGGTTTTCTTGTGTGAAAATCAATGTTCTTTGCTGTGAAAATGCTTGAGCCAAACAGGAAAACTGACGGTTTGCTCAATCTTCCTTCTCACGTGTCAAGTCACAGCTGTGTGTTAAGCAAAGCAAGTCTAAAATGGTCTACAAGTCTACAAGTCCAGTTGCATTTGCAGACGTGGATAACCAGAGGAAGTGAAAGCAGCAGCAGCAAAACCCTTGTCTAAACCTTAGCAGGCATCAGTTACAACATGTATGCACTCATTAAGTGATGCATAGCGTGAAATGCAGGGTTCCGAAATGGCACCAGGACTGTTCAGCAACTGTGCTCCAAAAAGGCCCACAGACATCCCAGCAACCCTCTGATAACCTCTGATGAGGCTAAAGACTAAAGGATCTTGTGTATCCTTTGTTGTATTTTCCAACTGACTGCATAGAATAAACATCAGCTGACATTAAAATGAAGAAAATCAGCAATTTCAACTGAGCGTGACTCAGTGGCCTGCCTGAATAATTGTTGTATATATATCTAATATATACTGCAGGAGTTGGTTAGAAATCATAGTGTCGTGTGTCTTTTTCCATCTCTCACTTCCACACGTTTGCTCAGTCTGACCTTCATGTTTTTATTGATCCATCATCCTTGGCTTGCTTAGCATAGTCTAGCATTTACTTTGCTGCTGGGTACTCACATGCCAGTTCATAGCAGGGACACCATATACATACAAGAAGCTCTTACAAGTCTTTCATTTTTCCGTTGGATGTTTTTTTAGAACTCCTGGTTTAAGTATACCTTTAAAAATAGCTGTTAAATGGAAGCTGTGAGATTTAGTGTGAGCATATTACTATAATACAGCAAATATATTGTGTTGCCTGCAAAGTCCTCCTACATGATTAGTAGTTGAGCTACCAAACTGGCACAAAGGTCTCTTAGTCCCCTGGCAGTTGTCATCTATATTATATATTATGATGCCATCTTGTTGCCTAGCAATCACCTACCACTGAACTAAAATTAACAATTTGTAGCATTCATGTACCTGCAGCACCTACAAAAATGTTATTTTAATTTAATAACAGTACCTTTGCTATGCATAATATATAATGATGTCATCATGTTACCTAGCAAAGTAAGGTGCTGAACTGCAGACAGAAAAGACAACAACATCCTCAATTCATGTCAAGTACATATGCAGCAAATGTACAGCAAATTGTTGTTCAAGCACTGTTTAAAGCACTCTTCTTTGCACATCAAGCGATTATAAGCCAAGACCATGCCCCTGCATGTATCAGAATGCCCATTATCTATAACAGCCAGCAAGTTAGTTATCTCATCTTGTCACCACAGTATTTTTCCATGAACTGAAAGTTAAAGTTTAGTTTTTCTTAATCACTATACTGTAGGTGGATCCCCTGAAAATTCAGCAATAAAAGAACAAACAACAGTGTGAAAATGTTGGCCAGCCCATGCATTTTCCATCAATTTGTCACAAGAATCATCAGTTTGTAATTGATCTATTTTTTCCAGATTCATTTAGTAGTTTTAGTGAGTGGTTTTGCTGTACTTCCAGGGTTTTTTGTTCATGAAAAAATGTGCTAGCCCTCTGAAGGGAAAGGATGTTATTGTAGCTTGTATCACTGAGAAATTCAGAGAAACACCCTGATAAAACACAAAGTCCCTCACTGTTATTCTTTGACAGCCAGCAAGGGGAGAACATATATATAATAAAAACAAGAACACAACTGAAAGAAAAGAAAGATACTTCCACCTATTCATATTCAAATGTGCTCTCTAGAAGGAGATATCAGATTCAGCTAAGGCAGTGCTTGTCTCTCGAGTGTTTTGTTTTTCTTGCAATATTAAGAGGCAATAATATCTAGGCCATCACACTGAAAAGAGCCTTAGTAAGCACCTCTCCCGGGGCATGTCTTTTATTTCCCTCTCAAGTTGGCATCTTAACAAGCATTTGCATTTCAGTGAAACAGTTGGGAACAAATCCATTGGTTCAAATTGGATGGTCAACAGGGAGCAAGCAATTTGAATTCCTCCCAAGTTCATCTTTTGGGAATCCTCGTTTTAAAATTTGTGTAATAAAATAGCAAACCCCAGTGCCACCACTGAATTGATTTTGCAGTTCACTTAATTATATATTTCTCCACACTCGTCCTTTCAGTGTGAAAGCAAACTCTTACCGGTATTCATGCCAGTGGCTTAACATCTTAGTTTCATCACTTCTGTTTTCTTTTCATCGCTGCCACCGTTGAAGTCAGATTCATATTTTAAACAGGTCTCCACATTATCTGAGGCCACAGTGGTATTAACTAGATGGAAAATGGCTCTAAAAAGTGTTAGCCTGGAGTGATGGGTTAAACAGTCCATGGCACCTGTTTTCACAGACACATTGAGACGTGCAGTAGGACAGATTAAAGACTTAGATTGTTCTTATCGTCTTGATCCCGTGATAAGAGGCTAACAAGTTTTGCAAATGTATGCACTGTTACTCCTGCACATCCTACTGAATCATCATTTGTACACGGCCATACAGGTCTTGTTTAGTATATCTACTTAATATTTGGTATTGACTATAATTTTGCACATTTACAATTTAAGGTTTACATTTGTGGCAGTGTTTTCCTAGGTTGAACAATTGAGTTAAAAGTTTATTTTTTTATCTGCCTAGACGTCATTCCTTTGTCATTTTAACGCACTTTCTCACGACATCTTTTCCAAACAAAACTAGTGCGCTCCTCTCAAGGTAACCCTGTTATTTGACAGTTTACCTAAAGAACTGGGAGTACAGCCAAAGCCTCCTATCAGAGGAAACACTGCCTAACAGTTGTGAAAGCCCTCTCCCTCTTTCTCCTCCTCTCTTCCTCATTTTTACATTTTCCTGTTTTGGTGTTTGGTAGCTTTGTGCTTTGCCTATAATAGAAAGCAAAGTCCTGTCCCCAGACGGCAGAGTGCAGACAAATAATAACTGGTGCACTGCGCTCTAATGAAAGGTGATACCCTGAGTTCTTGTCATCAGACCAGTTCCTGTGTCTGTTATGCATTTGTTTTGAGCTGAAAGGGTATAAAATATTAAAGCAGCAGAACATATTACAGCTAAGATTCTGTAGCTTCAGTTTCCTTTTTGAGCAAATACTGCAAATGTAAATCGATTCTTCAATTATATTTTTGATTTTTGAACTAAATTATGATATATGCTCATTCATGTATTTTTGTGTTTGATTGGGGGGGGGGGGGGGGGGTTCTCGTGTAAAAAACATCTATAGGTTGCTGAATGCTTTCACCCTTTCAGCAGATTTGCTTTATGTTTTTAACAACAGCGTGAAAGGACGTGACTGGGCGGCATCACTTGTGTGTTCACCTTTATTCAGGAACACAGGCCAGACATGGTACACTTGCAAAGTCAACACAAATATCTAAGCTCATTGAGCACAAGGCTAATGCTCTTTCACCCTAACCCCTCCCACTCTTTGTCCATATGCAGGTCACAGTTACATATACTGTGTGTAATGCGCTGTCTTGTCCTCTCACGGTAACACCTGTGTCAAAAAAAGGTGACTGCGTACCAGACAACACGAATATGACTAGACAGGTCACAGACGGGATAATTATCTCAAGACGGAGTCAGGGTTAGGCCGTCCCAAAGCATACCAGTCAGATAGGATTTACTGCTCTGAGACTGTATGAAAGGACAGGAATAACAATAGCTGTTAGAGGAGGTGTGCAGTGCAGGCAGAGAGGAAGAAAAGAGGAGGAGCGAGACAGACACAAAGAGCCTAAAGACACAGACGGCAGGACAAAGGACTGTGCACAAGGTGGCAGACAAGACACAAAAATTACACTACTAAATTAATCACATTCTGGCAAGTTGCTTTTATATGTAAGTGTCTCTGAAATAACTTTTTTGGCTTGTTGAGGTGCTTTTGCATCGTAAAGGTGTGCAGATACCTTGCAGGCACCACGCCGTGCTCCCGCCTTTGTGGTCAGAATGTAATTAGAGTCTTCGCGAGAACACCGCAGTCATTAAAGGAGTGTGAAGAAAACAATCAGTCACACAGGCTGGAAACCAGTGATAATGGTGTGACTGTGTGTGTGCACGTGTATGTAGGTCAGGAGTTATCATGGGAACCTGCAGAATACAGGATTTTGTTTCATTTCTGCAAATTCCTGAAACAGTTCCTCAAAAATATCATATTTGGTTTTTACTGACACTGGTTTTCTGTTTGTCTAAAGTGTGGATTTACTGTAAAGACGAATGACAGGTGCTGAAAAAGGGAACACAACTCTTTACTTCTTTATGATTATTAAACCAATAACAAATGTCAGCACGATCTGATTTTGCCATTTTGAATTTTAACTATATATTTTAAATATTGCTCAGCATATTTAGATGGACGGACTGAATGTCTGTAGTCAATAAATATTGTGAGATACCTAGAGGTCTTTTGAAAAGATCTTAGGACATACCTGGCTTTGTGTGCGGTAATTTTTTGCAACAACAAAGCTGAACTCAGAGCTTGCATATCGTTCCAGCAGCATGCTTTTCAATTGTTGCAGGACCGAGGCTAAAGACAGCCCTGGAACAGTATGCTTTTCTGGAATGCGGTACCTGAGTGTTTGACCTCACTCACCTCTAGCAGTCTTCCCTATGATCTGCCTCAGTTCTTTCTGAATACCTTCTGCCGCACAGAGAAATGGCATCCCTGAATAACAATGCACATGCTTTATTCTGCTTTGTGTTTCCCCCAACCTTGCTGCATCTGCACAAAGTTGAGCCACTGCCATTCTGGTGGGAAGCCTCGTACATCAGCGCTTGAACACTGTGATGTGAGCTGTCAAGATAAGGTGACAGCTTCTACTGGCTCCCAAACATTGCTTATGTCTGCAAATCTGTCCATCTTCAAAACAATAAAGGACTCTTACGCACTTCTCCTTGTCGATAGGCCAGATCTGATTAAAGATTTTACGTCAGCCTCAGCGTTTATTACAAAAGATCACAAGCATAGCAATCACTGTCTTGCATGTTCGGTTGTTGTGCACTATTAAAATAGTTTTCTAAAGTCACTGATAGCAGTGAATGAAACCACAGATTAGACTGCCACTTTTCCTAGACCTGAACTTTGAGCATTTAAAATCCAATTGTTAATCACCCAACAACATTCAATGAAAACCCTCGGTCTTATGAAAGGTTCCCAATTATTAAAGATCTTTTCATTCTGGTGCCTTAAAAGTGAAAGAAGTTGTTTGCCAAACTCTATAAATCTGCATGTTCAGACAGCGACAGAGCGTCTAGTGCGCAGGCATGCTTTTCTGTCTGTCTGTGTGTGTGTCTTAGCTTTGTTGGCATTCGTTAGTGACCCTGTGTTTTTTATGCATGTGCACATTGATTTCTGCGTAGGTCTGCTTTTCTATCTTGATGCACTTTTGTCCTTCTTGCATGCATAAATATGTAGCGATCTTTTAGCGTTATTGGCATCCATGCTTGAATGCACACCTTCACTTGCGCAGAAGTATGACCAGTGGCAGTACCTGTGTGGTGTGTGCGTGCAGAACAGAGTGTTCTCCAGTTTCATAAGTGAACTTTGGAACCCTTTGGTACACGCTGGAGGCGGGCCAGTTTGTCCTAGATTGTTTACCTGCGTCTTGATACAATGACTGGGATGGCAAATCATGTTTACGCTCTTAAATGCAGCTTGGAAACGGGGAAAATGACACTGCAGATAGACAATTTGTCTTGCATACTGTGACCGGCTTCAAGTTCAAGAGTCACTTAAGTGGACATATTTCCTGTTTTTTTCTCTTTAAAGACATCGTGAACCTGCTGTAAGGTTATTTAAAAAGAATCTTTGTGTGGGTAAAAATCTAACGTGGAATTGATTGGTTTCAAGCTCTTTATGGCAACCATTTTGACATACAAAGAAAAGATGACAACAAATAAAAGAAAACTGCTGTCAGAATGCAAACTGAGCAGTTAGTAAGAGGTTTTTCTTTTAATAAGAACTGTAAAAAACAAATTTCCTCATTTCCACACGGATGGAAAACCCCCTAAACTCTGTCAATGCAACATGTTGTAACACTGTAGATGTTTATATGTTTTTCTGGTTCATATCATTTTGTTGTTAATGTGCGATAAGATATCAAATCACGTTGCGTTTATTTTAATTAATCAATGTCACCGCATATCCTGTCAAGTCAAGTTCTTATCTGTTTCATTATTCCCAACTCTCCTACACGTCTACAAATGGACTGCGACCCAAATAATAAAACAAAAACACTCGCACAGGCTGACAGTGAAGTTTAGAAGACTTACGTCTCTGTATACGGGGCAGGCGTTTTGGCTCTTTGAGGGCAGGATAGGCTGGGGTTCCTTTAAACTCACAAACAACATTTCAGCCAATCGCAGCACAGTGCCAGCATATCACTGTGTTCCCATTAAATCTGGATCACACAACAGAGTGGATGTAGATCCTTCCCCTGGCTGAGTCACATCCTGAAATAAGTGCTCTTGTGCTACAATATAAATTCTGCTGAACTGAGAAAAAAAACAAGGGTTGAGTGTTTGAGGTTGTCTCAGAATTTGATTTGCCTTCAAAATGTAAACAATAATTAAATGATGGGATCCTCGGTCTTATGCCTTATCTAACCTCCCTTTTCCTGGTGCCACATTTGAAGATTTAGGCTTCAAATGCTGTACAAAACTTTAAGCACAAGTTCAACTACAGTCTTAATGAGTGGTCCTAATGGCATCTCCATAGCTAAGGCAGACTTACACCATAAATATAATAAATACACCATGACAAACTATAAATACAATAAATACAGGGTGTGATGATTGGATATTCACGGAGCCTAGAATAACAAAGGCAAAGATGCCAACAAGCTCAAAGCTATGATCCATTTTCAATACTTTTCATGTAAATATACATACAAATACATGCATGCTCACACCAGCACTTACTAAAAAGATGCTTCCTTTTAGAATTGATACGCTATCAGTAAAACATCAACAAAGTGCTTTAACATGATAGTACCCCATTACTCATCCATGTGTTATTTTAAATTCTTAGATTAGAATCTCTCTGTTGATAAAACAGACTTCCCCATTAACTTTCATCAGTATATATATTTCAGCTTTTCTTCTGAAGAAGATAAGGCTTCTACTCAACTGCAAAATATTTTCTTTGAAGTACAACGGTGGCCAGCACATCTGGCCTTGTCCTCGTCTGTCTCAGGCTGTCCACTATCAGTAGGGGATTCTCACCATGCAGACAGGCTGAGGAAATATTGTGTACACAGTGTCCTCTCACCCTTCAGTGCTTCTCTCCCGCATTTGATCCACGCCATACCTCTGTGAGCCTGCACAGACTGAATACCCCTGTGGATTTCTAGGCTTCAACGTTAAATGGTTTGGTGATACTATTTGGAATGGGGGGGAATCAAATTAGGTGCTGAATATACATGAGTTCCCTTCACAGCTGCACTTGTATCAGCTTTCCCTTTGAGAAAAAAGTCAATGTGGCTTTCCTCAGTAAATGCCTTTAATGCAACTTTAAAGATTGGGTATATTTATGGACTTATTTACATATAAACAAGCCTAATTTCATGCAGCTGCTCCACCGATTCCAAGTCTGTAGCAATCAGTCAGAGTTTTCAATAGCATTGCCTCAAGCTATAACACAAATACCGGGTAAGATCCCTGGAGGGAACATTAAAGGCCTGTATTCATTACAAATGAGAAGCGGTCCTCGCCCTGTTTCTGTTTGCGTTACTATTTCTGGTTGGAACACTTACAGTAGTGTGAAGTAGCCTGCATGTGTATGTGTAGGTGTTTGTTCCAGGAACAGTATGTGTGCTTCAGCAGCAGCTTTAATAATGATATTCTTTTACACGCTGAAAAAAGATTTTGCCTTTAAGGTGATTTAAAGTCTTGGGTAAACTGCACATCTCACCCACAGCAGATATATTACACATTATTCTATCATCTTTGTTTTGATATACAGCGTTTTGTATGATCTGAGTCATTCATGTGGTCTTGTTAAAGGAGAATAATATAGGTTGTTGGGCTTGTAGAGATCAGTGAAGCAGGTTGCGATGGAACCTCCTCAGGCTAATGGTAGGAGCTTAGGAGAAAGCACCCGTGTCTTAGCTTCAAAGTAATTTTACCAAGAAATGAGTGATGATTTATCTGATATTTTCTTTCAAAAAACAACAAATGTCTGTATTTAGTAGCTTAAAAGAATCTAAAAAATGAATAATAGCTGAATAACAGATGTAAGAGACACCTCAGAACATAAAGTAACTGAGGCAACATAAAAGGTTTAGAATTCTTTTGAGTTCTTTTGAAAGACTTACGGCATATTTCTTTGGAAACTGTTTTCCATTTTGTTGCAAGGCGGTTTGTTTGCTGTTCGTTTGTGTTAAAGCTGCAAATGTGCTTTTCTGTCATAATGACCGGGAATGACTTGTTTCAAATTATCCATGGGAACTTTGTCATTGCTCCATCGTCGTGTCGCAGGTGACAAAGGATTAGCTTTAATGCTCAGCGGAGAAGCCTGCTGGAGTCTGTGGGAACGATTCAGTGTTTGGATGACACTGACAGTGAGAGTTAGCAGGGTGTCCATCATCCAGTTAAATCCAGATCATGCTGACAAGGCCATAAGCGCACGAGTATGCACGTACGCAAACGTGTGACCAACTGGATTCATCAGCATACACACAGGCAAGCAAAACACAAGCAAACACATAAACACACACCAGAGGATGGCTCAATGAGGCCTAAGCTCCCTCCAGTGTTGTCCCAGTTGTTGGTGACTCGGGTCACACAGCTGCAAGCTCAGCTAGCTCAGCCTCAGCTGGAAAGCGACGAAGATGGAAAAATGGAGAAATCACAAGAAAGAATATATATAAAATGAAAGGTCGTAACATGAATATGAGGAATAGTTTGAAGAAGATGAAAAGAATAATGATACTATAAAACATGCATGTGAAAGTGAGCTAAAAAGAAAAGGATGTTCATTTTTTCCTTATTGTTAAAAAACTGCAGACTGCTCATTATTCTAGTCCATAAAGAATAAAAAGAATAAAATTATTTTTTGTAATTTTGCGTCTTTACACCATCACAGTAAATTTCAAACCAGTCAAAATGTGACTGAAGTGCATTTTCAGCTTTAACTCAAAGGGTAGAACAAAAACATTTACGAATTACAGACATTTTTACAAATAGTTTCATATTTCTATAGTCTTGGAGAAAGCAATTGGACAGTTGACTGACAGCCAGTTTCATGGCCAGGTAAGGCCCCTTCCCTTGATATTTCATGACCACTAGTTACACTCAAGTACAGGAAAGACAGAAGAACTTTTCCAGAAAACCACTGAGAGTCTTCACAGGTCTGCAAAGAGGATGGACACATGAAACCAAAATGAACTTGTATCAGTTCAATGGGAAGAGAAAACAATGGAGAAGGAGAGAAACAAGCTCATGATGTGAAACATCAATGCATCATCTGTGTGGCATAGGCATGTATGGCTGGCACTGGAACTGGATCACTAGTGTTTACTGATGATGTGACTTCTGATAGAAGCAGCAGGATGAATTCTGAAATGTAGGGGCTATTCTCTCTGCTCACATTCACTCAGTTGCTCTATAACTGATCAGACAGTGCACGACTCAAATCATACTGCAAAACCAACCCAAGAGTTTCTCAAGGCAAAGAAATGGGATATTCTTCGGTGGCCAAGTCAGTCACCTGATCTCTGCCCATTAGATCATGCTTTTTAGTTACTAAAGTTAAAAGTGAATACAGAAAGACCGACAAACAAGCAGTGGATGAAAGTGGTTTCTACTGAAGACCTGACAGAGCCCACGGGCTGTCTCTAACTACAATGATTTTGTTCCAAGTATTAAACACAGTACTTAAATTTAGCATGACGCTAGTTTGTTCAACTAATTTTGAACATCTGGGAATTGGGGACTATTGATAGAAATGATTATGAGTAATAAAGTGTTAATAAACTACTTTTTCACAAAACCTATGAATTAAATCTGAAAGTCTGCACTTCAGTCACATCTTAGCTTTGATTTAAAATTCACTATGCTAGTGTACAGAGGTATAATTAAAAAAGTGACATTAGCCAAACAGTTATAGCTCTAACTGTATTTACTTATACTGTATGCTTGCCAGTGACAGCCTTGATTATGATGAACATCCTGTGCTAAAATCACATTTCTAATTGCTTACTAATGTTCTAGCCGGTGATAGGGTTTACAATAAATCCAACCAACTCCTGACAAGTTAAACCTGATACTATCATTTAGCATCAACGGATGAATATGTGTAACAGTCAACTTTGCTGCAGATCCACTAGACTGCAGTGGATTTCAGTGAAGCCTGTGCCCATATCTAGTCCAATGTCAGCATTCCATAGTTAGACAGATAGATGGCAGTGAACTCTGCAACCCTTTGTTCTGGGATGTGATCCAGCCATGCAAAGTGTCATCCACTGGATCCAGTCTTTAAATGTCACCATACATACTTTCAAGTAAACACAGAATGTTTTATGAGCATTTTAATGTTGTTTTTTTAATCTGTCTCAGATACATATTTTTAATTTTAAATGTTTCCATTATCAACAGAACAGAATAAAGTATTGGGTAAACCCATAGTTTCTTTCCAGTTTGCACCCCTGTAGCGTTTTGAGAGATCACTAAACTGCATCCATACTAGTCAGAGAGTTTGCCATCTTTCAGAGTGAACAATATGGTGTGTGTGCATGTGTGTGCATGTGTGTGCACGTGTTCTCCTCTGCCAATGTCAGTGTAAACGCACTAAAACACAGATGGGAATCCTAAGGGCTACTGACTCGAACATACTGTTATTTCTTTTGTGGGGGGAAGATTTGGGGCTGGGATATGAATGTTGCCTGACAGGGTTTCACCTGTGATATTCCCTTAACACAGTCCTCTGGGCCTCCGCTCTACTTCAGTATTTTCACAGTAAATTTAGCCGGAACATGTTGCTCGTTAGAATACAAGGTAAATCTTTACATTATGGCCTGAAGCTGTCTGACTTCTGCTGAGTTGCATTCTGGTGCCAGATGCTGCAAAGTCCCCACGCTTGTTAACTGCAATATACTGCACATTACCATTTCCTACAATAGTGCCTGTTCTTCTATTAGTTACGGTGAAAGCTACTGTAAATGAACTGAATATAATTATGTATAGGCTAAAATGAAATATAATAATAATTTCTGGTAAGCAAACCATTCAAACGGACCTTTATGTTGCCGTGGGAAACTGCATTAAGCCAGTAGTCCTTGTCTTGTCTTTTTAATGATAATGAACACAGGTTAGCACCCAGACAGCTGTTATAAAGCAAAGGAGGTTCTCTATCAAGGGACTAATCAGATAGGTACAGTTCCCTACAGATGGTGAGGACTACACATGTTCACGAACGCACACACACCTGTTTGTTGTAGCTTCTTATTTAGTCAGATTGGGCTTTTAAAAAACAAGCGAAGAAATGTTTCTTCTTTATACTATGAAGATCACAATTAAAGTCTTTAATGTAGATAAGTAATCCCCTTAAAGTTGGTATTTTTTTTGCCTGTAATTTTGTAAACCTGCTTAATACAGCAGCTGGTGGCTGATATTTGTATCCCAGGTGTGTAATTTCTTCCTTTTTACTTTCTACTACTTTCTGTTTCACTGAAAATCAATCTAGGATTTACATCATCACTGCTCTTCTGAAATTATACAACAGCAAAAGTCATATTTACATTTTTTCCCAAAGCTTATTCTTATTCTGTTCATTTCTTTTAAGACTCGGGGAAACACAGTTATTCAAATTTCTTGAAGTTACTTAACACCACATGTTGTAACATGATCGACTGTCTGGTCGGTAGGAAGATTACTTTCTCGAGACATGTAATTACAGGGCACCTTTGGTGTGGCGGAAAAACAAAAGCAAGGGGCTCAAAAACTGGTTGGCACACTGTCATCTTCTTGCTTACTGCAGGCAAATTCAGAAATATGTCAGGGGGTTACATAAAAAGTAAACACTACATTAAGTGGAATACGTAATCCATACGTTACAGGACAAAAATGCCCCGAGCTGCACAAATGTGACCTTGTGAAACTGTAGGAAAACAGGTTACCCTGCTTTCCTTGCGTGACCTTGCAGAATACACAGTGATTAAATATTACAGATTTAACATGAACTGCTCCTGAACTGCTCTGTACAGTAAAGTAAGCAGATCTGGAGGAAAGCTGTCCAAGAAAAACAACCCTGAATGCTGATAGAGATCTGTGATTGTTTGACACTGTGAACTGAGTTAACCTGAAATTCCACTGCTACAAGGAAATATAGATGGCAATTTGTTAATTTCCAGGCAGTGTGGTAAAATTCACCGACCAGATTATCAGTGCTGACTAAAAGGCTATTGCCTTTATATTTTATTCCTTTAAAATGTGCCACAGACTCCCATTTCTGGATGAAGATGGATGAAGTTTTCTGTCTGATAGCCCTACATATGCACTGGAGATTTGCTTGAAGAACTGGTTTCACATACTGTCCTGTTATGTAAAACCACACTCGTCTGTGTATCACAGTCTACAGACTATCAAATGTCTTGTCAACAGACTGGATTAAATGGAGACAGACATGCGAGACACTTACATGGAGCTGTCAAATTAGAAAAAAACTTGCGATTAGTTATGCAAAGTGTGGGTTCATTTTGGTGTTACACCTTTAACAACAGCAGTAGCTCTTCAAACATTTACACCCTTTGATGACAATGAAAGCGTACTGCAGTTGACAAACCCAGCAATTAAAAGTACTTTGGGATTTTTTAACTCAAGTACATGATAAGGCATGTTGCATAAGAGGCAGCTGAGCTAAGTTATATGCAAATCATAGGGAGTTGTGTAATGAGGTGTCCAAAAAACTTGTTTTGTGGTGTAAAGGTTCATTACATTAACAAGATTGTTTCACATCATGGGAGAATGGCCCAAGGATATTTTTATTGCACTTTTACGGCCGATTACATGAGGTAAGGAGACAGGCATGATGATTTCTCCCTTCAGGTGCAGTCAGAGAAATACCTTTTGCTTTGTTTGCCTCAAAGAGGCACTCCAGCGATTTAGAGATGAAACCACTGGCGCCATTTCAGCAAACTGGCATTTTCATTGTAACTCTAAGGCCATTGTATTCAGCCAGATTGGAGACACATCATACAAGTGTCACCCTGAGCATGGCACTCACAGTTATGGCTGCATATCCAGAGGTTTCGCCAGACCTCAATTGTCTCTTTGTGCTCTGAGAAAACAGCTGCTGAGAGCAAACAACAGCAGAACAGTGAGCTAACACTAAGAGGGCTTTTGACTCTTGAACAGCTCCTTCATTTGGAAGCCAGAATGGGACAGTCTAAGACGCGTCCTGCTGAAGTTGCCCCTCTTGGGGCACGGCCACCCTCTCCTAGGTCGGTGTGCGCCCTCCGGCTGGCCGAACCATCCCAGAGATTCTGCTGTCACTACCAACACTTCAACTTTCCTGAGAGACCTATGAGCTACTCACCCCCTTACTCACCGAGTCTGTTCAAGAGGCCAGATCGGCGGTAAGTGGGGGCGGCCGAGGACAGTAGGAGAATTTGTCTTGCTTGTGGTGTGGAGACATTTGCCAGGCTCGACAGTAACATGTGTCGGTGACAGATGCGCACGCCAAAGGCGGTTAAAGAGAAGACGAGCGGCGGAGGCTTGCAGCTTGTCAACATCTAAATGATATAGAGTTGTCATTGCAGTATTTTCACAAAACGACAACAGTTACAATCCTTAAATGAAATGATTGCCGTTACAGTTTTCATAATGTTCAATCTGCTCATGTGGTGAAAAACAGAGCTAGAAAAAAATGCTGCAGCTTCAGGCTCATTATCAGATGTACTTATGGAGATTATACGCCAGAGTAACACGTTCGTTTGGGGTGTTATTTTGGACTGTTGCTCGTGGTGACTTTGAAAAATGGATTTTTGTGCTCGCGGCACTGAAAGCGGGAAAAGTGATATCACTACCAGTCCTTGGATAGTAGTGTCAATCCTGTCATCACTCTCTGCATGCACAATATATCACATAAAGAAATATTACATTCAATACCAGGGCATGAATTTATTGAAACATCTCATGAGAAAGACCAAGGCCATGTGCCCTATTGTTATTCATGGCTCAAGAGTCTGAGGTGATGAGATAATAACGACTGCCTCTGGGTGTCCTAGTGTATGAGTGAGTTCAGTGTGAATTCAGTATTCATTGTTTGTAGCTGTTCTTGTTGCCCACACTGCCAGCTTCCTCTGAGATAGCCTCTGGCTGCAACCTTTGGCAAGCACGAGTATTGTCAGGCCACACTCTTATCCACGCTATGCATTCCTAATTGGCCCAAAAAGAATTTTTCTTCTGTATATATTTTCTCTGCAGTATTATGAATAGCTTCAATTTGATGGGGAAAAAGTACAACTCCCAAAATGCTGTTCATAACAAAAAGCTGGAAGGCTGGTATTATGTGACGGCCTTATTCTTTTGAAGCCATCAGTACAGATGAATCATGGTATTATATAATGGAGTTGGCTCTTGCGCAGGAGACATATGATGGAAACTGTGGGCCGTCGCCTAGCTCCAAAATGACTCAGTGAATTGGGCACACGCCGAAATGGTTAGGCATTAGGTGTTCCACGGAAACATGAGGGTATTTATTTTTTGAAAAGGCAGGAAAAATCTGTATTCCTCTTGAAAGGAGGAATTTAATCACTATTTTCCATCACTTAAATTTGTATCAGAGCGATTCTAAAACTTCTGTAGTAGGAAAAGCAGGAGACTCAGTTTACACTGTGATCATCTTACCTAATGCGGTTCATTGGTTATACTGTGCTGGAAGGCTCCCCACTGTGTAGGTCCTATCTGTGCATCTCAGCTGAAGGCATTCGCTGTGACTCCTTCGTCCAAAATGGGACTATCACTGCTGGGCAGGGTAATTCACCTGTCTCTCATTGCTCGAAGCGGGCTGGATATTAAACCTGGCAGCTGAACTGTCACAGCACGAAATCTGAGACGACAGGCACGATGGGCCCTAATACCCAGTCAGTGTGCTTTCTGCTAAGCCTTGTTAGTCCAACCAGAAGTCAGCCCTTCCACTTTAATTGTTTTGTTATGTAACACAACTCCTTCTTCTCCTCTTTCAAAAAAACAGAAGGAAAAAAAGGAATTTGGTTTTTAAAGTTATAAAAAGTTAGAGGTCTGGGATTATTTAATATTTTAAATGCAGGTCCACGTTCTTTAGGCATGTGTAATCATGCAAAAAATATCTTTGGACTCATAATTGAATTATTTTATTCAGACAACATCCTGATTTTTTTTTCTGTCCTTATTTAAATAGACCTAATATCCTTTTGAAAGATATGACTGAAAGGATGTGGATTATGAATGAGCAAAATTTAATAGAGTTGGGCCCCCTCAGCAGGGAATTTGCATAAAAGTTATCCATGGTTGAATATTCCACAAGTTGATGTGCCGGTAGAAGAATTGTTATGCAGAGACTCTTTAATAAAATTGTAATTGGCTTATTATCAGTATTGAATCAGATAATTGCAACAACAAAATGGAACATAATGTGACAGCTGAGAAGTGCCGGGAAATTACATTAAAGCTATTAAAACCTGCAGCGAAAACAAGGTCTATTGCGCAATAATAGCAGTGGGTAATGCGATGGAAAAAATGGGATGACAGCAGGTGTTCTTTCTCTGTATCTTTTGTAGTTATCCTATGTGACAAATGACTTATTATTTTATGCTTTGTGTGAGTGCATTTGTGCTTCATGTGGTAACATGCCCGTTCGAAAAGGTCTCGCCTTAGAGAGCGTTGCAAATTGATGTACTCCAGTAAGAGGTTGTTGATGCTTGATGTAACTACGCAGGGGTGGGCAATTAACTTTCCCAAGGGGGCCACATGAGAAACTGGGACTGTTGTGGAGGGCAGTACTAATAAGCTGAACTCAATTTTGCTCAGTATTAATTTTATCACTTTAAAAGCTTGTTGGTACGGCCCTCCACAACAATCCCAGTTTCCCAGTGAGCCCCTTGGGAAAATTAATTGCCCACCTCTGCTATAGAGGTACAGATCACTCATTAAATATCTTGCAGTATGTTGTTTATTAGCTGATACAATGGACTGTAGTGTAATAAAAACTAAAAGGAACAAGAAATTTTGTGGTAGGCATATACCATATGAACAAGTAGGAGTTAAGTCCTTAACTATAAATATAGAATGCCATTTGAGAATTTCCAGAACTGGAAAAACAACCTGGAAATGTCTGAAGGGGTGTATGGAAAATTCCCAAGGAAACACCAGATTCCCTCTAATTAATTTTGCTGCCCTAGTGCACTGTAGTCTACATTTTCACCACTAGAGTCCGGTAGAGTTCAGACATAGACTGATTGGAAATTTACCGGTGGATAGGACGGAAAAAGTACCTATACATGTGCATATGGTACGTGTGGATGGTGCAGGACATTCCGTTATAGCATATAGTGTGAAAAACACCACAGTGTCATCAACCAGTCATGGGAACAAAATGTGACAGTTTTTTTTTCTTTTACATGTCGGTAACACTGTCAGTACTGACATGTAAAGTAACACAATAAAAAAAGAAAGAAAGAAAAAAACAATCTTCCTAAGAAGTCACATTAAAAAATCACTTGTTAAATAAGTCAGTTTAATAAATTAGCCATATGACAGTATAAGGAAAAACTTTGTGGCTTTATTTACATCAATCGAGGGTTTTAATTTGCTACAAGAACGAGTAACTGCAGCCTAAGGTGTTCAGATGTTTGTTTTGTACTACTTGTTGCAGCTCTGCGGATTTCGGTCTGTGGGTTCGCAGAGGCTCAGGAGAAGTTCAGCAGCGGGGCAGAGCTGACGCTGCCTTCAAATGCTGACGTTTAAGCTCGGCATTTGGAGTAGTAACTGTTTACTAAAAGGGTAATGAAACCTAATTGTTTATCGTGACTGCTTTGCTTTAACTGGTGGACTTTGCACGGCTAAACTATCAAAAATGTTTACTGAAGAGAAGTGATTCAAGACCCACATAAAGCTTATATTTCTTTAATTTTAAAGGGTTATGATTGCTTATATAAGTGATACAAGTATTATATACCATATATATATATGCAATAATTATCATATAGCCATGTTAATGATCTGATAAAACAGATAAAAGGAAGGATGCAAAATTAATGCATCACTTTAGTATTTGGGATTTTTATTAGTTCTAAACGTCATTGCATCATACTTATCCTGATTATACTGAACCTGCAGAGGAACAAACCCTAAAAAGTCGTTAAATGAAGACCAAACACATAATCAATGTTACAGCCAATCTTATGATCAAGGTATTGAATGATAACTACGTGACCTATGGTTTAACTATTATGTCCAAAAAACAACAAAAATGCTGAGGTCGTGGCTGTTTATCAATCTCACACTGTTCTTGTTTTTTTCTCATGACACTGGAAGGCACCAAAAAGAAAAAAACTGCCCCCCCTCCCTTCACCCCTCCTTCTCAGCTTATTTGACTAATTCATGCACGCGTCATGTGACGTCAGAACGGCAGTCGTTCAAATACTGGCCGGTGGCAGAAATAGCATCAGACAGTCGCTTGTAAAAATCCGCGAAGCTGACAAACCCGACACAGCACTTCGCTTAGCCCGAAGCGAGTTAGTGCATCGTTGTTAAAGACGAAACAAACCCGGATCCCTATTTAGCTGACCAACCAGCCGCAAACGTGGCGAGAAATATTATCCAAACGAGTCTGGTACTCAACATGAGCACGGAGATGTTCGCTAAAACACCAATGGAGGTGGCCGTCTACCAGTTGCATAACTTCTCCATCTCTTTCTTCTCCTCTTTACTCGGAGGAGACGTTGTTTCGGTCAAACTTGACAACAGGTAATTATCTTTGCGATATGGTCATCAAATACTTGAATACGGTTCTTTTTTCCTTATTAATGTGTGAGGTTTTACCAAACGTTCGTCTGTTTTGTTCTTTTTCTTTTATTTCGTCATTATGCTTCAATACTGAATGCTTTCCTGGTGGTTCAAAACAAATTTATGTGCTCGATTTCTGATGTTAGAGTTCCCAAATGCTTTCTGCTTAGCTGTGTTTCTCTCTGCTGCCTTTGTGGACTTTGAACAGATATCTGTTCTGCGCTATTTGCCTTATCGCAAGCTGGCTGCCACATACTCAATAACAAGGTTACACTGAAACCTAAATAAAATCCTAATCTGACTCCAAAAGCAATTAACGTGTAGTTTATGTTTGGCAAAAGTAGCCAAGATACCAGCGGAGCAAACGGTTTTCATTTCCGTTTGGAATGCTTTCTGTTTCACCTTAGTAGCCCAGGGAATTCCCAGAATTGGAGCGACATGTTTTCTTTGTTTTTCTTTTGTGGAATATGAGGTGACTTTAAGAGTTTTAAGTTGCAGAATGTTAATTAATGGGCTCTGTTTCTTCTCTTTTGCAGTGCCTCTGGTGCTAGCGTTGTGGCCATTGACAACAAAATCGAGCAGGCCATGGTAAGCTAATAACACACCAGCCACTACACCGAGATGCATTACACATGTATGCAGTGCACAAGTAGCATAGCTGTTTCCTTCAAAGTGATAATAACCAGAAAGTTAAAATGTTAATTGTGTATCACAGTAGATATTTTCCCTCCCAGACCTTAAAACTGTGAGATTTTGCTAGATTTCTTTACTAAAGGTTAATTCATACATCAGAACAGTTATAATCAACCACCGCCCAAAATACAGTTATGTAAAATCAGCTCTCTGTGAAGTCTCTAGGAAGTCCCTGCAATGTGACCGTAGCACAGGCTGCTGCACGCTTTATTGACGTGCAAAGTAGTAAACGTGCAGGAATGTGCACCTTTGAGTTAAGTAACATGTGAACTTTATTGTGCCTGCTAGATCACAAGAAGTACATGTGAGACTAGGGGTAAAATATAGTAGCAGATATCCTCTAATGGAAAAACTTGGCTGGCAAACCCAGTCCTTCTTTTAGACTGTGCAAGCAATCAAACCAGCCTCGCAGGCCGTAACAGTTGCTCTATTTTATGTACCTAAACTTAATCTCTCTTCTTTTGCTATGACAGGACCTTGTCAAGAACCACCTGATGTATGCAGTGCGTGAGGAGGTGGAGATCCTCAAGGAACAGATCAAGGAGCTGGCTGAGAAGAACAACCAGCTGGAGAGAGAGAACTACCTGCTGAAGAACCTAGCCAGTCCAGAGCAGCTGGAGAAGTTCCAGTCACGCATCCCGACGGATGTGCTGTTACCCCTGGACAATCAGAACATCCAGGGCACTCCGGAACAGCAGCAGCAGCAGCAGACCTGCAACCACAGCACTGGTTCTGCTGTATAAGTGGCTCTGCCTTGGGGCGGGCAGAGCCACTGTCTCTTTCCAATTATGGACCTCCATTTGAATGAAAGCGTCATTAAATCGCTGCCGCAGAGATCTCTTCAAAACAATGAAGGTGAAGCATCTGGGCTTTAAATGATCGATGGGACACAAACGAACTGTTGACACTGATAAGCACAGACCAGAACTGAAGACGCTCTGACCGGTGCCATGTCAGGCCCGTCCTCTGATACCGTCCAGCTTTTTGTCATGTTCCCTCTAATGTAGAGAAAGTGTTAAGAGTAGCGAGAAGGTTCTGACTAGACATAGTCGAGAACTTGCTGACAGAGGGCGGCTTTCCCTGCCTAGCCTAACCCTTCCAATAGGTGAGAAGGTGTTGATCGGGCTGGCCCTGCAGGTGCTTGACTTGGAAAAGTGTGGAGAGTTTGCTCTTCCATTACTCACAGGAAACCCATCTGAGACGGCCCTCCAGGTCTCAGTGAGAGGCGCCCCATTGCGTGGATTTGTCTCAAAAGCCTTGCAGCAGTACATTTCAGCCACATAACAAAGACTTTACCTGTACCGACAACGTATTGCTGATGTGTTTGTGTACATCCGAGCATAACACCAATAATTAACAGAATAAGCTGGGCAACAGAGGTAGAGGTCAGTACAGATTAATGTTTTTAGAGCTGGTGAACCGATCAGTATACTGTTAATGATTCAAAAAGTGTAATTTTGTATTGCCTGCAGTTGGGGCTTGCTGCTTATGGGGGAAAATTAATCCTGCTCTGTTTTTGTTTTTGATTTCGGAACAAAAATCAGTCGTTTGTAAAGTAGGAACGTTGTGTTTTTTTCTTCAAACGTTTCTTTTTTTGTAATATATGGTGCATATCTGTTTTCCTAACTCTTCACGGAATAACTACAATGTACATAGAGTTTAAAAGTCCTGAGATTAACATAGTGTAGCTTACTTGCAAGCAGACACCTGCATTTCTCGCTGCAGATGCACTCCTGACTGTAGCAGCGTCGTCCAGCATCTGGCCTGTTTACCTGCTCAGATGCCAACTTGAAAACAATGGCATGACAACAGTGCCTGTAAAGAAAGAGAGGAACGCATTCTCACACTGTCCTCAGTTGCTGCTGTTGTTGTTGTTTTCTAGCTACCAAAGACTTGTTATGTTTTCCACACAACAGCAGACGCTGAGCAAACCAGGACCATGTGCAAAACTTCACAGGGAGAAGTCTTCGTCGTAACTAGAGCTGACCTTTGTATTTGTTTTGTAAAAGATGACTGTATTGTTGCTGTAATGTATCCTCAAAAGAGTTGTTCACTAGATGTTTGGATACGACTGCACATTTGCAATAAACCTTGTTTACATTATAAAATAAGCTGACATTGTCGCTCTCTCTCTTTTTCTTTTTTTTCTTCTTCTAAATTAAGTCTGCCCACAAGCAGTGGGTTTGTTCGGTTCATACTATATAGTGTCTGTAGCTTTGAAGTAGGGCTGGTAGTGTTAGTACTAAGAATATCATCCCATTACTAAAACGCCATGTGATGCCATCACATGCTTTTGTTGCTGAATTTTAGTAATAAGAGTGGGATACTTTCAATAATGGCTATTTTTAAAATGGATTTCCTTAATGTACGTGATGTGAAGTTGCATACTCTGTAATGGAGAAATCTGAAACTTGGAGGAAAAACTCAGTAGCTGCAGCAGTAGACTTTATTTTCAGGGGCAAAAGTTGAACAGCTGTGAAATCCGTTCATCTGAGTTTCAGAGTAAACAACCCTTCAACTTCTGTTCAAACTAGCATGGCTTTCCTGGAAGTTGTAGCCTCTTCATCTCAGTATCTGAATACATTGATTTTCTATTGAATTCTGCGTGCCCTGTTTGTGTTTACGAAGTCTGACAAACAGCATGTGATTTGTGAAATTGTGAAATGCATGGATCTCTGGCGTACTATAGCACAAGCTTGTGTTTGCTATTTATGGCTGCTCAGAGTTGGAGTTTTTTACCCATTGACAATTTGAGAAAGTAACTTATTACTCACTCTTTATTTTTCCAAAGTCAAAACCAGCACGACCGCTAATAACAGCGAAGTAATAATAGTTAGGTTGCATGCAGATTGGAATCTGCCAGAGTGAAAAAACAGTTTGTCCTAGAAGCATTTTCCTTCAGACGGACTGGCAGCCAGTCACAGCAGCTTGTGTGCAGCTACACATGTTGTGGCTTCCCTGGTACGCAAACTAGACTTGCATAGTTGAAATGAGGAGACATGTCTCTGGCCCACAACCATCATCACGGATCAGATTTCACTGTTGTGAACACGGCATTGTTACCAGTGCTTCCTTATAAACAAGAGACTGTGGTCTTTCCAGGTGTTTTGTGTATTTTATGTGAGGTGGAGGGTCCTGATCAATATGTCTGACATGCATTCTTCATTTAATAGGTAACAGGAGGGAGGTGCAGTTTATTGACTCGGATGGCATTTATACTATGTAAAAAGGAGTTTGGAGACAGGTGTCTATTGACTTCTTTTATACAAGAAAATTAGAGTCAGATCCATGCAAATATGAATCCCTGTGCATTTCAGTCAAAAGAGGCTGATGGATCCACTACAGCAGGAAGTGGTGCCATAATTTAACCACACTTGTGCTAATGGCCGGTGCTCTGTAGAGGAAAAATTATATTTGGCAGAGTCAGTGGAGTCAGCATACCAAAGAGTGCAGGAGCTGAAAAAAACCTGAAGTTGATTACACCTTTGGCTTCATTTAACATAAGGTTTAGAAACACTATGTTCTGGGATTACTTTGCTCATTTAGGAAATTTAGGGCAAATTAGCCATGAAGATTTTTGTATTCATACCTCACTGCATCAAATCCATAAAGATGTATACATTATCTAATCTAACCCTTATAATAAATCATATTTTGTCATAAAAAAATACTGTATGTCAAACATTAATCTCTTGAAGGTAATAATCTTACCAGTCTACTTGTAGAACATGTTCTGGTTCTTTTATTTATTGACCACATTTCAAAATCTTTTTTAGGCTTCCACCGGAATTTCTAACGAAAGGAAGAAAACTAGTCCAAATCAAAACATCAGTGATTCCACACTACTTCCCTTGGAGTTCATTTTAATATTAAAAGCCTGGGAATAACCTTAGGTGTGGAAGTAATCCTTAGACTGCTTGAACCCAGGCGGCCCAGAGACGAGCTTGTGTTGGATTACCAGTGTTATGCAATACAACAAAAAAAGAACATCTGTTCCAGATGGAAATTCGGGGGTGGCGTTGGGATATGTCAGATCTCCCTCAGTGTGGTCGGGGTTGCATGCAAGGGGATAATTTAGACGGACTGCTTTTCATGCGAACGTATACAACTTGTGCGTCTCCTGAATGTCAGCATATTTAGCACGACAACTTTAAAGTCAGAGTTTAATGAAAAATACGTCAGATTTGGACTCCGTGTCATACTGCTATGCAGTCTCATGCCCTGCACATTTTTGTAATACAAACAAAGAGTCGCTCTGCTTTTTCCAGAAGAAATCAGTTCAGAAGAGTTGAAAATTGTTGCCGACAGATGGTTATGTAAAAGAGAAAAAAAAAATGCTGTTTTGCTTCTGCACTTCTGAAAACTGTAGCGTGAAGGATGAAAGACTTTATTTATATCTCAGCTTTTTTTGTGTGTGTTTGATAGACCTTTGACCTTCTTAAAGTGGGTTTAACTGTTCATGTCTGAAGCAGGGTGGACAAAAACAATAATGCACAAGTTAATTTTGACAGTTCTATTATTCAGTGTGTCTGCACAGTTATCATACCACTGCTTAGATTGATCCTTTCTCTGCTCTCTGATCATGACTTTGTGTCAGCATGTTAAGTTCTCCCATACACTGGTAAATTGACACAGGAGACTGAACCGCCTCAAATGTACAAAGTCCAACCATGCAGACAAACAAGCTGTGACAGCCCCTGCCTAACTACCAGTGTGTGGTGATGTGGCTAATAACTCCGTCTCCCCTTGTGCTCCTGAAGGTACATAATAATGCTAGGCTGATATAATCATCTGATTTCGTGCACCTAGTCTGAGGATTCAAGAAGACTAAAGCCAATCCAACTAAGCTCTCCTTCCTCACCCACATGCATCTGTATGTTCCTCTGTTGTTTTTTGGGGTTTTGCAATATATCCTCCACAACACCCTACATTTCACCATGTTTAAATGCCCACATTTACACATGCAAGTGATACTTCTGCTAAACATGTGCTATTTTTTCCTTTGCTTTATGTTATCAAAATAAAGGGTTAAATTTACCATCCACCAGTGCCCGTTTCTGTTTTGTCATGGCCTTGGATCCAGGTCATGACATAGGTATTTCAGATCAGAGACACAGGCTAGTGTTGGTTATGCTTTGAGTCATGTATAAATGAATTAACAGTTTGTGAAGGCTTTCTGTGATGTAGCTATGTTTGTTCTCTCTCACTCACTGTGTACTATTATACAGACATGAGACGTGTGTCTGGGTGGACTCAACAGAAATCTTCCAGGCTTATCAATATTAAATATGTGGTCAGAATGGACAATGGTGGGTCTTTGAAAATGTGATAAACATGTTATTTATTTATTAAATCCAAATTTGGATCACAAACCTCTGAAAAATTTCCATTTTTTTTCTGGGAATTCCTTAATGAATGAGGATAAATCAATTTGCAGACCTGATTATGGGATTAAAAGCTCACTAAAATTCTATGATTCACTTGATTTGTTTTCAAGTTTTTTCTTTTCATCATTTTTTTGAAGTTTACATTTTTTCAATGTTTTTGTTATATAACAAAAGAAAATTAACACATTGTAAACATGCATTTCTGTTGTTTAGATCTTGACTGTGGAAGTGCTCTGGCAACTTCTTGTTTTTTTCCATGGCGGCATCAGCTGCTGTTCTACCTGATCAAAGCCACTTACTTTAGGAATGCAGACAGGTCACGGCATCTTATTCATAAAGGTCAGAGGTCATGAACCACTCATCTGATTCATGGTCATACCCCAGTTCAGGGCACCACTGCACAGCAAGAGCCAGCACATGAAGCCCCAAAAAGTCATGCTTTAATATGTGACATATGTCTGGTGGCAAAAAAAGAAAATGCTTGCATTATGTGATCAATACAGATAAAGTAGTCTGTAAAACTGACCAGGCCATGTGCTTTTATAATTATATGCACCAATCATAAGATTTGTTAATTAGTAGCTAATCATAAAAAGCCTTGGCTGGAAATAAAATATTGATATAACAATCACTGATCTAAATGAATGAAATAAAACAGACAAGGACTTTTTATCTCAGAAATCCAAAACTTTTTTGTTTCTTTTCTTCTGAATATATTTTAAAACGAGTGGTTCTTAGTCCATTTTGTAAATGTCCACTGGATTTACTGAATGTGGATCTGTGTACTGTGGTTTTTCACAGTGCAGCAGGTGGGAATCAAGTGCACTGACATGCACAGAGAAACAAATGAACATAGCAGCAAATGGGTTTTATGTGGAAATACGGTGACGGTAGATGAAAATGTCTATGGTTGTTTTTCTTTGTTAAGTTTCATCAAGTTTTATTAGTATACACCACAAATATTGCTTGTTAAGTTCTTCAGAAGATTTTAAGATTTTGTATGTGTTGTAAACATCTGTCTTTCTCTGCTCAAGCTTTGGCCTATGGCAAGAGGGAGAACCAGTGTGGAAAATCAACTCCAGACCACACTGGAAATATGTAGATTTGTAGAATAAGGAGCTGGAAATAATATTCATAAATAATAAAAATACTGAATTATTAACCTAAAAAATGAGTGAATTATTAATATAGTCTTTGAATAGAACAGTTTAGTGTGTAGGGTTATTAGGGATCGCTTCCTACATCTCTGAGCCATTCAGCCTTGATATGAATACATAAACTTCAAAATATGTGTTTAGTGTACTGTGGGCTGGTGTTGGCTGGGTGGCCATGGTTACAAGTTATGTCAGCACGCACGCACACACACACACACACACACACACACACACACACACACACACACACACACACACACACACACACACATACACACACACACACGGGAAACAGTTCATAATAATAACCATTAAACTGAAACCCCTGTTTACGCATAGAAGAAATGGAAAATCTTTATTTTTTCTAAAAAAGAGAAAGAAGCACAATAACAGAGGCTGTTGTAGTCTTTTTTTCACTAGTGAATTTGCAGTTAATTTCATTGCTTCAAGAGTTCCTTAGAGTTGCATGAGGAATGTGTTGTAAAAAAGTTTCAGCCAATACATTTTACATATATTTATACACTGCACAGAAAATGAAAGGAACACTAGAACAGTTTTTAATTAGAGTTTTGGTGTGATTTTAAATCCAGGACTCAAGGGGCTCAGGATTTTGGTTTCTGATGAACAATGTTACGTTATTTCATTTACTGTATTTCAGTAAAACTTTTCAAATTGACTCTTTAATTCTTCAAGATCTGATGTGAGATTTAAATGTTCTCTTAAGTTTTTTTGAAAGCAGGGATTATAACATTCCATACAAGGAAAAACATCATTGATAGTACCAGGATCAAAGCCAAAGCAGCCGTAACTGAATTTGTAATTAACACAATCAAATATTATCTGTCTAAATACCTATTAATAAAACAACAGAAACATCTAACATTAGGTTGTATAAACCAAATTGTGACAGATTAGTGCTGAAATACAATATGTCTATTCAACAGTTTGGTACATACTGCATCACAGTGGCTTGAACAATGTGTAACTTTGTGACACATTGTAACTTTGTCCGCTCTGCTTGGATTAGCAATCTGCTTCTTACAATAGAACTTAAAATGTTCTAAAAAAATGAAAAGTATAAATAGGACACCGGGTCAGTGAGGTGTTTTTTCCTGACATGGCAGTCATGTGTTGCACTCAGTAATAACCTTTTGACATTTGAAATGGCAGGAAAAGCAGAGGTGTGACAAATACAACTAATGTTAACGTCACTCCATTAACTGCACTTGGATTCGGTTCACATAAGTGATGTAAATACTTAAACATGTTTTTTAATCATACCAAGTGTCTCCTGTGGGAATTTTAGGCAAACAGAGAAGCAATTTTGAAATCTCTTAATGGCAGCTGTTTGTTAAATACAGTACAGTAAATTTTTCAGTGTGCTGGGTAACAATAAATAGCTTCCTTGCAATTAAACCCCATTTAAACCCCCAGTGCAATTAAATGTGAATATAGAACTTACAGTTGTAGGAAAAAATTTAATTCTGTCTTGTGAATGATTACATAAAGTCTGGGAAAATGTTTGTGTTCTGGACAATAAACCTTGGTGCAATTTAAAAACCTTTACCGTTGTTATGCTTTGTCACCGTCTCATATTTCCTCTGTTGGTCTAAAAAACAATTTCATGATACAATAAAGGAATCAGTCGGGTAATGTGAGAAAAAAATGGGGATTATTAGTGAATTCAAAAAAACTGCTTTAATACATCCTGCGTGTATCACAAAGCTCACATGAGATTTAGCTCAGAGCCCAGTTGTTTTTATGCTGTCCTGTCAGGTTATAGGACTGTGAGCACTTACAGTTTCCATCTGGTTTCTTAGAAATTCTCAAGGGAAATGTTGAAAGAAGAGCTGGCTCACATAGATCAACATGTCTTGTTCAGATGTTTTAAAATTAGTTCCTACAATAAAAATTGGGACCTGCCATTTTTTGTGTGAACACTATTATGTGAGACAGAGAAAGTGACCCAGCAGAATAACGTCAGACTGCGGGTAACCAGAAATAAAAGTTTTCGCTTTCCAGTTTTTGACCAGGTGTGTCTGACAAGTTAGGTAATTTGCATAGTGATGCCAAAACCTTGCACAATGTTGGAGAGTAGTGGCATGAAAAACAGCAACAAATCAGCTGAAAATTGCTATATAATTATTAGTGGTAATAGTATAATGATAGGTTGAGCGCTACAGACACAATAGAGTATGCAATGTCTTAAAGATCACACTTGTCCTGTTCTGCTTCTGTACTGAGAGGGCACCTCTCTCGAGCTTCTGTTGGATTGCAGAACAGTGTGTTCTCTGATGGTTTATTGCCTTCCTGTGGTTTTCCGGGGTTGTGAACTTTACGAGGATTAGTTTACAGCCGTCTAACCTGTCCCCAGCTTTGGAGAGCTGCCGTGGATGAGAAAAGATTGTTAGTGTGCCAGATCTTTATGTTCTTCTATTGGCATCTGTAATACATAATTATGTTTTTTCTTAAATTACCAGTCAGGCCACCCTTTAGCTTGCTTTACTGCTGTACTGAATTCCAACAGCTAATCGCTACAGATGCTGCTTCTTCCCAGGCTCAACCTTTATGCAAGATTGTTATAAACAATCCAAATGAAAGGGTTCCTTGATTACAGGGAACAGGGGGCAGCCATGCTTGTTCTCCACAAAAAGGAAATAACAGCAGCCATGTAAAATATGCTATAATCTATACTTAGAAACACACATTCATTCTCTCTCTCGCTTTCTCTCTCACACACACACAACCACACACACACACGCACACACATATAGATTGTCAGTTCTGGTTCATAAACGGTCGTTAAAGCAGAATGTTGCGACAGATGTTTGTGTTTGTGCAGATTATGACTGACAAGCTGTAAATGTATCATAATGCCTTTGAACTGCTATTGGTGCCCACAGTTGGGGCAAGTGCACAACCACCTGTGGGGAGGTAAGAATGTTTATTGCATGACCAGTTGGTGAGTGATGCCTGAAGGTTGACGGCGGTCGTTGTGAAATTAGTTGCTAAAGACCCAGTCGCACAGGCCTAGAGACCATTGAGCCCCTGGTTAACCAGATCACTAAGGAAAAATGTTTATTGGCTAACCAGTTGGTGAGTGGTTGCTTGAGTCATTTGGTGAAACTGAACACCAACACCATCAAAAACCTCCTTATGATTGCTTTGTTTGGTAGCAGTTGCCCGTAGTTTGCTGGGCACATGCCGACGTGTCTTCACTCTCTCCGAGCAGTAGTGAAAGCTGCAAAAAGTATACCACAAGCCAGAAACAGATTTACCTTCAAAGTAAAGGTTGTGCCTTTTGAAACATGTTGGCTACATGAGGCCTGGTGACCAAAGCAATCACAGGGAGGCTTTTGGTACAGGACCCTCTTTGTGACTCATTTCACCTACAAACTGCTAGCAACCTTTAGGGATCACTTAACAACCAGTTGGGGAATACACATTTTTCCCTTGCAGTCAGCAATGGCCAAATGGTGCCAACAAGCTTCTAGTACTTTGTGACCGGGGCCTTGACTGAACTTACATAAATGATATGTATATAGGTGATCAAATAGAAGCCAACTCTGTAGATTAATAGGTTTTCATTTGTGAGAGTGATGAATTGTCATAAGATCACACATCTACAGCTGCACCCTTCTCTAGTAGTGATACACTACAGTTGGTTCATTTAATGAATACAGTGATTAAAGAATGACGATTAGTGTGTTTGAGTGCACTAGTTCGCACTTTCATTTTGTAAAATGACACTGTTATTACACAAAATGTTATGATGTCTGCTGCTCAGCCCCAAATGCACAGGATTGTGCAAACAAATTTTATGCTTTATGTGGTATTTCAAATGTTACTGCGGAGCAATGATGATTTTACTCACAGGTTGCTGGATGCCCTTATAAGCGGAATTAAAACGATAAACTATCATCTAATCAGGTGACCACACTGTGCTGCAGTATACCTAATACAAAAAACAAAACATGCATTAGATAGTGCAGATGGTGCAATATTAAGCAAAGCCAAATGTCCAGGTGTAATGTTTTATATAACCTTTTTTTTCTTGTTCTTAGTACTTAAGTAAATAGACCTTGAACTGCTTTGGATGGGCTGTTTGGTAACTGCATGAGCAAAAGGACAAAATCATGCTCACCTGTTTTTTCCTGTGGTCTCTCCAAGTTGGAGAAGAAACGTAAAACACTGTCATTTTTTATTAGTGTTTGCAAACAACCAAACTGAATGAAGTTTTCTGGGGGTGCCTTTTCTTCACTTTAGTTCTTAATTTGGCCTAATTATTCTGGCCTTTCCAGACAAATTCCAGGAACCGGTCAAAAAGAAAACATTCTAGCATGAAAAATAAACTACAAGGGCTTTCTTGGGCATACATTTCCTCCAATCCAAATGTCCTTGAAAACGCACCCAAACAAACACAGCCAGATGCACACAAACATGACTCTGCCTGTGGCACATTCTTGTTTTATGCATGGGCTTTTTTATGCTGGAGGGTCATTAAGATGATGTTCCTTTCTTAGGTGAGCTGGAGGAGAAAAATATTTTAGTTGCAAACACAAAAAAGTCTGTTTGTAAATGCACAACCTGATTACTCTGACACACACATATTGAGGCTTTAGGGTTAATCAGTGGTTACATAATGTGTAAAACTGTCCAACACAGCAAATTCTTCACAGCCTTTGATAACATGAAGATACTATAATGACAAGGTAACTAGTTAACACAGTTTGCGTCAAGGGGTATGTTTGTGGCTTCCTCCAAAAATCCACAGATATGCAGTTAGTGGGGTTAGGTTAACTGGTTATTCTAAATTGACTGTATTGATTGTATTTGAATGCAAATGGTTGTTTGTCTCTTTGTGTTAGCCCTGAAACAGACTGGTGACCTGTCCAGGTTGTACCCTACCTCTTGCCCTAAATTAGACATTGAATTACATAACTGGAATAAAACAGATGGCGGGTGTATGTTTCTAAACTGCATTCAAGACAACCTCTTTAGATTTGTTATCTCAAATAGCTGACTAATTTAAAACCTGCAGTCTAGTGTCATTTTCTCTCGTGGGGTGGCACTACATTTAGTTTGAAATGATGGGTTTTGTGTTTCTGTAATCCTTATTCTCCATCTGTTTTCTCAGAAGACATTTGCAGTGTGTGGGGTTTATGCATTTCAGGAATCTTGCAAATACCTTCCTTTGTTATGTGCTTGCCATCAGGATGTTTTTGTGAGCATGCAGGTTTATGCTGGGACCTGCGTGCTAAATCAAATTTAGTCTACTTGGATTATTTCCCAAATGGCTGTAAAAATACTCATTTAAATGATAGTTTTAGAGTTGTAATTGTGTTTCAGTGTTGTAATTTATTCATTAGAGATGGTGGAAATGCTAGTGAATTTGTAAAAACTACGAGTTTAGCTTTTGCTATTTTTCGTCGAAACACAATATATTGCAGAGTAGTAAATCACAATGCATATGCACAGTTGTTGAAATTGCTAGCTGTGTGGGATTTATCATTTTCCGAAACAGTGACTCCAAAACTTGCCATGTCAGTTGTTGCCACAGTCTAAAGGTACATGACAAACAGTGGCAGGCCAGACTTTGCCCTCTATATTTAGGTTGCACATTTCCATGTGAGACAAATGTGCAGTTAAGAGCAAACAAAACTCCTGACATACATCTGCACAGACAGTCAGGCGCATGCACACAAAAAAACAGACGCTGACATTTGATGTAATCGACTTTATGCCTTGTCCTTATGATAACACAGTGTAAGATATGTGACAGTGTATTCCACTCCCTGTTTGTACCGAGCATATTGGCTGCATAGATGCGTTGAGAGCAGCAGACATAGTACCAAAGTATCACCTCAGCATGCTGAATGATTAATAGGTTTGCAATATTTACTAATGTAATTATCATTTCCAGCAACACTTCCAACTGCCTCTCCTAAAATGTAAAACCTCACATGTCCAGTATAGTAGGTTACCCACTCAAACACTGCCAATTTAAAAATGCCACTGCTGTATAATTACAATTAAACATAAGAATACATATATCACTGCAAATATTAACACCACAGATATGCAGCTAGAGAAACTTCAAACACTCCACAGCCGTACGATTGCATTTATGACACGTGATTGACGTCAGGATATCCCAAGACAGACTTGTGACCAGAAAAGAAAAGAGAGGCAGATAAACAGCAGTCAGAGTGAAGTGATGAGATGACCCCATTCTTGAGCACAGCAAATCAATAAATGATGCAATTTCTAAGTACACAAACAGCCTGTACAGAGCTGGCAACAAGCAAATTTCCAAATGGCTGGTATTGTATTTTTTTTAAAATAGTGACTCACCTCCAGAACAGTGACACGATTCTTTGTTAATGATTGTTATTGAGGATTGAAAGGGCAGACTTTCAGAACGCTTGGATAAAGACGGGCCAGTAGGCCATCGCTGATCCTTCTTCTCTGTTTTTTCAAAGGTAACTATGTGCAAGCTGTATTAATTAATTAAAGACTGATGAAAGAATATGTCTCAGTGATCAACTGAAACAATTGCTGTTTGCTATTGAAACACAAGAGAAACAACAATAATGTGATTCATGGTTAGCATGTAACCGCACGCATGCAGAAAGTGCAAGCTGGCATGAAACACTTCTTCACACGCTTCTGAATAGGAAACATAACAGATATAGGGAGAATGTGTCAGCACTTTGTGTAAAACTAGTCATTTGAAAGTGAGATGATATTCATTACCATTAAGGTAAGCCTTCTTTCCAATAGATAGTATTAGGCTTGCTTCTGTGCACTAAAACCATATCCTGCAAAGCAGAATTAGAACAATAAGTTAACAAGTAAACCGGAAAAAGGTCACTAGTCCAGTTCAGTCTGTGTCACAAAATATAACTTTCCAAGAGTATTAGTCTTAACTTTTCTCTCATCAAATAAATTCAGGTTTAACTAGTGCAGACCTGTTCTTTTGTTGTTTATATGCTGTAACTGGAATGAGATTATATACAATTGATATCTTTGGTAAGGCTCCCTCCCATATTTGATTAAGCTGATGAAACCAGAACCCAAGGGAGGCTGGAATTGTTGATTGAGCCTTTCCTTTCCTGTTTTCTTATTTCAGTTCACCCAGTTTCTTCCCTCCCAGAAAAGCTGATAAATACAGATGTGCTTAAGGTCTCCTCCTCCCATTTCCTGCTGTCAAAAAGTATGCCTTTAGAAGGGTATTTGTTTCTGCACCGTAGATATTCTAAAACAACAAAAAAGCCCTACGTAGTCAGTTGAAGTCCAGACAGAAAAGGTTTCGGGGGAAGGGTATTCAAATCAGTAAGTTCCAGGGAGCCAATGAAAAGCTAGCGTGTGGTGCGGCCAAGCCCATGTTGCATAACCCTTGTGCAGACAGACTGCAGAACAGAGACTGTCTAGCTCTACAGACTCAACAGTCTTCACACGCAACCCATCCCAGACAAACCAAGAAGGTTGATGTGTACATACACAATGTGTGTGTTTAGGTGTGTATAACTAGGTTTACATGCATGGATTTGTTTGCTTTTATTTCCTGACAGAACTGGGTCACAGCACATAAGTATAACTTTGTTGATGAGGTCACTGAGATGGTAACAAAAGGCTGCCAGCTTAATGTATACTTATTATAGATAATAATTATTTCTGAGTTCTGCAGGAGACTATTTTGGCTGTGAGCATTCATGTGAACAGGTCATATTTCTATATCATAAGTCAACGATCATCACTTGACCTTTAAATATTAACTTTTTAGACCTTTGATACTTTCCTAGAGAGTGCTGCATGAAATGCAATATAACAAGTAGTGTAATGTAATCCCTGCTCTGAAGATAAAGTTCCAAGAATAATCCTGGCCAACCATGTTCTGTTTCATTAAGCTAAACACATGTTGCCACAACACATATTGCAGCAACAAATACAACTAAAGTGATCTACAACAAATACACAGGATGTGGTGCACTCTACTGCTGGTGACGATACAGAGTGACTCACTCTGCACATTTCTAATATAATATTTGCTAAAACACTTTAGCAATATGCCCATGCTGAGACAAAATGCTGCTCCCTTTGTAAGTAAAAAAGAGAATTCCTACATGGGGTGAAAGCCATGTTATTAGAGACATGTTGCACCACTTATCCACAAATAAGAAATCTATTCATTTATTTATTTCACTGACATTTCCAAGGCTGGTGTCAGTGAGTATGAAATTGCTGGACAACTGCTAAACAGAATACAGACTTGACCATAGTTGACCATGCTCCAAGTTTTTCTGGTCTCTCACTGTCTGAGCTGAGCGTCACATAAGAAAGAAAAAAAAGAACTGAGGAAAGTGGCGCTCACAGTGTTTGTTAAAAAACAGGCATTAAAGACAGAGGGAGGAAGTGTTTTGCTGTGTACCCAAAAACAACATATGGGAAAATACAATGAACAATTACCGAGCAACAAGGTTTACATAGCCGAAGTCAAACAAGGTCAAGGAAATGTTAAGTCCCCCAGTTTTGTTTTTTTCCCTGAGTGGACCACACTGGTTTAGGTCGATGTTTTTGGATGGATTTGGATGGTTTATACAGTGAAGGATGGAATAACAGCAGCAACCTTTTTACCAAGAAGGAAAAGAAAGAATGATTTGAGAGATTTTGCAAAGATCAAAGAGTTGATGCTAGTTGCTTAATTAGCAGGCTTGTTGCAGTTTGAATAAACAGTCTGTTGTGGTGTTTTACATGATGTTTCATTTTTTGCCATTATTCTCTGCAGTGTTTATTAAAACCATGACTGAGGGCTCACGGATGATCAAGTTTCAGTTGCTCTATACTTTTGTTGTTCCATGCTCTCTGAGCTGTCTATTAACAATAGGGTCTCTGGGTGTCACAGATACTAAAATAAACTGAGGAAAGACTTGAAATCCTTCGACCTTTTTCCTGCTGCTGCTTCAGCTGCAGTGTGGGATTCACAAAGTGCTATTCAGGTCTGACTTTGCGTTTTTCAAGGAGTTTCCTGAGGGAAAGCTGTTCTGGCTCACTGACAGGACAAACATGCTCTCCCTCTCTCTTCTGTGGCCACAGGGACTTGTGGGTCTGTATTTTGGATTGGAAGGATCACCAGCCTGCTTCGCAATCATTTCCTCTCAGCTGTCGCAGCACCGGTCACCCACTGAAAAGTGGGTTGACTCCCTTATAATATGAAGGTAGAGCTGCACAGGATTTAAAGCCAGCTGTTTCTCATATATGAAGATCAAATCACTGCTTCTAACAATTCTAAGACAATATGAGGAATCACAAAATACACAAGTTTATATATATTTATATAAACTTTTTGATAGATGGATAGATAGATAGACAGATAGATAGATAGATAGATAGATAGATAGATAGATAGATAGATAGATAGATAGATAGATAGATACTTTATTGTAATTTTTTAACAACACATGCTTTATTACTTGAATACATATGGTAGTCTTCCATATCTTTTTACCACTTCGTAAATTACTATTAGCATATCTGAAATCAACACAACAATTTCATAAACATTAATACTAGTGTGCACTTTGAAATGAAACTGTTTGCTGAAAATTGAAACTCAAAAAAAAAGTAAAGCTGATGCCAAAAATAGCTTTTTTTATGCTCTCTGTTTGCTGGAACCACACTTCTGACAAAACTGTGATCAGGCAGTTAAAGTACCTATGACAAAAAAATATAAAAAATGACTTTTTTTTAAAATCAAAATCAGCATTTAAAACAAGAATATCTTGTAATTACAACTAAATGGATGCTTCTTTCAGCTACCCCCTTATTTTGAAAGGCCTGCCACAGCAGATGGATGCACATATTTGATTTGGCACAGTTTTACCCCAGATTGCCATCCTGACACAGCCCTCCCAGCTATTTGTGTCTCCTCCTGGTCCCAAAGCAGGGATCTTTTGTGTGTTAGACTAATATGTTAACCACTACACTATGGAACCACTAATAGCTTTGTAAAACTGGTTATTTTAATTCCATAAGAAAATAAAGCATTCTGCCTGCTTCACGGGATGTTAAGCAGCTGATAGGGATTTGAACTTCACTGCCTCTGGGGACCAGTAATTGCAAAGCTGGTATGTAAGAGCCTATTTTGTGCTTTTGTGGATAATCTGATCCCAAACTTCCAAGTGGATCAGAGCAAAGTTTACCTCTATTAAACCCAGCATAAGGCGCTCAAACATTCTTAACACTGAAAATAAATTCATTTGAAAATAACTGTGACACTTTCCCATGACGCTTAAAGACCAGACCTGTCCAAACCAGACTATAGCTCACAACACTGAAACACCTCGAAACATCACAGCAACCACGTGACCCTGTAAACATTTCTGTTTGTTTAAATCAAAATAAATAAAAAAGACAGTTTTAAAGTTTTAATTGACTGGTTCACCTGTGTTATATGCAAAGCATATGTCACTATAAACATGATTTAATTTGGCATTAGATGCATGAGGTGTTTTATACCTCCTATTAAATGGTTTAATTGGTTTTTCAGGAATAAAACAACAGATGTTTAAAGTTGACACAAAGATTCTTTTTGGATTTAACCCAAATAACCTTCAAGTCCTTCTTGCACTGGCATGCTTCCTATTTATATACCTATAAAGCTAGTCAATAGAAACAGCTGCTGAACTCACAGAAAACTTTTTTAATGAGTCTTGCAGATCCAATATGTGCATGGTGAGGGCTTTGTGTACAAAAGTCTAAGTAGTTGAAGATGTAATTTGTCATTAGCGTTACCACATTTTTTATTAGTCACCGTAAAAAACACAAAAACAGTTAAATCTAAATTAAGATGCAGTATCTAACACTCTCAGAATGATGTGGGGGAAGGAAAACACCCATGAAAGCCACCGCTCTCTGAGAACTACCCCGTGGATTCTGAAATCTGATGCAAAATTGCCATGCAACAGAACAAATGTGTTCCCAGTGTGCCCAGACAGACAATATCATCCTTGTTGAAAATGGCATTGCATTTTATTGGACTCTGACCACGTAGTGATGCTTTCACAGTACAACAGTGGAGGGTCTTGTTCACACTGGCTAGGACTGCATCATCAGTAGGCACTGATAATGTCAAATGCTGGTTAGGATGAATCACTGTCTAACTATGTGTGAACTCCTGCTTTGTTTTTACAAACAACTAAACAAATAAAAAGGCAACAAACTAAACAAGCACATGTATGGATGAACATTTACAATTATTTAACGCTGTGGTCAGAGAAAGTCAGAGACAAACAAGCCACATTCCACAACCTGAACAGTGAGTTGCTTAAATGACTGATGCAAGATTGCTTCACTTTAGTACTGCATTGCTACATTTTCCAAGGTATACCGTTGGTTATTGGTGATAATATGACAAGTTCACATCTTTTGCTTTAGCACGAAACAAATCCAATAAAAATAGAAAGAAATATAAAATAGTGGTTGAGCTACTGCAATGTGGCTCAGTATAAACTTGCTCAATTACTTAATAGTCTCTCTTTTACAGCTTAAGCTGTAGGGATTAGTAAAATGAGCAAATCTTTTGGAATGGTTTCTGTAATAGTGGAGTGTTTGTGAGTGCCTGGTGGTGTTGCCGTTTTAGTGTTTATCCGCTGGTTCACACCTATTAAAGGAATGACTGTCATCATTGCCAGCTATGGGTAAGCTTAACTTCCTTGGCACAGTTTACCTTTACCTTGACTTGGTAAGTCAAGGAAAGCATCACTTTTTAGTTTCCTTTGCAATAGTTGATTTACAAAAGGAAGTCAAACTCATTACCTGCAAAAAAAGCATATCATCATGTAACTGAACTGCTTTGCTTATTCACTCGCAGACCAGAATCTCTGCAACCAGAGTATAAACAAACCTTAGGTAACACTTCAGCTTGGAGTTGCATGCAGAGCTCCAAGCTTCAGAGATTTCCTTGAGCTAATATTACTTAAACCCAAATAAACACAATGTACGATGCAAAGGTCTTGCTGTTCTCTTTATTATTTCCCATCAGGTGGTTTAAGGAATCAGATTGGGAAGAAAATATAAATCACGATAAAAAGGAAAGAAGACACTGCTGCTCTTTTCAGACAGCCACAGCAGTGGGACGCGGCACTGTGTTTGGTTCATATTATCTAAAACAGTCTTGTCAAAACAATATTTATTGTGCTGTGTGCTCAGGCGACACATCTGGTTGCCCAGTACTGAGGGAAATCCTATCATTTAGAGCAGAGGAGCAGCTCCTCCGGAGCTTTGATCTGTTGAACTCGCATGGATTAATGCTGTCTTGAAAAGGCAATAATCTACAATTTAATTAAAAACCCCACAAGTCTTTTGTGTGTTGGTGGCCCAAAACAAAAGTAACAGTTTGATTATTTGAAATTTCAGGTTTTAACAAGTCGGCCACCCCTTCTTTCTTCTCCCTCTAAATCACGTACCAGGGCAGTAAATTGCACACTCAGTTATACCACCCTGCCAGTCTTTGATCATCATATACACAACCACCATGTAATGCTGCTCTATCTAGGTTTCTTTTAGTATGCATGCATAACTTTGTGTCCGCCTTACACATGTAACACCTTTGTTTATACAAAATATGAAAATCCAGCATCTTAATTATATGTTTTCTCTGATAAACAAGATCTTCATAGCAGAATATTGTTGAAATCAATTCAGTCAGTGCACAGATTCTTATAAGTATTCATGAGAACACAATTGTGCAATTTTAGATAAAAATTGCATTTGAGTGTCTTTTCCCACGTAGCCTGCAGCTTTGCAGATTCCCCCAAGTGGCAAACAGAGGGACACTGTCATCTCGCACTGCTTCAAGGGCTCACCGACTATTTGAACAGCTGCGGACATCATGCTAAACCTAACTACACTCAAGGGTTATATCAGATCAAATAAATCCACTGCTTTTGCAGAACCTATTGCATAACCGGTACGTGATTAGAGCTACACTTTTAACTGAGATTTATTTATCATGAGTCCATTGCAGTAGTGGAGATAATCCATCTGCTTGTTTCAATGAGTCTAAGTGGAATTAATGCTTCTGGCTGGTTGCACAGGCCTTACTGACACAGTTTGGACAATAGCCACCAGGCACTGGGTGATATCAGCTTTGTCCAGCTTTTCTACTGAAAGAAGCTGTGCCAGGACTCTTGGTAACAAACATCTGTGATGAGGTGGATTTCCACAGTTGGTCAGGGTGTGACCCACTTCCCCATCTTTTTATATCCCTTTTGCAGAAGGCCTGGGAAAAAGTGCTTCATCGAATCATGCTTAGCTAGCACTGTTACATGCGACACACCTCACAGCTCCACTTGCTCCCTCTCCACTCTGTGATTCAGGACATGAGAAAACAAACCAAGCCTTAAGGCTTGACAACTCCTATTTTGGGATTCTGTTGGTCCGCTGTCATAAGCAACAGAGGAATCTCTTAGTCAGATTTTGTCTTGTGATTATGGGTTTCCCTCTCCCATCATTTCCATGGAGATAAAGACAAGCTCAGACACAGCTGGCGACAGTCAGATGTGAGAAATGAAAGGAAATGAAGAGTCATCCCCATTTGAGCCAGTAGTCTTAAAATAACCGGTTGCAAAGAATGCAGCATGTTTTGATGCCACACACCCTATCTAGATGTGGATGAAGGAACGAAACACTGGGATATGTTTGTCTCAGGATGATTCTTTTTTTTTCTCCCGGTGTGTTTTATCAACAACGGGGGTCTATTTTGGTCCACCTCTTTTCCTCGTAAGTGCAGACAGATATATATATATAAATGATACAAGTGCTACAGATAAGAAGCTTCCGATTACCCAACAGGAAGAGCGATGGTGATCATTTCCAAACCAAAGGCTTCAATTATATATAGTGCTGTTTGGAGGATGACTCCAAGCGGTGCTGCCTCTCAGCAGCACCTCATACACTCTGAATGTTGCTTCACTCCCCAATTTTTTAAATAAAGGGAGACACTCCAAAAGTTACTTTACATTCTGATTATTGGACATGGTGCAGTCAAACTAGCAAATAAACATGACTTGGCAGAGGTATTAAAGAAGACAATTGTATCACTGAATCAACATTTTTGCATTATCTATCTCTTTATCTCTTTTATCTTTCTATCTATTTAGACTATATCTCTTCTTTTATCAAGTAACCCCCATGTTGCCAGGAGCTAGTCTGTGTTTGGCCTTGAAAGGGATTAGCCAGTGATTATAGACAACTGTAATTTGCTTTTGTATTGTTGCATAACTTGTTACATTACCTGACATTAGTATTATGTGAACAGATGAGGAAGAACAGCACTACATAATGATCCACTTAGATGAGTATGAATATGTGTGCTAAAGCTGAGCATACCGCTAGTTATGCAACAGACAGTGTTTTCAAAGTACACGTCCTTGAGTCAGTCTTTGCCTGTGTGTGGTGTGTCTGACTGCAGACAGATGGGAATGTAAACACACACGGATAATTTCTGGCACTAAACACACAACAGGATAACCTGGCTTGAGAAAAATATAGGGTTTGGGAAAGCGGTTACCACTTTAGTCTTTTTAGTTTTGCAGCAATGGCTGGGTAATTAGGTAACCGGGGAACCAATGTAAGGCCAGACATATTTATCCCAGTGCTATAATGACCAAAAAAAAACCCAGCATGCAAGTCATAATGGCCCAGAAAGAGAGTTTCAAAATTAAAGCTGAATATGACTTTTAAATTCAAATATACATAAAGAGCAGATGCAACAGTCCTGGCAAGTGAATATTGGAAGATAATCACAGAAACCGTTTCCTTCTTTGGTCTCCAAGACAAAATTAAAAAAACAAAAACAAAAACAAAAAAGCGTCCCTTTCACGGTTTGTTGAACAAGATGACCTGTGATTTTGATTTATTTATTTATTTGTCACCAAGCAACAGATTATGTAAGCTAGAACATTGCCCCACATTGTGGCTGACCGTAGCCTACAAACACTCCACTGAGCTTCCTTGAAGCGTAACAGCGTAAGGGATAACAGGGACATGAACTTAAGCCCCAAGAGGCTAGCTCACTAGTGTTATGGTTGTGATACTTGTTTGGCCTCAACTTCAACATGATGCACGGTGACACTCCGACATATCCTCAGGAAACACACTCAGAACAGCATCTTGGTGAAAAAGTGGACCCATCCTGGCAGAGCTAACAGTGTGTCAAAGTGTTTTGGATAAAGCTTTGCAGCAGTACTAATGCAATGCGACAAGTTGACCTATGTGTTTAAGAGCTTGTTTCCCGGTAATGTCTCATTCCATTTAAAGTGTTCTCTATGCTTGTTGCTGCCACTGAAGATAGTGCCATCTGGCACTGTTTACTCTGTTCAACACAAGCGGATGCCGGTTATTGTGTTATATTTTGTTGAGTGTATATTCCTGTGTAATTGTTAAGGTTACTGCCACAGATCACTCAGTGCGCTGTCAGTAATTCCCCACTTATTTAGACTAAAGCAAATGTCTCCATTGCATAATGAAATCTTAGAATTGTTAAGTAAGTCTTCAGGCATCATAGTTCAGTGAGCGCGGGAAAATTTACATACACAGTCACGAATTACAGCGGTTACTAGGTAACGACGGCTGTGGTGTCATCGCAGAAACTGTGATGTGAGGACTAATACTGTATAAAGAGGGACAAATCATGTCATCTCTGCCTTCTATTGACATTCTGTGGGCAGGAAGGAGTGTGTGTGTGGAGGGGGGGGGGGTTACTTTCTAAATGAGTCACAGGGTTTGTCTTGCATGCGCACTCCTTGTCTGGTTGCTAACACCAACAACAACAGAACCATACCACACCATGGCAACTAAGTGTGCCCAGGGTGGCATGAATTTACAATGCAAATACGAGGAGGTCTCATTTTTTTCTGAGAAAGCATTTCAATGACAGCCACCAATATATCAGCTCCCTTACTTTCAACATGACCTGAGCATCCTCTTATCATATTGCCACATCCTAAGACAAAAATTTTCATGCCTCTTGTTCTCACACTTATCTCACTCCCACAGCTCCGCCCTCTTCAGGTTCCCCACCCAGCCTGTTTTCCCAGTTATCCTGTTTGTTTGGTTTTCTACTGTGTTCTTGAGTGATGCAGTCATTGTTGCTCCGAGCCCCCTCTCGTCATCTCGGAATTCATATATCTCTATCATTTTACATAATCCAAAATAAATGAGAGATAAAATGAAACATAATTGAGAACATCATTTACATAAAGTCATCCTCACTGCTGTGAGAAGGTCAAATACTCTCTGTGGTTTTTCTATTTATTACAGTAGATTAGAACCTCCTTTCATCCTCTCCACTTAAAACTTCGCACACCACGCTACCTTGAGGGAAAAGATGAAAGATAATTAAGGGGAATCAACTGATTTCCCAGGGGCTCTTGTACACTTAACTGCTCATTACATGGGAGGCACATCATTCTGGTTCAAATGAGACAGGTTTGACCTTGAGGACCTGACCGAAAAAATTTCATTGTAAAGGCTCTCTGATGATCTTGCCTGAAATTTTGTTATGGTACAACCTTTATCCTTCCACTGGATTACTGTTTGTGATGTTTCATTTTCTTTTTTGAAACCCTTGACAAAGCTCAGCAAATCAAAAGCAACTGAAGATGTGCATTAGTGAAAAAGCTACTGCAAAGCTTTTGTGAGAGGATTTTAGTTTGTTGTTGTTGTTACAAATGCCGTGAGTCAGTGTCTGTTTTGTTTTCAGTGCTTTGGCTTGTTTTACAGCTTCTCAAACAGGGTTACAGAAACTTTCTGTTATACCTAATGAAAATCACAGGAATCATAAATTTGCAAGTGGGATAAAAATGGTACCCCCACCGCCCCCACCCCTGCAATCCAGAGTGAGAAACTTTGAAACACTGGCAGAAAAGTTTTGACCAAAATCTCATGGGCTATAAAAAGAAACGGAAAAAGAGACAGAAAGAGAAGTTACGAAAAGCAAGGGTAAAATCACTCTGTGCTGAAAATCAGACTCATCCTGCTGAGAGAGGCAACTTTTTTTTGTTTAACAACCGTCTTCCTCCAGACTGCTGTAACAGACGAAACATTACCAAAGCTTTTAAAAAAGAGCTGGAAAAGAGACGATGATGTCAACCCCGGGACCTCTGCAGCTTTTTTATCTGCTTCCTGTTTACCCCCTTTTGTGCATGCTTCTGTCAGTCGGAGCATCGGGAAACACCTACAGCTCAGCTCCCTAGGAGAGCCAGGACACATTTGCAAATGTCAACAGCAGGCCTATTGTCACCACAACCCTTAACAGACCTTATAAGGACAGACTCCTGTTGGCTCCTACCTCTGAGTGAAAGCAGAGGGGAAGAACACAGAGGACTGGAGGAGGCAATGGTGAAAAAGTTAGAATGCGAGAAGAAAAGCTTAATTAACACATTGGACCCCCCCTTATTCTGAGTCATCATCAGGAAGCGAGCCAACCCCAGACAGCTCCTTCCCTTTTACTCTTAAAATAGTGAGAACTGTCTGGCTTCTAAAAATCAAGGTGAAAAAACAAGCAAACAAAAAAAACAATCCTTTGTTTCTTGAGGTGACACAAACAGTTGTAGAAGTGATTATTTTGAATGTAAAAAAGTTTCTCTTCAGTCTGAGAGTTGTTTTGTTTTCTACGTGTCCTGTGGTGATGGACTTATTTCCCCCTATTGCACCGGTGCTGCTTGTTTGTTCTGCTTGACGTCACTGTCGTATGGTTACTATGGCAATGGCCGTTATATACAATAATATGAAAAAGAGGAAGTGGAGCATGACAATACTTTGGATGCAAGGTTTGACGTTTTTCACTCTAACTGCAATCAATCCAGATTGCAGCTTTTAGAAAAAGAGTGACTGCAGTTTGTGCTAATACTGAGTTTCTGTTGTTGGCACATCATCAGCAGCTTTTTTTTTTTTTTTAAATATATATATATATTTAGGAAATGGCTCACTAAGACCTAGACAAAGTTCCTGTTTTAACCACTTGATTCTGTTGGTGAGAACCACTAAAACTCGCCCTCCCCCTCTACTGGCTCTTCATCATTGGCTATATTGGGTAAGAAAAAAAAGTCCTTAGAAGATGATTGGCTGTTGAAGATGTCATACCACTCTGTCGTCACGCTGGCATGCTTGCGCTGCATTTTCTAAATGCAGCTCATTACGTCGCAGCCCCCATCTATATTTGACTTTAAAACCAACACTAGTGGTTGTCAAAGACGCTGTTGATGCAGAGGCGGTGGTACAAGAGCTCCATTCATCCCCTCACCATCTTACTCTACCTCTTACTACCAACATTATTCATTTCATTCCAGCAGAGGTGAAGGTGTTAAAGGCGAGCCATTCATGCTAAACATGCTGATAAATTGTTTGCTTAAACTTTGCTGCTCTGCCCCTCAGGAGAATTCATCTTTCGATAATGTCCTCAACTGTTCCAAAATCAAACTAAAAAAATGCTTCTTTATGTTTTTGTTTGCTTTTCAAGTCCTGTGATGTCACAGGAGAACATATAAAAATTGTAATGTCGCTAAAGTGAAATGTGTCAGTGTGGGACGAAGTCATTTAGACATGTGGATACACATGCCACATTTTCATTTCAATATTTTTCAACAGGTCTAATGTTTGTTTTCCTTTAGGGTGGGGAAGATGTATCCATTATTGGTATAGCATGAGATTTTGCATCAAGGGAGTGGATGGGGGGTTGGGCATCATTTCTTTTTCCAGCTATGACTTCACCTCAACAACATGGCCCTCAGCCTCAACTTTTCCCCATTATCTGAGTATGCCTGTTCCCAGATTCATGCGCTTCTATTTTTGGCCACTAATTTCCATCATTTCGCTGGTAGGCAGACCTATATATTTGTGGGGTTTTAACATGGAAAATGAACATGACTGGACCCAAAGCATGGGTGTGTGGTGCTCTGTTTCAACCAAAGCCCAAAGTCAGCCTAAAAAATGTTATAATGGTGCGGCACCTGGATTAACCACACAAAAACTACGGTCAGCAACTTGGATTCTAGCTGCCTGCTGGAGTTGCCAGGGTGTCTAAGAGACAAGCCATGGCTGAAAATGTGGGTCAAGCACAACACCCTGTAAATCCATTTTTTAAAAAATAAATATCTCATATAAAAAAGGAAACAGTGGCTGACTGACTTATTGATTCCTCTTCGCCAGAGAGTTAAACATCAGACCAAATGCTCTGTCTGTCTTTTAAAGTCAGTTAACAAGAAAACCAATCTTTTTCTGTCTCTCTTTCTCTCTCACACACTAAAAACCCAGTTCAGGTACTTAAAGTTTGACCTGACAGCCTGACCGGTAAAATGTCTGCCCCTTGACAGGTGGCTTCCAACAGCCAAAACAAGAGCTGGAAAAGTCCCAAACCCATTAACAATGTCATGAATGGAAGCCTGGATATATAAATAATGTTTTTTTCCACTACAGGTGGAGATGTTCCACACCGAGAACAAACACAGTAATTCACATCCTTTGCCAGGGGTGAGGAGGGGCGGGTGCACATTTGTGATGAGGCGCGCCCAGATACTCAAAGCACTGAAAATGAGATGGATCTGAAAAGAGTGCATTACATCAGTGCCAGAAACACAAATATAGGCCTAAAGTTGGCTCATGTAGAATGTAAGGTTTGGGACCCATGTAGTTCATGTTATTTTGCCTTTCTCGACGCTGTGTTGTTCAGGTCAGCTTAATGAGGTCATGTTGTTTGTGTTTGGCTCATAGAAGTTTATTTTAAAGCATCACTTTTCTTCTCTTTGTCTGGTTTGAACCAAACTCACCTAAAGTAAAAACTACCAATTGTTCAGAGCAAAAAAATAAATACAGTGCTAGCTTTTAGTTATATCTACTATTGTGCTTTTTGAGGGGGATCAGTGTCCCTGTGTGATAGTCCTAAAAGCCCTTTTAGAACATGACTTGTAAGTAACTGTGCGCCTTATCAGGGTAGAGTGACAGAATTCTGTCATTCAGACGCTGGTTAGTTTTTGCATTTTAATCACAGCTTCAGTCAGACATACCCGGGACAGTTACACGTAATATTTGCCATACATGCAAATATGTACAGTAATACTGCCAGTTATATTTTGATAGCCTCTTTAGTATAGAGGGGTTATATGAAGAAAATTATCCATCCTTTTAGCCAGTTTTGGGTAGCGGGGGGATAGCGTCTATACCAGCTACCATATGGCGAGAGGCAGGGTACACCCTGAACAGGTCGCTAGTTTGTCGCAGGGCCAACACACAGAGACAGAAACTCATTCATGCTCACACTCACACCTACGGGCAATTTACAATCATCAATTACCCAAATCCACTAAGCTCATGCCATTAGACAGTAGGAGAAAGCCAGAGTACCTGGAAAGAACCCATGCACAAATGCAAACTCCACACAGGTGGTGCATTGGAACCCGGAACCTTCTTGCTGTGAGGCAACAGTGCTTACCATTGCACCACCATCCTGTCCTTGGAGAAATCTATTTAATCTCAAATGATATAGATATATCTATTTTAATATTACAATATTTTTAACAATATTTTTTGTGAAATGGCAAGTCAAGATGACTTTGATGCCAGTAAAGCATGCTGAAGAACACTGAAGTGAACTGGAAAAAAGTGGACAGTGTCATTTACTTTTATATCCTGACTGATCATAATCTCCATGGGCCATGAAGCTTTTGGGCCATGTCTATAAATCCACATAACTCTTGCTTTATGGGCAATCTTGGATGAAATCTGCTGCTGTGTGATCCTGGAGTTAAAACCCAGAAAGCACCTATGAATGTCTAGAAACGTCAAAGTAGAATTCAAGTTTTTGCACTTGCGTCACTAGGAAATCTTGCTAATCTGACTTGTGATTATGTCTGTGTCTAATGTGGTAAAGACTTTATTATTAAAGGGCCATTTTAATCAGTGAGATGTGAAAATGTAGCGCAAAGTGAATAAGCCCCGTGATGAATTATGGAAATAAATTTGACGTTCAGGGCAGACTCGCACTAGACACAGATGCCTTGTACCATCTTTACGAACAACTGTCCCCCCTCCCCACTCCCCCACTGGCGTGCACTCACTTTGCCCTTATCGATCCAGCAGCAGAGGACACATGAGCACGTCAACTCCTCTCATGCACTCGCTCTCTCTCCGTTTCATGATTTCATGCATTCTGCAGTTTAATTTTGGCCTTACATATTTGTTAATGGCCTAATTTTCATGGAGCCTGCTGTCACAGAGAAAGCACTGAGATTCATGCTGGAGCACAGACAGTGATTACACTGCATGTGTACCATGTCCTAGTCCAGCTGAACTGTGCCCAGGATCACCTTTCCAAGGCTGCTTTGCTTAACCGTGCCCTGGCACAACAAACAGCAATCACACTAGTCAAACAAACTGGACTTTGAGGGTCAAACGTGCTTGTATGGGTTGTCCAGTGTGTGCAGAAAACTGAGTCTTAGCAATTTTCTGCTGAGAGTGGATTTGAGATGTGGGGTTAATTGTCCCGGTGTGAGACTGTGAAACAAAGCCTGAAAAGCCCAAAAGTGTGACTGTAAGACTGGAAGAAACTCTAGTCTTACTATTATTGCAGCTTAGGCCATTATCCAAAACTGTCATGCTTGGTGAGCTGAGCAACTCACAAAGACACGCATGAACACGATGCCGTCAAATTAAAGGAAAGGAGAGCACGTCTTATAGGGACTAAAGATTCAAAACAGAGAGGAAAAGCCAGTCGGTATCAAAGCAGTCCACTACTTCCACCCTTTATCACTAAGATCAAAAGGGCTTTTATCCACTGTTGGGACCTCTGTTCTTCCCGCATAGCCTGTGTATGTATAATTAGATCAGAAACCCTGTAACATCTCAGATGAAACACTGACCACTGTAGAGTGTGTGTAGCACTGCTCCTTAAACAAATGGCAAATGCAGCTTTTATACAATTGCAACCCACTCCCCTCCTACCTGACTCAGCAAAATGTAAAACAGAAAACAAGCAAGATGTATGGAAGCAGGAAAAGAGGAAATCTGTTGTCAGTTAGTGACCGTTTTATTCGGGGGGAGAACAAAAGCTATTATTAGAGCAAGATGCAGGGAAGCAACAACAATGGCATGTTTAAATGAAAAACAAAAACAGGCGAAACATGACATAACACCTTCGATAAATAATAGAGAGATGAAGAAAGAGAAAAGAGTTTAAAAAAGCGGTGGAGCAAAGGATATCTAAATATTACCAAGGCCAGCAAAACATATTGTATAGTGGCCACACTGTCTCCTGAAAAGCATATGTCTTTGGGGAACCAGTGAGTCACTCGGGTAAAACCACAAAGTACAAAGGAAATTCTGAGACATGGTCAAAGTTTCATGTTTGCAGCTCACTAGAGTCTGGGCCGGATTTGGGTTAAAATGAATAAAAACTGGGTCATAAGTAAATGTGCTTGGCAAAGCGGCATCACAGGTCTTGGATCCCGGGAGCCGTAAACGTGCTGGAAGGAGGAAGGCAGTCACCTTTTCTTTGGAAGAGTTTCCCTGTTATTAAAGTAACACGGGAAGACGATGAAAGAAAGGCACGGGGGGAAAGGGTGAGGCGTGATAGACAGGCGGAAACAAACAGAGAGGGCGAGTGAAGGAGAGAGAGAGAAAGAGAGGCTGGTCTCTGCTTCCCTGCTATAGCTAATCATCTATCTTTGGCTGTGCTCACACCCCAGCTGCTGCTGGTTCAAAGTACGGTCATTGGCAGGGAACCAGCCAAAAGACTGCGAAAAACACCCACACAGCCACTTCACATAAGGAGGGAAGCAAAAAGAAACAGAATGTCTTTGGAACGAATCAAAGTCTGAGACTCAACCTCAGTGTCGCATAACTTTTATCTCAGAACCACCAGAACCTCTGAGTTACATTAGACGAGAAATTCTTTCTTTTCCACTGGGTGAAATGCCAAAGTTGGCATTTAATTTGCTACTTAATTAGCACACTTGTGAAGGTCATGGTGGATACAATTGTTTAAACGCATTTCTTATTTCTAAAGTATTTTATTATTATGGTGATGGTTATTTTTGCAAATGCTATGAATGCAGTGCAACAGATTTCTCCTGTATTTCCATCTTCTCATGCATGCCTGGATAGCTTTGAGTTGAAACCACTGGCATTGCGTGGACCTCAAATCTAAACAGACAGCAAACATCATGCAAACAAAACACTGGTGTAACAATAAGTTTTGAGTGGTAGGTCTGTGGATATGACCAAACAGTTTTGATTTGAAGAATCTCACATTTTCAAGTCTGAAATCAGCACTTCTGGTCTGGACTGGGACGAGGAGCAACAAGTGCAACAACCGATTTTTGGTAGCACCAGCTTCTGAAGCACTTGCTTCAGAAGCATCTGTGATTCGGTTTATTTATTAGACACCAGAGGATGATCTTAAACTGTATTTTAAGATTTTTGTAACACCTCTCATATATTTAAATGAAGTACGTGTGTTTGAATCTCTAAAAAATCCATTTTTGCTGCTTGCCATGTTTTCAAGGTGACAGTACCACAAATGAGAAATTGAGGTGTATTTAGAACAAAGTCTATATACTATAAAAATGTGTGTGTGTGTGTGTGTGTGTGTGCGTGTGTGTGTGGTTTAATCATGTTGTTACATTTGAATGATATGCTTTCTGCTTTTAACCTCTTGTACACATCCCAGAACAGGTGTTGTTGTGAGCATAAAGGGAAGTTAATTAACCATACAAAGCAGTTTAATTGATGGATAAGATTCTGAATTGAACACATACACACACACGTGCACACGCACGCACACACACACACACACACACACACACACACACACACACACACACACACACACACACACACACACACACACACACACACACACACACACACACAAACAGAGGAGGAGGATTTCCTTATAAGTACAGAGTTGTTCCTGGAGTGTGAACGTGACTTTGCCAGTGTTGTTACAGCTATTGTTTGAACTTGTCTGATGGGTCGTCTCTGATACAATGTTGTGTTTTGTTCTTCTTTCTCAACATAGCTGGTTGATGTGTGGAAAAAAGGCAAGAGGGCCAGTGCCAGTTATAACATACCGTAATCCATAAATCCAGACTAATGAAACTAAACTCAGTAAAAGCATTATGACATGATGTTATTGCTCTATTAGGGGGTGAGGCCGGCTTTCTGTTGAAAGCATTTTGATTAATAATTGACTTCCAGGAAAGCAAGGCTGACATTTTTACACTGACAAACTGTAATAGTGAAAGACTTGTTCTGTCTTGTGTTTAGTCCTCATTTACTGTTAGTGAAGTATTCGATGAGCTTATAAAATATGCTTTATAAAGCACATCCTAACCTAATCCTGACAAATTGTCCAAACATTTAAAGAGACAGATTTTTCTCTTTCTCAAGGTTTGAGTTTACACAATTATATATTTGATAGGATGCATTGGAGCATAGGATGTATAGAAAATCTAAAAAAAGTTCTTAATGTCAATAAAAGTCCATCTATGTTCAAGTTTAGGAAAATATTTCATATTGCAAACACAGGCAAAGAATTCCAAATATACTTACACAGGGCAATATTTTTATACTTTAAAATTTATGAGTGCACTATGTGGTGATATCACAGAAGTAGCACTGATCTGTAGGGAAAAAAAACAAGCAAATGTTCTTACAACAAGGAAACAGTAAGTGAGCCCTGCCCTTTCACTTCCTTGACTAGACCAGATTTCATTATAGCGTTGCACTTCTCAGGCTGCTGCTCTAAAAACAGCAGATCATATAGGGGAACAACCGGGGAAATCGATAAAACAGAGATAGTACAGTTTTGCTTTTTTATATCCAACCCTAGAATAACAAGTACCATACAATAAAAAAACAAAAACAAACAAAAACCCCAAACGCATCAACCTTACTGTTATCAGTGATAAGACTTGAACAATATGGAGCGCTGACAGTGAGTGGACTGAGCACATTGTTCAACATAAGCATATTTATCTCATTTCCTGTACTTTCCCCTCTGCACACTGTGTGCAACAGCTCAACCAGCACACTCTTACTTGGTGTTAATTAAGGCTGTTCAGAGAAAGCCACTGGGGTAGCTCATTTATGCACAAGGTGTCCTTTGGCATCTGTGGCTTGGCACATTAAGTCACAATTTCCTTTGCATAAATGGGGGACATGGGTAACATCTCAAAAAACATTTCCATATTACATAAACATATTACATCCCAAGCCAACATGTATCGCAAAAATGCATACACATGAAACAGTGCAGAACGTAGAATAAGGTGCTGAACTTAAATTAAATCTATTCTATTCATACTGCACAGAATAGCTCAAAATGAACTGTGTGTTGTACATCAGGGTTTAGAGCAAAACAAGCTTTCTGAGAGGAAACTGCGTGTGACGCAAAGCATTTTCCAGCCTGGCCTCGGTGAGCTGAACAGGTAGGGCGAGCCCTGCACATCTGAAGCACCATGCTACAGCTTCGTGCATTTATGTTTGTGGGAATATTTATGTACTCCTGACTCAGGAAGGAGTTGTTTCCAGTGCTCCGCCCAAGCTTTTCCTGCTGACACTGGTCTGTTTGATATAATGTGGCATATATATATTGTTTTAATACACAACACTAGTAAAAAGTGTTTTCTGTAGTATGTGCACATCCATGCACGACAACAGTAGGTTATTGTTCAATTCCGCATGGTTCTGACTAGGACATTCAAGCCCTACCTAAAACGACAGTGTCCCACCTCTAAGCCCTTATTAACTCGTACTCCTCCTGGGTTAAGTCCTGGTATCCTGACTGCTAACAACCCTGTATATGCGTCTGGTAAAAGCTGCTCACCCATTCACAATGCTTTATGACTGACAGGAACTCATAAGCCTTGTTCAAAAACCTCCCATGGAGGAAAATTTGCAAAACAAGTGCTTAGTTTGAGAGGACAGAACTGAAAAGAGAAGGGGTCAGAGGTACAGTTAAAAAAAAATCATCTGAAGATTTAAGAAGAAGAGAATAAGAAGATGGCTTTCACTGGTGATTTAAAGCTGATTTAGAGAGCTTACTCCAGTCTTTTCCCACTCCCAGGATATTAAACACAGGGTCTTCTAGTCGGTTTATACCACTGGCCCTTCTTTAATTTACTGAGTAGAGCCATAAACAGGAGCTATAATTCTTTGCCGTGGTCAGTACATTAAAACATGGACAAGGACGCGTTGTCCGCGTGTCTGTTAGCCCAGCGGCTTCTGACAGTACAATGCTTTGGTATGAGAATATATTGTTTTATCCAGAAGGGCTCATTTATATGGAGGTTGGTTTGGCTTAAAGACAATTTTGACATTATTTATTATACAGGTGGCCTAAAAGAAAAAACCTGATGCAACAAATAATAAACATGAGAAAAATAGCAAAACAAAATTGGTGCAAATTAGATTTCTGACTTTGTACTGTCTTTCATGGGCCCCTGAGGCAGGTACCACCCCACCTGGAGCAGTCGTGCAGTTAGAAGAAAATAACATTTCACCCTTGATAACATAAATTACAAATTGCATAAGATGTCACAATGCTTGGAATGTCAGCTGTTGGTGCAATACTGATGGAAAAAAATTGCAAACCTGACAGAAATAGAATGCAAGTCTGTTTTTTTCGTTTTCTTGCACCAATAGTTCTGTTTACTCGGTGTGCAAGATGAATGAAAGCTTAATCAACCCTTTTGCGACATATTTGAAGGTGTGGGAAAATGGTTAGCATAATGCCTTACATAACTGTGTTATGAGATTCCAGTCAGCCATTGCAGAATGAGTGCATTAGGTAAGTCTTTTTGCCACTGATGCACTTTAAGAATTTAGATACAGTACTGTGCAAAAGTCTTGAGCCACCCTGACATATAAATTCAAAGAAACAGACATTCTTGTAATTCTTAAAGAGGTCTAGAGAACTGTTCCTGAATTTTACTTAAACAAATTACATGCGAGAGTTTGCTTGCATGGGAGAGTTTGAGAAGAACAACGGTATGATTGTAACAAGTTTATTTAAATAGAACGAACTGTTCTTGTCTCATACATTTCCATTTGTGTTTGTTTGTGTCTCAATAAGTCATTGCACCCATTTTCCTAGCAAAATATAAAGAAATGAGAGGCGGCTCAAGACAGTATATTACATTATTTTAACCGTTGAACAATGATGAAGTTCTTTATCAAGTAGGCCAGCGCTTGTTGCTACATCCCAAAACACTGTATGACCTACTAGACAGTGTAACAGATGAATTCAAGCAATATATTTTACTAGAGGCTACAAACAAAAACGAGTTGATATTCTTCACTTATCAGCTTACATTTCTTAGAACTGGTACAATCCAATCATCACTGGGATTATTTAGGATTTGCGTTGATAAGGGTTACTTTTTGAAAAACTCTTAAAGCCATTGAGCAATACAATATATCCACTTTTTTATGACACACTGTTTGCATTTACTGGATTACAGAGTTTATCTTTCAGCAAACTTGCACACATGTGTTTTACGATGTGAGTGTTTACGCTTTATTACATTTTTAGATCATAATTTGCAAAAAACGAAACACAGCAAGGAAACTGTTGCGTAACCACATCAGCAGAGCTGTCTTACTAACAGTGGGTACATTAGGGACCAATCTTTGCCCCCAAATGAGATTTTGTGACCTTGCTGCCAGTTTGCTGAAGTTACATAATGTCCCCAGACAGGTGAAAAAACAAATGACCAATTACTAGTGTCTCCCTGGAGGGGAACTACTCAACCGCTGCTAGGACTGTTCCAGCCAGTCAAGACCAGTGCAGCAGCAGGTGAGAACACGACTTGTGTGTGTGTGTTTGCAAAAAGCGTGCATTTTGGAGTTCCAATTTCTATGCACGTTTAGGTGTGAACCTTCAACTCCACATGTTTTTGTGTGTGTTTGCACAACACAATTACTGCACAAAAAAGTTCCAGAAATAATGGATGCACAAAAGATTATCTTACATAATCAAATCTTCTGATTTTTTAAACAAAAACTCCCCCAAAAATGTAGCTAATGAAGCAAAAATTAAATTAACTCATAAATAAGTTCAAGTTAGGAAAAAATGTAGGCTGTCCTTACCAAACTTAAGGGACAGAGAGAGCTGTGTTGTGACTATTTAAAAAGAAAAACAACCTGTTTGTGTTTTTATGTTTGAGCTGTATGTGACCCTGTGTGTCTGCCTACATTATGGCACAGCATGCCTCACCTGCTATTCCAGCTGAGATCACAGCAGGGCTGAGCAGGGTTGAGCTGGCTAAGCCGACGCCCAGTTCAGGTGGTAATCCTGAAGTGATGACATTTCAGTCTGGCTTCACAGGTATGGCGATTGAGCACTGCCTAACCACAGGTTTGCTGTAAAGCAACATAACAAGAACCACATGCTGATTCTTGTTTCTGGGCAACATGTTTTATTTGTGTATGTGTATGTGTATGTGAGTGTGCATGGAATAAACAAGTGTAGCGTATAGAATAGTGTGCGTTTTAACAATTTTTGCATTAACGTGTCAGTAGATTATGGAAAAATGTTGGCAGTATTCATGTAACAAAATGAAAGAGATTTTTTTTTATGTTATTAGGACCTTTTGCTTGAGGTCTGCGCTACTTTATGAAACACTGTTATACAGAACATGAAGCGTGTTTTTTGAACTGCATGCCAGCTGCCTCACTGCCTGACAAATTACACCCTTTCACTTCTCCAGTGGCTGTTCTGGCACAAAGGCAGTAGTTAAAAAAAGTTATACAACTACATTCTCTTTATGCAGAAGTCTAAAAGAGGCTTTTAGCAGGGTGGTAAATGATAAAAAGATCCTATATTCATTGCAGTCTGTGTGGAGAATAAAAAACAGAGGAGGGAAATTTTGATTTGATTAGTTTGTTTATGGCGCTGTTTTTGCCCCAGAGGTTAAAGTGTAGTGTAGTGCAGGTTTTACTAGTGGATACAGAAATGTGCAAATAGGCGAACTTACAAACAGGCAACAAACTTAATGTATACACAGTGGGGGTGGGGGGGGGGTGACGCATAGATTCCTTTAAGCAAGACCATATGCACAGGCACAAACAAACACCCATGCAAACATATCAGCTATAGTGTTTTCCTTCTCAGCTGGCTGCCTTCTCTAACAAAAGAATCTGTTCTTTCAAAAAAAAAATAAAAAATAAAAAGCTTATTTTACTCTTCTTTCATAGTATTTGATTAAAAAAAAATCAACCTTAATGAATCAGATATATAGCTTCAAGTCAAAAGTTTATTTTAAAAAATTGTGTAAAAAGTTTAATTCATGCGGTTCTTCTTCTTCAAACGCGTATTTTTGAAAGTACGCAGCACCATAAAACAACTAAAGAAAAAAACAGAACTTCACGTTGGGAATTACTCATTTTACAAAATGCTAAGCAATACTACACAACGCGCTTACTCAACCTGCTGTTCCGTTGCAGCACTGGCATGCTGTGAGCACAAGAATAACCTCTTGAGGCTTTATACCTCCCCGAAATGCAGAAGTGTACCATGTGACAGTGAAGTGACACTCAAAGACGCGTTTTCTCATCACGCCCAGTAGCTGTGAGGCACTGAGACACTGAGGTAACTTTTCTGTGACCACAAACTTCCCCTATCTGTGAGAATAATCAAGAACTGTGGTGAAATGACCCTCTCCGAACGACCCAGCCCAGGGTGGCTCTGCTTCCTGTGATGAAAATATGATGTGATTCTACCTCCATTAGCACCTTTTAAGCTGAGTGATAAAATTCACTGAAAAACATCATATGGAACCATTCTAGGGCTGCCAATATATGTGATACATAATGAAGTTTTTCAATAAACAGGTGCAATGTATTTAGTATTTATGGTTGTTTTCAAGAGACTCTTTCTTGCGTGACCAAGCGCTGATTGGCCAGCGATCCACGAGTATGTACGCTTTCTCATCCGAACATGTTGTCTTTTGTGTCAAACATCTAACAATGAAAGTAGAATTTGACATTAATTGATAGTAAGACAAAAAGTTGGTGTGTGTGTGTGTGTGTGTAAGTTAATTTAACCTTGACTTTGCACATGAAGACCGTCTTTGCAAACACCTTTGTCTTGCTAGTATAAACAAGCCAGCCACTCTTCAGTCTTCACTTACAGTAACTGGAACTGTGTGTAATCTTAGCCAATGTGGTATTAATCACATGACAAGCTCAACAGACTGCTAAAGTGAAACTGAATCCGTGGGGTTTTCCACCGGCAATTCAGTGCACGAACCAGTGAGGTCTTCTCTGTGTCTGCTGATTTCAGGGAAACGGTTTAGCATCATAGTCCTCCTTTTAGCTTTAACAAAAAACTGTTTCCCCCAAGCAGTTTGGCACCATCAAAGTCCAAGCAGGGGCTTATTTGTCTGCCAAGGAGAGGAGTCTCCTACGGGTATACTAAAAGCCAAACAAATTAAAAGAGATTGGGGGAGATTAACATCTTCTAAAAAAGCAGCTTTTTTATGGGAACTGTAAAATAAGTGCCAGGCAGTGTTTGTTTGTGTGCAAGTTAAAAAGCCCTTGAAAGCTGGCGTTAAGTTGTGAAGATACTGGTCAAGTTGCAACATGAGCTCTTACACTTCTGATGCGTTGAAAAAAAAAAAAGGTAAATGTGGAAAAAGCTGAACCTGAATGACTGAAAAACTGCAGGTACACACTGTCCACTTTGACCCTTCCTCTCTTTTTCTGTAGTTTGCATGTCTGCCTCTTTAGTAGTCAGCTTGACCATAACAGGTGTGTGACAGAACTAAAGCAGATGCAGAAACATGGCTTGCATGGCACATGCCAGGATATAGGAAGAGAGCTAGCTGGTACAACCCAGTTTGGCTGCTCCACTGAAGTTATTTAAATGTCACAGGTCTCCAACGCCAAACATTCAGTTCATTAACAGGCCCATAGTTGTTTTTCCAACCTTTATACCACCAGGAAAACATCGTTCAGGATGCATATTTTTGCCAGCAACACCTTCCTTCATATTCATTCGTTTTCACACATTCACACCTGGACTCTGACCAGTGTCCTGCCCTTGGCCACGTGTATGAAACATATTTGTGACTGGCACTGGTGGAAGTTTTTTCTTTTTTCTTTTGGTCCAGTATAAAACTAACTTTTTCAAAGTCAAGCATATATTGTGGGTATGGAGGGGAAGATTGAAGCATTTAATACAATGTGCAGCATTGCATCTAACAGGAATTTAAATCAAATCCCTCACAAAACAGGCACGATTTTTTACTTCTAAATCACTGACACAACATGACCAAAGTGACAGGTAGCACAGGTAGGATTAGTGAGCCCTCTAGAGGCCTGTGGTTTCAGTTGGAAACTGAGGAGCTCCAGCACAGCTGTTATGAATATTTATTCAAGACTTTCATCCTCCATGCCTGAGCCCAGATTAGTGCCAGTTTCCTGTTTTATAGCTAGCTGACGGCATTTATTTAGCATCCCAGCTGTAATAAATTAAGTGTGCAGAATAAGAATCACTAGAGAACTGAGCCATTTGAACCTGTACTGAGATCCGGTGTTTTTCATATTTTTTTCAAGTCAAAAATATCAGAAACATCAACATAACATAAAGTATCTTAGAAAGGTGTTGGCCTAGCATCTGGGCCCCTAAACAACTTACCTATGACTTGGTGTAGATTTTCCAAGTCTCTGGAGCTCTGGTGTTTTGTTGATGGTAATGAGGAGTACCGTCTACCATGCTAGAACAAAATTTTCCAGATCTTGACATCTATTGATTGTGTATACCATACAATATGATCCAAATCACTGTTGTACTTATCAAATCATCCAGTGACCTTCTGGACTATTTGGGTGGGAATACTGCCATTCGCATAGAATTGTGTCTTCAGAGGCTGATCGCTGATACAGAAGGAGCTTTGTATAGATTTGCAGTGACTCTTTCCAATAAGGGAGCAAGTGGACCAAAAAGATTAAAATACCCTCCTATAGTAGATCAGATTCAATTCAATTCAATTCAATTTCTTTATTGTCCCACAAGGGGAAATTAGTTAGAAGCACTAGATCCCCTCATAGAAGATCAAATGTTCCTGTACCATTTTCTTAATGTATGCTAAACATGCACTCACTCTTTTGTCAAGAATATGGAGAAGGATGACCTATCTGACCATACCACATTATTCTATATCCCTGCAGACTATCACTGATATAGTTTTTGCACTTCTGAAATAAAATATGCGTTCTTCTTTTTAATAAGGGGCATATACACTTTAACCCCACTATGATATCCATCTCAGTGTAACTGCCTATGGGCGATTTTTGCTGACAGTCTATTCGTGTCCTATATCGAATTTGTCTGTCAATTAAAGAATCCTCTCACTCTTTTTGTCATGGCTGTGTGCAGGCAGGCACGGAGAAAGGACCCAAAATGCAGGACTCGGAGGCAGACGTGGACTCAAAAACGCACAGCTTTATTGCTGGATAGCAACAGAACAGAACTAACCAAAACTGAGAAAAATAGAAAATAAACTAAGCAGGCTGGCAGACAGAACACACAGTAACCTGAGGGTTGAAGACATTAACGACACGACACCGAGTAGGGGAAGACACAGACACTAAATACAAGAGGTGAACGGAGCGAAGAGGAAACAGCTGGGAGACACGGCTGACACTGATTACACTGACGAGACAGGGAGAGCACAAAGCTGAACGCACTGACATAGGACACAGACCTACAAAATAAAACAGGAAGCACACGACAGACAGAGACACAGACGCAGACTCATAAGCAGGCATAAAGGCATCATGGACTGACAGAAGACTAAGCACAGGCAACCTAAACTAAACATGAGGGCAAGATAACGAAACCCAAACCAGAAATAATCATCATCATCACCAGATAGCTTGAAGAAACAGAATACAATCACAATCAAAACAACATCACCCGAGAATAAGAACTAATCCATAATGCAGAGATAAACCAAAACCTAAGGAACTCAAAATGCTGGGTCGAACCGACCCAGGACCGTGACACTTTTTTCCTACCTACTGCACTACCATCATGAGCAATGTGAATGAGGTTTCTGCCATCCATGCACAACCATGAAATCTCTTTCAAACTGTTCTTATTGCCATCTTAATATATAATCACATTTAATTGGGCTTGTTTAGTTTTAATTTATATACTCTAGAACATGAATGGATATGAATTGCTTAATTGTATCATGTTTTATGTTTTTTTATGCATGTTTTAATGCATGTTTTAATCTTTCTCATATCTTAATAAATTTATAAATTCATATCCTTAATGATCAATAATGCTTGTTAAATAATCATTAAAGAAAGTTCATAAATACTCAGTTCTCCCTTGCAAAGCAATGAATGAAAAATCTTGTAGTAGTGAGCCGCCTAGAGGTAAACATTTGAATTACATGCTGGCTCATGCAATGAGTTAGAGTAAGAATCAACATGACTGAGATCTTAAATATGACAAATATGACACAGAAAAAAATTTAATGCATTTCTCAGCAAGGGAGTAGTTGATTGTACTGGTGTCTGTAGTATGTCAAGTCTAAATGCATCCAGTTCGGTATTCTAATGTTGTATCCTGCAGCAGCCTTTGTTACACTGATTCCTACATATTACAGCAAGTGTCATTTTGTGGGATTTGCTTCTTAATTGCTAATTTTTGCAATTCTTTTACATAAAGAATAACACCTTAAGAAAGAAAAATGCTTTCACACGTAAGCAAAGGCATCTGCACATTAAGCACTTTTATAATAAAGGAAAGTGCACTGCAAGACTCACTTTTATAATCCTGTTTTTGTTCTATGCATCTGCACTGATTTAAATGTCATCAGATATTCTTCTACATCTTTGTATTATTTCCATTTTTTACAGCTCACATGCAGCGTTTTTTAATTCACGGCTATTAAACTTGCTGAGTAGGAAAACAGCGTGACCTCACCTGTACCTGGCACACTGCGTCTCCGTTTCGCGGACTGGCACAACGCCCAGACGGCTGCTGCTTGCGTGCCACTAGTGTTTGGGTAGATTTGCATCTGGGTTCGAGAGACAACTGGGATAAGTCACCAGTCTTTTTGTGTGTCTGTGTGTGTGCGTGCATGCATGTGTGCGTGTGCATGTCCTTAGAGGAGTGCATTGTTTCACAGAAAGTGTCTGTCTCTTCCTCACTGGATTTCTTAGTATACCGATCTTCATGTGTCATTTTAAGAGAACTAAAATTAAAAGAGAATATTAAAGGGGAAAAGATTACCACATTTACCAGTTAGAGTAATTTAAACACACGGAGCCCTTACTAAAACACATCAACATAGGTACGACACAGCAGGGGAAAACATATAAATATGAGGCTGTATGATCTTAATAGGATGGATATTGGAGAGACCGACTGAACTGAGTAAAATAAAGCTTTAATGGTGGAGCAGAGCAGCCAATTAGCACCTTCCTAATACCTGGTTGGACCCGTTTTGCCATCAAACGTTCTTTAATTCTTCATAGCAAGAAGAATTAAGTAAGGTTTTTAGGTTCAAGAAGGTACTGGAAACATTTCTCAGACAATTTGGTCGATACAGGATAGCATTTGTTGGCCGTGCACAATGTGAATGTCTCTACTGGATTAAGATATGGTGTTTGTGAAGGGAATTTGAGTACAGTGAACTCACTGTCATGTTCAAGAAACCGGTTTGAGATATTTTGAGCTTCGTAACATGGCACGTTACCTGCTGGAAGATAGGTGCGATAGGCACGCAGTGGTCAAGAATGATACTTAGTTAGTCTGTGGTGTTTAGACAATGTCAGTTTGCACTCAGCATCCCAAAGTGTGAATTCACACTATTACAACACCTTCACAAACTTGAACCGCTGATAAAAGGAGGAGTGGATCCATGCTTTAAATGCTGTTTATGCCAAAGTCTGACCCTATTGTGCGAATGCTGCTGCAGAAATGGAGATGTTTTTCACCGGATGGCTTTCATCCAGTGAGAGGTTTAATACAGTGTCTAATTTAGACTTCTGCTGATATTTCATTACACTTGGTAGTGTATTCAAACATAAGTTTACTTTTCAAGGTAAACTTATTATCAGTGGAGTTTTTATGAGTTATCAGAAGAAGTATTCATACAGTCAGTATTAACTGTATCAACCTGAGGTTTAAAAAAAAAAAACTAAGACATTTGTCATAAAAAAAAATCTTTTCAGCTTAGATACCTTTCACTGTCAACAGACACACAATTATAATGTTTTTCTGAATTTGAAGGCTGGTGTGTAGGTGGTTTTCAGCCACTTCCTTTTGTAAAAAACCACCCAAGGACATGATGTTCTGAATGTGACTGCTTTCACTTCACAGAGCAGCCGGAGCAAGGCTGATGACGAACGCACCAGTGACATGTTGTCTGTGAGAGAGACAGAAACACGCACCCTCAATAATAATCATCATTGTGATCTAAGAAAACTGCACACTAACCTTTGCTGTTGGTACTGTGGTTATGTAATTGCGCTGTTTTGTTTTTTTCGCCGACAAGTGCGCGGAAAGAAAGCGCCGGCACAGACACACGCATAAACACACACACTCCATGGGGTTACTGACAAAAACACAATGGCTTCCTTGGCTGAATGTTGTTTGTCAGCTGGCTTTGTTAACACAGACTAGTTAATTTCACAACATTTTGTCCTATGGTTCATTTCCCTGCATTCCTCTAATCTGCATTGCCACCATAAGGGCAGTAAGCACAATGTGCTTCATCCTAACGGTTTGCAGAAGATTAGTGATAGAGTGAACAAAGGCTGCTGTTTTGGCTGACTGTCAACACCTTTCATGGGTTTAGTGGTGGCTGTTGTGTACATTATGTTGAGCTATGGGATATGTCTACTGACAGCTTTGGCTGCATTTGGGTTAGGTATCATAGAACCTCTCTTAGTGCTGGAGATTTGTGAAGCCTAAATATCTTCCCTAAACTGGGAATTTAGCAAATGGGCATCTGTTGAAAGCTTTGTCCTCGTGACCATTTGCTGTTGTGGAATTAGTCATGAGCCACCATAGAATGATCTGGACACAAAGCGTGGATCGGAGATTAATTTCTCTCTTTAAAGAAAACTGAGTTAGGTTTAGGTAGAGGATTGCAAAAATTCCACAAGAGGGAACCTGAAAAAATGTTAGTTAATTATGTAATACAATGAACTCTATAACCGCTTGCAAATTGTTGCGCGATTCTCTATGGATATCTTTGTGAATCGATGCACAAAAGTTTAAAGTAAGAATCAAACGCAATCGAACAAAGTGATGCACAGTTTGATATGAGTTACGTGGCCACGTCTCGGTTCACACTGAGCTTTTTGAGGCTTCACTTGCAAGCACAGCTAAACATCTTAGAAAGTGGCAGTTTTAAAAACATGCACACCAGCCCCTCTTCACGTAAACACCCACATGATCCAGCTGTGCTCTTATCACTGTTTGATCAGCAACACTGATAAGGATACCTGCACGTACACAATAATAAGCTTTTACATAACACAATCGGTCTGTTGCAGAACTCGCAAAAACTTTCACTCGTTTTACTTTCCCCACTCTGAGCTCTGCAGTGGCATTATAATGAAAGTGTGGCTTCAACACGTGTCCACAATAGTCCTGTATTGTATGTGTGTGTGTGTGTGTATTGTTCTTCCTCTCACACACCACATAAACGCTTCTGTCATAAAGTCATATATAAAGTACCCAGTAGAGAAAATATAGGCTATTGTTGCTGAACTAGCATGAGCCACTTAAAAAATGAAGGACTCCAAATCTGTTAGGAAATTTTATGCAGTCCTGGTTAAATACAGTTTACCTGAGAAATAACATTCCCTTCAAAATGCTTTGCACTTGAATGTAAAATATGGTGTTGTTGTTGTTGGCCTTTGAGCTACTTGAAACGGTTGACCTTATGTAAAAAAAAAAAGGGGGGGAGGGGGACGATGGATGAGACTAGAACAAAATGTCCTAGATGCTCAGACTCGAAACTAGGTCAGAAAGTTTGGAGGGAAAGCATATGCTTCCTCCTACTGGTTGCAATATGTATTGTAAGTTGCCATTATTGGGTGTACAATGGCATAAAAAACCAAAAGCAATTCAGCAGACGATCTAAATAGCCATGCGATTTTCACTGTGTGTCTATCCAGAACTGACATATTTGTTGTAATGAAGATGACTTTTCCACTGCAAAGAGCAGGGAAACCCCAAAACCAAACATAAAAGATACCAATAATCAGTTGGATTTTGCTCACCGGTTTAAGTTATTAAATTGCAAAACAATGTCTGGGGTTGTTCTATGAAAGACATTGTATGGTTTTCTGCTCTGAGTTTTAATTTTCTCAAATGGGTTTATTGGAGAAAATTCCACTTATATTAGCTTCAAAAAGAATCTGACAAACTGGGCTATTGTATAAGCTATTGTTTATGGGTATCCATACAATATACCATATGTTGCATTTTGTCATTATAATACTCTGCAAATAGAAAGCACAGAAATCAGCAAATACTTGTGCACTACACCCATACTGGAAAACACGCGCGTAACACATCTACACATCCAAAGGATATTTGCAGGCTGTTCAGTATACAGTGGTTAGGTACTGTTATTCCCAACAAAGAGCAGAGTTAAATTTGTAGTGCTGCGGTGATGAGTGCAAAGTGATGCTGAGAAAGTCTCCTGCTGTCAGCCTCAGCAGTCTGTTTCAATAATGCCTTCAAGATGCAGACGTCCTGATGTTTGTACCATCAAATGTCAGGATGTTTGATGTACAACTGCTGCTTTAGTCCGTGCACTTTTGAATCTGACAAGTTGCTGGATTCCCTTCTACATATTACTGTTGTGCCCAAGTGTGCTGGAGTCATATTTTTGCTATAGACCTGCATCATCACCGAGAGCTGATTTCCTCATGATGTGGATGTGTAGTGCTTTGAATGCTAAAATGTGTGCCATGGATGTTAAAATCCCTGTAGAGTGGCTCCGTGTGAGATGCAGCAACTGACATGTCTGGTAGCAACCATTACACCATATTTAAGCTCTCTTAGATCACTTAAGCTTGCAGATTTTAAGATCAGTGAACCACTGGACCCTAATAGCAATTACAGCCTGTACGTGACTGAGAATATATTAATGACATTTATTTTTTGTTTGTTTGAGCCCAACATCAGCAGGACAGCAGGACATACAAATATTTGCTGTGCTTTAACAACAGGAAAATTAATCTTCCATGATACAGGCTATGTAAAAACTGTAACCTTTACAATTTATTATATGTCCGGTAATATCTGAAAGGGCACCTTTCCAATACAGTTTTATTTACACAACGATATAAACACTGGAGAAGATTTTATCATCCTTACGCTAGATGTGTGTGGAGAAAAAAAAAGTCCTGGTGGAAGTAGGGAGGCATTGTGCATTTGTGTATATGCGTGCACCTTTTGTGCTGTCTTGCTGATAACACTGTTATCTCTGATCACATCCTGCAACAGAAACACCCTGGACACATTGTACTTTTGTTCCAGGAAATCATCTTTGGGAGAAAGCTCCCACTTGAACTCAACGTTCAACATGGAGTAAAAACTGAACGCAACAAAATGTGTCTATGACGCAGTTGTGGGGCGTACATAGCGTGGCAGATCGTCACATATGGATGACAGGTGATTCAGCAGAATGCAGTGAAAATTTACTTTGACTCTATCTGAAGTACGATGATGTATAGAGCAAAAATACGGACTTATCTCTGAAGAAAAAGAGAAGTATTTAACCTTAGACTTCACTTCAATATTGCTATTTTACATCACATATCAGAAGGTGAAAGTAATACTCTGAATTGCAGAATGTCCACAATGTCAACAATATTTGAAAGCCCATGGCAGCTAGCTGCACAGTGGGGATGATTGCAACTGCTATTCAAGTAACCTGTTTTCTATCTCACACGATTATTACCTTCTAAAAGAGGAAGCTGTGAGTGGTTCTAAGGGAAAGTTCATCGAGGGTATAGGCAGCAAGGGGAGAAACTGACAGCGGAAAGAATCTATTGTAGAGTCAGAGCAACACAGAGAAGTGGGATTAATCTGTCCCTGCTCTTCATCCAGACACTTTGTAGTGCTGACCTGCACACAAACCAGACGGAGAGTTTTAGAGAGAGGTTAACAAGGGGAGTAATTAGGGAATAAGACTATCTGCCAACACTTTTTTTCCCTTCCCTTCTCCCTCTGACTTTTCCTTCTCTATGCCTCCACAGCTGCTCCTCCATCAACCCTACTTCCCCTTTCCCAAAGCCCTTTGTTGGCACTGTGCTCTGCTCTAATCTGACAATCCATTCCCTCCTAATTTGGTGACTCATTACAGGAGTGATTATCTCAATATACACTGTGACTATTTATAAGAAAGATAGTAAAGGTGTGGGGTGCTGACATCTCTGGCTATACCTTGAAATGCATAGGGTAATATGTTTAGGTGATTTTCTGTTCAGTACAGCCAAGAGATTATCTGTAAATGAGGCAAATACAGTAATATGTAAATAAATAAGCCTAGCAGAACTGTGTCCTTTTGAGCACAAATCTCTTTCTTTTGGCTGCTTAGAGATCATCCCTCATGTTGGTTCAATGTGAAGGGATTTGCTCTATAAACAGTATGTAAAGGAATATGACTTAACTCACGATTCCACACGATAGCCTTGCAAAGCTTATATAGATTATACTTCTGCATGAGTAAGGATCAGAAGCAATGATCCAATTGTATTAACACTGGGGCGGGCTAGATTAGAACAAGTTATAGCAAATAATGGAATTACAAAATTATAATTTCATTTTGAAATAAATCTTTAGTGTTATGTACTGCACAGATCAGATGGATTACGTTAGAATTGATTTTTAATTGCATGAAATGAGTGAAAATTGTTAGAAATCTATAAACACTTTCAGCTGATTTAATAAGAAGAGAATATTATATGATCTAAATGAATCATTTAAACACACATCAAGCATGAGGATGAATTACCACAATAACAGAAGTGATTAAAGTAACTAATGTTCACATGGACTTCTGAGAGTACTGATCATGCTATTTTCTTATTAGTACAGATGTGAACCAATTTTAAAGGTAAAGGTGGGTGTGAGTTGTAGAGCATCTAATAACAGGAATGTAAGTGATGGAGAACAGATTTCGATGTGCCTGAACAGAGACAGGACTCTTGAGTGAATAAATCACAGTAGTGGTGCTTCTGTGCTGTTGATGCAGTGATTAGACATCAGAGGCTGGATTTGATATCGCCACATGGTGGCAGTAGAGAGCAGTGCTAAAGCCTGTATTTGTGATTTCATTTCTCCATTCATCAGAGCCATGCTGACCTCCAAGAAACCAAACGGAACTCTGCTCAGTTGGGCTGGTTGCCGATCTTCTGCAATTACTGGAGTTGTACCATTTGAATAGGAACAGCATTGTGGAAAACAGATGAAAAGAAAGTCTCTATTATAGCACTGAGTTTGGAACAAGTGCTGCTGTTACATTTATTCATTTTTAAATGATGAAAGATCTCAGTTTTGTATTCACAAAAATGAGAATTTGGCCCTATTTCCCAGAAACTGTGTTGGTGGAAAAACGAAGAGACTAGCTTCATTGAATCTGAAGATTTAAAAAAAACTATTTATACACAATATTATTAATAAAGTTGGTTTTAAGAGATTTTTTTTTAAATAACTGAAATTCAGTGTAGAAAAAAAATTATCTTGAAATTATCATAAAGTCCTTGTAACTGTAGTGTTGAAATACCAGCTACTTAATGCTTGTATTTGTATATATTACTCATACTGGAGATGTGAAGATAGGTTAGGCAATTTAGTGATCCACACTAAACTCTATTCATGACTACTGATAATAAACAGTCATTAAAGAGATGAGCGTGGGAGGATAATGTGCCTGATAATGTGTCCTTATTAGGATGAGTTTACCTGTTCACTGCCAAAGGGTTAAAGAGAAACTTCAAAGATGTATTTGTGATAAGAGAAGAAAACTTCCTGCATGCTTAGGAATTCCATCCTTTGCACTGTCTGCAAGCTCAACATAAGGCAGTAATCAATTGCTAATTCACACAGAAGTGGACGGGAATCTTCAGTCAGGCCAGAAGCTCAAAGGCATTAATTCAACAGCCACTTGGCCTATTTGTATCCCAAGAGGCTGCTTGTAAAGATCCACAGTGACCACACAGATAATGGCAATTGTGATTAATGTCCTTCCACACACACAAGAGAAGAGTTCTGGATAAAGAGATGACGATCAATAGCAACTTTATTGACAGGACCTGCCAAAGAAAGAAATTTACACGTTTAAATAAATTGTTTCATTTGTGATGGTAAGTAAAACGGATCTGTTCCCAACAATAGCACATTTTAAGGTGCCCCTTACAAGTTCATGCAAGGGGCACTTTAAAAAAGCAAAGCCTGCAAAGCAACAAAATGAAGACACAACAGAAAAGGGGCAAAACTGGTCTAACCAATGTTAAAATGTTGCTTCAAGCATGACATATTTACCTAGTCCAACTGTTGGTCTTTCTCTCACACACAGAGAATAACATACACACTCTTTATTCTGTATTTAAAGAGAAATCCTTGGTGTTTGAACAGCTTTGGTATCAAGTTTGAGCTGAATAAAAGCGCAGACCTCCCTTTGAGGCAGTACATGTCATACAAGGAACATTGAGCCATCAAGCCAGGCGGCCAGAAGCATTGTTGAGAAATTACACATGGGGGCTTGTGATTTGGCCTTGGTTTAACAAGGGAGAATAGAGAAGGGAGGGTAGGATAGAGCATTCAGATTTTCAAAGGCCTAGAAAAAAAAGATTCACACATCCGGGGGAGGCTTCTCTCTTCGTCTGCAAACAATTTGTAGTTTATACAGAAGATAATGCCCACTTCCCCATTTCCTCTCTTTCATCCCACCCCATGTCATCCTTCTTTCTCTGCCATCCAGCCGTTCTATCTCTGGGCCCTTTCACCCTCCCTTCCGTTATCAAATGCTTTGTGATCTGGGCGCAGTGTGGGAGCCTCCCCACGCCGGCATGCTGTGATTTGAGCAGCTTGCTGCCGAGGACGTGCTTGTCGGAGGCTGGATCAATAGGCAAGGATTCTACACACAAAGCTGAGGTGACAGGCAGAGACTGTGAGAGAGGGGAGCATGACCTTTGGAGAATACAATTTAAAACATCTCTCCGACTCGGGCTAAGTTAACTCTGGCACCATGCTGTGCCTGCACTTGCAGATCGTTTATTTTCCTGGACAGTACCAATTGAGGGAGTGGAGGGGAAGAAGGGCTGGGATTAGGATCGAGGTGAGAATAGCAGCAAGATGGGGTGATGCTGGGAGGGGATGGGGAGAGGAGCACCAATTTCAGCATGTTGTGCCAGCGAATTTACTTGTTTTGTCTTCCTTTTTACTCTCCAGCTCCGTAGCTTCTTCCACTCTTACCTCTTCACGTTTTATCAGTCATCCTGTAAAGGTTGCTCGAGGCGGCCTGTTTGTGTCTTACAGGGCACAAACATAGCCCGAACACACATTCTGCTGCTTGCTCTCGAGCTCATTTACATCCGATACACCAAAGACATGACCCAAGTCTGAACAATTACAATGAAGCACTGACAGAAAATCTATATTTATCTGACTTAATGATTTAGTTGCTTCTTTCCGCCTTTGTCTCTCTCACATCTGCGCACCATTCCCCGTCTTTTTCCACAAGCTTTTCTCGGCTCCACAGTAACCCCTTGCCAAATTTTGAAGTGAACACTGGCGCGCTGAAGTCCACATGCGAAAGTCAGTTAAGAAGATATGAAAGAAATTTTTCTTACCATCAATCTATAAACTCCCCATGACTGACAATTTATATTTTGTCAGTCGCTTTTGGATTTAGCAGCTTGACATGCAGCCTACTTTGAAAGCTTGTATTTTTCATGAACTATGACTGGCATTTTAAAAGCATGTAATGTATGTATTCATGAAGTCTTTCATGAATAAGTTGGTGTTTGGATGGGGCGAGCGAGGTGCGCGGCTGCAATCTCTGTTTTTCTCTCCTTGACTGAGCGGCTGTTCTTGATTCCGGACAACAGGGGGCAGTGTTAAATGAGGTATCTGTCTCAGCTGTGACTTTCTGTCCTCTCAGACTGATGGGGGCTGCTGCAGTCTTGTCTGGAGGAAGGATAAGAGAGAAAGGGGGAGAAGGGGGAGAGAGAGAACAAGAGAGTGAGAGTGGGAGAAGGAAAGACAAAGATTTTTTTTTTCTTTGGTGGGGTGGAGGGGCAGAGTCTGCATTGCACATCACAACAGTGTATCAAGAGGAGCACTGAAAGGCTGAAAAGGAAGCTGGTGGATTTACGTTTGCAGCCTTCTCCCCGTGTTTTACATCTCAATTGTGTTTGGACAAGCCCCACTCTACATGTGTAATTACCACTGACACTGTTACTTTTTCCAGACACAAGTTCAGGCCTTGCTTGGGTGATTAGTATGCTTTGTGTCTCCGGGGCACTCGTAAATACAAAAACCGAGTGCCCTCAGCTTGTTAGACCTATATTTGTTTTGTTTCATTTTACTCTCTGTCCCCATTTATGCGAACTTACTCTTATTAATAGCTCTCAAGGACAAAAGGGGATTCACATGCACGTCTTATTTTCTTCTTTCGCAAAATTGCCAACTGGTGAGCATATCATTAGATTTATGAATAATTCTGGGGGATTTGCCATCTACATTTCCTGGTTCCGGCGTTTTGGATTGAAAATAACACCCTATCATTGTAATCACAAATCATTTGATCTCCCTTTCAGCTGGGACAAAAGGGAAATGATAACAGCCATATTCCTTCCCACAGAAGGGTTTACACTAATGTGTATAACAAACCATTCGTGGCAAAGATTACATCTTCTAGGAAAATTAACATTCATTGCTGCACAGTTGAAGATTAAATCAATTTCTCTGCTTCCGTCACATCATGTTATCAGCCTTGAGATGGTAAACAGACAGTAAGTGCCATCTTCCTCGCGGTCCAGAAGCATTCTAACACACATCGTAATGGCCCCAGTCTACGTGATAGTGTTTACAACGGAGACGTGCCTATTCACATGGGCTGAATTTATTGATGAAACACATTTAGGCAGTTAGCTTCTTTCATATTAGATATAAAAATTAATCTGATGACAGCGGGTATGCTCTCCATTTGATTTTCTATACATTCACATGCTCGTAGAAGGGGAAAAAAAGTATACTTGGAACTTTGAAATAATCCAAATTTGTACTCTAAAGTTTTGAAATAGATGTAGAGGTTTCCTTTTTCATCTACCTTCTTTGAAACCACTTATACTTGTGGTTATGTGCTATATTACATATGAGGAGCTTGTTTTGTGAAGATCCAGAACGGAAGAATGCTTCTTTTTAAACAACAAACATCCCTGTGGGACACAAAATATTCTTCCTTCTTTCTCGGCCTTGAGTCTGCCGCCTACAAAGCCGGTAACACACGTGGTGACAAAAACAGACTGATTCAACAGGCCCTAGGGAGGTCTTATATTTCCTTCCCTCCTATGAGTCTTCCATTTAACCCCCACCACAAAAAGCCATCCTGCTATTTGATGTTCCACGAAAAGCAATTAGCTGGTCGCATTTCCGCATGTAAATGAAATGACTTGTTTCCATGGAACCTGCAGGACCTCAAAGACATATTCCCTCCGCTGGCGCATGTGACATGAGGTCTGCCAGCATTAACATTTGATAAGAAGGGCCGTTTACAACTCCCAGCTGCTTGCCAGCACCAGACAGTGACCTTTCAAACAACAGTAAATTTTACAGACCTTTAAAAAAATGCACCCTGCCTTGCCTACGCTCAGTCTCATCATCTCTAATGATTTCCTTATTTTGACAATGGCACGTAGGTGTTTCTTCTCCCTTTACATAGTCTAACCCACGCAAAATATTCCTCCATTCCTCATGCTTGATATTTCAATTCAAGCCCCCACTGTCTGGATTATTACTCATGAGGAGCTTATTTATTTATTCTTCTTCTTCTTCTTTTTTTTTTTTTAGCAGACACATTCTTCACAAAGCTCTATTGGGTTACATGGGGAGGTTAGTTTTTCCTCTTGCTTCCTTTCCTCACAGATTGCCTGTCTTCTTCCATGGCTGTCAAAACACAACCACAGCACACACCTCTTGCAAAGCGTAGAATTAGGTGGATTACGGCGGTGACTGATTTTCATCACCGGTCAGTAGTTTATCATTCCTGCGGTAAATCCTTCTTAACTCAATTTGGTCATGTGAATTGCAAAACATGTTGCCAATGATGCTTGATGAAGAACAAGAACTAGATTAGCCTTGGAGGGTGAACAGTACATATACTCTTTCAAAGCACTGGGTGAATAATACATAAATACTGCACAGCTGAAGAGACTGTTAAAAAAGAAGACTATGGGCAGCTCAAATCTGCAATGATACAGCCTTGAGAAGCAGGAGACATCGATTGAAACAGGCAACAATACTCATACATGTGGGTTAAAAAAGCAAAGGGTCCATTGTATAAGTGGAGCTATTCTATTATGTTATCTGCTCGCCATGGCAACAGGATTTTCAACCTCTTTTTTGAAATCCTTCAATCTGTCACTGCGTTTGAATTCTACTCTTAATCATTTTAAAGTTTATATTAGTGTCATAAAAAGTCACTGTGAATCTGTCTGCTGCTGTTGTCACATAAAGACTGTGATGAACTGTAACCCCAACAGCAAGTATGTGACATAAAGTGTGATACCGCAGTTTACTCTGACCTCAGTTACCAGAGGCCTATTAATTTACTGTGCGTTATTTGTTTTTTCAATTGATCAATCGATTGTTCAAACTGTAAACTCTAACAAGTGTGAAACAGACCTAAAGTCATTTTATTTACAAGAAAATAAAGCTGGATTGGTTCTCATGCTTTGGTGACACTTTATATATGGAGTATTTATAGAGTGAATTTTGTGCTGAAAATCACTTTTTATTGGCTACAGCTGCAGCGGACATATGTCATTGGGCTGTGTGAGTCAGATCTCAAGTTGTGATTGTGCTGTGTCTTCAGTTTATGGACCCAGTATGGCACTGGAAAATTCAAATTACAAAAAAAGTAGAAAAATTAAATTAATGTAGAACAATTGATTTGCTAAATTTCCCAAGCAATGGTGAGAAGATAGGCATGCTATATAAAAAATAGGATATATGACCCATTTCTATATAAAACACTACCCCCCATTTAAAAATATAAATAGAAGACTGACCTATTTTTGCCTAGACACCAACTTTTTGCTGGTCTCATACATAAAAACTAGACTATGTATATCCTATATGGAATGTAAGAATAAGCGACAATTGAATGAATTTTGGAATTAGAAAACAAATGTAAATAAGACAGTAAATTGCAGCCATCTAGCAATCAGCTAGCAGACACTAATGTTACTGAGTTTCTTATAAATGTGAGCCTTCCTTCACCCTCCAGAATGGTGAGACAAACCCAAAGTTTATTTTAAGATATCCTTTTTTTTATCTTCCTTATCTGCTTCGAGTTGAACGCTAGATGTTCTGGCTGTGTCCAGTTCCTTGGTTGTGGATGTTGAAGGTATTGCCCACGCAATCCCCCATGAACATCTCAGTTGACACTAATCTTGTCTGACCACTCACTTTCCCATCTCTTTCTTTTTTCCTTTTTATCTCCATGCATCTCCTTTTTCCTTCCCTCATCCTCAACACCCCTGGCCTTTCAAAATAAAAGCATTTTAACAGAACAAACTTTACATTGACTAATATGGACAAACAGACAACAAAAAAGGGAAAAAAATCATAAATTGAAATGAATGTCCACAGTGCTACAAAAACAAAATGCAAAAAAAAAAAAAAAAAAAAAAAAAAATGAAGCACAGCAATACTGCAACCATTTTAGCCATAGCTGTATGCAAAGTGGTGGATGGTTTCATTTAAATATGCAGCTGGTCCTGAACATCTACAAAACTGCAACTATCGATTCTCGAATAGAGCAACACAAAGATCCCATGGTGATGAGTGCACATATAGCAATAGACTGTTTGTCTGTGAAAAGTGCTTAAGAAATAAACTCTGCTTACTTACTTTTCTCTGTCCCTGAGAAACATCAATAAGACATATCCTTAGATACTTATGAGAAACTTTAGTGATGCCTTTTCTTCTAATGGCTGCAGGCAATTAAGTTGTTTTACAATTCTGAACAGAGCTATATAATCCTAAAATAGGGTGCAAAAGCCTTGGGATACACGTTGACTTAATATGCAAAACTACTTACCACATTAGGCCCCAGTCACACAGTCCTACAGACTCAACTTATCCTCTGGCAATGACAGGCTGCTAGGTGAAATGTGTATTCCCTGACTGGTTGGTGAATGGTTGCTGGAGGTTGCTAGGTGAAACTGGTCAGAAAGAGGTACAGGTGCTGCACTGAAAACCTCCCTGTGATCGCTTTGGTTACTAGCAGTTTTACAGTTGCACACATTTGCCAACTGCTTCCTGAACCAAACTGTGAACAGTGGAAAGCTAAGAGGAAACAGAGACCGTTCAGCCACAGAGTAAAAGTAGCACCTTTTCAAATGTATTGATGAAGGAAGGTGAATGTTTTGTGACCAGGGAATATGCTAGCAATCAAAGCAATCACAAGGAGGTTTTTGGTGCATGCACCCTCTTTGCCACTCTGTCTGAGATCGATTTGGACAATCGTCCCAGTCAGGGAATAGAAATTTTTCCCTAGCGATCTTATGTTGCCAAGGGATTGCCAACCAGTTCTGTGTGACTGAGGTCTTAAATGATCTTTTTACCGTTTTTCTTTTCTTGCTTTCATACCGCCTAACACAGCGGAGCTGCAGCTCAAAGAATACAGCTGCAATTTTCTCACATCCCATAGCAATATCTTGATTTAAGCAGCATGTTACCCATAATACACAATTGTAGTTATAGTCAGATCCTCCTGTCTCTTAATCATACATCTGTGATGCTGATAAGGCTATCAACTCACGTAGTCATCATTTTTAAAGCTTTCCATCCTGGCTTTCAATAGACTCCATTAGTGTGTTCTTTTTTTCCCAGTAAAGGTTCTCAAAGTATTCACATTAATTTTTCTAATGTTGGCTATAGTCAACCCTAGCAATAAGTGGGTTAAATTATAGAGTTGATAACCATTCTCATGTGATGGACTGCTTAACAGGCTGTATGCCAATGTTAGGTTAGAGTAAGAAAAGCCACCTGAGGAATAAAACCTAATAATATTTAACTTGCTTGATAGTACAGGCCTGTAGGGTGTATGAAGCTATTAGTAAGTTATATATAAGTTTTATAATGATAGACAGCCCACGATACCATCTGTTTACCAAGTGAGCTTGGTACCCCTCCATTAAATTTATTATTAAATGTATTTAAGTGTTTATGTGCTTCAAGAAAACAAAAGAGCTTTGTTTTCAACATATGGCATTTTAAATGACTAATTCCTTTTCTTTTACAACAGTTTCAGTATTACAATATGTCATTATTTTATTTGTACTGTATATGATCTACAGTTTCGACTGCCTAGAGAATTACAAAATGTTTAATTTTCATACTTGCAGTGGTTTCAGAGTATGCACATGTAAAGCAATGGAGCTCACTTTTTATGCAGTTTTTTTCTGTCTTTTGTTTTTGGTCAAACACAGCTGTTGGGTGTTCAGGAAATCTTTATGAAAATCACGAGTTTTTTTGGTAGATTTGTAATTTTACCCAATTAAAAAGTTTCTCACTTAAAACTATGTCTCATTAGAAACTTCAAGATCCTCATAGTACATATTATTTTAAGCTATTTTTCTTGAGCCAGGTTATCAGTGTGTAATATGGGATAAATGGCATTAATGAGACCAGGAAGTGGGGGTGACTGGATAGAAAGTGCTCAAAGCATGGCAAAATAGACTTCTGTGGATATAACCTTTGTTTTTTTAATAATGAAAATAGCCTATTAAATATAACACAGAGATGTGGCATTAAAAGGAAAATCACACTAGCACCAGCTGTGTACACACAGTGTTAGAGCCTTAAAATGTTACGATCTGATAATTTTGTAATTTGACTCTTGCTGGTAGCTACACTAAAACTCTGGTGCTGTTTCTGCACTCCTCTGGAAACTTAATAGTCAATATTGTGTGCAGTACTCACATGAATTGGTATGAGGCTCCTGAACCACCTATTGCTGGCCCAAGTGAAGTGCCCCGAAGATAGATAAGAACATGCTTAAGGCTGTGCCTTAAGGTTTTTACAGTGTTTACCAATGCCCAAACAATACAGTGTCTTACAAATGTCCCTTGGAAATATTGCAGGAATTCAAAACAAGATAAACCTTCATTGTTACCACTGACAAGTAAGAATTTTTACATTAAAAGTAGTTTAGTGCTCCCTCACCATCGTAACATGTCTGCGTGCTTGCAATTTTCTTCAAATAGTTTCGTTTGACCAAAGTTTAGCATCATCTGAAACATGTGAGCACAGTGGGTGTGCCCAGTAACCTATTTAGAAATGCCTACATGATCCTAAGTGTACTTTGGAATAAGTTACACCTCCTCTAGACATCCATGATACATGGTAGCATTGTGATAAGACCAATGAGAGTTAGTGTACCACACTGCACATGGCTTGATAAGTGTGATGTAGAGGGATTTGGAAGGGATTTGGATAGATGTGAGGACTGTATGTAATCTTTTGCACCCTCCTTCAAATGAATCCTTTATTCCTGTAAGCCACATCTGAAGGGACCTCGGTGGGCACTCAATCAAAACCTCTCTCTTTCTCCTTAACTCTCACTGGACACGAAAATTCGTCCAAGAACCCCTCCCCAACAGCACAGTAAAATAAAGTATAGATGCACAGTGCAGGATGAAGTGCTATACACATAAATATAACTGCCACTGTTGCTCTTTCTGTATCTCTTTAGTTCCGTTTCACGTACACACACCACATACACACAAGCACTTCCCATTCTGCAAACAGCGTGGTCATCACTTTTCTTCAGGTGTGGCCGTGATAACAAATACTATAGATTTCACCTCCCATCCCCCCCACCTTCACTTGGCTTCCCTCTGCTGTCCTTGTTCCTACAACCTATAATGCGGTAGCTTAACACTGGACGCTGACCTGATGTCAAGCTTTACTGAAGAACAGCCACAAAAGCAAGTGATTGGCGACTACTGAAAAGGCTTAGAGATGAGTATTGATGCTAAAATAGAAAAGGTTTACTGTGCCTCGTACAGCAAGTTTTGCATTTGTTTCGGTCTAATTTTTTTTTCTTGTTTTTGTTGATGATTTATCAAGTTCGCTGTAAGGCAAATGGCAATGTCAGTCATTTAGATAGGTAGCTCACTGTGATGATATCATTCTCGTACTGTGTCTGTGTTAGAGGCAAGGTCGGCAGTTTGGCATGGCTTATGAGGTGTTGACTCTCTTCATAATTTCCCAAATGACCGTTAAATAGCCTGTGCATTCTTGCCATTGCTGGTTTATAGTGTGTGTCATTAGGTGGTTAAATCCCATAATATTTTCCTAAAGGGGAACTTTACCAAGGCAGAGTTCTCAACAAAATAAAATATCCTCACCCTTTTTGCAACAGCATGGAAGGGTTTTAAGTTGCATTTGTGAAACAACAAGGAAATGCCTTGATGGAAGGATTATTTCTGTATGTTCCAGAAACCTTGAAGTGATTTCCACTATTGAATTGGGCCTGTTTTTTTGTTTTTTTTTGAGAAATGCTTCTTGAAGCCTCAAAGATTACAGCCATTTAATACAGTTTACTGTGCTTGTTCTTTATATGAAGACATGTAAAGTTTCTTTTAAGGTTATGAAACAATACTTTTACATTTTTCATTATGTGCCTAAAGATTTTTTTAAAGAACGGTGACACACATGTTGTGTCTTCATGTATCCACATATTTAATTGTTCTGTTGTGCATTGTTTTTAGGCATTCCGCTATACCTGTTTTTTCTGTCTTCTCTTTAAATTAAAAGTCTGGATGATTTGAAGATGCTGCATTAGCTTTGTATTCAAATTTTGGACCTGAAAAGGTTTTTTTTTCTTTTTCCAAAAACAGAAGACCTACATCTGTTGGCATCCAATATTGAAGCTGCTGCACCAGTGCCAAGATGATACCTTATGCATATACCTGTGGCATCATACAGAATGACAATATTAGAAAATCAGTATTACAAAATTGTTACCACTAAGGAATAGCGTAAATCTTTAGGACTGCCATAAAAATTAAGAATATCTCGTCTCAGAGTGATGCTGAAAAACGGGTTCATAGGGAGATCTCTCAGCTACCACGCCATTGTCTTATGGAACCAGCTCCCAGTTTTGGTTCAGGCAGACACTCTCTATTTTTAAGATTCGGATTAAAACTTTATTTATTTATTTATTTATTTTAAACTTAGAGTTAGAGTTGGATATGGTGACTCCAAATCAGCCCTCATTTATGGTGCTATGGGTTTAAACTGCTGGGGAACTTCTCATGATGCACTGAACACTTCTCCATTCCCGTCTTTTCGCCCCCCATATATGATGCTTTCCTGCTTCAATGGAGCACTCAAAGCTATTTTTGCTACAAGCCTCATTCACACAACCACATACACAAATGTGGTTTTTAATATAAGTGCCTTTCCTTACATTCATGTACACACTTGGATGGATGGACATTTTAGGATTCAGCATCTTGCCCAAGAATAACATACAGACTGGAGTAGTTGGGGAATCAATCCGTCGACTATCCAGTTGGTAGACCAAATGCCAGCCTTGCATGTTATTAGCTTTTATCTACTCTCCTTAGTTTTTTATCTTCTCTTGGTTATTGTTTGTTGTTTGTGATCTCTGAGTGACTTCTCTGTGAGCTTCACTATCTGAATCTGGCTCTGCCACAAGTCTCTTTGTACTAAAAGACAGTTCTTCTTCCCCACGTTCACCAAGTGCTTAATCATAGGTGATTATTTAATCACTGGGGCCCTCTATCTGACTTTGTAGGATCTGTATCTTATAATATAAAGTTCCTTCCAGTGACTGTTGATGTGAAGAGGCATTACTTATATGAATAAAATTGATTTGAATCGAATTTAATAAAGAAGCTCTGCCAGAAACTGGGCTCAGTGAGATTCACCCATATTGTCTTAGACAAATATTAATGCAATCATTCTTTCAATATTTTCCTATTGTCTTCCAGATTTAATACCTTCATACAAGGAAAATCAAAGGTACAATTGTAAACTTATAGAATTCATGACAACTTTCCCCCTTGGACTCATCACTGAATCGATTTACCATGTGCTTTAAAAAAAGAAAAATTTTCCACACATGCATTTCAGTCTGGAAAGAAATGATATTACATATTACACTGATAAATAACTTGTCACACATTGCAAACCGGTGTACTAACAGTTTTTGATGAACATCTGTGGTGTAGCTGTTCATGCCTTACTCTTGTCTTGTTCCATGTTGAATGGTTTTGCTTTAATATTTTTTATAGTAATGTGATTATGTCTTTTGGCTCCCGCTGAACAAGCACCTGCTGCAAACCTTTTTTTTTTACCAGCTTAAATGTAACACACTCAAGTTTACTTTTACAGACAGATTTACTAAGTGGGCCAAATTACCATGAAGCCGCTGTGATAAAAAATGCGTTGATGGGAAGGTGGAAAGTTCTGCAGGTGCTCTACTAACAATGTGCTAATTTATAAACAAAAACACAGCCAGTTAATTTCAGTAATGACCATTATTTTACCAAGAGAAGTGCAAATTAGAGGGTAAAAAAGAGCAGCTCTAATAATAATAATAACAGAGGGAGTAAACCACAAATAAATATAACACAACATAAATGCAAATTTTATACATTTCTCATATCAGAGAGAGGCAGTGCAGAAGAGCCAATATGCTTTTTGTTATATGGGTGAACCCTTCTTTAAACTCCTCATCAGATAAATCTGACAGGTCAGTGGGAGGCAGGATTCCTCCAGATGAGGGCTGCTTTATTGCAAAGTATTCCATTGCATAAACCTGAAATATGTGTCTAACAGTTGACCTTTAGGAAATTCAGAAGAAGAGAAACAATTATTTGTTGTTGGATTCTGAGCAATATGCATAGTAATAAAGTTTTTATTACTGTGCCACATGCATAACTGCCTTTATTGCTAGTTTTTTTTTCCTGCATGCCATGTGAGATTTCGGGCATTTATTAAAGTCAGTATTATCAGTATTGATTTAGACAGAAATCGAACACATTGCAGATTGGTCTGAGGCTTACCAATTGCAGCATTTTGACAGATTTCATATTTCAGATTAGCTTGGAATAAATGGATTCTAATTAATTTACTGACACACAATGCCCCTATAGCCAGATTTATCATTTGGAGATTGGACCACCAGGACCTCCACCACTGATCGCTGCCCATTACACAAAGCATCAAGGCCACTGGTGTGAGGACCCATGTACTGCTTTCAGACTGGGCTCATCTATGGGCTGAGGTCTGGCCACTAGGTGCTCTCCCTTGAGCACTCTTCCCAAACCCAGCTCCAGGATGAGGCCCCAGTAACCTGGTTTCTACAACAAGTAGAAATGAGCAGGGTATCTGGGCTCCTCTTAGAGGTAGGATGAGCAGCTCGGTTCTTCAACAGGGGCTTAAAGAAAAGCCATCACTCCCCCACATCGAAAGGAGTCAGTTGTGGTGGTTCATGTATCTGACCAGAATACCTCCTGGATGCTTCCTTGATGAGGCATGACCTACTGGGATTAGGCCCAGGACATGATTATCCCAACATAAGACAGGGAGGGGGTGGCTAGGGAGACTTCTGCCCCCACAACCTGGGTATGAATGGATAAATTGAAGAATGAATGGATAGATGAATAAATTTGAGATGAATGCTCATGCCTGCAGGTGCAGATCTTACATCTGTGTCAAGGCACCACTGACCTTTGTGTGACCGCTCTTCCTTAGGTGCACCATGTATAATGACTCCTTTGATATTTTATCATATCTGTTTCAAAGATCAGCACATACCTGTGTATGTGGGAACCTGGGCAAATGTGGAGGGAATACAGATAGCTCTTGAGACAGTGTCATGGTCACCATTGACACAGATCAAAGTGGACCTTGAAAAATACACACAAATATGGCATACATGGCTCCAGTTTAACTCAGCTTTATTTATACAGCACCATTTCACAGCAACAGTTGCCTCAAGGTGCTTTATCGTGTGAAGACCCTACAATATTGGTATACATCATTCACAACATTTAAAGTGTCCCCAAAAACCCAATTATTGTTGATTTAACCCACACATGTGGATCTAAAATCCATTTTAATATATGCGGGTCAGATTTGATCAGGGTAGTCTTAATGTGAAAATCTGTAGCACCTATACACCAGTACATACTTTAAAAATACTTTAAGTCATCAAATTCCGGCTTAATAAATAAGGTTGACTGAAGTTCTACTTTGTTTCATCAAAATGAAGCTTATGCGTAAGTTCAATAAGGAAGATCTGTAATCACTCATCTGCCTGCTTTCCTGGGTGTTAGGCTGCTTTTCTGTTCTATCGATCACTACCATTTTCCCACGCTGCCAATCTCAGTACTGACATCGTTAATCTAGTCCAATCATGTTCTTGCCTGCCTTCTTTGAGCCACTAATCAGAAGGTCGGTGGTTCGATCCCAGGCTGCCTCCTGGCTGCCAAATATCCTTGGGCAAGATACTAACCCCATGTTTGCCTACTGGTGGTGGTCAGAGGGCCCGGTGGCGCCAGTGTCCGGCAGCCTCGCCTCTGTCAGTGCGCCCCAGGGCAGCTGTGGCTACAATGTAGCTTGTCATTGCCAGTGTGTGAATGGGTGAATGACTGAATGTAGTGTAAAGCGCTTTGGGGTCCTTAGGGACTGAGTAAAGTGCTATACAAATGCAGGCCATTTACCATTTACCATTCACCACCACCAGCATCTAGACCCATGGGATGCTGTCATAATCCTATCATCGCTGGGTTTCCGTTCTGCCATGATAGGTCATGGGAGTCTAATCACCAAATACATTAAATTCTCAATCTTAATAAATCATGTTCAGTTCTTCCAAGTTATCTGTCCTTAATGAAATGCTAGTATCACTCTTTGGGAGCACTCACTGAAATCAAGAAAATTTTGGCACCATGGTCAAAGCTTTTAGCAATTGACATGAACCCATTGCTGGTTCTGACAGCGTGTTTTCTTAGACAAACACCTAGCATCTACCACAGCCACATCAGGCACAAATTAAGGCATGTTTTTTCTTCAATGTTAAATTCACTGATTCATTCCTCATAAAATTTTGTGATCTAAAAGGAAACTTCCTACAAAGACATATGCAATAAAATATTGCAACGTGGACACTGCTCCTCTTAAAAAAATACCGACAGTACCACCATTTAAGGGTTTTGCAGTAGTGCAAGTAAATCTGGCCTTTAATATTTCTCTATTTACTAGTAAAATAAATCCATGAAAAAAAAAGAATAAAAAACAAGTTGTTGAAATCTTCTTATGTTTTAATTTTAAAAAGGTTTGCTTGCCAAGGTAGTAGAGCTGTTTCTATGATAACTTTTTCATTGCATTTATTATTTTCCCGGTTGCTGGTATCTATAGAGGTTTTTGTTTGTCTGGGCTGTCAGACTGATGAGGTATTATAGTAATGGTAAGCTGCTGACATCCATTCACCTCCAGCTCACCAGGAATGCCTTTTTCAATGCTGCTGAAGGAAGATCTTTAGGTGGAAAAGTTGCACCTGTGTACACAGTATGTACTGCATTTACAAATACCGTTGTATTGAAGAGTTTGGACTGTAATGTTTTGAATTATTGAACCTCATTGCGGAGTTAATGATGCACTTAGAGATGCTTTTATTGAGAAAATGTCTTGGAGAAAAGTCAGTGCAAACTGTAATGAAAAAATTTTTATTTCAATTTTCAGGTCTAAGGCAGCATAATAAGAGTTGCTCTCTGCAGGTTCTTGACAAGGTCTTTCTTATATTTAATATTCAGACAATCAAAGGCAAACACAACATGTCTATAATTTCTATCTGGGAATAAAACATTCACATCTGTATGAAGTTTAATGAACTGCATGCATAAATGTATGTTCTATTGCTCTTGTGGCAGTTTTGCATAATCATTTACAAAGAGAAAGATCAGTAAAGATAATGGGTAGCACATATATTTACAGTGCTTTAAAACCACTTTTTCCCCCAAGATCTGTCTGAGATTCTGTGGCTGATAGAAAACTATCTTCTTTTGTTATTTGTATCGTATCACAAGTGCACTGGTTTTTGGTTACCTTTAAAGGAGAGTTTTATATATATATATACATATATATATATATATAATGTATACACTTTAAGCTTCAGTGCTGTGAAAGAGTATTTCTTGCTTATTTTTCATTTACATGTTACAACTCATCAAACACATTTTAATTTTAGACAACAATAACCCCAGTAAATACAAAATGTTTGCTGTTTTTTCATGATAAATCACAGTGAGATCCATTATCTGCAAATGTAGAAAACTTAAAACACAGGTGAACCATCCCAGGAGTATCCTCCTTACCAAAATTACTCCAAGAGCACATCCATGACTCATCGAGGAGGTCACAAAAGAATCCAGAACAACATCTAAAGAACTGCAGGCTTTGATTGCTTCACTTAAGGTCAGCATTCATGATTCAACAATAAGAAAGAGACTGGGTAAAAAACGTATCCATAGGACAGGTGAAAACTATTGACGACCAAAAAGAGCACATAGGCTGGTATCACATCTGTCAAAAAAACAAAACCCAAAACATCTTGTTGATCCCCAAGAATTTGGGGAAAATAATCTGTGGACAGACAAGACAGAAATTTAACTTTTTGGAAGGTTTGCATCGTATTACATCCGGCATAAAGCTAGCACAGGATTTCATAAAGAGAACATGCATACCAACAGTCAAATGTGGTGGTAGTAGTGTGTTGATCTGGGGCTTCTTTCTACTTCACAACTGGTTGTATTTAAAATAGGACCATGAATTCTGCTCTCTCTATCTGAAAATCTTGAAGGAGAATGCCCATCCATCAGATCGTGGCCCAGAGGTCAAAGGCACTTGGATTATGCAGCAGGACAATGATCTGAAACACACCAGAAAGTCCACCTTTGAATGGTTCAAAAAACAAAGAAGGTTCTGGAATGGCCCAACCAGTTACAGGGTTTAATATGTTATTGTACCAGAATACATTTCAGCTTATAGTTTTTAACTTAAATTCTTTATGCATTTCTGTATCTGTGTACACATAAAACAATGAAGTGTGATGTTACAGAGAAAAACTCACTGAATCATAGTGAGATGCAGGGCTGGGTCATATTACACCGTTCACGGCATACCTGTATAATGTTAGGCAATGATAAGAAAATGAAATATCGCGATAGAATATGGGTAAAACACGCATGCGCAGTGCCTTTGTTTTCATACGCACATGGCAGAAAAAGCATGGTGGCGACGGAGAATGAGAAGGGCAAAAGCGGATGGTTGAATGAAACAGATGAACCAGAATTGGTTTGTAAAAATGGTGCAACTTCAGTGGTGTGGAACTGGTTTGGTTTTTCTCTGTCAGATACACAACAAAGCACTTTTTTATACGTTATTACCCTATTTTTCGGACTTTAAGGTACTCTTAAAAGCCTTTAATTTTCTCAAAAATCAACAGTGCACCTTATAATCCGGTGTGCCTTATGAATTCTGGTCATGCTTACTGACCTCAAACCCATTTTATGTGGTACACGGTGCTCAAAAATCTGTTAAAAGATGTTTTAATGCGACTTTGGTAAGTTACGAAGCTGCACCGCTTGATGGATTGTCGGAGCATTACGGCTATTGTAGGCAGGAGCCTCGCGGAGTAATACATACTGTGCTTCAACATAATATTACCATATAGTGTGTGTATAAGGACCCCAAACTGGCAACTGTTAAAAGACATGCGTATGAAGCGCATTTTAAACTCAAGGCTATCAGTCGTGCAGTGGAACATAGGAACAGAGCAGCTGCGAGAGAATTCAGCATTAACTAGTCAATGGTACAGAAGTGGAGGAAGCAAGAAGAATAAGTTCAGTAAAATTTGACTTATCTGACTGTTTTGTTTCGCTTGATGCGCCTTATAATTCTTCGCACCTTATGGTCCGAAAAATATGTATTTGACTTATTTATTTGGCACACTGCAGTTTCATGTTGCAAAGCACCTCTTTTTAACTTTTGTGGATATTATACATGGTTATGTTCAGGATATGCCAGCCCATTTCCACTGAAAATGCCTTTTGGTTAAATTGTCAGCAAGGAATTTGCATTTGCACTGTTAAATTTTTATATAGCAATAATAAAAATAATAAAAAAAAATAGCTGCTTGTTTAACTGAAAAAGAATTGATGGGGGGGTTTTGCACTAATAAAGTTGTGGAGCTGTAGAGTATTTTGTCTCACATCTATTATATCGTCAGTTATATTGTTATCGCAAATTTTCAAATATATATCGTGACAAATATTTTTGGCCATATTGCCCTACCCTAGTGAGATGGTCCAGTTGTCTGATAGGTGAGTCTCAGCCCTGTTTAGCCTCCCTGTACACTAAACAGGTACAATTCTTAATAATGGTTCCCATCCTCTACGGAGTGAATTTCAGCTTCTTCCCTCAGGATGGAGGTTTCTAGTTCCAAGATGCAGGACAAAGCATTATAAAAACAGCTTTGTCCCTGCTGCCATCATGTTTTTGATTTGATTCATCATGTCACTTTACCAAATATGTGTCTGTCAGGTTTAAACAGGCGTGTGTTTTGTGAAGGGATACCAAATGCTATCATTGTTCTCTAAACCAAATTTACCTACAGGTACAAATGAAGTAACATTGACCTTGATTCAAAGACTATCATGGGATCAACCATTCTCCTATTGGTTGATTGAGCGTCATCATTCTTTAATCCTACTCCAAAAGAACAGAAATTGCTGTCTAAGAAGATCACTTGTGAACTGAAGCAGAAAATAATACTATAAAAATATAATACTATCACTCAGGACTGTTTATTTTTTTCATGTGGACACTCTGTCTGATGGAATGTGTTCTCAGTTCAGCAAATATGGACATTGAGATTGACCCTTTGGTTTGAAACAATTTGGGAGCAGTGGCTTAATACCCTAACCCTAACTCTATAGGTATAATACACGATCATAGGTTGGGCAGTTGAGCACTTGCAGGTAATTCTGTTGCCAATATCACAAGGCTTTTTTGGGTTAGAGAAAGAAGAAGTCATGGTTGTATGATAGTGAATGGAATCAAGTGAGTAGACTAGGAATTTAAAGAGCAATTTCAACGTAACAGCACTTGGTATAATTTTATATTTTTATGGATAAATACATAAAATCCTTAAACTGTATCCCACCCTCAGAGATCACACAATTCTTAGCTAAGAACCCAAGTTCTGTGGCAATCTCCTATCTAAAGGAAGCTATTTGTATTGTAAATAAGCCTGGCATCTGGCGTACAAGCAAGACATGATGTTTATCAGAACAAATTCATAATTTTGACCTGATAACACACTTTGAATGACAGCGAACTTAATTTGCATAATGATGCATAAAGCATAAAGTAATTAAAACAAAATAAAACCAGAAAAAAATAGTGAATAAGAAGAGGAGTCATATAAAGATAAACAATTAAAGAAGCAAATAAACTTGTCAATCTGCTCACATTTGTTATATTAAAATTAATTAACTCCTACATTTAGCTTGTCATGTTGGCACACTTAATATTAATTAATTGATTTATTTATTAAGGCAGTGTTTTTGTTATTTTTTTCATTAGTTCTTCATATTAATTAAGCATTAATGAAAAAATATTAAAATGCATACATTTTAAGTCGTAACGTCTCGCTGCACTTTCAGTTGATGACGACATAACATCACATTAAACATAGCTCTTACTGTACTGTCCTGCATTTTTTGCAGTTAAAGGAGAAAAAATACAAAGGAAAGCGAACTAGAAAGGTTATGTTGAAAGCCAGAAAATCCACACTTCCTAAGTAATTGTTACATCAATAGTATTGATTGTTAACCTTATTACATTTCTGCAAATATTTCATGGTCTGTTAGTGCTATGAGGCATAAACATTTTACAGTACTTCTGCTTCAAACTTTGTTCTTCACTTATGGTAGGCTTTGACATGCAGCTGCCTTGAGGACTGAATTGACCTCCAAATAATCTATAATAGTCTGTCTTTTCCAATAACCACGTGTTTCCCTCAAAACCCAAATAATATTCCATTTATTCTGTTTTCTGGACTTTAAGAGACTCATCACTTGTTTAAAGAAGCGTTACTTAAAAAAAGCAAAAATTTGCCCCCAAAAAACTGTACAGTACAGAATCACTTGTTATCAGTGTTGGTCAAATTACTTGAAAAAAGTAATTAGTTACTAATTAGTGGTTACTTCTCCAAAATGTAATCTGTTACTTTACTGATTACTTATTTTAAAAAGTAATTATTTAGTTACTTTTTAAATAACAAAATAAAATAAACAATAAAAGCAAAGGTGAATCAAATAGACCAATACGGCAAGGCCGGGATGGTCCATTTGGTAAAGTAAATCCGTTGGGCATCTTTCTTTGCCTTTAGACAATAATTCTGATGGCAAAAGAACCAAACGGGACAGGCGAAAAAAAAAAAAAAGTTACTTTTTAAAAACATGATACACGTCCTGAATACGTAATAAAGCAATAGACCTTTCAGCCCAATTCTATTTTTTCTGCATAATCCATCAGATAAAATTGAATCAAATGGAAAGCCTCTTTTAAAAAAATGGGTTTTTTTTCATTTTTTTATCTTTTAATGTTATGCACATTGCATTAAGCAAAAATTAAATTATATGCAACTGTCTTTGACTTGAAGAAATTCCTTAACATTTAAACCTATTTTCTGCATATTCCAGCATATAAAATAAAATAATGTTTTGTGTTTTCACTCGCTCTTTCAAATAGATGAAAGTAAAACACAGCAAAAAGATAAATAAAATGAAAGTTTCAGCGGCAGTTTGTCCTGTCGCTCTTAAATCAATTTTCACCTGTTTAGGAGGAGTGGAGCAGGCAGAGGTCTGCCCGGTGCCACAGCGGTCATGTCAGTGGGAGGATCCTGGTGTTTCTCTGTGAATTTCACATTCAAGTGGCTGCTTGCTAGGTGCTTGCTCAGATTTGAAGTTTGATTTTTCGCTGTAGAAAGAAGTTTTCTTCCCACACGCAGTGGACGCTAATGTTTTTGTCACACAGAGTGTACAGTGGACCCTAATGTTTTTGTCACGCAGAGTGTACAGTGCACGCTAATGTTTTTGTCACTTTTTATGGAATCAAACTCAAAGTAATGTCAGTACTTCCACGCTTTAAACGCTGCATGGTCGTACTCTCACCCGCACTCCATATTGTCCATTGTTGATCTACACACGTCTGTTGCTGCCACGGACGTCACACACGCTTATGTCATTGTCATGAGACACTCACACAAACAAAATCACGGTTTAGCAACGCAGTAACGCAGCGTGCTTATGGGAAAGTAACAGTAATCTAATTACTTTTTTCCAATAGTAATCCCTTACATTACTTGTTACTTGAAAAAGGTAATCGGATTACGCGTTACTGCCCATCTCTGCTTGTTATTATATAGAAAATGGGAAAGTGCAGTGCAGTGATTTATTGAAACATCTCCAATCAAACATGGAAATAAAGTACAGAAAGCAAAAACAGAGTTTGTACAATTTTAACAAGCCCGAAAATCAAAATTTGATATAATCACTGTTATTCTTCAACACAGCCTGAACTCTCTTTGGCAGGCTTCTTGTAATATTTTGAAGCAGTCTTGAGAAATAGTTACTCAGGCTCCATGAAGGACAGTCAATATTCTTGGCTGCCTTTTGTCCTGTTCTCTGTCAAAAAGATCCCACATTGCATGAAATATGTTGAGATCATAGATTGACCTCCCTAATCTATAACCACATCCTCCATTGTGTGTTTTTCTATCCAGGTATGCTTTTACTGCACTAGTAGTGTGTTTGGGATCATTGTCATAGAGAAAAAGTTACCAATCAGGCACTTTCCAAGTGGTATTGGTAGGAGGATCAAAATTTCATTGTATTTCTCTGCTTTCATAATTCCATCAAGTTTGACCATTGGCTGAAATACAGACCAAAACCATGACAGAGCTGATAACTGTAGACACTTACTGTTCACTCCTGACTTCCTCTGTTCATACTAACAATGAATGAGTGGAGTTGAAAATTTTAAAATGGATTCATCACGCCATAAAACCATAAGATTTAGAGTCCAGCTCTTGTCTAATTTAGTGCCCATAAACCTTTTTCTCCTTGTTTCCCTTCCTATAAATTGTTTCCTGACATGCATCCTTCCACTGAGACAATTTCTTATGAGGCTTCGGAGAACAGTAGATCAGCTCGATGGCCAGATGCATTTCTTAGGTTCGGTTGTCTTTGCTAGATTTTCTCCTATTTCTTAAGGACATGACTTTCAGATACTATTCATGTGCTATAGTTTTTTTGGCTTCCACTTGTCCAGGTTCCTCCAATTTTTAGGACACATTGCATAACATGCCAAGTTTTCAAATAATACATTCCTGGGAATCACCCTTTTGGTCCAAAAATATTGTTTTATGCCTGTCGAGCTGTCTTGTTTTCAGCATGGTTCATAAATTAAACTAAAGAAAAAGGAACAAATGATGTGTTTTTGCAAAAGGCTGCCAATATAGAGCAGCTCTTTATTGTCATTGTGCATGTACAACGAAATTTGTGGGTGCTCCACACCAACTGTGATGGAATAAAATTTAAATAGTAGACAGCAGGAATAAATAGCAAACAGGAGAAATGTATACAATCAACAGGGATATATACAAAATAATATGTGCCTACAGGTACAATTTAAAATTTTGTCTTTGTTACTGTAAATTGTCTGTTATGTGTAGACACAACACTGTTTCGTCCCTAGAGTTGGATGTGCTTTTTTAATGCTTGAATGATTCACAGGTCAGTGTTAAGTGGCTTAACAAACAAAACATTCCTCTGAAAATGGTCAGGTGCAAGGCCTGGACTGAAAATGAATGAAAACACAGCCAATGTGCAAAGAAAACATTTGAATGTCCTTCCGAAATCCTTGAGAACTATTGTTCAAGAACACTTTAAAAAATTACAAGAAAGTCTGGCTCCTTGGAAGCAAACTAGGGGGTGACTCGAGACGTTTGCACAGTACTGTAAATAAATAAATGTCTCTTTTAAACTCAAGCTCTGTCAAAAATTTATAGTACAGTGCACTGCGTGCCATGTGTATTTAGTTGTTTTGGTCAGCTTTTTTTTTTTTTTTTACATTTCTGTTGCTGTCAGCCTGCATCCATTTAGTCGATGTGTGCTACAGTGCCAGTGTGTGCGTGTGTGAAATATCTTCTGGTTGAAGATCGGCTCCATGACTACTGCTCCCAGGGCAACAGAGGTGCAGAGAAGTCTCAGCAACACCTACACCAGCCCCCCTGACATATAGACATACACACATGCAGGCACACAATGAGTTGTGAGTAGGAGACTTTTCCTCTCCTCCGCTCTCCTCTCTCCCTGTCCTCTTCTGACTCTTTCTCTTTGTCTTACTCTCAGTCTTTCTCTCACTTGTCTCCTCTCCAAGTTCCCCTCAACAACAGCCAGGCCAATTAAGAAATGGCTCTTGAAAGGGTAGCAATTATTCTTTTGCAAGACATACACGGCTCCTGCTTGCCTCCACACATTATTATCTCTCTGGTATCCTACAGTGAGGTGCCCGGCCAACCATTCATTGCAACCCCTTACACTACTGCCAGCCTCACTGCTTCTTCTCTCTATCTGGCTGTCTGTGCTGATGAGGGCCAGATTGCAAAGCATGGTAGTCTGAGGCCCAATGGTGAGCAGAGAAACACAAGATAATGGTTGGATTATTAAGGAAAACCCTGTTGAGAGAAAAGATTTTTTTGATATCTTTGCCACCACCCACACAACCTAGATTCCATCTCTTTTCTTGCATCCCATAGCTTTTTCCCTCTCTCCTCCTTTTTCATGGCTAATGTCATTTATTATTTTTCCCCAATGATCCTCCTTGGCTGCTACATGCAAATGAAAGACACCGCTGTGGGTTTAATGCTAATCAATACTGTGCAAATATTCATTTAAGGAGACGACTGCATGGTAGGAGAGGGACCTAACCTAATTGAAATGCTAGGAGCTCTGCGTATTGTTCCGAGCACTGTTGTGGCAATACACATGCATACATGCCACACAACATGCACATTAGCCAAGAAATAGAGGACGAGATGGTGAAAAACAGAAGAGATAACAACTGAGAAGACCAAAATGCAAGGAGGCGTCGGGTGCTTTTGAAAAACCATTTCCACCTGAATAAATAATAGAAGCCTCTCTCACTCTCATTATATAAGGCTTTTGTGTAAAAACTGTGTATTGCTGTACCCAAGAAGGAAGTGCAAATGGAAAAATGCAAAGGCTGTAGGTGCCATAGACGTGGGCTCAGTGTTGGCTCCATCATCCATAAAAGCACATAAGTAGACACCTAAAGGGCTGGATTAAGAGCCCCACTGTAAGAAGAGCACCACGGGACATGTAAAACAGTCTGTTAATATAACTTCAATCTGTGTGAGTCAATCATTATGGATGTTTGGGAGAGAGAATAGTAGTAGAACATTAAGTCAAGCTGCTTAAATGAGACAGAAGTGATTTATTTAAAGCCAGAGACCAAATCCAATTGTAAGTAAAAGTGTTAGCCTCCAACCAAAATTCATGACATGAGGATTGGATTTCTAATCAAATTAACTAACAGTTTGTAAACCACAATCACCCAGTGTAATTCGTTAAGGTTTTCTGTTGCTTTAAAAGACTGAATTAAAAAACAAAAATCAAGACATCACCAAACTTTACTCACAAAGAGTAGCTTAAGAATGAGGATGTTGAAAACTCTCATAGTCCACCCAGTAACAGTTAACTCATTTCTTTGTGGTCAATATGTTTAATAAGGATAAACAGTATTTATTCATCTGCCTACATTCCTAGATGTTGAAGCTTCCAGTAAATCGCCCCTTCTTTCCTTACTAAGGTCCAGCCATTCCCAACCACTTTAAGCTAGTCAGCCACTTTTCTGTTTGCTTTAATCCTCAGTGCCACATGTCTTTCTCTCTGTCAGACTCTTCAGAGTCATTTGCTGTGAAGTTTTTAGGTAAACTTCAGTCCACTGCAAAACACATTTATCTATTAATTGATCTGCTCAGCATTGTGCCTGAAGGACAGTTTTGGACACCTCTTACTTGGCCACGTGTCAAGAGGTCAGAAGTGCTCTTTTTTTGTGATCATGTCACATTGCAGGTGACTTGGACAATTGGCTTCTGTTTTCTATCTTGTATTTATGAATGGAAAGGCCTGAAGGCTATAAGAGCTGAAAGTTATATAGATGAAATCTGGAAAGACGGTTAAACATAAGTTGTCGTATTGTTTAAATACTCTCTGAGAGCACAGCCTTTAAAACTGGGTGATGATAAGTGGTGAAGTGAGTTTGCGCTTCTCTTTCTCCTTGATGTGAAGTATTTCCACAATAAATGCATCTAACTGTGTACTTTATTTTTATATCTCCCGAGTGCTATATTTCTATCACAATGTGCAGCTAAACAGCACTTATAAATACAGTGCCAGATATGATTATTGACATCTTTTAGATTATTTTTTTATATTGCTCAACATAGGTTGAAGTTGACAAGATATGTGTGTGAGAACATAAAGCTGGAAGGCAAGTGGGTTGAGCATAACGATGTAATTCACTCTTTTTCACTTCAGCTCTGACAAATTTTCCCGTTCTTTTATGTTTGCACCTCAGCAGACTCTTGCTTGGCCGCTTCGCAGTCCCTCAGAGACATCACCCGAATGCCTGACTACAGTGAATGCCCACCTTCGAACACCTCACGCACACACAAGCATACAAAGATCTCTGTCTCTCCAAGTTGTCTACAGTAGTGCTCTATGGAAGTACTTTTTTCTTTCCAATCGGGGCAGTTCGGCTACGGGCTCTGACACTGACTGGAAACAAAACAAAGGCCGAACATCGTGAAGTCATTTACCATAGCCACATAGCTCAAAAGGACCTTGTTTTACAGGTTGCTCCACCCAATCAATACACGGTGTTCATCATCGCTGTCTGCCATGGCTGTACTGAAAACATATTTAGTGTTCTCTCCCTCTCAGCCTCTCTTTCTTCTCCCCTCTTTGTCTAACCTCCTTCTTCAGTTCAAGTCTTTTGTCTTTTTTTGTTCTCATTTTCTCTCTTTCCCACTCTCTCAGGGAATAGCCTTCTCAAATAAACTGATTTTCGTCTTGCTGTCACTTGATAACACGGATGTCACGGAGGAATTGGCCGCAAGATACTCAATCAATCACTGTTCTCTACAACCCTAGTTATCCCTCCCAGAAGCTGCTTCCCCCCCATGCATGTCTCACTTAGATAATTGTTCATTACGGAGCCTAATGTGGGGATTGAATGTTGCCAAACTGTGTGGCCACTTCTGGCTGAGAATAAAAGCAGTTATCAACTAAAGTACACGAGGCACTAGCACAACTAAATAGCTGAGATCCAAATATGTTACATGCAGAGACTCAGGCACACACACAGAGAACAGAAGAGCACAAAACAGAAATTCAGAGATACCAGCTAGTAGCTGTCAAGCAGCAGTTTAAATAAATGGGTACCTCTGCCCTGTCCAATGAGCCTGCTAATTGTATTTTCTTTTTTTCTCTTTCTTTTCTTCTTACTGGGTGGTATTTGTCAGGCTTCATCAGTCCTCTGTGGCAAGTTTAAAATGACAGTCCACCTAGCTGACATTGTGAATTCTAGTTGGGTCGAGCCCCTGCGCTCCTTCGGAGCTAAGAAGTTTGTTCAAACATTTTGCCTCGACTCATTAATTCAAAGTCCTCTTTTTTTTCTGGCTAGATTCTGCACGTTAAACTATGCTATGATATCCAAGACTTAGAAACACAGAACCCACTCTGCATATATCAGGTGTGAAAATGTCAGCGTCAAGTAAATCTGAGTGTTACCATGTCACAGAATATCAAGCAAACATGTTGGAAAATAACCCCCTTGAGTAATTTACATTTTTTGCTACTTCACGCTGAGTAATCTCAAACATTTCCATAGTCATGTTTCACAGGTTTTTCGTTTCGTGGCTTATTATTAAGTAGAATATTCTTTTGTGACATTTGGAGCTAAATGTCTCCAGTTTTCGGAGGCTGGCGTAACCTTTTCCCCGTCAGTACTTCAAGAGAGATTTTTTATGAATAGATAACTCCATCATATCAAGTTTTTTTTTCCCCTCTGACAATTCTCTGGACAGTGAACAAAGGGAAACAGGTCTTTGGCCACCTGGATGATTGTCATTTGTTAGCATGTTCACAAATGATATGTAATGGTGGCGCAAAATCACCAGGCAACACTCTCACTTCTTGTTCTAAAATGTCAATGTAACACTGTGTGAATATAAACGCTTAACATTTAGTGGCAAATAATGGAATGTGGACAAGGCATTTGTAGTGCTGACATTTTAGATCAGTGCTCATAATGTGTTCTGGGGAAGCTGTAAAACAGCTAATGTGTTGGAGGGTCTCAGCGGCTTAGAATGCCGCTAAATTGGACAGAAAAGCAGAGAGGGGAGTAAGGGAGTTGGAAAGCAGCTGAAGAAAAAGTGGAGAAAGGAGGAGGAAGAATGGCAGGGGGGAAGAGGAGAAAAGAAGAGATGAGTGTTTCTTTTTTTAAAATCCTCTGCTAAGAGAGCCACAAAAAGAGAGAATTACACAGGAAGAAAAATTGCCATTGTCGCAGACAGAGACAGTGGTAAATGGCGCGTCATTTTGCCGTAATTTACAAATCGTGGAGTGGAAACAAAATTAGATTAAGTGGGTCCGTTGAAATGGACCTGCTAAACATCACTATTAATTATGTTGCTGTCAAGGGTAAAGAATATTTATTTTCATGGGAGAGAGTGAAATCATGCCATAGGTGACTGCTTTGGGGTTTTCAAGGGAGTCATTTTTCATGTGCGCATGCACGTCTAAACAGAACAACAGGGAAACATGGACATTCAATCAAAGGCCCCTAATGTCTACATTATTGTTTAGGGCAATAAATAGCTTAACCTGACTTATGGGAAATAATAGTACAACCAATGTTGCAATGTCACTGCTGACATTAATGAGGGAGGAATTGTTTGCCATGCTCTGAATGCTCAGATAAATGTTGTATACCAAACAGAAACGTGAGGTGAGCAGGTGGATGAATGTTGCCCCTAATAGTGAGTGACATCATATAACTCAGAGTACAGGGTCCAGATAAAACATCTTAAAATTAAATAATCTGCCAGGTTGTTTAGAAGGGCCATCGCTATATTCACATATTTTAATGTTTTATTGAAGGACACATTGTGTAAGTAAATCTTTTGTCTGAAAATAATGAATGAAAAAAGGAAAGTATTTGGAGAAATGGTCCTTATCAGGATTTCAATAGTAAAAAATAAAAAAGTAATGAAGGTCAAGGCAAAGTACAAGTACACAAAGGGTTGCGTTTGGCAAAGAAATCAGATATCATGTCCCATTATACAAAGTGCTCCTTTGTCCTGAGCATCTCCTATTATGTAACCCAGTCTCAAAAATCAAAGTAAAGATTTTTATCTTCTGTCACTTTTGTAGTTGTGTGTCTTTCTGTTTAAAGTTCATATATGTATATATATGTATATATATATATATATATATATATATATATATATATATATATATGTGTGTACACACACTATCATATTTTAGTTGTTTGTCAGCTACAGACTTGAATTATTATTTCAAGGACCTTAGACAGCTTTTAGCTTTCACAAAGCTTTTCTGGTTTAAAATATGCACAGTTTATAGAATGTATTGCTTATGAAGAAGACAGCAGTGAAATGTGGGATGCTGGACATCTGACTGCTTGTCACTACCTTTGCTTCCTGTTAAACTTTAGGCTGCTGGGCTAGGGTTGGCATACCCTCAGGAATAACGTCACTCTTCACTAACTTTGCACACCCGGTCAGCAGATTTCTGCAAAGTGACAAAGTTGCGTTAGCAGAATTGGGAATTTGTTTTCATCTTAGGCTCAGTTTGCACTTGGCCATTGGAATATTGTTCTTTGGTCCAATAAAAATAAAAGTAATGTCCATACCTTTACTCCTCAGAAACTGTGGACTGCTCTGCTATTTTCCTCTTCCCTGAATCAAAATGAGCTGATTGTAGAGCAAATGTGCCTTAAGAATGAGGCGTGATTTGTCCATTCTGCAGATAACTGAAAAACCTCTGTGACACAAGTGATGGCATAATTGTAACTGTAATGTGATTACTGAATTAAGTACAATAACAGGTAGCATGTGTTACTGAAAAATATAATGTGATTACAATAAAGTCTTCTTCAAAAAGCGTTACATCTAATATTGGAGAAAATAAAGAAAACACTTTGTTTTAACAGTCCCGCATCAAGTGTCATCCCCAGTAAAATGTGTGTCTGTGTTTATGCTTGTGTGGGTGTCGAATGTGACAGGTGTGCAGTGAGATGTAAGAAATCAAGCACAATATCTGCTGTACAACCGAGAGACAAGGGACGAGTGTGTGTGTGTGTGTGTCTGTGTGAGCTCAAAACATTTGCATGTATGCACTATACATTGAAATGTGATTCAGTGCACTTTGTTGGCTTAAATAGTTTTATTAATATTATGAAACATTCATATACTACATGAGTTTATTACTATTTAACTTTTTTCTCATTGTGACACAGCAGGTATATAATGTGTGCAGTAAGATGTTAGAAGTTAAACACAAGCCCTCCTGTGTAACTGAAAGATAGCACTGTACGTGTCTCTGTTATTATCACAGTTCTATTAATAATATGCAACATTCATATATTAGTGTATGATTTTTATTACTATGTATTTATTGACATATTCCATAATGTTGTATAATAACTTCTAGGTCAAATCTGACTACGTCACAGATGTAACTTTTTTTTGGGACCGAATCACAATTTTAATTAACGACAGCAGCAATGGCACAAATGCTTTTATATAGTCCCATAAGACACAATACTTGGACCCCCTCTAAGTGGACAGCAGCCATAACTAATTTGTCACTAAATACACCTGTCATTTTCATTTCTTTGCCTGCTGAAATGTTTGCTGTGAAGAAAGATCCATTCACACTTCATTTCAGTCAAAAGACGTGACAGGTGTACAGTCAGTATGTACGTATACACATTTTTCTACTTCCCCACTTGTGAAAAAAGCAGTACATTTAGAAAATACGGCTTCTATCTCCAGTACGGGTTTTAGTTTCCCACACTCAGGATGTGTATTGTTTTGTATTGTGGTATATTGTAATGCTGTATTATTGTAGAATCTTTATCTTACAGTATAAAGATCCTTGAAGTGAATGCTTTGATTTGGTGCTATATAAATAAAATTGAAATGAATTTGCTTTGTGGCCTTAACAGGACCTGGCATCAGACAACACTGATACCTGATGAGGTAAGCCCTGTTCCACTTTCCATCTGTTTGGCAGCCTGTCCCCAAGTCATTAGGCCCCTGCATGGGTACTCAGCTGGAGGGGGGAGGGTAGAGTGGGAGGGGACAGGGTTGGCCCCGGTGCGCCTGGTACCGGCCATCCATGGGGGGCATCTGGCAAGGCAGCACCCCAGGTCAGGCTATCTGAGGAAAGAGCACATCGGCGGGCACTACATGGATGGCTCACTGTCTATCCCTGGCAGCTTGTCATTTATCACTGCTGAGCAGCGATGTCAGGTGGGAACATGATTAATTTCACTTTACCATTCTCAGAAATAAGCCCTATAAATCATCCTAAGCTTGGCCTGTGTGCAGGTTTTCCTTTTCGACCAGTCTGACAAATCTTTACCAGGTCCCACTGCCCTGCTCAGGCCTTGTCTTGCTTCTGACGTTGCGGCAAAAGAAGGTCTCTGTCAAATAGACAGCTCGTTGATGGGAAGTGTTCAGTTGAAGACTGATGAAAGGAGAAGTGAGACAGATACACATGTTGGCACATATAGTACATTCAAATGGCTCACAGATATTTAAAACCCACACTCATAAAGTGAGTCAAAATATATGTGCATATCATCAACAAATATTAGCATCTTCTCCTTACATCTAATCCTCACCTATCTGACCATCTGTCCTTTCTAAATGAATGGCAGCATGAGAAAGAGGCTAAGACAGGATCAAATGGAACATATTGATGATGTGGACCTGTCAGTAGAGTGGGGGGTTCTAGTTTATTACCAGAGCCACAGAACACATCACATCTAATATGTCAGAGGTAATAAGAACACTCCGATGATAGGTGGCAGACTGCCAGCATGTCAGACAGCACCCTGTTATGAAAAGCTTTTCTATTAATTTTACAGATGTGCTGCTGTTTTCTGAGTGATTTAACTTGTCTTTAACAAGACACCCCCCACCACCCTCCTTCATTTTCAGTCTCCCTCGGTCTCTCTCAAACATTTAAAAAGACTAGAACAAAGGGTACAGCAAACCAAGTATATGTAAACAGAAGAGAGGTCTCTTTAAAAAGTCAGTAAAGTCAGTACCAATTAAGCCTTAATACAAAGAAGAAGGTTCAGTAAATGTGCATACAATATAAAAGAGCACAAAATATACAACATATCCCCATCTGGAGCAGCTTTTCTTCCATCTTTGCAAGTGTAAATGGAGACATATGCAGTGCAATGTGACAATAGTGACCAAAAAAACTAACAAAAAAGGTTATTTATACCCTGATAGATAGATGAGGAGATAACGTACTAACTGTGCAGAAGCAGCATGTAAGGATGGAGATAATATAAACCTAATGTACAAAAATTGTCTCAACAGAATCACTGGAGGGGTTCAAGCTGGCGAGGGGTCACAGACTGCTTTACTGAGGTACCAACATACAGGTATGACAGCAAGATCCTTGTTATGCCACTCTGAAACTCTGTCCTTCATTTATATGCTGACATTTATATGGAAAAGAAGGTTGTGGTTGTGCATTACAAATCACTGTAGAACAAGTGATCTGACCATTTCAATAAAAAACACCCTGAATTTCTTCATTACTGATGCCATTCACTTTATTGTTTAAAAGGTATGTTGTATTACTTTCTATACATACTGAAAGAGAGCTCTATAGCACATTTTAGTTTTACTTTTTTTTCCCTGAGTGTATTTTTATAAGTATAATTGATGTCTATATCTCTGTGGAAATTAGCTATTCTCTTGTGAGGATTTTCCCCCTTCTTTAACCTCCTGATACCAATCTTTTTTAATTAAGTAATGACTTTCAAATGAATCCCAGTTCTTGTGTGAGGAAAGACACTTATCCTTAAAAGTATCTTAGTCTTGACAGATTAATTCAAGAGGAAGTAGGACACGTGTCCTGAACATCAAAAAATCCCCCCTTTGCTGTATGATGAAGTATTATATCTAGAAAGAGCATCAGTGACAGATAAGATATGTGTCTGTGTACAATATGTTTGCATGTTACCTGCAGCTACAGCGACTTCATGCGCACATCTGACTGCAATGAAAGCAGTCATTCCATTTTCAGCTATGCTGAAATCCATATTCACCCAGACAATACTGCTCTTGACTCCTGGTGAGCTTAACAAATGCCACACAATCAGTCCTCTCCAGCCTTTGGCTATGCCCACAACATTTATTCCTGCACTAAACCATGAGGCCAATCGATTGGCCTATACTGTGGTCAGAGCTTCTGTCAAAACGAAATACCGACCCTGTTTCCCTTAAGAACAAAAGAAAAAGGAACATGAAAAAGAAATCATAAGAAAGAGTAGACGAGGTGGTGAAAATGACAAGAGTGAAATAAAGGATTCTTTTGCGGCACAAAAGATCTGAGTGTTTCCATTTCCATTTCCTGATCTTCCGCTTCTCTTTCTTTCTCTAGCATGCCATGGTGAAAAAGCCAGATTGCATGACTAAATAGTCGTGTAGAGCTTGCTCTATTTGATATTTATATTCCCATTGAAGTGTTCTTGTTCCTGAAGTTTTAATTGGGTGCTAATAAATAAATCATCCAGTCTCTTCCTCAACAGATGTGCAAGTGAGCGTTATGCTGCATAATATCTGTCTACTATGCAGGTGTGTGTGCTTGCCTCATGTCACTGGTGCACGGGATGAGATGTACCAGCCAGGCCCCCTTAATCTGGTGCGCTGTGGCTCACTGAAAGACTACATAACAAACAGAGGGATGTGACAAGCCCTGGAGATGGATTTCTGTCCAATGTGACCTGTTTTATTCTGCAGAAATGCTTTGCAAACCCGAGAAAGTTTCCTTCTGATATACTGGGCTTATGTGTGATAACTACCTTTGAATAACCTTTGGGGTTATTTGAGTGTTTGTGTTTGGATGTCAAACTGATCTCTCTAGTGTTTCCCATCATTTTTTTGTACCCCCTTCTTTTTCCTCATCACCATGCTCCCTTTTCACACTACTCCTCCTTTCTTTCCTTCTCTGACTTCCTCTGATTTTCTCTCAGCATCACTCATGTGGCACTTCTTATCATACCGAGCTACAGGCGATGTAATTTCTACTGGACAAGGAGGAAAGTATACAATGTATGCTTCCAACACACCAGCTCAGTATGTAAAGCATATTTTCAGCTTGTATGTCTTGCACATATTCTTATATTGGTGCGATATAATAATAGAGTTATGAAGCATAGAAAAACAAAGAGAAAAAATGAATCATGTTGCTATAATGTTTTCAGCAGCATAGGCAAAAAAGACAGTTCTAGGTTGCTGCACTAACTCCTTCCTCTACACACTAAAAAAATAATAATTTGTTTTAGCACAGTGGCTATGTGTTGCTTTCTGAGACAGGAGGACACTTCATGGTAGTTTCACAGGTTTGTTGCCAGTGAAAACAGTGGCAATAAGCCTGGACACAACTGCCAGGGCGCATATACCCAATTCATTCGTCCAACTCAGAGAGTTAGTCTGTGTTTCAGTTACTCTTTAAATTGTACAATAGCTCTAGAACATAATATTCATGCTATACTTATTCTTACTAAGGGTGGAAGGCAAACAAAGCCAAAGAACCCCAATTTGCTTCAGCTATCAGACATCAAAAACAAGGTTACAAGCTACAAAAGGGCCGCAGAAAGAAAGAGCTTTAACGAGTTATTACTGAGCTACAAAACATGAAGGATGGTTCATTCAAAACAAGAAAAGACACATAACTAAAAGCCCAGGCAGTCAGAACTTCATAAAAACCTCTTATTCTTTAATGACTATACTTCATAATTTGTTTTACTTGCAATGTAAACACTTTGTAAGGTAACAGCCTAATTTCTGTGCAAAAAATATCAGCCCTTTGATGCAGTACACTTGTTACTGGTTGTGTGATTTAGTTGATTATGTCTCTTCTGTGTTTGGAGGTGCACATTAATACATGACCAGCCTACAACATTCTTGTTTCTGTCACAATTAAAAAACGTATGCATGGAAAATCACTAATGTTTGATTTATTTTTACAATTTTTTACAATCTCATGAGACAATAACTGCACGCACTTGCATGAAATGAGAGGACATCATGAAACCTTTTATTTCAGAGCAAAGATTTTATGCCAAATATAAATAAGCCATTCTCAAATAAAAACTTACTGTAGCACCTTAATCACTACTGACACTTACTGACACTGTCACTTTATCAATGCTTGTCATCATGCCCTTTTGTTGCTAAAGTATTTATACCTATATTTCTATATCCATACTCTATACTGGTACTCAGGTTGTTGCACTCTATTTATTTGTATTATTTTCTTACTTGTTATTCTGTTTGTTTGTTTTTTAATTTATTTACTTTTTTAATCCTGTTTTTAATCCTGTTTCACGTAATTTCGTTCCACCTCATGTAAACATGTGATGCGAATGACAATAAAGCTTCCTTGAATCCTTGAGAAAAAGGAATTTATTTGCTTTGTCTGTTTCTTTGAGGAAGAATTGGATTTACCAGTGCGACACAATAAAATTAAGCTTTTTTAATGCATGTGGTCTAACTACCAGTATAGATTTCTATCATTTTGCAACAGTGGAACATGCTATCTGTACATATAGAACGTTTAGTCAATTTAGTGAAATATCTGGTTGAATATCAATCACTTAGATCAATACACCATAAACTCCACTGTATTTCACCCTGCTGATCACCATGACGTTTTCTGCCATGCCGTTGGGTCACACAAGGGCAATGTTATTTTGTCAGTCTGCTGCTGTAGTCCAGACCGGGCTATGATATTAGATTTTTTGACTTTGATAACCCAGTCTGGACTGCAGTGTCATCACTGGTTTGGTGTATTGTGGTCTTAAAGAAGAAAAATAATCTCACTGACAACTGCATTTCTGGCAGTGAAAGCTGGTTCAGATTGTTATGTGTCCTAAAAGATTTTTCTATTTCGTGGACTATTTCAACATCTATATTATAATGACTAATTTGCTAATCTTAGCTAGCTTACATGCTAATGTATGCTAATGAAAATGGTAAGCCTTCATACCTGCTTAACAGTGTTAAGTGCAGCCTTGCATACATACGGTTGATGTCCCTGTGGCCTTTTTTGTCTTGTTGCAGTTAAGAAACCTGGAAAAACAAACGTAGAAGTCCTTCCTCTACTAGTAAAGCACAGCTTGCAATGTAATGTACTAGACATTTACTTCTTCTGACATGTAATGTACTAGACATTTACTTTTTCTGACACGGATTAAAAATATGTAAATGACTGAGAGTCCAACAAAGTTTGGAAAAGTAATTAATTTTGAGGGAATTAACTTCTCTGGCTTATATTACTCTGTAGCTGAAAAGCATAATGAACAATCTAATGACACTGTTCTTGTCTCCTGGCAAATTTTAAGTAAAGAATTGAAGTCACTCTGCTTGGACAAATCTGCAAAAAAAAGCTTGTATTTTAAAAACATTTTAAAAAACTGTAGATCGTGTATTTCATATTACTTGTTTTATGAGCACTCGTTCTCTCTCTCTCTCTGTCTCCTCTCTCTGTGCCTCATGGGATTGTATTTAAACATACTCTTTAGAACCATCAAGGAAAAATGTGTTCATGTATACCCAATTTTTTTTTCCCGAGTTCATGTACCTTTATACGTGTGCAACCCCATTTGTGTGGGTGGGATTGTAAAATGCAAAAACTGTAATACTTCTGGTACAAAGGCATCTTTCCAACCGAAATCTGAGAGGGCTGGGGGCACCGCATAAAAATTCATTCACACATGCTATTTACTTCAAACTCCCACCATGCTTCTCCTCTGACTTTAAACATCTATACACCTGGAACCATAATGGCCTGTTCACAGGAGTGGGCAACAGCCATCAGAAGATAAAAATCAGTTATGTTGTCAAAAGCCAAACATTGCTAAAAGGCGATAATGAAAGATAGCTACCCGCTGAGTACTCCTACCTTTTGGCCTATTAACATTGACTAATAAAACAACACTAACGCAGCAGTACTGCATGTTCACTTCACAAGCTGCTTCCACACTGTAAAAAAGAAGAACAGATCACTGGAGGTGCTGGGTAGTAATTTGATCAGCTCACATACCATTTTTATTTAAATGATCAAATGATCAAAGATACGCTCTTGTTTTTTTTTTTTAGACATATCTAGTTCCCTAGCATAAAATCAAGTCATTAATCCAGGATCCATGTTTGCTTTCTTCTATTTTCACTCAGTTGTTTTAACTTTTGCATAGTGCCTGGTTTAATTGAGAGACCAAAACTACTTGCATGGGTTTAAAAAAAAGATCATTCTTTGGGTTAAAATACCTAAATTCATGTTAGCAAAGAGTTCTGCGCTAAAATATGACTCGAAGAGTTCTGATTAAATGTCACTGATGACTTGACAGTAAGAGTTTCCAGTGACCTCTGTCATGAAGAACAGGCCTCTAAACAAAAGGACAAAAAAAACTATCCATGGGTGTGTACAAGGTGCATGTCAGAGCTTTACTGCACCTATTAATGTTTAAATCTGAATATAAGTGAAGACAAGAGCACAGTCACTGTTGCTGCCAGCCAAGGCACAACTTGAAAAAAGAAGAGAGACACAGGGGGCCAGGCAGAAGCTGTGTGGAACAGACATCTGAAATGTTGATCATGTCTTTGTGTTTTTAGAAGTGTCTTACTTGTATGTGAACTAATGGACCAAGATAACAACAGGGACTGAGTTTTAGAAATGTGTTTTTAGATCCAGCCTTACCAAAAGATTGTACTACTTGTTTTTCTGTGGATTCTAGTAACTCTGTGCCAATGGTCCTCTAAGACTACAAATGGCTGCGGCTACACTGCGAAAAAGATTTAGCCATATGGACACTTAAGTATGGAGTCAACTGGAATGGAAGGCTCTACTGTATACTGTGCAGATAGTTATTCATCTCTCTCTGCTCAGGGCATCCTATCTCATCACAGTCACCCCATCCTGTACCTGCTTATTAATTTAAAATCATTTGCTACACCTCCGGGGGAAGATAAATGCCAGGTGCAGAGACAGGGCAGTGGTGAACCTATAAAAACTATTACAGAGGCCCCTTCCTCACCCCTTTTGCCATGGCCTGATAATAACTACACTATAGAGGTAAAGCCAAACCATGAGAGAGTAAGGTGTTTCTCTCTCTACCTCTATCTGCCTTCGAGGCTGCATAGCCGAATTAGACACACACACACACACACACACACACACACACACACACTCACTCACACATACACAGAGCCAACTGGTTAGCCAAGATGCTTCGAGCCAGCACACTGCCCTAGGGTCCGCCCACCCATGTCAAAATGACATTGCAAATGTTGCAAAGGCCATGAAAGAATGGCATCAAAGTGGCATTATCCTTAAGGACAAAGGAATGCACGAATAAATGCATAAAGTAAAACAAAAAAAAAAACTATTGCATGGCAGATTTGTAGATCAGCACACTAGTCAAATTTCTGTTTTCCCTCTAAACATGTTCGTGTTGTAGAGTCTTTTGCTTTTGGCAAAATAAAAAAGTAACAGCAGTGGGAGCTCTTGGACAGCTGCCGACCAAAAATGCTTGTATGATTTTATATTCCTAATACCTCACGGGTAATACCTCTTGCTGCATCAGATGTTGTTATTCACTGCAACCAAACACACCTTTTTGTCCCATATCTTGTCAGAACTATATACACAAAATGGTCTTGCAGATGTGTATTTTATTGATCGTGTGAATCTAAAAATATAAAATTATGCTACTTTTATATTTCGAACTAAATGAACAGTACATTTGGGTCATACTGATGCACGTTTTCAGAAAGAAGAAAACCTGGGCAGGACAGTTAAATAATGGTGTTATAGTGAAACAGGATATTAAAGGCACTAAGAACTAGATGGCGGATTGTCAGATCTTATATTACTATCCCTCCAGTGCTGGAAGACCAGAGTGCAGCATTGCCATGACAATTGGTGATTTACAAGAATGGGTTTAAATAGTGTCAAAATATGGGAATAATGCAGAAGCATGTGTGGGTGAATGTTGAGGAGAAGAGGAGTTCCAGTTCTGCAGCATAATTTGAATTCAGTTTTAGAGCAAAAAAACGATGGTATTTTAAGGTTTTCCTTTGACATTATCAGTAATCCCATATGATAAAAAAACAAATATGTTAAATAATGTATCTTAAAGGCGCAGACAAAACAGACTCCATTTTATTGTATGGTATTTCTCTTGGATTATTCTGAAACATATTACGCATTTTCTTCTTTATCGAATCCTTGGGGGGGAGAGACTCCCAGCACAAGTTTGCTCAGGACCCCTTGGGGCATGCAGTGACACATTTTCGATTCTGCTGCTTATTCTTCTATTTTCGTTGCACTGTTCAGTCCAACTTAGAAGACAAAACAGGAAATAAAAAGAACTTTTTCCATTCTTGTTGTATAGCACATTTTGGAAAAACAAAAAAAAAACAAAAACAGTTGAATAGTGCATTGATATAGTTGTTTGACCCTGATTGTGACACAACTGATTCCACAAAGTTCCTGTTCGGACAATATATGCAGAAATCATGGCAGATTTCGGGTCTGGCTAACTGCTGAACCGGATGCTACAGTGGCTAGGCTTACAGCAGGATGGGTGATTCTTCCACTAATGCTCGTGTTGAAGGACAGGCAGAAACATGTTTGCCTATTGAGGCTTCAATTCAAATTTTATGAAACATCATAATTTATGATCTATTAGAGCTGCTGCACCTGAAACCAAAATAGACCATCCCTCCTATTACATATTATTTAGACCCGAACGCTTGTGCGTGGACACATACACAAACACAAAATCAGCCCACGCTTGCATTGTGGCATACATTGAGCAGCCATCATATTCTGCCAACTGATGTTGAGCCCTCCGTCGCGAGGGGAGACTTTATTACTGCTGCTCTTCTTTGTACTGCTTCACAGTAAGAATCACTTTTATTTCCATCTCTTTGTAAAACGGGGGTACTGCTGTTAGTTTCAAAAAGATAGACTATTATGCACAAAAACACACGTGGAACTGGACCTGCAAGCCAAACAGTAAACAAAGAGGCTTGGATACACAGAAGGAGTACAACTTCATTATCTGCTGAAAACACCATTACCCCATTATATTTTAAATACAGCAAGCTGTAAACAAAAACTTGGCACGTCGCATTATTATAGATTCTTAAGTTGTTAATACAAACATTTGAGGGCTGTTTAGTATGTAGATATTCAGTAGACATAGAAAAGTGAACTGAAAGTCCAGTATTCATTTCCATATCATCTTTTGGAAATCCGAATACAGGCCACATCTCAAAGAGTTGGCTTTCCAGGTGCTAAATGCACATCTATCTTCACTGGCTTTTTTGCCATTTGCTACCAAATTCTTAAATGGACTGGTACTTTCTATTCTGACTAAATATCCATGGTGCTTCTTGCTACAAACCACATTCACACAGTGTTTTCTTGTATGCCTTTAAGCACTTTCTAACAATCCCCCACACATATACATGAGCAATTTGGGGCTCAGTACCTTGCCCTAGGACTCTTGGACTGGAGGAGTCAGGGACTGAACTGTTGTTCTACCTTCTGAGCCACAGACACCCCCAATCCTACAAGCACGTGGTATCTCCCATCCAAATACTAACAGGCCTCACTCTACTCAACTTACATGATCAGATGAGATCAGGTGCTCTCATAGCAGAATTGCCATACACATAGCACCCAGAGCAGTGAGTAAAGATCAAAGAACTTTCACAGTATTTGATGATGAAATTATGCCTGTGCCTGATAATGATGCTGACGCAATGATGAAGCTGACAAAAGAAGGTTTGGCCGTAAAACCAAAACTACTGTCCACAGACCCTCTTGAGTAACACTGAGTCAAATAAAACAGTCGCATGTTTCTCATTTTACTTGTTCTTACTGGGTATCTTGGACGACTCTACTCCAAAGCAAACTAGTTTTTTTTTTTCTGTTTTTAATTTCAATGTTAAGTAATTATTCATGGCGGAAAAACAGGAGTTAATTCACTTGCATTGTTTTACTTAGTCTTTTAAATCTTTAATTGCACCATATGTCTCAAAGAAGTAACAGTGACAGAATTTAAATACTGCGAACAGGTCTCACATCAGTCAGACGTTATCTGATTAAATGTTGTTTATTATAACTTATTTTGATAACACTTGTCTTCTTATGAGCACCTTCTGAATATAGAACATCATTTGTTTGTGAATTCCACCCACGCAGCATTTTCCACTATTGGATTTTTATCTTTGTGCTTGTATTCTTGTTAGTTTCTAAATAAGAATTTTCTATCACTGTATATTCATTACAAAAGTTTATGGCCTATATAGAAAACAAGAGATAAAAAACAAAGACAAACATTTCAGATGAAATGCTGAATTCTGGACTCAGCTGCTTTCTCCGTACCCTCTTGGGCTTTTAGCATGGGAATTGTGAGACCAGTGTATTGAGACTCCCACACATTTCTAATTCATCACTATGAAAAAAAAAAAAAGGCATGGCAGATATAGTTTTTGCTCATTCTCTCTCTGCGACTTATATTGCATCTCAGCTGTTTCTTCACGCTTCGAAACCAATGTTTCATGTTTATATTTAGAGGGGCATAAACAAGAGAAAAGCTTTAAGCACTAAGATGAAAACAAGTGGCCATAAAGTGCACCAAAAATGAATAAACCATCCTCAGTCTAATCCGTGGCTTGTCATGGAACTACACGAGTGTCAGTAGAACTCGCTGAAACCCTGAAACACTCAAATCCCATTAAGCCTTTGTAAGGAAATGGCTGATATTTTGTGGTCTAATTAAAAATGTTCCGCAATGAATTGGTGAATGGTTGATAATAATTAACAGCTGTCATGGGATGCTGCATCGGGGATATGGCCATATAAACTGGCTAGCCTTTAGCTTTTGTGCATTTTTCTTTGACATGTGAAATTGCCATTCAAAAAAAGAAAAAGAAAGAAAGAAAGAAAATTCTAAAGGCAGGAGTCGTCTGATATCATTATTCACATTACATCTATGGTTACATTTTTCTCTGAACTTTAATTATTCAAATTAATATGAAAAAAAAAACCCTGTCACTCCATGCTGTGTATAAATTAGATTAATGCTGCCATTAATTTATCAGTTGTTATCATAATCAGCCATTTAACCGCAGTGCTCTGTGTGGCTGTTCTGGTGGCTGTGTTTGTGTAACTGTTTATACAATCAAGCGGTCCCTCTGTTTCCTGCTCATTTGCATTTTCTCCAAATGTCTCTAAGCAACAACGTGAGTAAGGAGGGGCTGGAAGGCCCTCAAACATCTTGCCAACACCCTCTTTGGGCACTCTTTTCTTCATGTCCGTCCCTCTGCCAGCTCTTTCTCCTACGCTGCTGTCAAGGCACATACTTGGAAAACACCCGGGTGTCACCATACTTCTTCCTCCAAAGACACAAGGAGGGCAGACACTCTTTTAATCATCTTTTCTTGCCTCTACTCTTCTTCTCAGCGGTCATAATAACAAAAGCTGTCACACAGACTCATGTCGTCTCCCAGTGATCATAACGGATAATTACCCTCCCCCCCGAGACTCCGGTCCGGCCACAAGCTCTCCCACAAGCACTATTTCACTGTGAATCCACACCACTTGTGAAATGGCTGTGTCTCAGTAACAAGCTCTGAGTGGCCGTGATTCAGTCAGAGATATAGCCAAGTCAGGGCAAGCAAAAGTACATCAACCTTCAACCCTTATTCGCCATTTCTCGATAAAAAAGTCTCCTTTTTTCTCCCAAAGAAGATTTATAAATCAGAGAGACAGGGTGAGTGTCAGAAATTGTTCAGTGCAGTCGTTTTTCAAGTGGGACATCAGCCTGTCCAGGTGACAGATGAATCTGACCAAAAGGGGGCAGTGTTGTTATTTTAAAAGAAAGATAGGACTGATGGCCTGTCTGGCTGCTGCAGTGCGTGAGGGAGTGAGCAACTGAATGAGTGAGTGAATGAGTGAATCGGTTATTGAGTGAAGGGTGAGGGCAGATAACATGCTCACTGACTGACAGAGGGAAGCTACAGCAATCGGCATTGATCGCCGCCACACAGACCCCAAGTCTCAGTCTTTGGTTGCTCCACTGGCCTCCGGGGCACAGCCAGGTGCTGGATTATCAGCCTGCATGATTGCATCTCTGGGCAAATATTTTATCAGATACAATGCAGAGTGTTGGTTTTTGAGCTATCGTACAATATTTGAGCAACTTATGGTGAACAGTGACTGCTTTTTCCTTTCCTTGAAGCAAGGGCCTTGTTTGAAGTCAGGATTTCTTCACATGTATTGGCAAACCATAAAAACTACACGGCAACTGCATCATCATACAATCTGCATTTAAAAAATAATAAAAAAAACATTCTTGGAGGACTGTAAACCATTCCAAATGAATTAAGGTTTTCAAGATGAAAACAACAATAAGGCCCATTCAAAATAATACTGGAGGGGATTTATCTTTCACGAGGGGATATGAAATGCACAGCTGCAAAAAAGTACAAGGCTGCTGTTTTTAAAGCAATTTATCAGACACCCATCCACCTCTGTGATGTCCAATTTTAAGCGAGACATGCCTCAGGCTCATATTAATGTATTCACTTAATACCAGTGCTGCTGGAGGTGTGAGAGACTATGGCTTATCTGCATTCAACTGATGTAAAATTCAAATTCTCATTTACTTTTGCAAAGGAAAAAAAAAGGGACAAGTCTGCTGTTTTAAAACCGTACAGTTTGTATACGGTGAAGTCAATTGAGATGTATGAGTTTCTATTGCAAAGGCTAGATTTATTGCAGAATATAAGAGTCGGTAACTATCAAACTCAATTTGTACAGTTTTGTCTCGAAGGGTCTTAGACCTCAAACTAAATCCTCCCAGATCATGCGGAATCACAGAGGCGGGAGAAATCGCAGGCAACCTTATGATGAATGAAGCTATTCCAATCCCTCTTCACCTCCTCCTTTTTGCTTTTCTCTCATCTCTGCTGACATACCTTGTACCTACACAGCCAATCACTGTATAGAACACAGTGAAATCATCTTAGAAAAGCAATTCACTCCTTCCTGTGCCTGCACTTTTGGTGTCAGGATTGTAATTTGTAAACCGCAGAGAAAAACTTCAGACCCCCATCCAGAGACCTGCTATTTAAGATCAGTAAACACCAGCATGATGACGCCCTTGCGTGCTGAAATATTGCAAGTCCACTTGTCCCTGTTCTCCTTCAGCAGTCTCTAGGTCTTTGGATGAGAAAAGGAGGTGAAAAAAAATGCTTCAAGTGAAATCTATAATCGAGATCCCTCATCCTTCTCCCCCCTGGTGTGGCCAATTGGTATTCTGCAGGATCCTTTGGCCCCCTATGGTGTTCCCAATCTCCAACTAGGAAGGAAAGAATAGAGAGCTACTAAGCCCCTGGATGGAGAATGCCTCGCTGTGGATTAATGGGCAGAAGAACAAATGAGGTCCGAGAGACGCTTTATATCTATCAATATAAAGTAGCAGATTAGGTACAGAGATAGCTGCGTCTCTGTTTTCATTTGTTTCACTCTTTGGCTATATTATTCCATCAACCGAATCAACTTAAAATGGTGACATTTCAGCTGTGTCATTGGACATCAGGGGAGGAGGAGAACAGCATGTTTTATTTTGTTTTTATTGAACAGTATACACATTAGGTGAAGCAGATGTTCAAACTGTGCTCTAAACAGTCAGTCAGTGTGCACTTAATCACACATATATATGATTAATTGCACATTGACTGTAATTTTACATGGATGGTATCCATTGCATGTCTGTTGTAATTATACCTTTGATTTCTGGTGCTGCTAATGCCCAGAGCTAATGGTTTACTGATGTTGTAAGTTGGATGAAAAATTAGATGGCGATTGTGTAATTTCCAGTTTAGCTTTCATTGTGTGACTTTTATTCTGTGCCTAAGCCCAAAAACAGTAATACAGGAGTGTTAATTGTCACAGTGACATGAGCGTGCTGTAGCTGTGTTGGAAGTTTTGTTTAGAGAAGTATTTTCCTTGATGCTGGAGCTTTTTTCACAACTGCCAATAGCTCTTTAAATGAAGATGTACCCGAGGCTACTAATGACACAGATTTTTTGTGCCAATCGTGATCATTTAAAAGTAAAATTGAAGCAAGAAAGATAGCCAAGCCATTGAGCACTTGTATAAGAGGATATGCGCTCTTAATGGTCACAGCTGGCAACAAAGAAAGAGATAACACAATTTCTTCTAAAAGTCCTTAGTTTTCCCACAGTCAAAATAATAATAAAAAAACTGAAGCAGTGCACTTTGTACAGCTACTATTTTGAAATAAGCACTGACTGTGATCAGTGGCTTCTTAGTGGCTTAGGGGTTTTATCAGGTATCTCTCCATGCGATGTTGCAGTGGCCTGTGTGATCCATGTTTCTGTCAATACTGTACTATAGTTTAAATAGCTTCTAATATTTGCATTCAAGAGGGTGAGATAAAAATATTTTTAAAAAAACTGTATTTTATTAATAATTTGCTAACTTCAGTCATTTAATTTTCCAGCCAATGTACATAAAACTCCTCGACCTGGGTGTGTGATGGCAGTAAATATACACTTATTGGCCACTATTAGTTACACTTAGCTATTACTGAGTTGAGCCCTCTTTTTGCCTTCAGAGCTGCTCTAATTCTTCAAGGCATAGATTCAATAAGGTGCTGGAAACATTCCTCAGAGATTTCAGTCCATATTGACACGATGGCATCACACACTTGTCGGCTGCACAGCCACGATGCAAATCTAAGTAAGGGGATGGACATGGTCAGCTGTGGTGTTTCAATGACATTCAGTTAGTACCAAAGGGTACAAAGCGCGCTAAGGAAATTTGCCACACACCATGACACCGCCACCAACAGCTTGAACTGTTGATACGAGATGATCTATTCATGTTGTTTATGCCAAATGCTGATCCTACCATCTGAATCTCACAGCAGAAACTGAGAAATTCAGAACAGGCAATATTTTTTCTCTCTGCTGGTGCCCAATTTTGGTGAACCCAAATGAACCTCGGTTTCCTCGTTTCAGCTGATAGGAGTGGCGGCCAGTGTGGTCTTCTGCTGATGTAGTCCATCTGCTTCAAGTGGTCAGCATTCAGAGACGCTGTTCTGCAACTCGGAGCAGTTTGACCTCTGGACTCAAAAGTTTTGGCACAGAGAGCTGCTCCTCATTGGATATTTTCTCTCTATATATTTTTCTATAAACCCTAGAGATGGTTTTGTGGAAAAAATCCCAGTAGATCAACAGCTCCTCATACCATACCAACAACCATGCCATGATCAAAGTCACTTAGATCACCTTTATTCCTCATTTGAATACTTGGTTTAAGCAGGTTATCTTTAGCCATAACCTTCTGAAAATGTCTAAAGATGGATTTAGGCTTTTTTACGTGCCTACATGCATTGAGGCGCTTCCATGTGATCGGCTGTTAACAAGCAGTTGAACAGGTATACCAAATAAAATGACCCGTAAGTCTAATAACCTCAAAACAGTGTTAAACACTGCTGTAAAAAAATAATTTCGTTCCTGACCAAATTTAAACCTTCACTGGGTTCACTTTATAAAAGCTGTATTTAGAGGAGCCAACAGCAAATATAATCATTGCTAAAATGAAGGCACATTGGACAAATAATCCTATTTCATCTTTGACCTGCAGAAACTGAAACTTTTTTGTATAAATCGTTGTAGCCAAAATATTTTTTGATAAAATATCATTACAGTTTCTTACCTTCATAGTTCCCTGCATTCATGGTGCCAACCTTGAAAGAGTTTTTTTTTCTTTCTTTCCTTTTTTTAACCTTTCAGGTGCTTTGAGAAGCTTCAACCTCTGTGCCTGTCTCAGGCAACCTTGGTCGATCCTGTAATGAATTTAGCCAGGAGCAATAACGGTGCCAATCAATAGCAATCCGTGGTATGTCATTGACAGGTTAGACACTGTAATGTTTGGCCATGGTGGCTAGTCAAAGGAATCAAAGGAAGTGCAGCAGTTGTTATTCAACACTTCAGACAAGTAGACACATACTGGCAACCTCACCCCCACTGACATCTACAGCAACATAGAAATTTCAGTACAAATATAATTCATTGATCATCCAGAAATAGGTTCTTTAATGCCATATATCATGGCAAAGTCACACAAGTGACCTATATCATTTGGAGTATGAAAAGTTCCACTATGAGCATGTCTCTGCACATAAAGTAGAAAAGGAGTTTAATCAATACACAACACCAACATGTTTTTAAATTTGTGTAATTATATCTGTTTTGTTAAGTAATGTATAAAGAACAATCACAAACCAAAAGTCATTACTGTTTTTGAGAGTTTTCCCGTCCTCTCTAAATCTGTTGAAGCCTACATGCAAAATGCAGCGCCTGGTTATCGACTTGATTTGTGTTTGCTGTCATAACAGAAGATCTGAATGAAACTATCATAAAACATTTATGCTTGTTGAGGCCTCCGGTGACTTTGTGTGATGGTCAGACAAAGGCTAAAAGCCAAACTCCTCCGCGAGCTCCCTGCTTGGTTTTACCATAACAAAGCCATCAGACACATTTGCAAGGTAGGTTATGTCATGTTCCTTTTACAAAGCAATACCCTCCAGCTAGGAGACTCTAAGGGATTGGAATTTTAGTTCCCTTCATCATTTGTATGTGTCGAGGTGCCCTCTGTGGCAAATTGCAATTCCACATCCCATAAGGTCAGTACTCATACTTCCTCTTTGTTTTTCTTTCTTTGGGGGGAAATGACACTCAATAAGGGCAGACTGGTGCGATGTAAGAGAAAGGCCTTAATCCCTTCTGTAAGTTCCGGTCATGAAGATACACGATTAGTTTTGAGTCTCAGCACTCTTTACAGGAAGAGAAAATTCAAAAGACCTAAAAGAGGAAAAAAAGAAAAATCATTTTTGTATGTTCTTTCACATTTTAAAGAAGAAAAGGGAAAAACAAGTGTTTGTGCATGTGTGTGTTTCTGAATATATTAACCAGATGATCTGCTGAAGCATCATGTCAGAACATATAACACATATAAACTCACCGCAAACGTATTTATGCAGAGGCTTGTACATCCTTATCAGACATTAATAGAGTCAAAGATAAAGCAGGATGGAATTCTATTATCATTTTGAATGGCTCTGGTCAGAAACTTCATTCCGCCTAAAGGTTAAATCTGTCCCCTAAAAATCAGGTCATTTGGCTTGTCTTTCTTTTTCTTATCTTTTCATCCTCTGTCTGCTTTCATGTATTTTTTCAGATTTTCTCATTTGTTCTTCCTCCACTCATTCACTCTTTCTCTTTGTTATTCCCTCACACTTTTCTTGCTTTCTCTCCTGGTTGGGGAGGCATGAATGCAGGCGGCAGATGGCTGGGATGTTTCACGTCTCAGAGGGATCGTGCTTGTCTGATTCCCCCCCCTCCTCTCTCTCTCTGCCAGGAGGTCAGCAAGGTGGGCTGAAGAGTAATTGGCAACTGGCAGGGATAGAGCTGACACAAGGGCTGTTCGGGGTGGCATTAATTGACAATTGTAAATAACAAATGGAGCTGATGATTCAAATTACCTGTCCACATGATTCCCCTCATTAATTGTGTCCTGAAACGTGACCCAACATAACAAATGATTTTTAAAATTTCGCCTCCTCCCCATCCCCAGTTGGCAGAACAATGAGTCAGGGGGAGAGAGTGGAAAAGAGAGGGAGAATAAAAGTGCAAGTGTGGGAAAGCGAGAGAATGAGAGAGAAAGAAACACATCAAGGAACAGATTGTTAATATCAGCCGTTTCATCTGGCCGATTGTGAAATAAATGGCAATGGGGCTTGCAGTAACATGGTGCGACACGCCGCGGCGTCTAATGGGACGAGCAGCTTTCCGCCAGCAGAGACCTAATGAAGTGCGACATCGTTTTTCACCCCACGACCACGACAATGTCAAGGTGCTGCGACTTGCCATTTGTGAAATGATGGTGGCAGGACATCACCTGCTCAGCTGATGGTGCGTGTGGACCAGCCAGGCATCAGACCTCCAAACAACACTTGAATGCCTTTGGAAATCAGGCATCAATACCATCAATCGACCTTCTGCTGACCATGAAAAAGACACCACATCCTCCAGTTCTCCATGTTGTTTGACCACATACCCACAGGAAAACACAACTCAGATGGGAGACACAGAAGGCGACCTTGTCGTGCGCAGTGCACTGGGACATGTTTCTATTATTACAGGTCCGGTGGCAGTCATGCACCAGAACACAAAGCATGTTTTACGGGAGGGGTTTTGACTGATGATTGGGGGAGGCTGAAGAAAGGCTGCAGTGACATTTGATTTACTGGTTTCTCACTGCGCTATAATGAGGAGTAATTCTGTCTTGACACCCCTACGTCTCCCATTCCTCCCTTTCCTCCATTCTTATCTTTCTCCCACTTTACCTTTGCCTGTGGCAACCCCTCTTCTTTAGTGTGGCTTGTCACAGTTTTAAGACTTACCCTCAGCTTGCTACCAAGTTTTAGTGCTCCCTCTCTAGGCACGAAAAACCTGACATGTGTCTTATTAACCAAAAGGATTCTGCATGTATCTTCATTAATAGGCTATTAAGAAGACATGCAAATATGAAAAAGTGACTTCTCCTAACCAATATCCGCCAAGGAGATTAAAGATAACTCAGAGGATTTATATTTCAGAGAAGATGTAATGTTATTTTGTGTGAGTTCAAAGGCCAAGCCAATCATTTGCTGGAATGAATAATTCACTTAAATCGTTGCCCCTGACTGTACATATTCCACTAGAGCACAAGATTTGCCTTTTCCATTCCTATTAACTACCTAAGAACTGATTCACATTGGCTCTCTATGTTTAGGCTGTAAACATGGCATCTGGCAGCAATCACTTTTTACCTCGTTCAGTCGATTCAGTGGAACAGTGACTGTTCTTCCACAGTGGGTTTCTGGGAAGATAAATAACTATTCAAACAGCTTTTCACTCACACTGATGATCATAAGGGATTTTCGAGTTGGAATTTGCTAAAATAAATGGCGTAAAAACATCGACACAAACAACATACAGCTCCGAGGACCGTCAGTGGAGCTGGTAAACATGAAAGAAGAGACACAAATGCGCGCAAAAATAAACACAAACCAGATCTATTAACAGTGGCCATATAATAGGGGGTCATGATTCTAACTGTCAGGTATGATCAGTCATCTGTCTGAGAAACAGAGTTAATCAGAGAAAGCTCAAAGAGTGTGAGAGTTCAAAGGGGCCGCAGAGTCAGTGTGTTGTATGCGATTAATGAAAAGAACTGCATCACAGTTTCAAAGCTTTGCTGCTGTTGTTTTTTCTCCTTCATATCGGTTTGGTATCCCACTAGAGTGGAGGAGTCAACTGTAATTTTTCTCCTGCAGATAAATTCAAAATGGAAACAGACATCTCTCTCTCTCTCTCTCTCTCTCTCTCTCTCTCTCTCTCTTTCTTTCTCTGTATGTTCCTCTTTTCCACTCTCTCACGTACCCTGCCCATTCCAGGTCTTAATTAGCCATAGCAAAAGCAAACAAGCCATGCTCCACTCAATGCGTTTACCTGAGAATGTCATTAAAAGCCAAAGTCTACTAAACCCTTTTGTAGAACTGGTTTCACTAAAATTTCCATCCTCCTGTATCTGTGTTTGGCTTAATTTAATACCAGCATACCCACCCATTATCTTTGTGGCATGGGCCAGTGCAGGCCCAAGGAACCTATGACACGTCTGTCCTCATTAAAACTTCACACTGTGATCCTTGATAACTGTGTATCTGAGTTACAACACTCTGACTCCAAATAATGCCAGCGTGTTTAATTCAGCAGGCACATTTACCCCAAACTAATTATACAGTGGCAAATTCTCAAAATAAATGAAGTAAGGCAAGGCAAGTTTATTTATATAGCACAATTCAACAACAAGGTGATTCAAAGTGCTTTACAGAGACATTAAAAAACAAAAACAAATAAAAAGCATGATTTAAAATTGATTAAAAAGAAAACAGTAGATAAAATCAGAACAGTAGATAAAATCAGTAGTTAAAATGTAAGTTTTGAAATTTAAGTAAATGAAACTTCAAGAAGTCCAGTCGCTTTTCTCTCCAAGCTCCTTAATTACTCAAAATAAATGCATTTTCACCACATTTGCCTTCAAGTGATTAAAAAAAATAGTCACTTTTGATCAAATCCTAATCTAAATGCTAAAAATAAAATATAATCTCAAAACTCAAATTTGGATGATTTATTCTAACACTCAAGCTAAATGTCACAATCCTCACTCTAATATAAAAGTCTAAATTGTAAATGAAATTCTAAATGTTGCATACATTTGGCACTGAAACAAAGGTTCTCTCCACCGGACGACCTGCTTGTTCTTGCGTGAAGATTCTAATGTAGAACTGACACCTTGCTGGCTCCAGCTTTTATTGTGCAGTGTGAATGCATCTTTAAATTAATCCACATGTTCCCAAACTGTATTTTTTCTAACTTAAATGATTTGACTGTCCAGCAAGTTATGATAGTTGATCAGGATTTTGTCAGGAAATCGTCTCAACGTGTGCAACATAGAAATGCAGATGCAAGAGTACAGCCCAGTTTAGGCAATAGGTGAACAAATGCAGTCCACACATAGTTGTAAATAATATTTATTAAAGTATTATTAAATCTTTTGAAATGACATTTAAAGAATCCCTTTAAAACTTTTGTTTGAGGAACAAGAAAATACTTTTTAACCCCCCAAAAACTCTCCTAGAGGCTCATTTATTTAACTGAAAGTGAGGTCGTTCATGCACTTTATGGATTTGAGTCTAAAGATAAAGGCAGTGTGAAGTCTTGATATTTCAGAATAATCTTTTCTCCCACAGGTGGCTCAGATCCCTGTGGCACAACCCTAACCCCTTTTCAACCCGATGATAAATATTTCAGGAAGAGAAATCAATCAGTATATGGAAAGCTGTAAAGAGCTTTTTATGACTTAAATTATAAAGACGAAGGGGGAAAAAAAACAACTCTGAGGTGAAACTATTTATGGTTTAAGAAGAAAGATTACATTGGACAATTAATAAAGTAAATCTAATGTGCCAAAATTTTAGAAACAAAAATGCTTTAAATCTCCTTTGAAAATGATATCAAAGTGATTTTTACATTCATTAATAATACAAGAAATCAGAAAGTGATAGAGACTGGATATTAATAGTTAATAAAGAAAAAATGATCACAGGAATAATGATACGCTATATGCTGTAATTTATTCTTTACATGTTTTGCCTAATTCCACAATAAGAATACATCAAACACGTGACAAACAATTTCAGCCTGTCTGAACACTGCGCTGTACACCCATGATTTTTTATGGCTATATATAAGATTCACCTCAGCATCTCTTTACGGTCATTAAACAGCTTGCATGTGCAGGTCACATAGGAGCTTTCCCCTCTGTCACTCTTCTTGCCATCCAGACAGCGCTGTTTTATTACAGTTACTAGAGCGCGAGCTAAAGGAGCGCGCAGGGAACAGTCCATCCACCTTGTGTCTCCTTTGCTTGGTTCATGTGGAGCAGGTGAAGGTCAGTCTGAAGCTGAGGGGATATCAAAGCCACTGTGTCTGTTAGACCTCTGTCACTTTATGTTCCCTTTCAGTGAAGTCTCTCTCTCCTCCTCCTTCTTTATATCCAGGCTTTCATTTTGACATAGCTATCCTCTCTCCTCACCCCTTCCTCTCGTTCTGTGCGCCTTTCTTACTCTCAGTATGCCAACTTCCTCCTCGCTATCTTTTTTAGCCCTTCCTTCCGATTTGTGTGTTTTCTGATTCAACATAGCCTCAATGCCCCAATGTTCATCTGCAGCCTCAATGCAAGTCACTTTCATTTTCCTGTGGCACAGACAGTTGAAGTGCTGTCTCGAGATCCTAAGATTCAATGAGTCTCATGCAGCCTGCACATCTGCAAAGCCTTGACTATGCAGCACACACCACCTGTACCAAGGGAGGAATAGTGATATTTTTTATTGGCAAAGCTATCGCCAGCATGAATGATCAGTACTGATATTTGACGCTGAACACTGATCCTACAGACGTACATCAAAAAATCATGAAAGGAAATTAGGGAATGTGGCATATATTAGATGGATTTTGCTTACTGCCATGCATTTAGTTGAGGGACTGTGCTCCAAAGGCAGTTTTATGCCAAACAGTAATATGATTTTTTTCTTTCTGGCATGTAAATGGATTCTCTTTGGATAACTTGGTTGTGAATTTGTTTAAAGTTTTAATCTGCAATTACTTACTTACAGATTTTTTTTTATTATTATTGTTCATTTTACTAGATGTAATACGTTAAAGCTCTTGAACACTGCAGTGAGAGCAGAATCAGGTTTCTCAATGACCTGGTCGCTGGCAAAGCAAATGCAAAAGTGGTTATAGGTTGAATCACTGTTGCATAATATTACTTTAAGATTTTTTCAGCCATCCAGGTTCACTAAGTGTACCTTTTCGTTTAATACAATGACCATAGGGCAGCAGCGCAAGGGAAAGAGAGTTCCACTCATATACACACCTGGCAGCTGCCTTTACAGCCATGTGTTTGTACTGTTGGCCACTGAGCATATCAACTGCAGCAGTTTGGGTTTAGAGGTTTGCTCTGGGAGAGTATTTTATGGGGCTTTGAAGGGCACTTTCTTCCCAGCAGTTTTAGGGATTTGACTGCTGAGCGGTCTGCTAGTCACAAGATTTCACAAAATCATGACAAATTCACATTCAGACACGCAGTTGGCTATGATTTGATGGGAATTCCAGCAGGCCTGCACATGTACAGTATATTAAAACACACAGTTTAACAACTTATACAGCTCTAACTTTAAAGTTAGGGCATTTTAACTTGAAATATATACTTTTTTGCTGTAATGAGCCATACTTCTTACAGTATAATGTCAGTGCAGGCATTTTAGTTAAAGCGTTTTTCCCAAAAGGAGACAAATGTTTCTTATGTCACTCTGAACGTCAGTATCATTATTTAACAATGCAAAAATCGAGCTATAATATTCAGTTCCAAGCCCATATTCTTATTCTGTGAGCTTTAATATGAGTTTTAGTAGCTTTCTATTAGCAACAGTTCAAAATTTATCTTGTGTTCTAGCTTCTCTATCCCTTTAAGCCAACGTTCTTCTGATTGGGTGCCCCTCAGAAACAAAAGATTTGAACAACAGATGGGTGGAGTATCTCTGCTCACATTCAAATCTGTGTGCCTGAGATGATACCATACAGAGCCAAGAGTTGAAAGAAAATGTCTGAAACCAAATGGTAAGAGCAATCTGGAGCCTGAACTTTTGTTCCCATTAAGACTGAAGCAGACTGACCAGATTGCGCAGAACAGGCAAGGATTTATTCGTAAAGATACTATCGCATCCCAACTCATAGTGTTAGAGTGCACGAGTTGTAACTTAAAGTACATTTATTTTACATAAAAGGACACATTTTTACAAAGACAAGAAAAAAAACCAGCATGAAAGCCAAGGGAGAGAGAAGGACTGGCTGACTTCCAACACCTTACATAGTGGAGCCAGACCAGGTGAACTGAATCTCCCTGACAACCCGAGCTACTGCAGTGAGAGGCGTGCCCAGACACGGTTGGCACAGCAAGTAAAATAAATAATGAGTGTAGCCTGGCACTAAGAATGATGAACCAAATTACCATATTTCCTTCTGCGAATTTTGGTCTTGGTTTTTGGTTGTGTGGACTGTGCAGGTCCAGAACAGTAGCATTTCCCTAAAGAAAACTGATGTCCTTGTGAGGGAGGTCCATAATTGCCACAAGCACACAAACAGCACCTCTGATTAAATGGGCATGGGACGAGAAAACATATGTTGCACCAGTCCTGGGAGAACTGTCTTACAGAAAATGGCTCAATGACATTGCACTGAGAACAAAAGTAAACCACCACCAAGCCACAGAGAGCTGCAATAGGAGCCATTCACGAGCCAGCCTCTGCCATACGCTGTGATTCAATGTATATTTGAAGACTTCAAGAATGTTTTCCTTGTATTTTACTTTTGATGCTGTATAAAACATATGAAAGTAAAATACCAAGAGCAGTTGGATTTATCTGAGTATGGTATGTTTTATAAGATTGGAAAATGGTTTTCACCTCCAATTTACAGAAAGTTTTTCACATTTTTTTCTAAGAATACTGAGTTGGGAATAACTTATGTGTTGGCATGACAATCATTTGATCTCCTTTGATGTAAAATACTAGTTTTTTTCCCTGTATATCCTGTATGCCATTTCAATTCAAATCCATTTTATTTTTATAGTCCCAAATCACAACAACAGTTGCCTCAGTGCATTTTATATTGTAATACAGAGAAACCCCAACAATCAACAATGCTTTCTGAGCAAGCACTTGGTGACAGTGGGGAGGAAAAACTCCCTTTTAATGGGAAGAAGCCTGCGGCAGAACCAGGCTCAGGGAGGGGCAGTCGTCTGCGGCGACCAGCTGGGGTTTACGGGAGGGAAACGGAGCAAAAGGCATGCTGCAGAGGAGAGGAGAAATTAATAATAACTAATGATTAAATGCAGAGCATATAAAAACAGAGCGCAAAAAGACTTGAGTAAAAAGAACCCCCCCTCCAGAGCAGCTTAGGTCTGTTTCAACATAACATATCAGCCCTAACAATAAGCTTTACCAAAGAAAACAACAGAAGCTAATTATCATACATGCATTGCCCTTAGAACCCTTAGAGAAAGTTAGAATATGACTGTTCCACGTGATTTAATACAAGAAGGTGGGTAATGCAAACCTGAAAGTCTGCAACTCCCGAAATCCCAAAAGAGGCACATTACCATCAGATCAGTGCCTCAAAAAGATTAGCTAAATTTGGCTTAATTTAACAAATACGCTCTAGATCATGTGTATGAACAAATTAGCTCATTTTACTCACTCTGTTTTTATCTGATTGATTGCTGGCTGGTATTAAGTATCCTCATTCCTATTAACCACTGCTGAATGGGCTGAGTCGTTTATTCCCCGTGCTTGACTGCTTAACCGAAATAAAGCTTGGGATAATTGCTATAGGAGTGTATGGGGGTGGCAAATTGAGGTTGTGCAGTGCCCTACAGCCTATTTATAGGTGTTCAACCAACTGCTTTATGAAGTAAAGTGAGAAAGGTAGCATGTGCTGTTGTGTGGATACTAATATGTGGGTGGAAACCTGAATATATGGGGGTGTAAATAAATGTTTGCACTAGAGTAACTGCAGTCATCGTCTGAACATGGATACACCTGTGTGCAAGTTCAGTTATGCGTAATTGCATGCGTTTGTGTCTCCTGCATGTGTTTTTATGCCGCACCGACTTTACAAGGTCATATTTCTCAAAGCGACACGACGACTTAACTGCCTTTGTTCAACCGCAGTCTGTCGTGGACATGTGTTTGATGTTCCTGAAGGGTATACAAAAGAGAAAAAAAAGAAAGTCTAATAAAAAAAATAATTAAAATCAAAGATTGTATCTCATCAAAAATTTCACCTTTTTGCATCAGCTCATGAAGCCATCCATTTGAGTGAGTAGGTAGGTTATGTTTGGGGTTTTGCAAATCAATATGTCATTTTACATTTGTGGCTAGAGCAAGGCTAATCTTGAATCTGTAGACACTCAAAGACAGCAGCAAAGGTGAAATTTTATTGTAAACACTCAGTAGTTTATGAGTTAGACTGAGCTTCTTTCTTAGGTTATCAGGAAAGTTGTGCTACACAATTAAAGCAATATAACTTTTTCAAATAAAGTCCATTAAAGTTGATGTCTCTGCTTCAGTAACCATAGTAGCTGCAGTTAACACAAATGTAATATAACTTGACCACCTTGACTCTGCGTGGTTAGAGGCATTATGCAACCAAAGAAGCAGAAGACACAAAAGACACATTCCAGGTTCTCCGAGTGACCCCACGTGGCTTTGATGACGAACACCCACTAACACTTCACTTCTGCTTGAATTCTACCTGACACAGACACACAAAGAAAGCACTGCCTGCACCTAAGCATAGACATCAGCCTTGATGTCTACACATTCCAAACTCTGTCTTATTCCCAGGGCATCCTATGTTATCATTTTGTCAAAGCCACTGGCTTGTTGGGACATAATCCCACAGCGTTTTTTGGCATCGATGGAGTCACACATATTCAACATCTAGATCAAATACTGTTTGAAAGAGAGGGACAAAGATTGCATAAGGAGGCAAGTGGGGGGTAAAAGACAAAGTCCAAATAAGGACGGATTGCAGTGACTGTCAACCAGGACACCATAGTTCACGTCCTGTATTATTTTTGCATAGTTTGATGTTTTTTCACTCACTTTCACTTTCATTTACTGGCTGTAGTTTAGGAAAATGGTAAACATCATCTATTAAAATGGGGTTTTGCCAAAATGTTCATTTGTGACAAATTGGGAGTGAGTTTGGGCTTCAAATCCCCCAAATCCTAAATTATAAGCGTTACTTTCTTCACAACATAAATTAGGATTGAGCTTTACTCTGATCATACTAAAGTTAATTACTAAAAAGGACAAGAATAATACTCACTCGAGCGTGGTTTATTATTTTGGTGGTGCAATTTTAGGCAACCCACAGGCCTGGCTCAGTTTCAACATCTGGCTTTTGAAAACTCTACATGGGCCAATTCTGGGGTGTCATAAATATTATAATTTGTCAGAGTTATTTCTTTTTCACCCTCTGATGAGAAATGACACTAAATGATTTCATCCAAATCTGATGACACTAAATAAAAAAACCATCCTTAACAAAGTCGGTGTTCTTCATCTTCTGGACGCCATGAATATTTATTCCAAATTCCCTAACAATTAATTATAAAATTGATGGAACATTTTACTTTGGCCCAGAATCTACAAACTAATCAAAAGACTAATGCAAGGTTTAAGTCTACAAGCCTAGCCGAACATACACACAAAACACGATTGTATAAAAAACAGACATATGCACCAGATGAAATCAAGCATCTCCTGAAGGCTCTTAGTTAATGCCCCTGTAAGACTGGTTGACTAAAACACCACTGAAAGCAACTGCTCATTTGTTAATTGATCATGCAGGTCCCCATGGGGACATATATGTGTGAACAAAATGAACAACTGCATTATTCAAGTCTCCTGAAAGGTTGAAACAATTAAACAATTAGGCCCTGTTTCATCAAAGGAATTATATATGAGAATGGGAATTATTGTATTTCTGAGCAGACAGCACACAAAGTTCATTATTAAGACATTGAAATACATTAAGAACTTAAAGCAAGTACATCATTATTACTTTGATAACTTTTTAAGACTATGAAATAATAAAAATAACAAAATAACTATGCAATCCATATTACATTCATACTGCAGACACCAACATCAAAAACAGAGAAGTTTCCAGACTTTCTATTTGGCAGGGAATATATAATATACTGTGTTCCTCCTAAACTGTCAGGGCATGGAACCCCATTTAGGATTAGAGTTTAATGGGGCTTTTGGGGCCGAATGTGCTCTCAACAAGGCTGTTTCCTAGCTCAGCCAAAGCACCCCCAGCTAAAACTGCAGGTTATTATGCATGGCTGTCAATTTTATTTAGCCTACGGTTAAAAACTTCAAAAATGGACATGATGCCTTCTAGTTTATGTTTTGCCCTGTCCATTCAGATGCTGGTGTTTATTTACCCAATACAGGACACCAGTGTGTGTCTTGGTGGTGATAAGGAGTAATCTGGAGGATACACATTTGGGAGAAATCATTAATGTGCTAGTGATGGTCCATGGCTCAATTCATATTTCATTATGCCCACTCCATGACTGGCATTTTCAAGTTGGGTATATGAAAGACTCCACGGAGTGGCACACCATCCTTCTGTTCCACAATTTTCTAAACCCCCAACCTAAAGCCCCAAGAAATATTTCCAAGAAATCATTGTTTAAGGCGCTAATTTCAGTGGCAAGCCTTGAAAATCTTATCAGGGTCTGCTGTTATTTGACATGGCCTTGGGCACTGAATATTTAAACAAATCTTCTCCCTGCTGCCCTTAGACAAGAAATGTGTGAATAAAAAGCATGAGTGGCTCCAACCAAATTAATTTTTATCTTCTCTCCTGTTGAATGTTAGCTGTCCTCAGAAAATATCAGGCCAAAGTTGTCTTTCCATTATCTTTGTACTGCCTGCAACTGAGTGTGGCATACTGTCTATTACAGCCACTGTTGAAAAATAAAATTAGCACACGTGTGGAAATGTTAAAAGTGATAATGAGGACTACTGACCACTCCCACAATTTAAATTAATGGGTGAATAAGATTGTTTTATTTATTATTTTTGACAGTTTCGAGTAACTGTTTTAGCAGATGTATGTCAGTAGTTATGATGACATGTGTTGGCACAGACCTTTACCCAGAAAAGCAGCATAGATGGGACTGGAGACACTTTTCAACCTCCAGAGATTTAACTTATGACAATTTAAATCATGTTTGCAAAAAATCCCTTACTGCCTCGAATTGCTCTTGTTGCCTATAAATGTAAGATCATTTTAACATCTGAATGAAGCATGGAGGATAAAGCACAGAGAATGGCTAAGTATTTGAGTGATTTCAGACATAAAACTTCTCTTCGGCACTGGTTGTATTGCTCAGGGCATAGCTATTTAGTTTAATATGCACAAGGTAAAGCATGGTCTCAGACTTTATCACCTTCAAGCTTTCAGCAGCAAAATGCAATGTGATGTTGAAAAATTAACACACGCACACACAAAAAAATGCATACCTGCAAGTAAAGGCAGTGAAATATTACACATAGACATTATTCAGATGGTTAGATAAATGTAGATTTAAGGCAAATTTATCTGAAATATGTAATATGAAATGTAAATGTTGCTGTTTACTATCTTAATTTCAAGTCGTAAATTGGATCTCAGCTGCACTAATGCATTTTTTTTTCTTTTTATATGTGCTGAAATGTCCACTGTCAGTACATGAGAGCTCTGAGGCCTCACCTCTAGTAGGACCTCGGTGGAGTCTCACCAAAGCAAAGACATGATATACAACTTGAAAATGTTCAAACAACAAGAAGAAAACTCCTCATAGTCTCCTCATATATTTTATCTGATGAACTGAGCGTGAACTTAAAATAGGGAGAAAGTTTAACATCACAGAGCGCCTACCTTGGCAGCATTAACGCCAACACGCTGGCATAATTTTACTGATAGAGAGTGTCTTTTAGAGTCGCTGGAGAGACAATATTCTACAAAGGAGAAACCGAGATTGTCCAGCCCAGACCACGAGGTAGGAGTTTGTCACCTTGTGAAAGGTGCAGAGAGTAGAATTGGGCTAGTAAAAATAAGAAGTGACAGGATATTGATTTGCTTATCGCTGCTGTGCAGACACACAGATGTGAAGGGCAAGAGAAGGGGGGTGTGGTGGGGTGGCAGTGGTTATCTGGCTTTCACGTCTGATAGGGAAACAGAAAAAGGAAAAAAGAGAGATTTATCAGCTGATTGCTTCGCCTCAATTTTTGTTCCACTTTCTTCATGTGCTTTACAGTAAAAGGCACATACTTTTTGAAAGTAAATATATTAAAAAAAAGTCCCCTGGATTATTTGGTCATTTAAGTGGATGGTGCTATCTAGAATACTTATTGACGTGGCACATCAATATTCCATGTACTGTAATTGCAAAACACAGATACACATGTTAATTAAATTACATGGTACAATCACAGTATGAAGCTGACAAACCTAATTTCATGGTGTTTCAGCTAACTAGTACTTTAAGATTGGCTTTCTGGTATAGTGTGTACAGCTGATACTGTTCAGTACTTATGGTAAGTGCAGAGTTAAAATGAAGCTGAATTCTCCGCCTTACCTCTGTGCAAAATGGGAGTTATGATTATGTGTGCATGAAAAGAGTCTTGTGGCTATAAAAGCATCACATCTTCATAGGAATTTTTAAAAAGGCATAATGAGTGCAGAAAAAAATACAAGAGATTTTTTTAGAAGAATTGAAAACAAGAGATGGGGCAATATGATTCATTTTGGAGAGGGAATGGTGCAATTTGATTAAAAATCTACATACGTAGCTGCTGAATTAGCACTGCTGCTGAAATGATTAACACATGATTTAAATATTAATCATGTGTTAATATTTTGGTGAGAACAGCTGATCGCAAAATATGATAAAAGGAAAAAAGTTAAAGTCATTCCACAGTCTGCAATTTAATCTGAAAGACCTGTTATCTTAAAAATCTGGCATTGAGAAAAAAATGAATAAGATAAACATCAGGAATAAGTTGTGAACTAACTTATAAGGCTGAACTTTTCTAAATGCATATTTCTCTTTCACACTTTTGCTTCTTTCACGTTTCAGTCGCATCTGGAGCTGTATGCTGACTGTACATCTTGACGATAAATCCTCTGATTGGCAGCTGCATTGTGTGATTAGCTGCAGAATATTTGCTTTTAGGATTATAATAGTAAAATAAATTGCATTAGTGCTTATGACACCTAGCACCAAGGCGAGCACTAAGCATTGCAAACTGATTCGGAGATTCAGTTTCGAAGATCTGCATGTTTTATTTGGCAAAGATTTTACGCTACACTGCTGATGTAACCATCCCATTTTCCAGGCTTGGGACCAGCACTAAGAGTACACTGTTGCTGTGCTGGTTTGTGATGGACTATCATGCTCACAGTGGGCATTGCGATGTCAGAGGAGATGGAAGAAAGCCTGAAGAGATAGAAGTATATGTGGAGATGAATGAAAGTCAGTAGAAGCAAGACAGAATACATGTGTGAACGAGAGAGAGGCAGGTGGAAAGGTACAGATGGCATCGTAATGGTGGCACTGTCAAGAAGACAGGAGGTGGAGCTGCAGGTAACAGAGTTGAAGATGCTAAGATTTTCACAGGGAGTGACCAGGAGGGTCAGGATTAGAAATGAGTATATCAGAGGGAAAGTTCAACACGGTGAGGCTGAAATGATTTGGGCAAGTGTAGATGAGGAATAGTGGATACGGTGCTCTGAAAAAGTAATTTCAGACAAAGACAACCCGAGTAAATACAAAATGCAGTTTTTAAATTGTGATTTAAAAAGCTATTTAATGCCTAATATAAAAATATGTCGAATGATCTGAAACATGTAAGTGTGACGAATATTAGGGAGGCGGGGTGTACTTTTTCACAGCGGTGACAAGCGACGATGAAGGAGGTTCATGGATGCAGTGAAGGAGGACATGCAGGGAGTTGGTGTGACAGAAGGGCATGCCAGGGATAGGATGAGATGGAGGCAGGTGATCCTCTGAGGCGACCAACTCCTAAAGGGAAGAAGAAGGGACCCGGAAGAAGAACGATGAAAGAAATTGAATCTCTAAATCTGTACAAAAAATAAAATAAATGAAAATTTACTGATACGCTCTCTAGTTCCATCAATCCAACTGATAACAAAGCCAGATATTATTATTCATGATGAAATAACGGAAGTTGGATTTATGATGCTTAGGGTCTACTCATGCTGGTGCATAGTCAAACCAACAGGAACAATAATAATAATAATAATAATAAATTCTTAGCAGAGTCTGACACTTTTTGTCAGAGTTCACATTCATACAAGGTTATTCTTGGCTTCTTATGGCATTGATCCAGAGCTGTCAGCTTAGCTTAAAAAAAGACAGTCTAAATTGATCTCTCAACTCTCTCTTTAATAGAAAGATCACATTGTCACATGGGAAATAGACAACAGAAGAGAAAGACAGGGAAGGCACGAGAAGGGTACTGATTAAACTGTCTTCATTTACTTAACTGGCTGCTAATATTTCAATTAGAGCAACTGGAGGCAGTGACATTCTAGGGTTAAAAATGGAACATGGGAAGAATTAGTCCAACTGATTAATAGGAGGAAATGACTTCTGTGCACACTAGAGACATCCCTCTGGCATCGTTCATCACTGACACCGTCCTCCCTTCATTCGAGTCACTCATAATTCAGCAAAAAAAGAAAAAAAATTACTCTTTCTATATTTGCTGTATGCAGACATAAGAGAGAGTTTGTGCTACACGAGTTGTCAACCTGCAAAGGTACACGCTCAAGCTGCTGGCAGCAGTAGCCAGGCTAAGGCTGAATTTGACAGAAAACACATTGGAGACTTCCTCTTCCCCTCCTCTGCCTTTTCCCATTACCATAAACCCACTCACTCATGATAACCATTAATGTAGCGTCTTATTAAAAAACTATCAATACAGCCAATGCCAGTGCGCTAATGGCCAGGAATCCCTCTCAGTTAAATCTCGACTTTGGTCTCCACTTTGGACTAATGAGAGCCATCACTCAGCATCTCTTTGGGCTAAATCACCTTTATTTGTATCTGCCTTTTCGCAATGTTGGCAATTTATAGAACAGAGAGCAGTAAGAGATGCATTGCAGCAAAATATAAGGGGCTGAGGTATGGGGACAGGAGGGGTAGTTTTAGTGAGTGAGAGTCTGAGAATTGAACCAGCAAAAGGAAAGTAAAAGAGAGAGGGAGAGAGGCCATACTTACTTGGCCATTCTAGTATTTTGTGCTAGGGACCATGGTGAGCTGTTAATTGTTCAGCATTGGAGCTCTGGCAGTAAAAAAAGGCCCCATTGCTGCTGCCACTGATGAGGCATTGTTGTCTGGGAAAGTTTATCTCCAGTGTCGAGTCACAGGGAGGGCATGCTTGATGCAGGAGCGCCACAGGAGTTTGCCCTTCTAACTCAGGGGAGGAATTGAACATTGCTCTATCAATCTGAGCATTTTACAGCTCGGGCCTCCCAGCCGTGAGAAATGTGGGGGAGTGTTTATACTGCTTCTTATTGTCTGGGATCTAAAGCAAACACTCTGTATGGTTTGGGAAGAGTTAGTATGACAGAGGCCCATCCATTGGATAGGGAGTCTATCCAGCAGCCATAAGAAGGCAGACACATTGTTCACGGCTGAATGAGGTGTGTATTGCAATGCATTAAATTAAGTTTCATCTCACGGTGTGTGTATGGTACAGGAAAATGTAAAAATAACAAAACAAACAAAAAAAGGCAAGAAGTGAGGCTTTTTATGTAAAAATCATTCAGCTCATGAAACTAAAAAAATCTGTAACAACAGATCTGAGGTGGTAATCTTTGCTCAGTACAACATGAAACAAAAAAAAATCTGTCAAAATATAATTTCATATTCTAACAGAAGTTCTGTTAAAACATATGCTCTTTCCTCATCAACACTTTACTTCACACTCATTCAGCTGCTCATATTCACACCTTTAGCTTCCAAGTAAATGAAAATCTCTGCAGGTGCCAGGAATTGAGGGTTAAACACCTTAGCAATATTATATCAGCTAAAAAAAGGGAAAAAAGGGGGGAAACAACACATAATTGTCCACTTGCAACCTTTAGAATATTGATTGCTGGGTTCCTCCATCATACTGCTAGGCTTTTGCTAATTATAAACAGCTTAATATTCTCAGTATTTGGACACTTTACAAATAAATGTTTTGGGTTTTTTTTTTTTTTTTGCAAATGTTAAACTTAACCATGCAACTTGCATTTTTTCTTTCAGAGTATATACCATTTCTATCTATTTTATACTAAATTGGTGTTTGGGTGTTTAAATATCTCGCTGCCTCTACTGCAGAATTACTCACATATTAAGGCACTGGTGTGGTTCAGTTAATTGAAGGTAATTTAAAATGGCTTGAAGGCAAGCACCTCTGGCTGCAAATGTTATGACTGACGATTACTTTGGCAGTTTGACAAGACAAAATATTCTCATGAATAGATTTTCTTAATTTCTGAAATTTGTAGTTTCTGTGCTTTGTTTTTTGGGAAAAGAGTGAAAATTGTTAAAAGTTCTACTTTTGTGGATACAATAAAGGCTCAATTTAAAACATTATTTAAAGTATCCATTTACACATAGTTACATAGAGCACACTGCCATTTGCTTTGTCACTGTTATCTATGACCAAAATTACAATAATCATGACTTCACTCCAAAGGTTGTGCCCTCAACAGACATATAGAATAAGCATTAATGCACTACAAAGGACTATTTTACCATAGAGATTTGAACTCCTGAGAGGCATCTCTCTTTGAAATGTCCCCTACTGTCACCTCTGTCAATAAGTAAAAGGCTAAACAGCTACAGTATACATGACAAAGGCTCTGGCTGGCAGCAAAGGTAACCAAGGGCAGAGAGCCATTTAATATTTATGACACATGTCGAATCACTGAAATCACCTATTCATTAGTGCCTATATAGTGCTACAGCCCTGAAGAACTGGGGTAAATGGAGATGTATGTGTGGGTTTTTGATACACTTGTAATAACCATCACCAAACAAGGCCAATAACAGTTTTTATGTTATAGCCATTGTAATGATCGTCAGTCTGGGAGGCGCTTCAGCCTTAACCGCTAGAGAGGCCTGCCTGCCAAGAGTGCTAGTAATATAAATGCACTTTGAAGAATGAGGGGGTTGGCATGCTTCTGGATAGACTCCAGCTACACATCCAAAGCTTCAAAATCACAGCTGCGCTGACTCAGGCGATGATGCTTCTTACTCCTTTCTTTCTCCCTGGACTTGTCTGTAGAGTGCAGGCAGGACTTGAAAGCCTTTGTTGCATTATATACGAAGTACAAACAAATTATGCCACTACACTTAGAAATCAAATTTAACCTTCTGAAAAGGGGTTGCTTCATTTTAAAGGGCAAACCACAGATCAAATTTATTTTATATCAGTGGAATCTTGCACTGGGGGGCAGTATTGTTATGTGGGGGCATCTAGCATTGTGGATTTAGGCTATTTTTTATCATTAGAAGTCAACCAAATTCGCAATTGATCAGTCACAATGCGTAAGGACTACAGATGTGCAGATTTCAGACTGAGAAAAATTTTTTTGTGAGACGTGCCTCTAAGTAACTTTGCTAGTTTGTCCTCAGCATGCTACAGTGCGCTCATAAGCCAGTTTGATTTATTACTGTATTAATGTGGATGAAAATGGGAGAGCTGCTAGCAACAGTAGGATGTACTTAATACCTGTTCTCACCCCAACATAACAAGGCCTGCTCAGGACCCTTGAGTGTAAAACTGACAAAGGACACCCATGTGGTATAATTTTAAATATCCATGGTGGTTTGACTTAAACAAGTCCCCTTAACATGATAGACATCATTAGAACTCAGGTAAACATACCATGAAACCAAGGAAATGGTGGAGAAGCTAGCAGCAGATAAAGAGTACAACAAATTTTCTCTTAATTAAAAGGGTTTGCTACTGGAAGCAAAATCCTGATCTTTTCCTAAACCTAAAACTTTAGAAAGAGGTTTCGGTGCCCAGATAAAACAGATAACAGGTGAAGAGACACAAAACGAATGCAAAGTAAAAATGGCATTCTGCTACTGTTATTTATTATAAACCCGCAACATGGTATGGTGGACAAATACTCAGCAAGTGGGAAAATGATTCAAAGAAGTTCAACATGTTTTAAAATATGACAAGTATGGGTGCGGACCAACGAGGTGCTCATGTGGTGTTTACAGAGAATAAGCAGACAGAAAGATTTGTGAGTTGTTACTTAGTCACATCAGAACTATATGTTCCAATCCTTTAATAAGCATCCCAGTGTTGTGGAAAAAGAAGAAGAGGCTTCAGACATGAACAGCGATTTTCTAGATATCCCCCCTTTCCATTTTGCATCACTTCCATACATCAAATAAAAAATTTTTCTGACAGTTGCGGCACCTTTAGTGTTCATTCAAGTGAGTATTAAATAAATAAAACTGTTGATAAATTCATTCTATGGGCATATGTGCTAAGTTGAGAGAAAAACGTTAGACCCTGGCAGCTCTGAAAGAGCTCTGACACATTGTGGCTCCAGGCCATAGTGCAGGCGGTCTTGGTGTCAGCCAGCCTGACAACAAAGGAGAGAGCGGTTTATTCTAAGCTTGGATCCCGCCTTGCAGCCAATAGTGTTGTTTTTTTGGCCACAAAAAAATCAGTGGAAAAAACACTATTCTAGACTTTTAAGTCACTCTCTCATTCATAACAGTCATGTCTATAGTTTTGCCTCTATAGTGTGTCGACACCGCCCTCAGTTTATGCAGTGATGTCTGGTCACAGTTGGTCCATAACTTAAGACTTACACTTATCAAAAGTTATTCAGTTTCTTACCACAAGAACACAATGACACTGCAGCAAGGGTTTACTTTCATATTGGAGCTCTGTCAGTAGAGATGTACCCGAGGTCACTGATAAGAAGGATTATATATTTATTTTATTTATTTTTATGTGCATATTGCAACTCGGGACATTTCAAATCAGACCTGGAAAAAAGGAAAATGATGTACTAGAAATGAAGAAGTTGTCTTGCTACACTAAGTTGTGTTTTGGGCCAGAACATCTCACAAGCTTATCCTCTTGGGAGCATGTGAATGTGAAAAGTGATTACAGCAATGTCTCGCTATCCCTCTCAGACCTGAGCTCTTGTTTTGGGTACATTTTAAATTTAGCTATTTGGAATTAGTTGACCTGATAAGTAAAAAAAACAGACATCTAGTTGAACAGACAGTACTTTAAACAATGTGTGTCCTCATATGGGGACAGTGGATTTTTTTTTACACCACAACACAAGCCACATTGTTTAACAAAGTATAAACACTTTATTGATCAGTGAAGTTTAAGGTGCAGAAAAATTATATGTAATGTCTCCACATACGGACACAGTGTCCCGAGAGGCTAAAGTGGGCTGACATCAGACAAAAGGCAGAGTACATCAAAAACTTTCCCCAAACCAGAGGGACCAGGCATAGGATTATGGACTCAGACTTGGAGGTGCTGACTCTCATCTCACTGGCTTCACACTCAGCTACAAACCACTCTAGCATGTGCTGAAGGTCAGGTTTTGATCAAGCCAGCAGAACCACATCATCTTTATAAAGAAAAAAAAAAGATCAGGGGTGCAATTATGAGTTTTGGAGACGAAGAGGTAACTCAGTCCTTCAAACATGCTTGTCCTTGTGCCAAAGTCACTGATACAACTCTCACCCTCACTTGGTTAGATCTCAGTGAGTGGTTTCAGATGACTTGCTATGCATAGCAGTGATTTTAACTTTATCTAGCTGATACTGCTACCCTCCTGCACTGGCTACAATGCTGGGGGTCATGATGCCCATGTCCCAGCCTTTGCCCTCCACCCATCTTGCACACTAACCAACCTCAATTCCTGTCCCATGTTGTTGATTCAAACTGTGCCTGGCTGAGGTCTATGGCCAAAGGCCCAGCCACCAGATGCTCACCAGTGAGCTCCCCTTCCAGGTCTGGCTCTAGAAGGGGCCCTCTCCCAGAAGAGGACCTCTCCCAGAAGGGGGCCTGCATTACATCCCTTCCCCAGGCATTGTAATGCAAATCCTATTTGTCAGTTTTCATTTTCCTTATTTTTTAAAATCTATTTTATTATGACAAAATTTAAAACATATAAGTTTTCCAAGATTAACTACAAAAGAAAAAAATCTAGGAAGGAATGGGTCTACTCTTGACATGAAAACAGCACCTGATTAGCTTTATCACCCCTAAAAGCTGCAGGACTATTCCCAGATGGCTGTTTGGTGTGCTGCATGCAGATGAGACACATCTGAATGTCTCCTATGAGTGTCGTTGCAGCCCATAAATGTCACAGAAGTTAACAATATATGGCTGCCATGCAGAGCTGCATTAAGCAAAAAACACTGTGATTTTACTGGACAGCAGTGGTATACTGACTGTCGAAAAATTACCATTGTCATTTATTGCCAGCATCCTTGGAAATTACTGCTCTGGATTTATGCACAAAGAAAGATATATGTTTTAGTTTACATGTTTCTATGTGTATAAGATAGAGAGACGAGGATTGGGACGAGGGTGACAAGCGAAACAATGGAAGTGATAAAGTAAGTGAGAGAGAAGGAAAAAATATTAGAAAGAGTGTAGTCACTTTCTTTATGTCTTGACCTTTCTGTCTGTGTGTGGGTTTGTGTGTATGTGCCAAATTCAGTATCCCTGTGCATGTTTGAGTGTGTCAAAACAGTGCAACGCTCCCATCCAGCTCACATCGCTTCAGGTTTGTATCCCTCCAACTGCAGGTCACAAAGTGACATTGTGCTTTTATAGCTGCTCTCCATGGTGCTTCACATAAGCTCTGAAATGACTAAATCCCTCAGCCAGTGTCCCTGACCCCCAGCATTCCTGTTAGTGCTGCTGCATTCACACTCTTTGATGTGGCCCTGAACTGGAATCGGTCATCGGCCTCATTCCAGGGATTGATACCGCCTCTGCTGTTCACATGCTTACAAGTCTGCAGAGCTCGGCGGTCGGCTGGTGTCTGTCTGATAATCTCTCTGTGTCTCTCGTCTTCACTCCAGCACTGAAATGGGGGGGAAATTATAAGTGCAATAACCTTGAAACAAGATCGCCGTCTTCATACTATGTTTGAGCAAAAACTAGAGCGAAAAACTCTGCAAGTGCCACAAAATGTCAAAATGAAAATCTCCCACTGATGTACACCCACATCCTTGAAGACAAACGCAGTCATTTTACTTCATGAAGAGAAGTAACATACTGACATTACACATCCTGCAAATGAGGCATGTTGACTACAGAAAAGAAATTAAATTAGTTATATCACTTTCATAAAATCAGGTCACACTGCAAATATAAAAGAAATAAACTTTTCTCATTAAGTGTTTGTCAGTTGAGGTTGTTACTTCTTTATATTGCGTGTACATCTACGCTGTCGTCTATTCATATACAGATCTGTTCATTACCTGGTGTGTGTCCTTGGCTGAAGAGAGTGGTGCCACCTGAATAACTCATACATTTAACCACAACCGATGCTTCTAACACTGCAGCTAACAATGGTGGGTTATATAAAAACTGGAACAATAAATCATTATGTGAATAAAAAAAGCTCATTAAAGACCACTGCCATTATTGTTCTCACTCTGTTATTACATTTTTCTGTCTTTTTTTTTTTTGGCTAATTGTTGAATTTAATTACTCAGGGTCTATTCCTGTCTAATATGTTTTAATCATATTGTGATAAACTGATTATTCGTTCTAATCTTTTCTTCTTTCTGAGTCACTGTTGTAAAATTATGAATATAATTCTTAGCTTGAAAAGTTTACATATGTATTGTGAATTGTGGGTTTGCCAATAAATGCACTATATATTTTTCCACTGCTAAGAATATATCTTGTATAAGCACTGTCAACTACACTTGTCACTAAAGTGAAAACAAGACTTTTACTAATAGCACATAAAAAATAAAAAAAACCCACACACCAACTCTGCTCTACTTTAGTCTTACTTTCATGTTTTACTCCTCAACCTCAATACACAGGACCCGGTGATATTGACCTAATTTTTTGTTTGTTTGGTCAAGCCCCTTCAGCTGGCCTGGTCACGGATGACAAATGCATTATTAAACAGCAGCTAAGCCAACTCAAACTTCACATTCAGAATGAAATGGGAGCTGGGGTGAATGTAGGTGTAGCTGCTTAGCGAGCCAGCAAAGACATCTAGGAGATGATAGCTGTGGAACAACTCAAGGGTATTCTATATGAGGCACTCCCCCCACCACCCCACCCCACTCCCGAGATTTGCTCCCGACTCATGCCAGGCTGCTGTAGAGATATTGTGGGATACAAGTGCTAATGAGACGATACTCCTTATAGCCAGAAGTGTTATCTGTCGGTCATGTGGAGCTAGCTCAACATTTAGCTGTTTATATTACTATACTGTGTTATCTAAATTAGAAATGACATTATATTATGCAACAATACTTTACAGAGTGCTGGAAAAAATACTGTACTCCTCTAAAATTTGTAATCCTGCAAAAATAAAGTTCATATAGTAGCTCTCTGTGAAGCGTTTGGAATCCAGGGTTACCCTTCCTCCCTACTAATGCTCAGGTATATTTTTTTGACTATCATGGAATGGGGTTCTCCTCAATGCCACCTTTCACTAGATCCCTTACTAATTGTTTCTGTCTCCAAGGTAGCATGGCTGCTCTTTGATGTTCAAACCCCTTCCTCCTCACAAAGGAGACTGACGGCAGGAGCAGAGAGAGAGGCAGATGGGCCGCGACAGGATACTGCGAACCTGACGTCTCTCTCCCCCTTTCAAGTGCTCTGGTTCAATCAGCCCTTGCCGCACAAGCTGTTGTGGAGCACCTTTGAAATCATGGCGTCTGCACAATAGTCTTGACTGTTAATGACTTCTTGTAAGTTCCAAAGCGGCTCTGATTACACATCCTTGTGCACACGCACATGTGCCGGCAAGCTCAGACTGGAACAACAATGTCGCGCATAACCCTATGTGCACTCACACACCCTCTGTCATGCACACACACACCACTCAAACACATTAAGTGGTGTATGTGTGCTCCAAAACATGCTTCATCTCCTAGGCAACACCTTGGAAACCAGAGTGAGGACACAAGTAAACAATTAATATGATAATTAGGCTGATCAGCGAAGCTAACATATAGGAGACATGTGCATAAAATGTTCATAGGAAACTAGAGCAGCCTAGAAGAACAGCGTAAGTGTAGGCATATATCATTTTTTATGCCATTAGAAAAAAACTGATGTTTGATCATGAAACTAGGTTACAGCTTTAAAATATTAAGTATACACAGGAGGCATATGTGATTTCTGTGTACATATGCGATAACTTTTTCAAATGCATTCTGCGCTGGGTTTGATTTGGTGCCATGTTACATCTTGTTATGAGCTACCAGACTTCTTGAGCCATTTTAGAGAAGTGGTATCAAATGGTACAAGATGTCAAACATGCAGGTGTTCACCTCTAAAAATATGGCACCACAGCTAACAGCATGCCTTGAAAATACAACTAAAGTATTGGACTGCCTTGAAGGAGATGGGAAATCCAGTTCTCTCTGGAGCTGAAACTGCAAGGACTGGCCTTAATTAGGTGGTAGGCTTAGAGAAACTGGCATGTTGAAGTGTGTGTGTGTGCGTGTGTGTGTGTATGTGTGCTCATGTATGCGTGTGCATGTGTGTCTGAGCAGCAAAGAAAGACAGTACAATACTCTCCTCTGCTTAAAGTGGAAGGCTTATTACTCAAACATTCCAAAGTGTTATCTTGCCGTCAAAATCATTAGGACAGGCTTCACCTTTGCTAACACACTGTAACAAGTAAACTTTGACCCCCCGTAGTGACTGTTTTACATCTCCAAGGACATAAAAAGTGGTTGATCAGTGCCATGAACATAATGATTAAATCACCAACCATTTCTGAAATTCAGTTCCTGGAAGTAAAACTTCTACAAAGTTAAAAAAAAAACAAAAAAAACACTTCCACAGTCCAACACTAGAATTTGATCTGCTTCCAATCTACCTCACCTACTGATATCTTCTATAATTAAAATTCTCATGAATAGTAAGTCAACTGTAAGGTTATTCAGGTATGGCAAATGACTGAAATAGACATGCAATAGGAAACATGGGATATTTTTAACCCAAGACAAAAAAAAAAAGAGTCTATTTATGGGTTCACATTTATATGTTTACCGTTTCTACATCAGAACATTGTCTTGAACCTGGAGTCAAAAAAGCTGGCCTAATTTTAGTACAATTTTATTACTCAAGCCAATATTATTAATAGTGGCTGGGCAAGTTCCAATTTTTGCAGTTTGTGCTAATTGCAAATGAAGGCCAGTTAAGGTCAATGCAGGTGTGATGGTTTGAATTTAACCGGTGCATTTCACATCCTCAGCAACATTTTCTTGTTCTTGTTTGATAAGACATGCATATTCAGAGATAAAAACAAATGCTGTTAAGGTTTTTGGAGAAGAAAAGGAGAATGGAGGCAGTTTGTCAACAAAATCTCATTTATTTCGTTAATTACCACATTTACTTCGCCAATTACCATACTGACATGCCTATGTATTTTGAGTGCCATAAAGACTCACAGAGCTACATGCATCACTGTAACACATGAGCACATTTTTTTAATAGTTTTGTCAATTTGATATGTTGAAGACTTTACAGGTTCCTGTTTGCTACAAAATACTTCTCGTTCTCTTTATTGTACATATTTCTACCAGATTACACACTTTACTGTCAGAAAAATAAATGTCTTAACACAACAAGGTTAGATTATAGCTGTGATGATGAAGTGATTCTTACCAACATCCATTCACAACTCCATTCACAACTACCTTTATCAGCAGGTGTAATATGCATGCAGCTACATATGCCAGAATCAGCAGCTACCTACAGCTTGCACAAACATCTGTTACAGGGTAAATGAGAAAACCTGCATAACATGGACCCAAAGAAGAAAAAGTTCTCTAATATTTTTTGTGAAAAATCATAGGACAATTAAAGTTTTAATTTCCAAATTACTGAAAAGCCTTAGGACGCAAGGGCAATGTGTCAACAGTAATCCTTTCTCTAAATCCAACCACGGAAAGCTGTTAGGCACAACATTTACTGACATCTATCATTTACAAATTTCTAGAAGACCTGCATTAAATATTCAAGTTTTTGTAGCAACCAAACCAGACATATGGTTTGCACATCACAAGAATTCTTTAGGGTTTAGCTTAGTATTAAAAGGAACTGATATAGAGGGGTGGATCACCTTTTGTGGTATACTACACCTGACAAACCAAGAAGTCAGGGCTGGTTTTGAGGAGGTTTTAAAAACAAAGGCACAAAAATGAATGATTAAGTAATAAACACTAAATATAAAGAAACTCTACAGTCATCAAAGGAAAGCCTAGGTCAGACCCATTGAATTAAGCAGCCACCGCATGCTGTTTTCAGCAGATCTGAACCTGCAATGAACTTTTAACTTTCATGGGAATTATTTCTTTATTTGTTACATCCCCCTCCTGTTACATTTGTTATTATAGTTAAGACACAGACACACAACATACTGACTCACCTAGTAAAAAACTTCAAGATGAGTCAACAGCCGCAAGGTTTCTGGTTTTGCTTTACAGTAACTGATTTTAAAAATAAAATTAAATGTAATATAATAAAAAATAAAATAAAATAAATAGACTCACCCAGATTGTTATAACCTTAGGCTAAAAGACAGTTTTAATAAAAGGGTAATCTTAAATGTTGCTTTGACTTACAACTAAACACATAAATGACAGAAAATGCAGTAATATATGTCCTGTATTGTGATTAAACTTAAAAGTACAGATATAATATAATACAGTTTTTGTCCTTTTACTGAGCCACATATCCTGCTGAGAACTGAGGAAAAAAGTATCTTACAGTTTAATTTTTTTTGTGATTTGCTGCCTAAAAGAGGCCACCCAAACACATGCGATATCATTGGAAAGGCCAGAATGTCCTCTATTGTGCACATCAGGAATCAGTAAGGTAGCTCAAATAAGTCAAAGACAAATATCCATTACAGAGGACATAAATGAGTAGGCTGGGATGTAGTATAGCATGACAGCGAGCCATGTAAGAGTGAGTGAAATGAGAACAGTGGAGCTAATTGGAAAATGAAAAATAGATAATAAAACAGATAAACACAAATGTTCTGCACACTCCTGCCATGGACCCATGTACTGTAGTTATGGGCCCACAGTAGCATGCACACTATTGTCCTTTCCAAATTTCTGTCAACATAGCCTGTTGGCTCTCCCCAAACATCAACTTTAAAAAGTCATCCACTCTTTCCCAATTATAGTGGTGCATATGGATAAAATTCTGACACTAAAAAGATACTTTCCAGCTTCAACAGAATGTTTGGGGTGAATGGAGAATGTGAATGTGCTGGTTGACAGCACAGTAGTCTGCAGTTTTTAGAGGTGGTAAAAATACCGACATTCTTCACTTAAGTTGAAGCACAGATGCACGTGTTAAAAACTACTCTGGTAAAAGTCGAAGTGCTGATTCAACTTATTTATTCAAGAAAAGAAGTTGCCTGTACTTTTACTGGGTACAGTAAAAAAAAAGTACAGGTGTTTGTTTAAATTGTATGTTTTTAGGGAACATTTATACTCTGTATTTTTATGCAAAGGGAACTAAGCCTCTTGCTCACATGAGAATAAAAACTTTGCTTTTACTGTTTGTTGTTGCCTACATTGTAGCTGTGTGACTTTGCACACCTAATCTGATACATGAGATAAGTTGACTCATTTCAGAATCACACAACAATTTATTTTATGAACTCCAGTAGATTTTCTTTGTATACTCTGTGATCAACTGACCTATACAGCTGCTGCTCTGAGGTTTACTGCTCTTTGTGGATTTATACAAGTCAGTTCATTAAGATATAAGCAGATGTTTCTTGTTAAGTTATCTTGTCTGATTTCCATCATCTGTCCTGACAGTATGCTGTTTATGCTGTCAATATATTAGACCGTATAAAGCTGGTATAAAGGTGGAATTCAGTGAATGAATCTAAGCATCATCAGCTTTAATTTCAAATTATTGAATAGTAATAATTAAGAAAAAGAATTAAATAGATATATAATATCATGCTTTTCAGCTATTAGTGGCTCAGAGTCAAAGTAGATATTTATTAGTAAAATATTCATTTTACTTGAATCTTTCCCTTCCCTTTCCCGTCCCTCTGTGTATTTTTTTGCCACGTTAATTACACCTCCCTCACCCTTTGTTGCACTATGGCCCCCCCCTCCAGTGTAAGTAATATAAATGAATGAATGGGCTGCTGTCAGTCCTTGTAGAGCTGATTTGGAGGAGCCTTTCAAGCCTTTCCTGCAGTCTGTATAATTATTATATAATTATAATTATATGGACAAAGAAAAAAATATGAATTATATAGTTATATATTATATCGTTCCCTTTCTTTAGATTTAAATCAGCTTTATGTCTATAAGGTGTGCAGTGAGAGCCAATAACATTTTTCCAGAAATGCGTTAAACCTAAAGCACATTTTGAAAATGTAAGGAGCAGAAAGTAGAGATAAATGTGTTAAATTGTATGAAGTAAACATAAAATGTGTTAAACTTTTACTTAAGTACAGTAAAGGCTGTGTCATATTCCACTGCTGACATGGACAAACAAATGGAGATCTGACAACTGAGTAGTTATGCCTTTTCTATTTATTTTAGTCCACTTGAGGTCTGCCTGGGATGCACGTGTAGTTGACACAATTATGTAGGCATGACTGGATTGCTTAAAAATAGTCACGGTGGCCAGTGGTACTCCTCATCCTCTTAGTAGATACACCTATGCTGTCAAATCCTATGTCACCGTCTTCTCAAGTTGTCACATTTTAATAAAATTTGATCTCTGACCTTGAGGTCAAGGTACTCAGAGTTAAACTCGTCCAAGATTTTTAGTAGATGCACCTGTGGTATCAATTTCAAAATCCTAGGTGACTTCCTTCTTGAGTTATCACATTAACAAGGTTTTCACAAAATTTGACCTCTGATCTTGACCTTCAGGTCGAGGTCAGTGAGTTTCAAACTCATCTGAGATTTTCGGTAGATACATCTATACGATGCACTCAGGGGTCGGTGCATTGGTGGTTCTTGGTGTCCGGGGCTGGGCGCTCAGGTATACACCAGCTCACTCCCGGTGGCTACTTGGGGCCTGGTGCCTGTCGCTCGGTCAGGCCTCTTCCGGGGCAAAGGGGGCCCTCGAACCTCCGGCCTCGGGGCCTGCAGCTCGGTTCACTCTGGCACAGCTGGCTGCCGGCAGAGCCGGCGGGCGCGCCAGTGCAGCCCCCTCTGGCTTCTGCTCCGTGGCTACTGGGTGACCCCTCGTCTGGGGATCTCCTCAGCCCTTCCCAGGAGGGTGGCACGGATGCCCCTCCGGTGGTACTCCTTGGGCTCTCGCACTCTGGGGTCCCTGGATGTCTGGAGCCTGGATCTCCTCCATGCCTGCTTCATGCCCTGGGGGACGGGGCTATGGCCCTCCACACCCTCTAGCAGACCGTTACATGGGGAAACCTTCTGTATACAAGCGCGCTGATCCACACGGGTGTGCACATGGGTGTTCACTGTTCGTAGACATAAACTACACCTTTCTTAGCTGCTACTTCAAAGCACATTGTGCGCTGTCTGTGCTGCACAACAACATTCAATATTTAGTATTTATTGCTGTTTACACTTAGCTAGATTAACATGATGGTGTTGTGTTTAGTATGTTGCTTTGTTTTTTTTTGTTGCTTGTTTTCTATTCTTTTTCTCTCAACAGGTGATCCAGGAGATTTTTTTTTTCTCTTTGTCTTTGTAAGTGCCCTTTCTCACTGTCCCTCTTCCCTTCTGTTTTTCTTTTCCTTCCTCTCTTTCTTTCTCCCTTTCCTATCCCCCAATCATGTCTGTCTCATCTGTAACTACTGAAAATAAAATAAATAATAACAACAAAAGTTGATCAAATGGACCAATACGGCAATGCCATGATGATCCATTTGGCAAAATAAATCCATTTGGTATCCTTGTTGGTCTTCAGACAACAATTCTGACGGCTAAAGAACCAAATGGGACAGACAAAAAAAAAAAAAAAAAAAAGATACATCTATGGTATTAATTTTATACTACCACATTGCTTCATTCTTGAGTTATCTTGATATAGCGATAACACCTAGGCAACTAAGAGCACAGAACTAAGAAAATAAAAGGAATTACATGTATATCTGGTAAAACACCAGTTGAGGCAAAACAGGTAAATCGACCAGATTTCAATGACATACTTTATACAATTAAAAAAAGCCTTGTTGTTTGGCCTTTGAGTTTGCAATGATGTATCAGTATGATTTGAAGTGTTTATATTTGTGCTTTTTGCTCTGCTAACGCCATACTATACAATACTTTTAAGACTTCCATTCATTTCTAAGAAACATGTACAACTTGGATTTAAGAAATAGATTATTTTTTAAAATAACGTAATTAATAAGAGATATCTGATTTAGTGCGACACAAAACATAAGTGAAATGTGAAAGTACTGGAACTGTTTTAACTAGATATGTTACCTGGTGTTGGAAAATGGATTGAAACTCAGTCTCGTCTGGCTCTGGTATACAGTGGTTGATTAGCCTCATGACTCTTGGACAATTGTGTGCAGCCAAACGTGCTGCTTTGTCATTTATTCACATTAGCATGTGTAGCAGACAAGTAAGTGGTTGTAGATCATTGTGACTACGGCTCATGCAGTTTTTCAGATAAGTGCAAACATCTATATTTGTCAATGCACGTTCATGGACTTTATACAACCAAGTCATTTTACACGCCGTGTAAGTAAAAAGCATTCATCTTATCTCTCGGTACAATTTTAGTACCATGGATATTTACAGCAGTAGCAATGTTCTGATCTAATACTGTTAGCAGTCACCCACTATTGTATATTTTTGGTTGAACAAATAGGTTCAATGTAAAAATGAAATACTTTGCCTACTCTTGTTTCAATTATCTAGCCAGCATGTCTTCCAAAACTGTTTACAAGAAAAACCTTCATTTAAAAGAATATCAATATAAACTTACATATTTTGCTGTGTTGGAAAGACATAAGCTTATAAAGCTATCAGTGTGTATGGCTATATAGTAACAGATGAAAAAGTAAGTGTTTGTCTTAATGTCATTATTATTTATGTTTCTCACATTTTCACACAAAAATGCAGCCTTCGAATTCTGTACACAAATCATGTGGTGCAGTACAGCAAAGACAAAGAAGCATGTAAACACTTAAGTTCTCATTACATTAGAATAGTTTTCTATGTGTCTGTTTTTGCCTTGCTGATCTTTTTTAATATAATTTTTAGGTTGTTGTTTGGGTTGTGTCACAGGTTCAAGAACATTCACCAGCCAAGTCTTTAAAAACTTTCCCTGAGGGAATTGATATTGCACCCCCTACCCTTCTTCAATCTCTGTTGATATACATGAGAGCATGTGTGCATTTGGCACGGCAAAGTCTTTGATTACAAAACTGCTTTCTTCTCTGTTTTCTGTGCAGATGAATCTTTCTCGGTACTAATGACAAAATGAGGTTAACTTTGAATCTCAAAGATGATGCGTTACATCCCAGTGGACATCCTTTAGTCCTTTTTTTGTGCTACAGGAACGATGCAGACAAGCAGAAGTGATTGTATTCTGTGTCAACACGATGTGACTGCAGCCCTGCCAATGTTTGTGGCAATAGATGGACCATGCTGCCATGGGAAATCAACTCTATTAGTGTCAACACAGACGACTGAAATGGCTATTGTGAGGTAGAATTGTGCATGGTGGAAATGACTGCAAGTGCATGGGTGTCTGTCTGGATCTTTAATGTATCTTTACATGTTTCTACCTCTTTTCCTTTCTTTTCTGATGATCATTAGAATTGATGGGGTGTATCTTTAGAATGATTACAAAAAATCTGCAAATATATAGAAAACCCATTTAAGATGCCCTACCAAAACAACAAATTGGGGTAATTATTAGGGATGGGTATTGATAAGATTTTCATGATTCCGATTCCATTTTCGATTCTGTTTAACGATTCGATTCTTTATTGATTCTCTTATCGATTCTTTTTAAAAAAGGAGAACACTAAGGTCGATTAGCTTAGAACTTTGTTTTATATCTTGAACAAGATAGAAATTTAGGAGTAGCATGGCCTTACAAACCCAACAGTGAGATCTTAAGAGATCCACAGCCTACGGCTCTTCAGTGGGGTGTCACAGGGTCCCCCAGGAAAAAAAATTGTAAATGCAAAACAATAAAATAAATATTCTTCTGTAGCAATAACAATGTATAACATAAATTATTCTGTAGCAATTACACAAGAATATCCAGTAATGTCCCTGCCCACAATTAAACACATTCACTTACCGAAAATCGGGGGCATCTGCTGTGGCAAATGGGTGCAAGCCTTTTACCACAAACTTAGTCACTGCTCGGTGACATTCGTCTATCCTGGCCTGAAAGGAGACGCTAACGGTAGACTGCAGCGAGAACTGCCAGCGAGCGCCAGCCAGACTCTGTCTGTCTCTCTCATCATGGTCACCTAAATGCAGCGCACAGTAATGGCAGGTTTTGTAATAAGGCAGATCGCGCTAACATAATATGCACTGTTAGTTGATTATTTACCTGCCGCATTAACGGGAGAGGACGTGCAAACGTTACCGCTGCTGCTGGGTTGAGATTCACGAGTCCGGAGTGGAATTAAAAACACGACATTCATTTAAGGTTATCGCGTGTTTTGTGAGCAAATGCTTTTGCATATTCGTAGTGTTTCCTCCCTTAAATGAAATATCTACTTTGCAAGTATTGCAAGTTGCCCTGTTGTCATCCGTTCTCGTAAAGTATAACCAAACTTTTGAACGTTTGAGCCGCCATGTTTCCTGCCAGGTAAATGACGCTCCGCAACGTGGCGACGTCATTCGGGGCGACTGGAATCGATAAGGGAATCGTTCGCAAAAATGGCAAACAATTCCAAGGAATTGAAACAGTGGGAACCGGTTCTCAACAAGAACTGGGTTTCGATACCCATCCCTAGTAATTATTCTGCAGTATACTTACAGAAGTGCATGTGAAGCAGGCAAGATCAAAAGATAAATTCAGATTTATAAACTGTGTATAAAGTGTTAGTGGTTAGTGAACTACCATTTTGAAGTATTTGCCATTTTGATATGACTGTATACAGTAGACAGCACATTTGAAACTTTGGAGTTATCAGCTAATGATATTGCTACCTAGCTTGGTCACCTTGAGCCTCCATTTCACTCCTTATTTGCTCAGATTACTTCTCATTATTGGATGTCCAGCTATGGATCCCTACCCGGTTCTCCACGTGTTTGGTCACATACGGTGCCCTGGCTCAAGGTCCCATCCATGACCCACTCATCTCTGCAGTAATTATTCATCGTCTATATAACTACAGTCCTTATTATATATTTTTTGTCAGTCATATAAAGCTGTCACGTTAAATGTCAAATGTATGCAAACAATTGTTAACAATCTGCTAGGCAAGCCAGCATCCGGCAGTAGTGCTCTTGCATTCATTTCTATGGGGTCAAAATGACATCTAGGTATAAGTGGTCATAATTTATGTTTTTCTTTTGAACCCACACACCCCAAAATTTAGTATTTAAGGCTATTTCAGGAAAACTAATGAAAAATGAAATGACAGGTTTTCATTTTAACAGAGTTAATTTGATTTTTAAAATGCCAACTTGGGGGTTGTACAAAAGACTGCTTCCAGGGATCAGTATACACAAAAGATTAACTGAACTTGTTTTTTTGTTTTTTTTAATTGCGTTTGTAAATCTAAATGTCATTTGTTTATTTAGCGTGCAACTTTAAGTGGTATTACTACTTATTTAATGATTGTTTTGAAATTAATATACAAATTTCTCGCTTATACGTACCTTACTGTCAGTTAATAAGTCTTTCCGAAACCTACTCAGTAGGATACATAGGATATATTACTTAGCACTCCATCTTAAAGAGCAGTTTCTCTCCCATAGCAGCTGTCTTATTGCGTAAGTAGAATCCACTAGTGGTGTGTGATACTTCAAATTTTGGTATCGATCCGATACCAAGTAGATTAAGAGCAGTATTACCGATACCAATACCGATACTTTTAACCTATATAGGGAGCTTATGTAGGGGAGAGCAGTGTGTCATGATTTATTAGCCGAATCATCGTACATTTGCCATATTCTGAACACATTTTAATAAACACCAACACAACAGTGTTGTGATTTTGTCAACTACAATGGTCCCTCACTATAACGCGGTTCACCTTTCGGAGCCTCGCTGTTTCACTTATTTTTTTTGTGTGTGCAATTTTGCATGCTTTTTTTTGTGTTCTGCATTCTGATCAGCTGTAGACCATTGTCAATCAATCTCCTTCGTGCCGTGTCTCCTGTACAGTACAGAATGCGTTCAGCTTGTCAAATTTACATAAATCTTCGATCGCTCGCAGTGTGACTCTGAAGTGCTGTACTGTATGTTTGTAAGTTTTCTCCCCAACAAACACAACAATGTAGACGAAACATTTTGCACCATCAAAGGCACCTGTGGTAGCACCCAAAAGGCAGAGGAGGATGCTAACCATCGCACAAAAAGTTGGACTTCCTGACAGGCTAAAGGAGGGTAGAAGTTACTGTATTTTTCAGACCATAAGGCACATCGGATTACAAGGCGCATTAAGCGAAACAAAAAAGTCGGATAAGTCAAAGTTTACTCATTCTTCTTGCTTCCTCTACTTCCATGCCATTGATTCAATAATGTTGAATTCTCTGGCAGCTGCTCTATTCCCATGTTCTGGACCTGAAACCAGGGTTTGATCTTTGGTTTCATTCTACAATACTGGACTTATTTTTCTACGAAGGTTTAAACAAGAGAGAAAAGTGAGAAAATATTCATGCCTGTCTGATAAAAGTGTATAAAGTGTGTAGTGAGGGGTTTTACAGCCTTAAAACAGCCATAATAATTGTAAAAAAAAAAATAAAGCTGACTACTTCACGGATTTCACCTATCACGGGTTATTTTTAGAACGTAACTCCCGTGATAAAAGTGGGAACACTGTACCCACAATGTGTTTTTTACTCACAATAGTTTAGCTTTAGCTTTCTTATATATTGATACTGTGTTTTTTAGAGACCTGGAATGTAAATTTGCATGTCTTTAAAGGACTTTGGGTCAGCTTCTGTACTTTAAATGTGCTAGGCTATAAATACGTGATCTGCCGATACGTTTTTCATTTCAAAAACAAAAAACACACACACATACATACTAGGCTTGTCCAGTTGCGTTAGTATCGATCCAATGCTGATATCAGTGTTGGTATCGATACTATTGATATTTGTATTGATCTGCCCACCTCTAGAATCCAGAATGTAACATCAAATTTTGTTGCTGCTGCATTTAATTGACTTTCACTGTGTTTTTCTCTGAGACTCCATTTTATCCATGAAATCCAGTAGTAGTTGTTAGTAAATTCAATGATCGATGCATCCATTTGCTTCCGCTTATCCTTTTTCAGGGTTACGGAGGGTGCTGGAGCCTATCTCAGCTGTCTTAGGGCGAGAGGCAGGGTACACCCTGGACAGGTCGCCATTCTGTCGCAGAACTTAGTAAATTCAATGACATGCAGCAAAATGTAAGTTAATCCAGTGCAAAATACCATTCATGTTGCTGCAACAGTGTAACTGGGACTATGGGACTTGCCATGAGAATCCTTTGACTTTTTTTTTCAGAATGAAAGTTATTCAATAATAGTTGCCAGTGGTACACACTGATATATAACTCCTACTGCTTTCGTTAAGGCTGTATTTTTTAATGTGTTGTAATGCTTTGGATTTTATTTGCTTTTCACGATAAACAAGCTTTGTGGTCCAGTGGTTAACGCTGTTACCTCACTTCAAGAAGGTCCTTTGTTAAAATCCACTGCCTGTCCAGGGGTTTCTGTGTGGAGTTTGTTTTTCCATGTTTATGTGGGTTCTCTCTGGGTAACTTGGTTTCCTCCCACAATCCAAAGACATGCAGGTATTGGGGCTAGGTTAATTGGTTATTCTAAATTGCCCAAAGGTGTGAGTGTTAGCACTGTGACAGACTGACTCCCCCCCTTTGGCAGCAGGGATAAGCTTCATCCCCTCATGTCCCTGAATTGTTCTGAGGTGTTCCCATTATAGGAAGTGGATGGATGGATAAACAAGCACCTAAAATAGTAAGTAGGCATTGTCAGCATCCCTGGCTTTTTATTAACACTATTCATGTGCAGCTCAGTTTTTAAAACCTTACCATGCAACTACAGGCCATGGGCTCACGGTTTGCCAGACACCAAATATTACACTTTCAATTATAATTCTTCAGAAAAGAATCACTCTGAGGCTACAATTTCAATGCTTAGCATCACCCATTTGTTCAGTTTTCAGCATTTTTTTCTAACAAATATAATGGTAGTGACAAATCAAAAACTGTTTCATAGACAGATGTATATCAAATTAAGCTAAACAGCACAACAAGACTGCTTAAAGGGGACATGAAACCTATAAATATAAAGGCTAATTTACATCATGGATCCCTGCTCTCAAAAACTAACATAGATGTAACTCTGTCTATGAAGCTGGACTTAAGAAAAGAGTGCTTAAAGTTAAAGTTTAAAAAACATGTTTAGCGCCATCTTCTATCCGTATGGAATGTGACATCATGTGGTTGGTTGGTTAGTTGGTTGCGGATAATAGACTTACATTAGCTTATGTTAGCTAAATAGTTAGTTACAGAATCGATAACAGTTTAAGGGGATCACATTTGTATGGAAGAGGACTAGGGCCACTGGACCAACAAGCCAGAGCTTTTCCTCACCAGGCCAGGTGTACTGAGTCGTGCAATCAGCTGGTAAAGCAGATATTGGCAAGATGCGATTCGCGCCATTTTATGCAAAAAAAATATTCTCTTTTTTCCCAACACAACCAAACAGTTTACAACATCGCAGGTTACTACATGTGTATCACACCAAAAACATAATTGTTTCTTACTGAAGATGACTGGAAATCCTAACATCCATCAGCATGTCTGCAGGAAGTTAAAAATAAAATCTCCACGTTACAGTCCCCTTCACTTACAATTGGGCTTTGATTTTCCTCACTTCTAATGTGAAATAATCCAGTCAGTGAAATGATGTGAGGAAAAAAAAGTGTTGCCCATCTCTACTTCGGAGCCTCTGCTTTTTTTCTTCGGATATTAGAAAATGTTCTTCTATAGTCTAGGTTTCAAAGATATTTAGTTTATATATGTTATATAGAAGTTCATGTACTATAGTAAATGTGTACGGATGATCGCCAGTCATTCGGTCGCTGAAATTATCCATGAAACTAGCTAAAGTTAACATGTAATTCCTTGTAGCTTGTAGATTAAACAAAATTGTTTTACCTGGATATGATTATCTCTGAGTCTGAGGTACAAAACATGCCAGCGACAATTGTACAACTGATGTTGCTCCACAAGAATGAAAAAATTTCACAGCCATTCACGTCTGGCTTACAGGCCACTTCTGGTCAAAGACCCGGCCCTTCAAAGGATGCAAACTCTGAATTTGGGCACAGCCTCAGTCTCCCTTTGTCCATCGTTGTGTCCTCCTCATGTGTCCTCCTCTGTTTGTTTCCCTTGTAATCTCCAAGTTTCCTAGTTTCGTGTTCACTGTCCCTAGTTTTCTCCTCACCTGAGTTTTTTGTATTTTTGAGAATCAGCATTACAATTCTGCTACAGAGTCCTGCTATTGGGTCCTACTTTGCCTGCCACACAGCCGAACCTGACAGGTGCTTTTATTAATTCTAAATCACATAGAGAAGAATAGCATTTTATTTCTAATAGTGATAATCATGATAATTACCAGCAGTAAGTAGCAAAAATGAATCTAAGCAATCAATTATAATCTTATGAACTGCTTAGATGAAAGCCAAAAAACACACAAAAATGCTACTAAGACTGAACCAGATGTTCGTTCAATGAAAGAGACATTTTCTGAATACCAGTCTGTATTTCTATTTGATAGCTTTTGACGACCTTTGATTTAGTTCTTATGTAGACATCTTTAGGCATACAAATAGATGATTAAATAAAGCTGAAGAATATTTAATGTTCTTTGAATATTAGAGATATGTACTTTAAAAAGCTGAATGCATTAATAATTAATGACAGTCTCGGTATCAAATGTACTATAACTGATATGAGTAGGTACGTTAGAGAAGAAGTAATAGCTTTTTAAAAGAATTTCGTTGACATTTTATATCTCCTTATTATCAACAAGTCTTCAGTCCTCTGGCCCAAAATGCCATTTTGTTACAAAACTATTGAAAACACATAAAAATGATTGCATTTTCCCTACATTAGAATTAATATATATTAAAAAAAACCCCACCAGAAATGATTTCTGTACCCAGTTGTTTTAGGGCTATGTTAGGTCTATAGTTATATGATGAATATAGGCTTAAAGTGCAGACCATTAGCAAAAATGTTGCACAATGGAGCAAAACCCATTTTCTTTTTCTTGCTGTATTTGGCTGAATCTGAACAGAGAGCACAGTTCTGTATAGTTCAGAAATGCATGTATAATATATATATATATATATATATATATATATATATATATATATATATATATATGTGTGTGTGTGTGTGTGTGTGTGTGTGTGTGTGTGTGTGTGTTGTATAATATATACTATATTAGTAAGCAATTGGGTACAAAAGGTCCGCAACACAGTAAAGCGAACATAGTAAAGGCAATCACCAATGAAACTATCCTGCAAAGCTGTGGCTGTCACAGAACACATTTCTGAGCTGTGCATTGTTGATTAAAGTATCGTTACCAGAGAGGCAAAAGATGATGAAAGTAAAGCTTATGAATAGATATTCAAATGAAGGTAATGTAATGATGAAAAAAAGGCAATAGTTTCACAGTAAGCCTTCATATTATGTTTGTTTTTGAGTTGGGTAGTTATTTGATTTGTTAAATGTGAATTGGATTGTTATTAAGCTGTCTTATTAATGGTCTATAAAAGTCTGGAAGATTCAAAGCCAGGATCTAGTGTGTGAAGAAAAAACATTACATAACACTGTATTTCAGCTTCACTTGTGAAGGTCAAGATTTAAAAGACCCACTGCTTACACCTTTGAACTTAACTAGTTTCAGCTGGCCTGGGTAATCCAAATGAAAATCTACACATGGTTTGTAGGTACTGAAGTACAAAGCCAGTTCATTGTTACAGCAATGTTTGTGGTTTGCTTAGTGAGAAAACTATGCGTTAAACATTTGTGTACTGTTAAACATTAGTTAAGCACAAGAATGTTCAAGAAAGATTAATGAAATGGCAATGAGATGTTGTGGGACCATCAAAGGAAAAAAGACAATAATAATAATAATAATAATACTGTCTGTACTACTAGGGGGCAGTAGTGAGTCACTTTAAAGGTTTAAAGTCAACAAAAAACATAAAAAGAGCAAAAGGGAAAGTAACCTCTTATAATATGAGAGGTAATAAAATGGTGAAATAACCTAAAACTTGGTCAAAGCCAACATCCCCAAAAAGAATTTGACAGAGCAAAACAAGAACAACCAATGATCAAATGACTTGATATATGACTTGGACAGGCAACCAACTTTGACAGGACAGCATTTAGCTCAAGTCACTTTGGTCTTCTCTTGAAAAAAACAAAACAAAATGAATCACCACTTTTTAGTTTCAGAGACATGAGGGATACTTCTGATCTGCATAGGCCTATCTGCATAGCATCCTCATCAGTCTTGCTGGTTGCAGAAGCACTAAACTATTGAATTCTGAATACTTAAATTGTTACTTGAAGTATATTAGTAAAACTGAGGAGGCACGGTGAGTATTGCTGACACTGGATAACATGATGAAAAGAAGTAAAACATTTTCTCCACAAACATAAAATGTCCATTTTACTTGCTGTTAATGCCACTGAGTTACTTGAGGTTAACTTAAGGTAGCAGAGTCTTTAGCAACACATTTTTGAACACTTAACCTTCTGTAGTGTCACACACACAGGGTTCAGTTGCATTGCGTTCTGGTTCCGATGAAGCTGCTGAAGCTGATCACACGATAATGCTGGTGATTCCACCAGAAATGCTGAGGGTGTTTTGACTGTCCCAGAAGCATCACAAAAAGCATAAAAACAACATTATAACTATTTTTCAGTGAGCCTCTGTCATAGCATTAGATAGTCAGACACAGAAACAGCACACGAAATCTGGCTAATTGAAAGACATGATAAGAGCCAGAGGGTAAAGCGGGACAGCATTCCAGCATTACATTTTGGCACATTCAGTCAATGAGTAAATAAATCTGAAAGGCAGTTTAATACAAAATAATATCAAGTAAGTTAGTTTTTCATATGCTCCAGCCTGGCACTTCTTGTAGCTGATTCCACAGAGACAGTTAAGATATTTGTTTTCCTTCTTATCCTTTTCATGTGTTCATGCTGCAAATATCAGTAAAATTGCAATTGTGGTACTTCAGCATCTAGCTAGTTCTCCAAAAGTTGATTCTGTTCGTCCAGAAAACGCTACGTCCGGATGAACAGAATCAACTTTTGGAGATTTACTTACCTGGATGATTGAGAATGCATCAAGACCAATCTAGCTAGTTCTACCAAAGAGGAGTGAACATAAACTGTGGCAAATGAGAAAGAGTGGGAACTTTACAAATACTATCTCAGTTTCTGTACTTCCCAGGGAGAAAAATGAAAAATATAATATGGACAAAAGATTTAAGAAAAAAAAGAGACAGGCGAGGAAGAGGAGAGATTATATTCAAAAGTGATTATTTTCTCTGTATTATTGTAGGGTCTTTACCTTACAATATAAAGCACCTTGACTTTTTGTGATTTGGTGCTTAATAAAATTGAATTGAATTGAAAGGTATCACTGCTCTGCCCATGACGCTGGATAAACTGGAAATAGGACTCTTAGAATTCTCTCTTGTAATTCATGTTAGTGAAATAGTACGTCTGTACACGATGTGTTTTCAGGTCATTTTATTTTGTAAAATGAATCGTCAACAAATGAAATCGAAGTTTTGTGTTATTCAAAGGTTATATAAAGTTTATAAGTAAGGCTAGTTTTAAATATGATATACTTTTTCACCTTTATAAATTTTGCAACAGCAAAGGTAAGTGCTTGAGGTATAAATTCTAGAGGAAACAAAATTTTTAAAACCTTATTTGTGGGCAGTTTTTTACAGATTTGATTGGATTTCCCCATGATACCCCAAATCCCACTTTAACCCCTGCTAAGGACAACGCAAAACCACGTATATACAATACGACTTCACAGATTCCCAACCAGTATGTTCTCAGGGTTAGAATTATTATGTCATCACGGTACTAGTCAACACTGAATTTGACCCAAATACGTTAAAGTATTTCACGACCCCAGCATCACCAGCATCGGTGGTATTTGCAGCAATTATTTAGAGAAACCCCACAGGAAGAACCATCTGTAGCTGATTTCAATTTCTACACACACACGGGGGGATGTGTGCCTCAAAATCTTTAATTGAGATGGATTGGGTCATCCAATTAACCCTAACACACTTGGTTGTCCTTTGTGCATTTCAAGCCTTTGCTTTGGGGCATTGTCACAAATCTTTAAGTCAACACAGAACCACACCTGTCCTTACTGTTTTTATAAAGTTTAATTGGGTTGAGCTCTTCCTCAGTCTAAAGACCACCAGCACCTCCACCCTCCCCTGCGTGCATGTCACAGAAGACAGTTTTTTTCTACTCTATCTTTTCACAGTGTTGTCATCAGAAAGCCTGCATTAAAATGTAAAGGTATATTATAACAAGGAAACACTGTTATTTGAATCACATTTATCTGCACAGAGATGTACAAGAAGGTCAGGTTCAAGTTTATACTTTTATTTGCTGATTTTAAATAAAAGATTTTATCAGCGTTATCCGTGATGCACAACAAGATTACGATGTGCTGTTGATTTATTATGTGCAGCGGTTTATATTCTCATCTTGTCTAATGTGAAGTTAATGAAATTCAGGTTTATGTTTGGGTCAGATGTCCTGTGCAGATATATGTTTTTGTTTTTTAAATGTAGCATGCAAATTATTCCTTAACAGACCTCATTCTTAAATCTGAGCAGGCTCAATTTTACTGCTAACAAGCTAAAGAAAAAAAGGCCTTTACCCTGACCTGAAAATTCTTAACAATTGAGCAGCAAGCAATTGTCTCAGGAGATTCATTGGAGTGAATGGCAGCATGTAAATAAAACAAAACCCAAGAAAAAAAATAACCACTCTAAAAAAAAAGAAAGAAGAAGAAGTCTGAATTAAATTTAAAGTCATCACGTATCCCTTTTGCTTGAATTATAGATAATAAGACCTGCCATATTTAATTGTTTAGGGGAAGTAGAGCAGGCTCATCTTTTGGGGCAATTTAATTTGAAACGCAGTTCTTCAAGGCAGGGAGAGCAGCCAGAAGTCATGCAGAGAAAATGGTCTTAATTGTTTAATCCATATCAGTTAAACACCATATGGGAGAAATTACAGGTGCTGTGTGGCGGGATAAACACTACAACCAAACAAATGTCTATGGGGCAGTCTACACTAGTTTGTGTCTTTTAAGATCAATTTGTCTCAGCTCTTCCCCCTTAGACCAGCTAATATTACAGTATGTGCATGAATTAAAGCAAAACATTCCAGCTTTAAAGCCTCTGCTAACTGCTCAAAGTTATTTTAAAAGAACCTTTCAAGGGGACTATCCAAAAAACATGTTGTTTGGCTTTGCTATTATTTTATCAAAGTCTCCAAAATAACATGCATGGAAAGTAGCCAGGATATTAAGTTCAATTTTTAACAGCAACTTGTGTTAGAAAACATTAAAAAGTATTAAATAATAGATCAGTACTATTCTAGTTACTTTCTAAGCTTTAACTGAAATTGCTTTATTAAAAAAAAACAAAAAAAAAAACCATATTACAGGATACTACTGGGACTTCAGTGACATCAGTGGGAAATCAGTGGTAGCTTTCAGTAGACATTTATTCCTTAAACACAATTAATTTTTCAATTGGTATTTTATTTTATTTTATTTTTTTTAATGTAATTCTTTGTGGAAGTGTGTGCGTGTCAGTGTGTGTTGTAAGGGCGGGGGTTACTTGTCTTATGGACGGGTCGCAATTACCATACAATTAATCAAATTATAATTAAAGTCAGTGGTTTAATTGTAACACAAAACCTCAATTTCCTAAAGGAATTAGATCAATGTCATTTTATAGTAGATGAAGTATCTCAATAATGTACTCTGTGAAACTCCTAGGGTCCTAGACGCTGGTCATTTTCCTTTTTTATAATTCAGTAGATTCTGTCTCTCTATGTATATTTGCATGTCATATATACTTTGTTGCTAGTGCTTCAGTGATCTGGAAACAGTTTGTTTGCTACTCAATGTCCTTCCTTTGTGTGAGCATCTCTTCAAGAAGAAGAAGAAGAAGTTGCAAGAATAAAATAAGCATGAATGTGTGAATAGGGACAATAACTCTCTGGGAACTGGGCTCGAATACTGTCTGCTGGTGGACTGCTGAAAAAGGAATGGTTTCAAATAGGGGAACTTTCACCATCTATGATAAAAGGGCAAACAAAAAGTATACAACAACAAGCATAGTCTTGGGAAATTATCCTGCTGAGGGGTGTTGAAGGAATATGTCAGAATGTAAGCATGATGTGGTTTTATGTCAGTGTATTTGACAAGTGATCATAACAGCAAAAAAACAAAAACATCCTCATAGACTAAGCCCACATGTTTCCACCATGTGCACTATGATTTGAAGTCATGTTCGCATGGATATGGTTCATACTTGGGTACTTTTAGTCATTTTACATTCGGTTGAATGAAAATAACAGACACAATTTTAAACAATAAATTTTAAGCACATGGCTTTCACAAACAATGCTAGTTACTGGCACTGATGTATATACTATATATGAGAATATTAAACTGAATAATAATGATTGCTTGGCTTACTTTGCTTTTTTTCTTCTTTAACCAAACAGAATTATATCCTTGCTAATTTTTTTTCCTCCTCAAAATGGGTTTTTGCTTTACACTGGCAATCCTGCAAAGGTCAGAGGCATCAAGAAAATAGAAGGAATGAGCCAAGAGGATTTCAAGTTGTATTAATGAGGACCCTCTTGGCCAGCACTCGTCTTAGAGGTCATGCCATCACCTAAAATGATAAAGATTTATTGTGGGGAGGCAAGGCTGGTCAAAGCGTTCTCTTATCTTGTGGCTCTGCCTTTTACAGCAACAACCACTGTCAAGAGTCTCACATGGATGAAAGACTTGGCTACTCTCCATCACTGTTGCAAACCTCCAGAAATATTCCAGCATTGGTAAATAATTCATCCCCTATATTTTGTACCCTTTGAGAATTTTTGAGGAGGTGCGAGTACATTATGCTACGCTCCCTACACTTGGAGACCCTAATCAAAAAAGGTGGCACATAAAAAGTTAGCCGGGGGTTGAGATTATATCAGGGTCACGTTGAAAGATTTGCTGTTTTACATATGAAAATATGTTCTGTTCGTATCGGCTTCATGTATTAAAATGAAAAGCTGAACTATGACACAAAAATGTATGCTTAAAAATAAGAACTCTGATCTTAAAGCCTACTTTGTGTACACATTTAACATCACAACATGACCTAAAAAAGTATGGGAAGAGACCTTAAGCACTGAGTTAATATCAAATATGTACTGATATGAAATATTTGCAGAATGATATATATATATATATATTTTTTTTTTTTGAGCCATCATAAATGCAATTTTCTGGATAAAACATGATTAGTTTTTAATTTTGAGCATCCTACAATGAGTATGAAATTACAATTTTAGTATTGGAGTTTAAATACACACTGTAAGCTCCAAACTATGCATGGTGGAGCAACCGTGGCCCTGACAGTTGATATACCGGCCATGAATTTCTGTCATTCAGCTGGAAGCTATTTCATAGATGGTTTTGTATGCTACAGAATTTTACAAGAAACTGCTTTGGAGAGAAATGCTTAGCCATTAGGTTTGCTATAACATCAACCACAAGGAAAATGAACCAGGCAGATATGATCACAAAACTACTTGTGGTGGCCGCCGTTTTATTTAGTGTAGAAATAGGTTGAATTAGTGAGTGCTTCCTTTTTCTTTGGAATTCAGTAGTTTTGTTGTTTTGGATAAACAGTAGAAACAGTTAACTTAGCATTTAGAAACTTGCTGTTGGACTTTATCATAACCTTGGACACAATAAGGTGTGTTTATATTATTCACTTATATGTGATGTAGAGACAAGCCCAAAGGCTTTCCCACAACTAATCTATTTAAAACAATATTAATGTTCAGCCTTTCTTACTGTACATCTTAAAAAAGGTAAATATTCTTGTAGGACAGACAAAATTCTCTACGGACAAAATCAAAATATCAAACGTCTTAATAATTATATGATCGTCTCTGCTTTTCCCATGAGATACTTTCAATTATGGTTTTGAATGAAGGATTCCATTCAAGTGACACTGTTGCTTTTTAATAATTGAACTGCTCTTCAGAAAAGACTTTGGTCAACAAGGGAGGCTCTAGAAACCACATAAAACAAACCAAAAAGGATTTTTTTCTCCCCCTCACACTGATGCCAGTAATGAGTAGGCCTCATGACTCAAAACGATATTTGGCTCTAACATCTTTGTTGTGTCTTCTTACTCCCCAACTCTATTTGTATTGGAAATAGAGTTCAGAAGCAACGAACAGCCATTGCAGGCCACACCACCCGCTAAATGTTTAACTTTCCTAAAGGAGTCATTCAAAACAAGAACAGGAACTTGTCTATTGGGAAATACCTCCGGATTAGGGGGGCTGAAAGATTGAAAAAGTAATTTGAAAAATAATGGGCTTTTTAATGACTAAACCTATGGGACACCCAGATGTGCTCTTTGTTAATTTTCACTAGTGTAATGTAAAATTCCAACTGCTTAATTACTCTAGGACACACAAAGCAACTGGTTTTTAACAAAGCAATTATGGGAACAGCTTCCACTACATTGCACTGCAGCTTCCATTCTCCACCAGCTCTTTCCTTGATGAACCCCTACTTTTTTGGTACAAAGTTATCAAGCTTTTCATGTTTTAAGCAATGCCATTTTTTTTTTCCTTCTTTGCTCTTGAGGCCTTAGATCATTTTAATATGGCCTAATTCTCTATCAGAATAAAGTAATTTAATACGTGTTTCATAAATAATACCATATTTATCACTGTGTCCAGCTTTCCTCAACTTTCCTGTGGTGTATGTTACATTTTGAAATTATTTGTCGATTTTCAGAACATATTGAAAAAAAATCTTAATAAAATAACTAATAAATTTTCTATACATTACTGTGCTTAAACCACCCCTAATTTCATTATATTTTCCTAACTAACGTAGCTTTGTAGAAATGCAAACATACATAGGAATACATTATAAGTATAAAAAGGAAAAACATTTTGTAGAATTCTTACCAAGCTGGAAAGTCAATATTTTACTGCATTTGCAGTGTTTGGGATTGTTCAAAATGAATCGGATGCTTTCCAAATTGTATTGCGTAGTTTATCAAAATCTGATGGCACTTTTATGCTTTCATCACAACATCATGGGCTGAAATGTTGCTCCAAGCCATGACAGACCCTCCACTGTGTTTTACAGATAGCTATAGACACTCATTACTGTACCTCTTTTTTTCACGTTCTATGCACATATTGATGACAATTTAGATTCATTACTCCATAAGACCTGTTGCCACTGATTTTCAGTGAAGTTCTCATGTCATTTGGCATACCACAGCCTTTTCTCCCCATGCCCCTTCCTTAAGAAGGGTTTCTTGGCAGCCACCCTTCCACTGAAAACATCAATGCTTTAGTAAAAAAGTAGCTAGATCAGCTGGATGCCGAGATCCAGAGCTCTGAGCTCATGTATTAGGTTTTGATTGTTTTTTTTACTATTACGTAAGGACATGACTTTCAGATACTGCTTATCACCTGAAAATATCTCAACCCATGGAGGCAAAATAGAAAGAAGTTGAGCTTTTTTGCCACTTCTGTGGTCTCTCTTGCTTCAAGAATACAATATTAATAAATGTCTTTTGACTTTTTTTTAATAGATCAATAAAGAAAACTCTACCCATGCAGCATTAACCGCCCCACCCCCAACCAATCCCCTTAGGGAGTAGCTGAGGAACAGCTGTTGGTAAATATCATTATAATAGTGCATGCTTTATTGTTTCTTTAATGGTGAAACATCAGATGTCCTGGCTCAAAACGCATTAACATTTAGAACAATCAATATAAGTTGTACATTTTACGAGAGACATTTTCAAGCTGATAGAGGAACTTGCGAGGATGCCTGAGGTGTCATTCATTAAGGGACGCTGTAAAGATCACTGTGATTTGTTAGCTTTTGAAGGGAATGTGATCTTTCTATAGACTTATCATGTTTTTTAAATCAGGCTTTCATTACTTGGGGTAGCATATACAATGTAGAAGAGTAGATGAAGGGCATTTTATGCAAACGCATCGACAAAGTCAAAGTCTCCTGAGTTTGTGTTTGTTATAAAGTTATAGTATTTAGAAATTCATACGCTGAACAATCAAGAGGCAGTAGATTTATATTCAAATAGCAGCAGCATCAATGAAATTAAAATTAAATTACCATCCCTTTGTTTTACATCAATAGGAATGTCAGTGTAACCTTTTTAATAAATTATAGTAAAAGGTGCAGCACTTTCAGTGACAGATCATTGCATTTTCATTTTTTTCTGTATCTAATTTCCATTTGTAAAAATACAATATGTTCACCCAGTTCCCCAGAACATAAAAGTAATAGAAGGCACAAAAGAGAGAGAAAAAAAAGATTCAACCCACCTCAACTCCAGACCAATTTCAAAAATTAAAATTGTGCCTTTGAGGTGCAAATGCTCAAACAATATTCTTCATGTTGGATCTAAATTGCTAATGTACACACTATATAAGCCCTGTGTGTCCCTTTCAAGACCGAGTATCTTGGAGACACGAATCTGATGGCGCTGGTGTTGATCAAAGGGCCCGGCTATGTCACTCGCCTCCCCAGAGATGGAGGACACATTTAGATGCATTGAAACATTTCCTTTTCTTGTGGAATGTTTATATTGTTTAATAACTGCCACTTTGTGCTCCCACCAGAAAATCAAGGATAGAGAAACGATAAAGAGGATCTGAATAAATCATTAAAAAATATATAGAAAATGTACCTTAGCAACAATATTCAAATAATTATTTGCATTATACTGGAAACATAAACAGAACACGCTGCAGACGGAAACAGAAAAAAATCTATTTTCATGCACAGAAACAATCGTTTGAAATTCCGTAAGTGTTTCTATGACAGCAAACTACTCCTTTTGATCCCATACAGGGTAGCACCTTGATAGACCAACTATATGGATTAATAGCACTAGTTACAACACAGCCTTAGGCCCCCTATATCTACGTTAATAGAGCCTATCCATTCCTGTCAGCTACTGGGGACTGATGGAATTGCAGGGGTGGCAGTGTATCCACACAGCAAATCATAGTCATCAGATATCGGGTGAGCTTTGTGACTGCAATTGACACGTAAAATGAAATTTATTGCGCCGAGCTCTATCATACAAATTTTGATAATTTTTGACTGAAAGGGGCTCTCACACCCTTTGTTTCTCACCGTCTGTTATGCTCCAGAAAAATGGAAGTACTTCTCTGTGCAGGTTGCTTGTCTTCATTTTCAGTTAGATGGCCAGCACACACACACATGCACACACACACGCCTTTTGAAGTCCAATCTGCCTGAACGAAGCATTTGTCTCAATGTGCCATTTTTACAAGAACAAGGACTGAGGACAAAGAAAACCTGTGTTCCTGTCATAATCTATCATGCCACAACTGTATACCCTTACAATACAATGTCTTAAGAAAGAAAAGCTGTAAACAACATGAGGCTTAACAGTGATTAACAGCTTCTTCAGCCGCACATATTTTGGCTTGAGCCAGAGGTGGAGAGCTTGCTTTGTACTCTGCATGCCAGGTGGCAATCTGGGCATTTACGTTTTAGCTTGACTTAACTTTTGGAACAATATAATTGTCCGTCACAATCCAGATGATGCTATTTTCTATTCTAGTTCTGCGTTCAAATTTGTATGATTGGAACAGCTTCAGTCAAAAGCTAACAGTATGTACATTTAGATATGGGTGCTTGGCTTTCACCTTCTGTTAGCAGGAAAGAAAACCTGAACGGCGCGTTTGAGTTACATGCTACTATATCAATCACATGACTCCATTCAACACTGATAAGCACAATATTTGTGCATCAAAACTTTCATTTACATGCATTTGATTATTATGACGGTTACTGAGAGTCAGTTGTTTTTGTTTTCTGATGATAAGATGAGTCAGTGTTAATAGAGTTACTGTTATCATTTTGGGGGTTCCTTGCAAGTAATATGAACAATGTGACAATTTTGATCACGGTAAACTAGCTAACTGTGCAAACTGTATCTACAAAAATCCCAATTAAACAGAAACACTTCATTGCTGTTACTGTGTAACATCTTGACAGAAAAAAGAAGGACACCTTGAAAGAAAAAAGCTGAAGACAATATTCACTTCTGTCAAGTTGCATATTTCTCCCTCTACAGCTAATAATGACAAGGTTGCTCTTTGATGCAGGCAAGACAGTTTTTCATTTTCTACTGCCTTCAAATTCGAGGTATTTAATCCTCACTGGAAATGCCAAGCTTTGAGGATGTTACCCCAACTGTTCTTCAGAGTTCAGTGCCTCAGGAGAGCAGAGCAAATATGAAAAACAAAGTGTTAGAAATTATTTCCTTCTTGTTGTTATGGGTTCAGCTCTTGTTTTCTCAAAAGTTGGAAGCTGGGGCTTCTGCTCACCTCGCAGTGTGAACGTGACTCACATCCACAGCTGGGTGTGAGGAGAATCTAGAATGAGGAGGACCTTCACCCTCTCCGTTGACTGGGGAGGTGCACAGTCAGGGGAAAAGTGTAAGCACGCCAGTGGGTCGCCATCACATATGTTCATACTCCCACATGCACACAAACAGCTGGTATGTGTGCGCTAACATTCACACATCCGCTCACCAAAAGACAAAACAGACAAATATCAACTCCTGGACATCGGCAAAGCACAGCAGCCGCAAGAATGGCAAACAGTAGAGGAGAGACTTGCACAAGCCCTTTCACATGCATTCTCCCAAAAAAGCATGCATGCAGCATTTATTCCACAACAGTCTTATCTACTTCTGAACAATAGTGCACTTTCTCTGTGTGACAAACTTGAGGTTTCCTGCATAGTGTATGAGTACTTAAGAGGCTGAGGGTACAGTGACTGTGAGGATTATCCCAGTACACTGAGAAATGTTTCAAGGCCCTTCCTGAAAATGCCATTCATGTTAAAAGCACGTTAAAAGCCTTACTTCAGCTTGAAGAGCCATGTGCACGACAGTTCAGAATTAACAAAGAGAAAATGTGTTTTCAAGACTTTCCATGAGCCTTACATCCAACGATACAACTTATGATAGCTACCACAATCTTTGCCTCATAGCCAAATTTTGTGTATAATGATCATTTGAAATGAGATCAGTCAGTCTTGTATACCCACTCTAATGGCAAATAAGTCTCTGATTTAAGAGTTGTAATTGGTTTCCACTAGGACACAATGTCAGTTTTCTATTCCCAAGTAGCCTGTGTGTACAGTTTCAGGACATGGCTTCTTGTCACAAGTGCAGGCTTGACTGGACAGGGAAGACGATATCCACTGGAGACACAGCAGTTCTTCTGGCACGGCTCTCTGTCTGTAATGGCCTCCATTCACAGGCTCTTCATGAAAGGTTTTACATGGGAACTCCAAAGGCTAATTGGCCCATGGAGATCAGGCTTATTGTTAGTTCTGCATGGCTTCCAGCAGCCATGGCTGCCATATGAGTGCCTAATCACCACAGGGCTCCACACCTGACTAAACAAAAGAACGTTTTTCTTAATTCTTAAAAAAAAGTGTCTCTCATCCCTTTATCTTTCCTCTTCTTGCCCCACCTACTTTCTCCCCTTCCCCTGTCTCTTATGTCTAAGGTTATATAACAGGTCAGGAATTACTGTATTAATACCTATGGATTTATTTTTAATTAAACCCACACTATGCATGAATGCTTATATCAATCATGAAATGACTTCGCTAAAAGCCCCAGAGGTCAAAGCTGCTCGTGCACTATGAGAATTGTTAGCACATGAAAACTTTAAAATCAGTTAGTCCTTACTAAGAAACAGAGAAAGTTTTTGTCAACAAAAGATGTCAATCGCCTGTATTTTTATCTTTGCTGTTACAAAATAGTTGTACCAGTGGATTGCAGACAGAACTCCCTTATTTCTGTTATACAGAGTTGCATTACCTCTCATCATCTTAGTTGAAACATGATGGTTGTTGAAACTGTTTTTCCTACCCTCAGAATCAGACTTGAGTCAAAAACAGTGAAATTCCTTAGAGGTTTAAATTTAAATCCCTGAATGCATAAACGCATAACATGCATAAATATCGAAGGTTTTCAAAAATGTCATTGAGCTTTAATATCCTTGTCTGTCATTTTGATTTGAATACACACCTGATTGCTCCAGGCTGATAAAGCATTAAAGTGCCACGGGGCTCGCATTGTAAAGACACTTAAGCCTGCATGAGCTCTGTTTCTGAATTGGATAGAAGGGTGTTTTGTGTGCTGACGTGCCATTAGAATATTTAAAATTCCTGGCATTTTAAAGGGTAAAAATGAACTTTTTTTAATATTGTGAACCACTGTTGGTTGAACTACCTTAATACATGTGAAGATAGAGTATATAAAGGGAAGCATATGATCTGATTTTTGATCTGATTAATGTTGGTAAACTACATGCAAGAAGTACTGGTGTTGGCACTACCATGTGAATGAGGATCCTTACTAATTAATAAGACCTTCGTTGTTTTCATACTGAATGTTAGTAGATTATAAGACATGCAAGAGACAGGAGTCTTCCTGAGCAGTTAAATAGCTCATTATAATATGAGGCTCCACTTAGAAAGGATACAGACATCCTACAGGGAAAGGCATGTTTAGTCCATCTTTAAGTATTGATGACTCACTCACTAACACCATTGATCCATGTATAATTCAATCAGGACTCCTCTGATATTTAATCATTAATTATTCCCAGTGTTCCTTACAAGAAAATCTTAAAGGTGACAAGTAGCAGATAATAGGTAGTTTCTGACAGTTTTTTTTCTCAAACTAATGGGAGAGGGAATTAAAATTTCTGTTTTTTGTTGCTTGCGAAAGGGGAGTAATAAGATATCTTTTTTCACAGGATTTTTTTTAGTCCTCATTTTGTAAGATGTTTTAGGACAAGACATTATGCTGGTAGAGAAAATGTGAAGGTATAAAAATTCTCCTCATCCTTTTCCATCTCTGTTTGATCTTATGCTTGTTGGCTTGACTTTTATTAACAGCAGCTGTAGCACTGCTGTGTGGCTTGCTATGAGCAGCCGGGGATTGCAGTTTAAATGAAGACTGTAGGACAGAGAATAGACAGTGAATGGTCAAAACCACCATAGTCTGTGTGCCTCAATTAGATTCAGTCAGACATACAAAAATGAAAAAAAACCAAACAGTATGAGACATTCCTCCGCTTTGCTAAGCACAGCTGCCCTGGAAGAAATAATCAGGTGCGGTTGTATAACTCTAGCATCTAAAATAATTGAATAATGTGGAGATTAATACACAATACTACTTACATTTTTTTTCCACAAAAAAAGAATTTTTTTTTTAAGAAGACCTAGTACTGAATACTCATCAAGTCCAAATAATTAGTGACCTAATTGGTTTTACTGAACAATAGTGCCAGAAAATTACTTGAACTTGATTTAATGGGAATCTTTAATGAACGACAAAGGGGATTAGTGCAGTTCAAAAACAATGCCTTAAAAATTGTATTAAGAAGTGGTTTTTCATCTTAATTGTGCAGTTATATTAATGAGTGCAATGGGTAACCTACATAGAGTGGAGAACAACACTTTTTGGGGGTTTTCAGAAAATGAGTGTAGTGCTCTCAATAACATTAGTGGCTATATTTTGAAGAAAAATCAATCAATATTGTTATCCTAAACAAAATCAAACTATATTACAGTAGTAACTTTAGTATGCACATGCTGTTGCACTATTAGTGTACTCGCTTTTTGAAGAAGATTCAATTTCACAAATTATGAAGAAGTACAAAAAATGATGATCGATAAACAGAAAAGCTGAAAATATCTTTAAGTGCTGAACACAACATAGGCTTCTTACACAACGCAAGAAGTACATAGCAGCTTGAAAAACAGGTCAAAACACTATTTATACATTTTCACAATAGTCTGATGCCAAACCAACATGGTGTATTATCAGTTGTGTTTGCCCAGTGCTAAGTACACAGCCAGTGGTCTATCTGATGGGAGCGCATATTCAGTGATTAACTGATCTACCACTGCTGGTGCCCATTTCCTCACAGATGAAAAAGCCTGTTAAACCTATTTCCTCCTTTTAGATAGAATGAAAAATTGTCACTTTTAATAGATAGGCCTATTTTAATCTCCCATATTAATACTTTAGTATGCAGGATATTATTGTTCTATACCAATGACTATAATTAGTTTTGTTTAATAATCTCTGTCAATCCTGAAATTGCTCACTTGCTTGGTTCCACATCTTGCTGGAAAGATCATTAATTTTGGAATCTTTATAGCAAAAGGAGACAAAGGTTGACCATGAATAGGTAACATGCTGAACTTCAAGTAATATTCTAGACATTGAATATGGAGCAAACAGATTAGCTGCATCATCATTTTACTTGTTTATTAATTTTTTCATGTTATACTTGGCATCCTTAAATGCCAGGCTGTTCAGTATGTTTGTCCTTTTTTAAAGTCTGTGCATTAAGAAAAAGAAACTGAAAAGTAAACAAAAAGACTAAAGTTAGTGTTAGTGGGTTGTCTGAATTCCTTTTGTTGTATGTGATCTATATATCTCAATTCAGTTAGTCTTCAGTGGGGAAAAGCCACAGACTGAAAAAGAAAAGCAAACTTTTTGGATTTGCTCATTTTATTTTTGCTCTTTTGAATCTGCTCATTTTATCATGCATGAATAGTCAGCTGACTGAAACGATAAAGGTTACCGTGTTCATGACCTAAAAAGAAAAAGGTTCACAAATATTTTGAGACGTTATGCAGCTTGTAAGCTCAACTTTATAACTTATGACACTGTCAATCTTTATTTTTAATAATAACATCCAGTCCACATTTGTTTTTTTTTGTTTTTTTTCACTTCCGGCGCCCCCCGTGTGCGGCAGCCTGTTACAGCAGCTCTGCTCATTCCGAGTTTCTTTCTTTCTTATCTTTTCTTCTCGTAATTTTTCTATAACTAACGTATTAGTAATTAGACTCTGCAACCATGTTCTACCGTTTTGTGCTAGTTCTGGTCGTTTTTCTTAGTTTTTTTCTACTTTTTTCACCCGTGTGTGGGGACCCAGAGCAGGGATCCTTTGTTTACAGTAAGGATCAGCTGTTAGCGCTGTGTCCCACAGCAGTACTGCCAGCGGACAGACCCGACATTCCCAGCGAGCTGAGGAGGAAAAGACGGGGGTGTCGTGCTGGGAAGGAGCGCCGTCGCCCCAGAAGGAGACGTTATCGACCATCTCTTCCTTCTGTAATTATTGGAAATGTACGGTCTTTGCACAATAAATTGGATGAGCTCACGTCACTAACCTGGTCACAGAGGGAGTACCGGCAATGTAGCATCATGATGCTAACGGAGTCGTGGCTAACACCGCTAACTCCGGACACGAGTGTGACACTACCGGGATTCCAGCTGCTTCGAGCGGACAGGACAAGAGACAGCGGTAAGAGGAAAGGAGGGGGACTGGCAGTGTTTGTGAATGACAGATGGTGTAACCCTGGGCACATCACTGTAAAAGAACAACTCTGCAGCAGAGACATTGAGCTGTTAGCCGTTAGCATGCGTCCGTACTACCTGCCCCGGGAATTCTCGCATGTTATCGCGATAACAGCCTATGTCTCCCCCCTCGGCCAACGCGGATGCAGCCTGTGACACTCTCCACTCAGTGGTCAGCAGACTGCAAACACAATCTCCGAGAGCCCTCCTCATAATATCAGGGGACTTTAATCATGCCTCACTGGACTCCACACTGCCCACCTTCACCCAGTATGTGACCTGCCCAACCAGAGTCAATAAAACACTGGACTTACTGTATGCCAATGCTGAAGAGGCATACAGTTCATCACCTCTCCCTCCCCTGGGCAGATCTGATCACAACCTGGTGCACCTTGTCCCTGTGTATCAGCCCTTAGTGCGCAGGGAGCCACCAGCCACCCGCACAGTGCAGAGATGGTCGGAGGAGAGCGAGGAGGCTCTTAAGGATTGTTTTGAGTCGACTGTGTGGGAGGTGATCTGTGACAACCACGGAGAGGACATCGACAGCCTTACTACATGCATTACGGACTATATTAATTTCTGTGTGGATAACACCGTACCTACCAGGACTGTACGATGTTTCTCCAACAACAAACCTTGGATTACCCCAGAAATTAAAGCTGTCCTCAAGCAGAAGAGGAGGGCCTTCAAATCCAAAGACAAAGAGGAGTTGAAAAGGGTGCAGAGAGAGTTGAGGGGACTGATAAGGAATGGGAAGGATAGCTACAGGCAGAAGATAGAGAACCAGCTTCAGCAAAATAACGTTGGTGAAGTCTGGAGAGGCCTCAGAACCATCTCAGGCCACAAACATCAGAACTCTCTGCCTGGGAGGGATGTGAGGTGGGCAAATGAACTGAATCATTTCTTCAACAGATTTGATTCAGCCATGAGGCAGTCTCCAACATCGGCTGCAGACTCAACCACCCCCACTGCTGCTGTTCCACCTCTGACACCTCAGACACTTCACACCTCCTCTATTCACCCTGCTCACTCCTCCCCACCCCCAACAACAGCATCCAATACACAATCAACACAAGGCTCCAGACTGTCTCTCTCAACCACCCAGGTTAGGAGGGAACTGAGGAGCATTAATGGCAAGAAGGCAGCGGGTCCAGATGGCATCAGCTCGAGGGTCGTCAGGTCCTGCGCGGACCAACTGTGTGGTGTGATTGAGCACCTCTTCAACCTGAGCCTGAGGCTGGGAAGAGTCCCACAGCTCTGGAAAACCTCCTGTGTTGTACCAGTGCCAAAGACTTCACGCCCCAAGGACCTCAACAGCTACAGGCCGGTGGCTCTGACATCCCACCTGATGAAGACCCTGGAGCGGCTGGTCCTGGCTCAGCTTCGGCGCCTTGTGAGCTCATCACTGGACCCACTTCAGTTTGCCTACCAGCCTGGCATTGGAGCGGATGATGCCGTCATTCACCTCCTACATCGCTCCCTCGCTCACCTGGAGACCGCTGGAAGCACTGTGAGAATCATGTTCTTTGATTTCTCCAGTGCCTTCAACACTATTCTTCCCTCGGTTCTGAAGGACAAGCTGGAGAACTCTGGAGTGGACCATCACCTCACTACCTGGATTTTGGACTACCTCACCGACCGACCACAGTATGTGAGGACTCAGGGCTGTGTGTCGGACAGGGTCGTCTGCAGTACGGGGGCCCCACAGGGAACGGTTCTGGCTCCGTTCCTCTTCACCATCTACAATGCAGACTTCTCCCACAACTCCACCCAGTGCTTCCTGCAGAAGTTCTCTGATGACTCTGCTATAGTCGGCCTCATCACTGATGGGGACGACAAGGAGTACAGAGGACTGACTCAGGACTTTGTGGACTGGTGCCAGCTGAACTACCTCCAGATCAATGCCAGTAAAACCAAGGAGCTGGTGGTAGACTTCCGCAGGCACAAACATCCTCCACTGCAACCACTGAACATCCAAGGTATGGACATTGAGACTGTGGACAGCTACAGGTACCTTGGTGTTCATCTGAACAACAAACTGGACTGGACTCATAACTCAGACGCCCTCTACAGGAAAGGGCAGAGCAGGCTGTACCTGCTGCGGAGACTCAGGTCGTTTGGAGTGGAGGGCCCACTCCTGAAGACCTTCTATGACTCTGTGGTGGCCTCAGCCATCTTTTATGGTGTGGTCTGCTGGGGTGGCAGCATCTCTGCTGGGGACAGGAAGAGACTGAACAGGCTGATCCGAAGGGCCAGCTCTGTTCTAGGATGCCCTCTGGACCCAGTGGAGGTTGTGAGTGACAGGAGAATGGTGGCTAAGCTGTCATCCCTGCTGGACAACATCTCCCACCCCATGCATGAGACTGTGACAGCACTGAGCAGCTCCTTCAGTGGGAGACTGCGGCACCCACGGTGTGGGACGGAGAGATTTCGCAGGTCTTTCCTCCCCACTGCTGTCAGACTCCACAACAAAGACTTTAACTGATCATACACACACATCCACAAATGTGCAATAACACAAATGTGCAATAATCTTTCTGGCACCGTTGTATTTTTCACTCTGTTGTATATAGCATTTGTATTCTATTTTTATCCTATTGTATATTTTATTCTACTGTATATAGTATTCTATTTTTATTCTATTCTGTACAGTTGTGTACTGTATTTATTCTTATTTTATTTTATTCTAATTGTCCTTCATAACTTTTGCACTGTCCACTTCCTGCTGTGACACAACAAATTTCCCACGTGTGGGACTAATAAAGGTCATCTTATCTTATCTTATCTTATCTTACGGTTTTTCTCTTCTTGTGAAATCATTGGAAATTATTAATGTATTAAGAATCAATGGGGACTTATTTGAAAATGTTATGAGAAAAGAAGACAAAAAACACAAAATTGTAATATTAAAAGTTACAGTTATAGTCATAGTTACATATGAAACCATGACACCAAACGTCAGTGACAGGATTAAGATGGAAGAAAAAGCTAATAATATTGTATAAAGCTGTAGTCATGTACAGGAAGATGACAGGAACAAAATGGTACACAGAGTTTTTATAGTTTACAGTACACTCTCTGTGTATGCATTAGAACTTTTGCACAATTGCTGCAAACAATTGTAAGCTTAGATCCAACAGTCCCCAACATTTCCACATGACAGCATTAACACACTTTCTCTGTGTCTTGCTGCCTACCTCTCTCCTCAATGGCAAAGTCAAAATGGCAAAGCCTTCCAATCACATTACTGTATACCCAGGAACATTTAAATGCTAATGTTATAAGCTCACATGCCTAATATGATAAGCTGACAAGCTTATTATAAGCTCTGAAGTTTTAAGAGTTCTTTCCATTAGTTATCACAGGAGGCATAAAATTGCATCGCTGCTCTGTGCCAGAAGGTATGGAGTTAAATTCTCCTGCAGAAGAGATTATTTTGGCAGGCTTCTGACAGCACTATACAGTGGCAGGATTGTACATAATGGTTTGTCAAGAGACAGAGGTGCACAAGGAGTGGCTTGAGCTAGATGTGTATGTCGGTGCACACATGTTTCTCTTTCTCTTCTGTTTTGTTTTGGACAGTATATATGGCTATATAGAGGATAGCTGCAGATAGTTATAGAGGATGAAAGCTGCACCAGAACTGCATTTTCTTTCTTTCTTTCTTTTCTTTTTTTTTTCTCTTAAAAAAAATCTAAGCGCTGGTAAATTATAAAGATGATCACAATATTCCACGTGGACCACAGCACAAATACCGCAACAAATGAAACATGCTATTTTTAGATCAGTGAATGATAAAGACCCAACATTTAGATGCAATTGAGTCCATACCCACTTTGGCTCAATCTGCAGAATTTTCACCTACCCCACACCCAAAACTAAAGTAAAACTAATAATTTCTTAATTTTAAGATAATGCTCACTAAAAATCATAGGTGCTATGCATTATAGAAATTGCACTTGGACTCCTCTGCATGCAGGAATTTCCCAGGACATCTAGCAAACTCAGTTGTCAACATTTGAAAACGATGAAACAATAAAACTTGCAATGAAAAGAAACTAGTCCCGTGAGATGTGTGGAGTCTGAAATGCTACTAGATCCTTAAACATCACACTTTCTTAACTACAATATAATACACACTCAGGGCACAGATTTAAATATGGCAACTCATATTAAGGATTTTTAAAACGCCAGCCCACCTTGAGCTTGTGTTTCTTGGCGATTCAATGATGCAGGTTAGTTATTGTGTGGTCATCATGCGTTTTTTTTTTGTGAAATCTATCAGGATTCTGGCAAAATCCCGAAACAGTTGCAAAGTCTAGATCTCAAGAGGAAGGCTTGTAATTTCCCATGATTCAATTGAGCCATTTACATTTGGGGTATTTACATTTTAATCAGGTCCTCTGTTCCACAGCAGTCCCATTGATTAACCTTATCATTGGATGATATACTTTAGACACATTATGAACGGCGGGATGTGAACGACCGGCGTGGGCCTTGCTCCATGAACATTTGCCGGTCTCAATTAGTCAGTGATACTGCATCTGAGTAACAGCTGGCAGCTTCTGTCTGTCTAATCTCTCACTGCAGCTGTGCTGGAACAGGCAACATGCTAGCCTAATTAGCCATGCTGTCTCTATGGGAAAATGAAGCCTTGGGGTCCTAGATCAATGTTGCCACCCCTTATTCACTCTCCTCCTCCGCCATGTATAAATAAAAATGCCCAGAGCCTCCCTCACTGAAATACACAATAAAAAGTCATTTATGGAGCTAATTTCCTGCCAACAGTTAACAAATGAAAAACACATTTTACAAATGCACTACGATGCACTAACAAATATGCTGTGATTTAAAAATACAAAACACCATTAACATATGAATGCGTTTTGTATTTACAAAAAAGGACAGCCATCATGTTAGCTTAAAGGTATATCTAAACAGACACATTATGATTTAACATTCATTCCAATAGATTCTTCACATTTTGAGCTGTTGATGTGTTTACTACAACAAGAACGCTAATAAGTTGAGATCACACATTCTTATGTTACAAAATAGGGAACTTAATGATATTTTGAATATACATAAAATGCACAAACAGCTTGAGGTTCAGATACATTACATTAAATTACCAGTGTGTATTTTCTCATGTTTAAAGATGGAGCATTTTGATGTTGACAATAATCTGACAAGTTTTAAGTTGTTTAGTATGATTAGAACACTTTTTTCTTCTAAGAGGAAACAAAAATCTTGGATTTTTATGCACTTAAAAGTATTTTTGTGGAATGACACACCTACCTACCTTTGTATGGTCCACTGGCAGCGTGGTGTCGTCGAGTAATGTCTGTTAATTTTTTATTTTTTTTTGGCAGATCACAGACTTGCAAATTTTAACATACACAAAACAGCACTCAAAATCAGAGCGCATAAGGTACCACCCAAAGAAAAGCGCTTGCAAAGACTTTACTGTAAAGTTTGGTCTACAGGTAATGAAAAAAAGGTGTCCTGAAAAGTCATATCACAGATACAAATTAAAGGGTAAGAGATGAATAAATTAGCGGTTTCTGTTATTAGGATGTAACACATGATAAAACGGTCTGCCTGTGTAAATGTGAGGGAAAATGCATAATGCTCGAGGCTGTATGCGGTGTCATTTACATCATCGAGTTTTTGGCACACTCTTATTAACGTGATATGATGAGTGTTAAACTGTTAAACTTTCCTTTCCTGGTCCTTATTTGGGAAAGACTCAGTTAGCACTGAATATATGTTTTCTTGCGATCTCTGTGGACAGACTGGATAACCAGACTAATATTTAACAAGTAATGGCAAAAATAAAATGTTGTTTTGTATTGAAAATGAACTCAGCAGAATGGAATTTTCACTATTTCTTTATAGATGCATTTTTCCTCTAGACTGAAAACTTGAAATGTAAAAGCTCATTTAGGACAATGCTACTGAGTAACAAAGGAAAGAGAATGCAAGTGCATGAATCACTGTAAAATATTCTCGAGTTTATTTTTTACTTGTCATAAATATGGCAAGTCTAATCTGTGCTGACTCTCAGGCTATTACCTTTGGGACTTTAGAAAGTTTTACTTCCTCTAACAGCTTTCAGGCAGTTTTGTTTGATGTGGAGATTCATGATGTCATTGCTACGACCCCTGTTTGCTGTAACTCCACCTCCTGCTTCCACCCCTGCTCAGCAGGGCCCAGCGTGGGTCACAAACCGGTAATAAACAGGAGGGGCCAAGGCTCAATTTGAGGAAAATGGGCACTTTCCGCAGCATCTGAAAATGTCTAGAGTAATGCACTAAATTATTGAGGTCAGTGACTCCACCCGCTCTGTTGATTTGTCTGTGGACACAGAAGGCTCACACTGACATTGAAGGACATTTTTCCACCACCAAGGACTGTAAATTAAGAGACATGCGCCAGAGCTGTGCATGGGAGGCAATATGATTGAAGTGTTTTACTACAGAACACCCTTGTTGATGCAAAACACACAACCCTATCAGGGTTGAAGGTCAGTGAAGATGTAGCGTTGCTAAAAACCATATAGTAAGACAGCGATGTCATAGCTATGTTAACAGTAAACTGTTGTATTTAGTGTTCTGTCAAAGGAGCCCAAAGTATATCTGTCATTTAACCCTAAATACTGTAGACATACAAAGCACCGGGAGAGTATATTTAAATATCCAGCATCCACAGACTTGCACAATTGCAGCTAATCAGCCTAATGAGCCAAAGATTGCAGCAGTAATCAGGCGTCATTAGGTTTATGAGTATTTATTATCTGTGGCACGGAAATAATAAAGAAGAGCACCTCTTGTTGATGGCACACAAAGGAGTGAAGCCCTGCAATCTGTTTATTAATGGAGATCTGTCACCTGGCCACCACAACTCAACAGGCCAGGTCATCCATCAATGCTTGGCCCTGACAGAGAGAAGATAGATGTACTTTCCTGTTCTGACCTGAATGTTAGACATTTCAAATTTGGCACAAAAAGCCACACATGGTTCAGGGTATCATGTAGGTGGCCCGAGGCAGAGCTGTGCCCCTTGTTTCCTTTCTTGTTGTATGTCTCTGTGCATGCGGGAGTGTACATGGCTGTTGCAGAGAAACACAGCATATGCAAGTGTGGAGAGTCGATTTGTTTGCCTTCAGTTCCAACCGTGCCTCATCTCGTTTGCCTGTGAGCAATGTTTCACGCTGGTTCCAGCCAGTTTGGGGCGACTAGGGATGAAGCCTCCATGCAGGTCTCCTCCATGTTTTCTCCCTTTTATTTTAGCTGCTTGCAAGTGATGTCATGCTTGTTAGAAATTAAATTACATACATACTCGAACAGGCCACCCGTTGCATTTTGTGTAAATTCTGTTTAAAAAGCATCTTATTTTTGTTGTTTTGTTTTTCTTTTACATTTTTTTTACTTAAATTGGATTTAGAGCTGTGTTTTTTAACACTTTTATCATGTTTACTGAAAATACTGGAAGAATGGGAGAGTGTGAGGGAAGGGTGTATATTTGTGCGAAGACGGAGATGAGTCCAGAGAAAAAGACTTGTCATTTTCTGTGAAATACAACCTGCCTATTGCTTGTATCATCTCTGATTCCTCTTGGGACCAGAGTACAGAGATTAGGAGGGATATTCTGAGAGAGGAGTTTATCTGTGTCTGTTATGTGTGTTACTGTACCACTTGGATTAGTGTCCTGTGCATCTTCTTAACCCACAGAGAAGTTGACATGGTCAGGCTCCATGCTCTGCACATTGATGTTGTTGTTGTCTCCCTATTCCAAGTCTCTTGAGTGAAGCACACTCTTGCTGCAGTGAGTTATTTCACAACAGAAAAAAAAAACAGAAAAAAAGTTCTGTCTTTCCCATTGCTTGCTGTTCAGGCAACAGTTTTCTGCATTTTGCAATTTTGCACCAGTATACGTCTATTAAAATGCAACTTGTACAGCACTTTTTCACCCACCAGATCAGTGTTTATGAGCATAGCAGTGCCGCTTCTGTAGCCACAGATCCAGCTCACTGTATCTGAAAACAGGCTTACATTAGCCAAGAGCTATTTCACAGGGACAGTCAAGCAGAAAAATAATTCAAAGGTTTGCTTATCAAGAAAGCCAGTGTGAAAGTTCAACAAATGATTGTTCCTGAGTCAATGTTCACATAACTGGTGGTCTGAAATGGGAATGGATGTCAGGCAGAGATTCCGATTCAGTGAATTAATTGTTATCAGAATCAGCTGCAAGGGTGGGAGCTGGAGGTCAACAGGGCTGCCGCAATCTCCCCACAGGACCTTCTTATGTGACAACACAAAAGTAATCAGGATGAGGTGTGAAAGACTGGTGGAGACTATTCCCTTCATGATTTGGACCATGTAGGCAAATTGGCGAATCAATTTATACACACACAGTCTTTTAAATTAAAAAAAAGTCAGGTGAACAATTTCTTTAGAGGAAAAAAACCCCAAAACCAGGTATACTGTTGCTTCTTATTGCATATCCCACAGCAGCAGTTCAATCTCACATGTTGCTTGAGTTTGTACTTTGATGTCAAGATAGAAAATTGTTCCTTTCCACTTCTTGCCCAGTCTATCAGGGAAAACTTGTCATAGCAAGTTTTTCTCATTTCCATTTCATTAATCTATTCATCACAAAGAAAAATGTATGAACCTCTCCGTAATAAGTTGTCCTGCTAAATGTGTTGAAACGGCTGCTATGTGAATCAGGAGATACATCCTGAAAAACCAATGTTACACTGAGATATAAAGTCTGCACAGTGACGTAGATAAGGTCAGGTCCAGTTTTTAACCGTGATCGTAACATGGCTCCGGGGGCGACGGTGCAAATGTGTTGTTTTTTTGACATAGGCAAAAACTCAAAGGATTGCTATTGACATTTTTTGCGGTCATTTGCGATGCTCAGAGGATAAATTCACAGGACTCTGGTGATCCCATGACTTTTTACTCTAGAACCAGCACGAGGGTCATGGAGCTCCTAACAGCACTAACACAGACACGTGTGACAGAGTAAAAGTATTATTCTGTATGTAGAATATTGTTCCTGGGCTTTGTGGAACGTTCCCTGGACTTACAGCTATCAGTTCCTTCCTTCTCTTACTCCCACTTTTCATGACTTTATGCATTTGTTTGTTGTTATTGCTTATTTGTTTATTTAGACTGTTTTTTCTAATAATTCACAAGATTTACCAGAAGCAGGGCCATTTTAGGTAATCCTACATAACCTTGAATTTTGTTTCAGTGTATCAACTGTGCACAGTGCAGTCAGTGCAGGTTAATTTACTCACATTATCTGCTCCACTCACGGCTCACACCAAACATATATAGCAAAAACCCCATATCTGTAGTCATGTCTCCTCTAAAGTATCTTGTTAGAAGTGGACTGGTCTGGTATTTATTTTTAGCTGCACAGATGCTACTGAATCAGGAAGGAATAATATAGGAGTATAAGAACAGACTCTAAATAGCACTGATACTTCAGCACTGAGAATAGGACTATGGATTGCAGGCACAGCAAGGAGACATTGATTGTAACAGTCAATTGTATCTTAGCCTAATAGCAGAACGATGGATGCAGGTGATAGATGCAGGTTGTTCTGTAGTTTGCTAATGCAGATTTTTGACAACCCGGGGGGTAAATGTGCTTCCATCCTTCACTGTGTTTACATGTTTGAAAGAGACTCACTGCTCCCACATCTTGGCTATCATAAGATAAAAGCAGAGAAGATCCTGGACACATCACCAGTCTCTTGCAGAGCTAACAGAGTGACAGGAAAGCATTTACTCTCAAATTCACACCTATAGCCAATTTAGAATCATTAATTATCCTAACAAGCATGTGTTGGACCGTGGGAGGAAGCGTGCGTACCCAGAGAGAAGCCATGCAGGCAAAGGGAGAAAATCAAACTCCACACAGAAAGGCCCAAGCTGGCTGGTGGATTCAAATCCAGGGCCTTTTTGCTGTGAGGGGACAGCACAGTTACCTGTAAATGTAGTGAGACTCTTTAATGTAACTAATGCTGATTCACAGATAAGACAAAATGAGCACATTTATTTGACAATAAAGCAGACTGGCTGATTTTGCAATTTGGCTATGCTTTTTACAATTACATCTCATAGGAGGCGGCACGGTGGTTAGCACTGTTGCACGGGTACTCTGGCTTTCTCCCACCGTCCAAAGGCATGCAGTTTGTGGGGATAGGTTAATTGATTAGTCTAAATTGCCCATAGGTGTAAATGTGAGCACGAATGGTTGTCTGTCTCTGTGTGTTAGCCCTGTGACAGACTGGCAACCTGTCCAGGGTGTACCCTGCCTCTTGCCCTATAACAGCTGGGACAGGCTCCAGTACCCCCCGCGACCCTGAAAAGGACAAGCGAATGGATGGGATGGCATCTCATAGGAGTAAACATAAAGATGTCAGATCAGTATTAATTGTCAAAGTAGATAATAATATTCCAAAATGTTTTCAGTAGTTTCTTTCTTGTTGTTGTTAGCTAGTGGTACTCTGTACGCGCTTGCTCGTTGGCTGACATATCGCTTGGTGAAACCAACCTCATATTTTTTTTACTCCGTGTAAGATAAAAAGCAAACTGATCCCAACAAACTAACAGCAAGTTTTTTTTTCTGTTTTACTATATAATATTTTGTGTTTTGACATATGTTTGCACTTAGCTCTCTTAGTTTTCCACTCCTGTTTTTAAAATCTTTTGGGCTTACTTTTTCATGTAAAAAAAAAAACCCAAACAAAATGATAACAATGATATTAATAACACAATGAGATCATCCCACTGTGATTTGTTAATATTTAATTGCCAGATCAGATATATTGCAACTGACGGCTAAGCCACAGACAAATGTCAGAACTGGTTTCTGAATTGATTCTACCATCAGCAACCGTGTTCATTTCAGATCAAGAAACGAGGAGGAGGGGAGAAACAGGATTAAGGGCCGTGGTTCTGATGATGATAAATGTCACACTTTGAATCATATGTTTTTACTAAAATGATCTGACAGACCAAAGGAAGATTTATGAGTCTGCGAATTATTTGTATTTTTTCTTCAGCTTCGCCATGGATGTGCCCTGGCACAGTCAGCACCAATTCAAACACAGCTGGTCTGTGCAGGGATATTCATCTACCTTCATTAGGAATGCCAAAGTGACTCTGAAGATGCAATTCATTAATCCTTAGCAGTGAACAGTGTTCTTCATATTGTTATGGAAAATCAATGTGATTGAGCTGGATGGCTGCCAGTATGGGCTTCTGTTGAGAAGCCAAGGAACACAGCTCTAATTTATGCAGGCGGCATCACCAGATCAAGGGGAAAAAAAATCCCAAAACACATCACACAATGTTAGCCTTACTTAACTACAGGGTCAGAGGCATCACAGAACAAGAGCGTGTTCGCAGTGCAGGTGAGCATCTGGATAAGTGTGTGCACGAGGATGATAGATGGCATTACTGCACTTTGCTTCAGATTGTAGCTTGCAACAGGTCCTCAGCCCGCCTACACGGTCATGAGTGACAGGTCATAGCTGCAAATAACCTGATAAAGCAACTGGCTACCTGCATTCACATAACACATATTTTAGGTGCAAAGGTACAATGATACTCTCACTGAATCAACATAACTAAAAAATATTTTCTTCCACCTCCTGGGAAGCTCTGGCCAGCTGGGATTTTGCGAATACTGCTGCTGAGTTTTTCAATAATTATTTAGCAGTATTAATATTTATTATTCTGTATCCTTGAAATGGTCATAGAATGTAAAGGTTGGTAGAGAGATACAAAATGTCAGTTTTGACAAGTCAAAGGCTGATTTGCATATTGGACTAACAACTAAAGTTCTAGAAGGTTTTGAAGAGGAAAATTACATCTGAAAGAAGACCTTACTATAAAGCTTAAGAGCAGTGCAAGTGCAAAAGCTTATCTGGAAGTCCAGTCTGATTGAACTGCAATACTAAAACTGCCATTTGATATTAAGTAAAATATACCAACCTCGAATTTACAAATATCAAAATGTCAAAAGCTCAAGAAACCCATCTGTATTCTTTCTTTAAGTCTTGGGAGTCTGGCAGACATCAGTTGCAGATTCTGTTTCTGTTCCAAGATTATGTCGAGGATTATTTTTGAAGTATTTTCAGAGCCTCGCACACTCCCTAGACTATGTCATATGATAACCGATGCTGAGTGAGAATCATATCATAGCTTAAATTTTTGACATTCAGTGCAACATGAAGTGTATAGATGCAACAATGTTCTCACACTTTTGTTTTTCAAAGGAAATGTGGTAAAAAATAGGATAGGGAAAGAATATGCTCAGTGTCGCAAGAGCGTTTGTGCTAAGTACAAGGCAGAAAGTGATTATTGTAGATGGAGACAGCAGAAAAGGAGAAAGTGATCTCATACCTTTCAAAATTACCCTGTTGATCAACACATAATGTGTTAAATGTTCCGACTAACCTGCATTTTTGTAAGATAAAGTGAAATCAGTTCAGACAAAAATACTCAAAATTAACATTTAGCTCTGAAGTTCTATGATTTAAATAAAAACTCCTATTAATATAAACCCCAAACATCAAAGATGGTATCCATACATGGTTTATGACCAACATGTGGTTCATATCATTTCAAATTATAGCCTAACATATGATATTTATGATGGCTGGAGAGTGGTAGTTAGCTAATAGCAGTGTTAATCAACTTGTCGAGCTGATTCCGTCTGTCTTGACAGTGCCAATAAAGTATATCCAGAGTCAGAACCAGCTCACTGGAGCTGACAGCTTTCCATACGGTCGATGTATTGCCGCACCATAAAATCATCAGCATGAGCTCAGTTGTGTCACACAACAGTTGCTGCCATGTCTTTCACATTTTGTAATGGATAATTCATAAATATGCAGAGAGAAACTTTAACTGCTGTTCAACTCTTCTGTAATGCAAAAATAACACTGTTTCCTTTTTGCAGCTTAAATTGTGGCTTCCAGTCCCTGACAAAAAATACTGGATTGAACAGGGTTTTTTGGGGGGGTACCACAGTGGTGGTAAAACATGTGGAATGTCTCCAAAGAATAGGTCGGATGCAAGGTTATCCCGAATGTGGCTACATTTAGGATTTGCTGAATCTACATCAAAATCCTGAAAATTCTAAAGGCCTTTTTTAGTGTTTCGTTCATGTTGCATTTGTTTGGTCTATGATCTTGAGGACATCAACTGTACTGGAAAGAAGGTAAAAACAAAAAGTTTTTGAATTGTTTTTGGAAGGTGTTATATCTGTTTGCTTTAATAACAGATTGTTTTTAACAGAATCTCAACTACGAAAAATAGAAAATTGAGAAAAGAGTTCTTATTAAAAACTAATTAGACTTAAATAGAAGTTAGCCTGTGCAAATTAGATTGTACAAACAAATGGCAGATAACATATTGGACATTATCTAACACTGAATTTGATAAAATTCAAAATTCTGAACCTTTCTTAACTTCTTTTTATTGTTTAAGTTATCAGATTTGTTAAGACAGTAACAGTTTAGTCACATCTGACTCCTCATAGAAGAATAAAACCATAACGGTGGGCAATTTCTCCCTAAAGTTTCCCTCCTAGTTTGCAGCTCTGAGGTTTAATAAAGTTTAGGACAAAAATGTAGGCTGCTGTAGTCTAATTAAATGATTGGCTACTCATCTAAGATTTTAGCAAACAATGGAAAAACCGACAGCGCAGTGAGAAACCTGTACAACTGACAGGGCTTCCAGTGTCCATCTCGAAAGTCGTACCTTGATGTTTGATAACAATTTATAACCACTTAATAATATAAGTTCATTGGCAATTGGGATTTTCAACTTATTAAACACCAAAGGATGTCAGCCTTTGCCCTGCTGGCATCATATCACTGGGATACTTGTGTATGTTTAATTAGTGTTGAGAACTGACAGGCCCGCTGCTCCAAGTTCCTTGATGTTTGCTGGTTGCCTTTGGCACCACTGACCACATAATCATTGCTGGGCACATCAGGGACAAGGCTTGATTTTCAAAGCCTTTCGCTCCAGTGATTCGCTGCGCATCCATGAGATTGATCACAGTGGTTTATCTGTGGCAACATGTGCTTCATCCCTTCAGATTTGGGTGGTGGTCGCCTGAAGGGGTTGTGTCCTTGCTCCGGCTCTGGCTGAGGCACGGCGTGAGCTGAGGGGGAAGAAACAGTGTGACAGCAATACAGCCACGGCCCATCAGAAGTTGCCTGTGGCCCCCTTGTGATTAAAGCAGTAAGAAGCCAAAAGAAGGACAGGGAGAGATGGAGAATGGGAGGGATATAGACAGGAGGAAGAGAGAGAGCTAAAGATATTATCAACTGTTGCTTCAAAAGAAGACAGATAAATGTGGTCTAACATTCATATAGGTCTTCAACTCAATTAATCCAGGATTATTTCTTATCTTCCCCCTTCTGTAAACTGTCATCATATCAAAAGAATGGGACATGGCTGTGAGCTTGATGGAAAAAATATATAGCTCGAAAAAGAACAAAATCAAACAAGTTTTGTAAACAAGATTGTGTTTGGGTTTATAAATTGTATAATAGTTCAGTCAGATTTAAGAAGAGAACAAGAAAAAGCATCTTGACGGTGATTACAAAGCAAGAATGGAATATAAATGGATGAAAATAAACGTCGTGGTACTAAATCAAAGCAGAGGGTAGTTGCTACCATTTTTGGTATTCAGAAGATGGTGCTATTTGTTTGAGTATGCATTGTATTCATGAATCTGTTTATTTGCTCCCTGTGGCTTTCACAGCTGCCCTCTGCAGAAAGATTGCGTTTTATCAACACTGCTTGACACAGCCAGGAGTCCATATTAAAAACATATGCACATTCTATATTAATTTGGGGTTTTCGGAAAAAAAGGATAAACAAAAGCAAGACAACAAAATATGCCAACATCAATACTTTGCCGCTCAAATTGGGACCCCTATTCTCCTATTGTCTCGAAAACATGCATATCAGGAGGTCATTCTCACACAGGCAACAACTGCTTCTGCCTCTCAGAGCACAAACAGCACCATACTTTTAATATTTATTGCAGCTGCTGTTACTATAAGCCCTGTCTTGCAAAATTCATATAATTAAGACACACTAGATCACCTTTTCCCCTTAATTTCCATAGTGGAGCTATGAAAGGCTAAAAATTTAATGATGCTTTACGTGTCACGTGAAGTTAAAAATATGATACCTGCAGCTGGGACCAATCATCCGGTAAACATGTGATTACAATCTTAACGTTTTAAACGAAAAAAATAAAATGTAATCAAGGAAGCCGAAATGTTTAAATTGATTGGCTGTGTGATCTTGTCTTGTCTCACTGCAGCACTTTATACTGGCTGCAAAATGAAGGGACTCTCTGTGAGGCGAGAGAGGGAAGAGTTGGGGTAATTTACACTAATTTGAGCGAACTCAAATCTCAGAGCCTATTCCACAGGAGACCTCAAGAGCACTTTCAGACGGTCAAAAAACTGTGGTAGTGTAGCCAGAAGAACAAGATCATTATTTCCATTGCACTTGTTCCATATACTGTAAGCTAGAGACAAGCCCAGAGGGAAGGGAATTGGCATTGATTTTTCTTTAGAAATTGATTTTTCTCTTCACTGACAACAGTGCGAAGACTTCAAAAATAAATCAACACGGGTGAATATGAACAACAGTAGTTCACGAAATACTTACTCTACATTCAAACCTCTTGTCTGGGTTTACCTTAGCTTCCTAAGGGGAAAACAAGGTGGTGCGTATCACTCTTTTAAAAGTTTGCACTAACCTTATGTCAAATTGATAGTAAATTATTAATATAATTGCTTAACTCTGAAAGACAACAGTAAACATTGCCAACAGCAAGTTTTATTTTTCAGTTTTTATTAAATCAGCTTTCATTTCTGACCTGTAAACTGCAGTATATACATGTCACTAAATAAACTCAGACTCTATGGATCATTCACTTTTTATTTACAGCAGTAATTTTGCAGCAACAGTAAAGAATCTCCCACAACAGTGGAAGACAATAAAACGAGTGATGAAAATATATAAATAGAGAAAAAAAAACCCTATAATACCATAATTTTGATTTACCACAATGCATTGTAATGACTTGCTTTTGTATTGGGAGCATACTCTTACAGGCAGAATGTAAATACGTTTTTTTCCCTGTCTCAACATTGGCAAAGCCAGAAATAGAAAGATGTTTAATGTGGGAATGTGTGAGAGGAATATAATGTTGAGCCATTTCTACAGCTAATTACTAAAAGTTTGCATTAACAGCAACATAACAAATCTATCCGCCTGTATTGTTGTTACCACATTATTTGGCCTCTTGCTTTTGAAAATGTTGTACAGAAAGCCCAGACTGCTGCTTTGTTTGTTCTTCTTTCTTTTTAAGCAATTTTTTGTAATTTAATGGCCATGACATTGAACATTGTTGTTTTCGCTTCTATGTTGTTTTTTTTTATTGAAAAAAAACCCCAATCCTCTGTCACTAACTAAGCCAAAAGTAGAAGTAATTCAGGGAGAAACACTTCATTTCATTGGAAAATAAAACCTGCAAAAACTTGATTTTTTTTTTTTTATCTGAAATGCAAAGTGAGTGAAGAGTTTCTTTAATGTTTTCCGTTAAAGTTGATTGTATCCAGCTCTCCAGGTAATTTCATCTGCATTTTGTTAGAACATAAAGCCCAAACTCTTTTTGATTCCCTCATTCCTTCTATATAATTTTTCCATCATTCATTGATCTCTTGAACTAATTTTACTTGTCCTAGACCCAGTGTGTAGATTTTACCATGTAGACCTGGGGCAGAGATCACCGAGAGTTCAAATATTTAACATTGTGCATTCGTTTACAGGTCAGCTGACTGTGTTTGACAGTAATTAGTACGCCCTGTCACCTTGCTATGGCAGCCTCACGCTCTTTGTATAAGGTCATGTAAATAGCCATCATATTAATATAATTATGCAAAACCATCGGGTCCAAAAGCTGTCCAAAAGTGACATATTCCATTCAATTAGAGGCTACACTGATGTAACTGATGTACTTACTTCCTAGGAAGTGACACATTCCACAACAGATTTCATTGCTGTGGGCCAATTTGATTCACATCCAATTCTGCAGTTGGAGAGTATGTATAAAGTGACGTGCTGCAAAAATCCAGTGTGCTTCTAAGAAAGCATAAGATTAGTGGATTTTTCTTAGCCTCTGTTCCTAATATATCCATCAGTGTGCAGTGGAGGTAATTATTCCTGAAAGGTGGAACTAGGAAGTGGCTTTTACGCTTGCAGAAAGCATTCCTCAGAATGATGACCGAAGGAAGTGAGATCAGAAGCAATTAACTACTAGGAGTGGAAAGTCACAGGGCTCTAAATCTTATTGCTACACAGCACTTGGTTTGTGTTGTTGTTAATTACCAAAGTAACTCAGACCAGCATAAGAAAATCACTACTGCTTTTTTCCCATCCCTTTTTGTTGTTGTTTGTCACTAATGGTGTACTTTGCCAAAAAAAAGAAGGAAGATTTTGCACCTTAATTTTGTTCCAGGTTTCACAAATTTCTTATCAGATGAATAAACAGTTTCAGATTTGTTCTGATTTAAACTGTATGAAAGTTAATAATTTCTAACCTGCCAAATGAAACATTTTCAGGAACACCTTTGTAGCCCTCTGTGGTTTGGATTGACAAGCGTTAAATGGCTTGGCGGCAGCTCCTGTATGCTCTATTATCACAAGAGGACTTATCGACTGTTCCTGTTTAATGCATCAAGACTCCTCCTGTAGCACCCTGTCTCTGGCCTTCATCTATGATTCATTTTTATTACCCATCATTCTCGGGACACAAGCCCCCCGAGGCTTCTATATGGCACGTGGGGCGGAGCGGAAGTTAGCTGACACCTAATCTGCTCGTAGATGGACCTTTGTTATTCATTGGCACCCTCAGTGAATCCTGATTTGTTGACGGATGGGGCTAGGATGAAATCAAGCATTCAGTGTACATAGACAAAACACATAATGTGGTGAAAGCAAGGTTACGGGGCAGGCTCTGCACTTGTTCTATATTGAAAAATACAATCAAATAAAAATTCATAGCATCACAATCCTCACCCTGCTCTACCTAGTGAATATATGTGAGCAAGATAAAGCCTAGCAACCAAGACCTTTCTGTATTTCACAGATTACTTTAAACAAAATCACTTTGACCAACATACGGTGATTCTCTGTGCTGACAAGTCCCCTGCAGATAATTTCCTCGCGTGCCTCTGTGTACATATTCTCTTTCTTCACCCTCTATCAAATTTAATCAGACTCAGTTTTAGTCACAAGCCACAGCAGCACGTCCAGTAAAAATACAACAGCACTGACAACACCAGAACTCTATTAATTCCTCAACCACCATAGCTGCTGGTCCTGTATAATACTGTCCTTCGCTTGGGAGGGAGAGTAGAGTATGTAAATTGTGTGAAATATGCTTGTGAATATCAACAACTGGAGTTTCTTTCACAATGGCGGTAAACTCTTAACCTATACCATAGGCCTCATATTTGATTTTATTGGACAGGAAAGATTCATGTGTGTAACAAAAGTGTAGATATTTAACATTAACTACCACTTAGGAATTCTACATTTAAATATACAGACTCAATTTGTTGAACACTATGGTTTTTATTCATTTATTTGTAACACAACACAATAAAAATTCCAGCATGCAAGAAACGCATAGATCGCCAACTTAATCAGGTAGATATGCATTTGGTTGTTGAATGGACAGTAACTGTGGGCCAGTCTAAAAACACAACCTGGCTTTATTGAAAGGGTTAAGAAAAAAAAGTCTTTCTGAAATGCTTAACCTGTGGACCATCTGATTTACTCAGTGCTACCCACCTGTGATATTTCTTTATTTAAAAAACAATTCAAAATTGTTCGGTTGCTTTTGTACTTAATTTTGTCCAGTGGTTCACTGAGGCCACTAGTTACGTGACCTCAGTGAACTCACAAGCTTTCTGTATTTGATATGAGTAGGTTTTACTGAAGATCCTTTTGTGTGTCCTGATGCAGATGCTCCATGCACTGCAGGTTCTAGCCCTCAAGTGCATTTAAGAGTATTATTTTAGGAATAGTACGTTTTTTTAATTTGAAGTAAGGGGAATAAAGGGGTTTTTCTGTGTCAGTCAGATTTTAAATTGGTTTTAGCAAAGGCAATTCTAACCTACTTACTCACTCCAAAAACAAAGCCTTCTGAAGATCAAATGTGTTCAAAAGGAATTGAAGTAACACGGAAGCTTTCAAAGTCAGCCATCAAGGACACACAAGTTTATTTCACATCTCTAACAGTCCATCCAAGATCTCACAGAAAACCAGAAAGGGCATATGTGTGGAGGATACTGTTGTCTCGAGTGTTTTAGGTCTGTCAGATCTGACAGCAGCAACAATGAAAACCAACCAGAAAGGGTGCAAGGTGAAAAGAGGCTTTTCAGGTGTATACCGTCACTCCATCTTCCTCCAGAAGACAGAAAGGTAGGACAATGTCTCCTCCAAGGTAGCTTCTTGCACCTTTCATTGTCAGATTAATAAATAATCTGTGAAAATGTACTGTTATTGTAATGGCTTTCAGGCACCCTGGCTTTGATACCGCTGCTGCTGCTCTTCATAGGCAAGCTATCTCTTTAAAAATGAATATGTTAAAGAACAGTACTTCCATTAGCTATCCTTTGCATTTCCATTCCTCCATGTTCTCTAGCCTCATGCACTCAAGCGAAGTGTTGAGCACACCCAAAAGCACTGAATGCACAAATCTGTGGGAGTGTATGTGGCTGTTCTAAAGAGTTCACAAAGTCAACATATCTCAAAAACGAAAACTGTACTGAACTTTCAGGAAAAAAGTTTTTTATAGCGTTTTCTAAAAAACACTAGTAAATCAATTTGAATTAATGACCTCTAAAGAACCTATCAGTTATTTATGGGATATTGTCAAACACAAATGTCATTTTGGGAAAAAAAGACACGTAAAGTAACTTATTTAGCATTTTGCTTCAGCGCAGTCGGCGATTGTTTTGACTGATATAAATATCAAGCTTATGTTCTTTGATAGAAATGGTGCACATTAACCAGTGTGAAAAGCCAGTAACAATAGGTTTCTGTCAAGCAAACAAGAATAGAAATGTCATTCCTGTCAGGGTGGATGCTGACCAAAGTTCTCCCTCTGTCTCTCACTGACTGGATTTCTCTGTCTCCCACTTGACAGAAACTCTCTTTGACGATGTGAAAGGAAGACTCTGTTTCTTCCATTATTCAAATATTTTAGAGCCTGATTTTAGTGTGAGGAGCAGGCTACCCCTTATGTCAGTAGTGGCCTTGCCTGGATATGGAAACCTAGCACCCGGAATGCACTGAAACATTTATGCTGGGTTATTTCTACTTCAAGGAATATTCTTTTTTATTATTATATTTCTGATGCAACATTGTGCAAATTTATCAGGCTGAATTATTCATTGATTGAAATAAAGTTGCAGAGCATAAATCCACATGAGGTTCATCGGGATACCTTCAGCATTAATTAAAGTATCTTATATGTTTATGCACTTTATATTTTATGAAAGAAGCTCTTGATTTTCTTCTGGACATTAAGCTAAAACACCAAGAACCAGAAAATAGGCATTAATTCACGAAATGGAATTATTATTCAGACTGCTACATGGATGCATACAGAGAGGCATCATTGTGTATTGTAACTTATATTGCACCACTGCTTTTAGGGGAATAATAAAGAAACATGATTAGTCCTGCCCTGGAGAGCTGACTTGGAATTTTGCCTAATTCTAACTGCAGTATGCTCATACTGCACAGTTATCACCTTAGGGATGATTAGAAATGTTTCCTTTTCCTCTTTGGGCATCACAAATCACTTATGCTGTAAATTAATAGCACAGCAGATAGTGAATAGAAAATGAATGTGCTGCTAAAGCTTTGCATATTCATTTTGGAAATCATTTAATTGGTGATGAATGTGCAACTCGCCACACTTGAATTGATGAAAATGTAGCAGTTATTTGAACACAATGTGTGTTAAAACAAGACGTCATGCACTTGAAATAGTTTTTTCTCTTTAGTTTATGAACTTGTTAATTAGATGCATGTATTATATGGTTGGAAATGGGGAGGTAGCCACGGAGGAAAGCCTGAGACCTTACAGAAGATTTACAAATAAAGTGGGAAGATTAAATTAATGTTATGGTGTCCCGGTGCCAGAAATAAGCAATTTTTCACTGTGTGCAGTACATCATCAAACTCCTGAAAGTGTACGTTACATGATTAAATGAAAATTACCGGAATTTTGCAAAGCAGTTTGGTAGAGGTGAGTATTAGTTTTGATAGACACATTGCCGCCCCATGTGGCATTAGCTTGGCACAGTCACTTCCTCATCTCTCGCTGTTTTCATCATGCAGACACACACAACACAAAAGCACACAAGACAATGCTTGTGCTTTGAATGCTCCAGTAGGAGAGGATAAGCTATGCTTTCAGTCACACATATCAAATGCTGGAAACAGCAACAAAGGCTTGCAACATCCCGTTTTTAGTCTTCAAATAGGGATTTGACAAGGAAAAAAAAAGAAAAGAGAATGATAAGGCGAGAGCAACTTTGAGACGGAAGGATAATTCCTCACGCTGTTCCTTTTTTTAATCTAAAGAAATATCCCTAAACTGCATATAAAACTCATGCATCATTTGATGTACACATTTACTAGGCAACTTTTTCTTCTCACATGAACATAAAACGCTCAGTTGCAAGGGGATTCGTGTCAAGTAAGACACCAATGTTGAACTTGTTGACTCTTATTTTTGGGCAATGCAACATCATTATTCATGCTCCTTCTTCATGGTGTCAGGCTGCACAGTGAAGCAGCTTTTTTGCAACTAAAATGGTTTTTTTATGCAATGTTTGCTTCATGCACTTGTATTTCAAATGAATCTACAAATAGAAAATGCTATTCCAGATTTATTAGATAGAAGGTATTTACAAATTTAACATTATGATCCTGTAAAACTATAAGGGACTGTAGAGAACTATAAAACTTTCAAACGGGAACACATAGTAAGAGATCGTTATTAATGCCAGCAAATCTCAAATGACCCTGAGTGTTCTTGCAAAAAGCCTAATGAAGCAAAGTGTCAGTGCTTGATGATGATGATGATAACTTCAGAATTGAGCTTAAACTGGCATTAAAAATTAACTGACTTATACATTAACTTCAGTCGCAGAACATTACCATAGATTTAAAGTGTGATGGCGTAGTGCAGCTTACAGTGTCTGACCCTTTGTACACTGGAGTGTTGAGCCATCGGCTCACATCAGACTGTCTGATCTGAAGTTCATTTAAGGGAAATTAGGAGCAGTTTTAATAAAGCTTGTTGCCCATGAGATCACTTAACTGTCTGACCATGCAGATGCGAGAAACTCTCCGTCACTGCTCGCAAGCTGCAGCATAATTTCTAAGAAAGCTCACTGAAGTACTTCTGTACTGCACCTCTGACATCTAAATTTGGATTCTGATTACTGTTGCTTGCAGATTCCTTAAAGCCTCCAGCATGATGACAAATCAATAGTAGAACTGTAGTTTAGTATGTTTTTAATCGACATATAATGAACAGGAGTGATTGCAGTTCGACTAAAGTTTTCAGAGCTTAGTTAAAATCAAACACTGTATATCTGATATAAAGAATACTTTTGCTAAAGAAGGTTACATAATATTTAATGCAATTGGCCAACATTGCTACAACATTTAGTCTTGACTTCTAAAGTTTTATTAACTTTGAGACCCATTAATTTGAACTGTTTTGGATTATCTATGGATATTCAGACTATGATGTGTACAACAATATCAAAGTACCAGAACCAGAAAGGATGCTTCTGTAAATTATTAAAGAAAGAAAGAATGATCCCCAACTCATGGGTAATGCCTTAGTAAATAATTACATCACTGCAACTACCACTTTTGTTTTTTCTTCAGTAACTTACTGCTGAAAAGTGCTTAATAAGGACACTTTAGAGTGGCCATAATCTTTGTTCTGTTGCCAGACAGGGAAAAAAAAGTATTAACACTAAATGTCATGGTCCCAATCCCCTCTCAGGTTCTGACCTGCCTTCTATCTGTTCTCCCCTCCTCTCACTGTCATGTGCATGTGTGTGTGTGGGTGTCAGTATTAGCTCTGCTTACCCCTCCCAAACGTAGGCATGGCTGCCCTAGTTTCCACCAGTATACCTGATCCTCCTCTACCTCTATCCTCTCTAGCAGTATATAACCCTGGTTCTCCTCTCCATTCCTCATTGGATTGTTAAGCTGCTCAGTATCATTCTGTCCTGGTGTGCCCGCCTGCCTTGCTTCTGGGGAAACCTGTTTGACCCACTCTCACTCATAAAAGAAAAATTCACCTGCAGATCTCGAAAGACCTTGACTGCACCAGAGCCTGTGGAGGAAAAGAGTCGGTCCCAATAAATGCATCTGCAAAAAACAGAGAAGCCTCACCTACAAGTCCACCTGTGAAAGTAACCACAAGCAACCTGAAACCCGAGAGAACACTGAAGACTTACCTGCCATACTACCCCGTGGTAACTTGACTTGAACCTACACCAAGAAAGGCACTTTCCGCGTTGTGAATATCAACTTCAGTAACAAGCCATTTTTTCCCCACTGCAAGCAGGTATCGAGACTATTGCACCAACCATTAGCCCGAAGCTACCGATGCCAGTGATGTGTGTATATATATGGCAGTGCTCAGGCACATTTTAAGATAAGTGAATCACTTTTTGTTCTCATTTGTCATCACTGGTTACTCTGGATAACTAAAAATTATGAATAAACACATTAATAAATGAAATATATTTATTAATTATTAAATAATAAATATGGTTATGCATCTATCATGCTGCATTGTTGTAAATAAAGTTGAAGCTGAGCAGAAACGCATTTCTATTCTTTAGTCTGGGTATTAGTCAATTGCTGAATTTCATTTTCAGCACTCTGATAAGCGCAAATCTTTCATCCTTTCCAGACAGCTTCTTTAAAGAAACTAAAATGTCATTGACCTCAGTACAGGTGTTCAGGGACTTTTAGATGGAGTTTAAATGCTGGCTTCTATTGTTGGGTAGTGTGGAGGTGGTCAGATAGTCAAAGTCAGTTTAAACATTTTTCAATATAGCCCTCAAAATTTTACAGATTTTATCACCTGCATATTTCAATTGCCTAGGCACAGAAAAGGAGCTTACTTTGTGTGAAAAGATATAGCCTACTACTTTGACACCATGGGAAAAAAGGGAGTTGCACTCTACGAAAGATGACTGCTGATTTTTTTGGCTGGACAATAAATTTGTAAAGTTACATCATTACATTGCCAGGTTGCTGAAAGGAGACTGAATTGGACAAGATGCACGTTGTGTATGAAATCTAGCTCGGAAAAATTATTTATGTTGGTAATGCAGTAGTTTTGGGGGAAGAGGTTAGCCATGTCACATCTGCAACTGCAAAGAATGCCAAGAGGTCATTTAATCATGAACGGACCAGGAACTTTCAACTTTGCCAACAAGCTCTGTGGGAAGAGAATCCCTCAGCTTTTGGTGCTTTAACACCTAAATACCTTTCACTATTCTGTCTTAGAAAATCCAAGTGTTCTCTTTCTACTGAGAACTCTGGAGCGAGGGCATAATTTGCTATCACAGTCACTTTACTGAAACGGCTATACCTGAATTCTGCAGTGAAACCAAATCCCTGTGTGGAGTCAGTAAACCTAGTCCAGCAGTCATTATAAATGATTCCTCTCTTTGCAGTTTGGAAAATTTAATGTTATTGTTGTGCCTTTTCCTAACAGTCAGCATACTTTGAAACTAATGTAGTGTAAATTTGAAAGATAATGATAAAGATAATGCAGAAACCATTTTTGAGGCTGTTCTCTGACCAGAGTCAGGCAACCGAGAAAATGAAGGTTTCAACCCAAGCCATGTTTTTTCTATTATACCACTATTATTGTTCTAACATTTTTGCCTAAAATTTACTAAATAACAATAATAACCATCCAGTGAAATGTAAGTCTAAGTGTTAAATAATAGGAAAAAATATTCTTTGTTGTACTTCCAGTAACATGCTTGTATGTGAAAGTGCCACAGCCAGCATGTCATGCCAACTCAGGTGGAATAGTGTGTAACTCTTTCATGACTTTATCTTTCCAGAGTCTGTGTTGGATAATCTGATTCTGTTGGATAATTTAGCAAGGAGAGCTGTCAGCTGGCATCGTGTTATTGTGTTACATGTTGCACAACAAGATTTGCACGGGTTCTCAGAAATAATGCATTTATTGCGGTATTTGCAACTCAAATTGGAAAATTTGCTTATGTGAAGGTATTGAGGCTGGAGTAGGGAAATGTTTTTGCCACAGTTAGACGAAACGAAATAATAAAAACATTTTAACATGTTGTAACTAAAATTTTTAAAAGACAAGTCGACTCCCACACCTCCTCCACCTCCTATGCTTTTCTACAGCTCTGTTTCCAAGTTTTAGAAAATGTAGTTCAAGATGAGAGGCTTAACCCAATCATAGATCTTTTTAGACCAGAATAGCAATGGGTAAGAAAATAAAAAACAACAGGAAGAGGGCTTTCTATTTCCTGCTATTTTTTTGTTATTTGTTTTGTATTTGCTTCTTTTAACTTATTCAGCTTACTACAGCTTTAAAACTAGTGAATAATGCCACCATAAGGAAACCAGATAAGACCAACCAAAAAGCTACTGTAACTGTGCCACTAAATTGGCATGGTGGACATGACTTACTCACTGTTTTACCCATTGAATAATTTAAGTGTGATTTCACCATGTTTCATTTAAAATTTTGAAAAAGAAATCATAAATAAAAATTTCATGAGACTGAGTGAAAAGCAATATTCTAATCTTGTTACTAGGAAGGTCGTAACTGTTCGTTTGACTCTTTCATTTAGATTTCGAAGGCACACCAGAGCAAACAGGAATTCTGGAAGAAATGTTGCCTGTGGAGGATGATGCCACTTGTGAGTTTGCCGATATACGCTTTCAATGAAAGTACAGCACAACCCAAGAATGCCTATGGCAGGGCAGGGAAGGAAATGGATTGAAACTGTAAAGCCCCAACTTTCCCTCTCATTGAGGATTCTTTGAACTGGTGGTGTGTCCACGAGGTCACTTTTCCTTTCCTCTCCAGGCTGTCAAATAGATACTCACATGTCTGTAGAGAGACTGGGAGCTGTGGTAACTGCGAAAAAGAGCACTCTCAAACCAGAACATGTGGATCACCTAGTCTTCTCACATAAAAAAAAGAAAGAAAAAAATCCCAAATACAAAACAGTGAACAATTTTGTACTTGTCATTTTTATTTCTACCAAAAAGGTCAAAAGGGACATAGTGGACTTTACCTTTGATTTTAGTTTATAATTAAATTTACTTATATTATTTTGTTTGTGTTAATATTACACAATCTGGTAAATCTTGATTCTAGCATTAACTGTTGCAGTCCACTAAGATTTCAGACTGGCTTTATCTCCATTATCTGCAGTGGATTTGAAGACCAGTCCATTCCTGCATTCTTCACCAGCAGCCAAGGGTGTAATATGTTAATTAGATACAGTAATCACATTTTTTTTCAGTCATGCAGTAATGTAATATGTTGCTCTACTAAATTCAGTAACTGCATTACAGTTACAATCATACTGTTACTTGCATTACAAAGGTTCTCCAGTTATCTGCAAGGTGGGGCAAAAAAAAAACATCAAATAAAGATCCTCTTGCACTTATGCTACAATCAGCTAATTTGAGTTCATTTGAGGGACAAGAAAAATGGTCGAACGGTACAGCGACATAGCTTTTCAGGAGAGGAGATATGGACATTATTTTTATTTTTATTTCATAAAAAGACAGAAGTGGAAACTGCATCCAGGACAAAAACAACCTTATTATACTGCTAACAGAACTTCTGCTCTTTGCAAATATCTGCGCAGCCAGCATGCTAACGTAAAGCCAGCCAAGAACTCAAAATGATTTTAAAGCTGAGTGTTTTCAGACAGACAAACACAACTTTGGCTCCTTTTGCCTTTTAAAGGCACATTCTGCCTTTTAAAATGTTGTGGTTGCAGTGGTTACTCTGAGAAGGTGAATGGTTTCTGGTTTGATTCAATTCCATCCTATTTTATTTAAATAGTCCCAAATCACAAAATCAGTTTCCTCAAGTCACTTTATATTGTAATTTACAATAATACAAAGAAAACAGTTTTTCTCTCCCAACAGTGGGAAGGAAAAACTCCCTTTTAAAAGGAAGAAACCTCCAGCAGAATCAGCCTCAGGGAGGGGCCATCTGCTGCGACTTGTTGGGGATGCAGGGAAGAAGACGAGAAGATTAATTGGAGATTAATAATAACGTATGATTAAATGCAGAGTGCTGCATAAACACAGAGTGAAAAGAGTTGAGTGAAGAAGAAAATTCAGTGCATCAAGTCTCTAGCAACCTAGGCCTATTGCAGCATAAGTACGGGAGGATTCAGGGTCACCTGATCCAAGCCTATACGCTTTGTCAAAAAGGAAAGTTTTAAGCCTAACCTTTAAAGTAGAGTGTTTATTTCCCAAATCCAAACCGGGTGCTGGTTCCACAGTAGAGGGGCCTGGAAAGCTGAAGGTTTTGTTTTTAATATCCTTGGAACCACATCTAAACCAGCAGTCTAAGAGCAAAGTGCTATATTGGTATGATATTGGACTATGAGGTCTTTAAGATAAATGGGGCTTGATTATTAAAGACCTTGTAGGCAAGGACAAGGACATCCCTGCAGTTTAAGTAATTGGTGTGTGTTATCCGATTTCAGCATAGATAAAGCTGGGCATCATCTTTAAAACAGTGAAAATGTATACTGTGCCTTCTAATGAAGGTGCCTAAGGGAAGCTTGTATAATGTAACAGAATTGGTCCTAGCACTGAACCCTGTGGAACTCCATAATTAGTATTATATAATTATATTCAAACCACAGCAGTCCAGTACCTTTCATTCCTACGGCATGCTTTAATCTATATAATAAAATATTGTGATCAGTATTGAACGCTGAGGTCTAGCTGACAAAAACAGAGGGAGTCCACTGTCAAAAAAATCATTTGTAACTTTCACTGATGCTATTTCTGTACTGTAATGACTTCTGAAACCTGATTGAAACTCTTCAGATAAACAGTTTCTCTACGGATAACCAGTTATTTGTTTTACAACTACTCTTTCAAGAATTTGTGAGATAAAAACAGGGTTGGAGATTGGCCTGTAATAAAGACGGCTGGATCAAGTGATGCCTTTTTAAGTAGTGGTTTAAATAAATCATGATACTTTTCACAACTATTCAGTTGGTGACCCAAACAATCAGTGGACTACCTTTGAAACCAAATTTACACTAATCACTGCCAGCAACCTCCTGTAACACATTTTTCCCTTGTGACTGGTGCTTTCCTAATTTTTGCTGACTGGTCTTTAGGTCACTGGGGCAATATTATGAGTCTCCCATCCCTTGCATTCCTCGTAAATGCACGTAGATTGATATATTGAAGCTTCTTCTTTAACTCAGCTATTGAGTCTTTTTCTTATTCTGCAGCTCTGGTGAGCTTGATGTAATACGTAAAGTATTTTGCCACCTGCTTCAAGTTCTTTTTGGAGTGGCTCTCAAGCTCACAGTGGAGCTCCTACAGAGCAGAATAAGGAGTATCATTGCCAGCTGGTGTCTATGATGGTGGTGTCATTCTGAATCTCTAAGTTGAAAAAGTGTTTTAAACAAACTTTCAGCTTTTTGGTAAATTGGTTGTGTGGATTATACATTGCTCAAAATTAGGGGAACACTTGAACATCACAGTATAAATCAAGTCAGTTAATCCTGTAATTCAAAATGTTAGACGTAGCAAAAAGTATACAAATGAAAACTCATATCCAAACTGATATTAAATTGTATATCAGAATAAACTTGAGGAATGTCATACTGTTCAGTTAGAAAGCTTAAATGACTCAGTTTTACTCACTGTCTTGCAAATAAATGACAATGAGTACACTGGAGAGACAACACTAAGATAACTTCAAAAAAGGGAATGATCTTGCTGGTGGTGGCCAGAGATCATTACTTTCTCCTTATATCTTCTGACTGATTCTTCTCTACTTTTCCTTTTTACTAGTGATCTTGTCACTACTAGTATCATCAAATGGTACCTGCCACCCATTCAGGTTGCACAGGTAGTCCAGCCCCTCTATGATGCGCAGTCATACAAAGGTTTGCTGTGTAGCAAAATACCAGGAGACTGGCCAATAAATTATGAGAGGTGGGCAGGGTTTTACAGGGCATTGTCCAGGACAGGACGTAGGAACACAAAGATGAAAACAAAGAATCAGAATCAGTATATTTTATTAATTGCAGAGGAAATTATTAGTCGCAGTTGTTCAAAGACAGTGAGAACAGTAACTAATTAAATTAAATGATACAATATATTACAAAGTTACAAAATATAACAAAATAGCTGTAATAAAAACAAATAACCCTAATTATAAAAGCCCAAAGAGACTTCAAAAAAAGGTCACCACAGTGATTCTATTGTACTGCTTTTGTTACTTGTTGAAGGTCAGTGTCTGGCTGCTGGGCTGGGGTCTGCAAACACTCACCTTTAAAATCACTCTGTTTCTTGGCTAGCTTTACAATAGCATGCTGGCTGTGCAGATATTAGAAAAGAGCAGAAGTTGTGTTAGCAGTATAATGTGGTAGTTTCTGTCCTGGATGCAATTTCCATTTTACCATTGTGCTGTTGTCCTTTTGTGCAATAACAGTAATGTGCATCTCTCCACTCATCAAAAGCTGTATGCTCTTCCCTCCTCCCACACTTGAACTGTAATCAGCTGACCAAAGCTGACCAAAAGTTTGCAGGAAGAAAAACTAACTGAAGAACATGTTTAACATAAGTAACAACATAATTGTACCTGTAGCATAATTACTGAATTTAGTACAGTAATGTGTTACATTACTTTATTACTGAAAACTGTAATGTGATTACAGTAACTCATTACACCCAACACTGTTTATCAATCACATATAAGTAGCCCTGGCTCATGTTATATATATGTTAAAGTGCCCTTCATGTCAAAATGTTTGTAAAAAAAAAATAAATAAAAAAAAATGTGTTGCTAGGCAACCTGGAGAGTTGGAGTAGCAGTTTTCAATTAATTTCTATGGGGTCAAAATCATGTCCTCTGTGGTTCTAGGCAAAAGTGGTCTTTTTTTTTTCTCTTTTGAGTCCACACACCCAAAAATTCAGAATTTGATGAATAAGCCCATTTAAGGAAAAACCTGAAAATATGAGATGATGGAGTTTTAATTTAACAGAGAAACACAATTTTTTAAATGCCAATGGGTCAAAATGACCCCCTCAGCAGTTCTAGTGTTAACTGTAGGAATTAGACACAGTGGCCAGATAGTAAATGTTTACAAACAATATGATGAAGCCCTATGAAAATATAATGATTCAATGGTACATTTTTATTTTCTTTATCATTCTACTCATTTGAAATACATAAAAAAAACAGAAATAATGAATTGTGCTGCAAATATGTGTTTGACTTTTACTTTTATGATACTACATCTGTTAAAGAAGAAGGTTTGGTTTCCCCTAATATTATTATATCTTTTTCACACCGTGAGGAAAATGTCTTTACATTTACCATTGGTATGTGCTGTTTTCAAGTCTTTTTTGTAATTAGGTGAAAAGAGTCATGTTGGGAGTCATGGTAATACTGGGTACCATCTGTTGTTCCAGCAAAAAGTAATTGTCTCATGTGTAGTTGTTTCCTGCTTTTTGTGTACATGATTCAGACTGCTTTTAATTAGACTTTGATCTAATTTGCTTCTCTACTTCTTTTTTTTTTGCTGTATGGATGATAATTACTCATAATTTAAATATAATTTGGCTGTATCTGTCAGTGTCAAACTTAATTACCTTCATGTTTATTTCTGCAATGAGGGCAAATGCTAAACACACTTGACATGAGCTAGATGTTGTATACTCCGTGTATAGTTATTTAAGGATCAACTTACGTTTCGGAAAGACATTGGCTTCGGATTAACTATCAACTACAAGTAAAATACTTAGCTGTTATTTTTACCCACATGAACAGTGTTTTTTAAATGATAATTATTAATTTTTTTATTCAGATAGTTCAATATGTTATATGCACAATACTAATACTGCTAATTCTACATCAGAGAATAGTGAGCTGTGGGCTGAATTAAAGCTTGCAGCTTGCCTTGTCATTGCTGGAGCTGTCTGACATGCATTTTTTTTTATTAACATCATTATTGCAGCAATACAGCATATGTCTTGTGTGTCAGGTTCACATGGAAATTAAAAAAAGGGTAAAAAAAATTCACTGCCTCTGTGTACACTCTTTGAACCACTGGTCTGCTAAGAGTAGCAGATGCATCACAAGCCATTAGGTTAACAGACACTAACAACCGATTTATTTAGAGATTCTGTGTTTTTCAGTATGCTGGTTGTTTTCTTGCCTGTAGCACATGACATATTCTTATCTTTTATATCCTATTAGCATGACACACTACAAAACTTTTTTTTTTTTGTGGCAATGGCAGTTAATCTGTATCAGTGTGAATCACATTTTCTCGTGAGCACAGCTCGAGAACTTCGTGATAGCATCAGCATGCATCATCATCAGTGATAATATTATTAAATTTGTCGGGGCTCTGCCACAAACACTATTTGTACAATAAAGTAGAGTTGCACAGTTAAGTCTTTCTAATGAAATCAAAAGGAGTGCATGGGATGTGCATGCTGTCATTACCTGGAGACAGTGCTAGTGTAGTTTAGGGTCTGTGAGGAGGAAAGAAGGAAACTGGAATCAGCATTAATGTAGCGTCACATTAGGAAGCCTCTTTGGAGAAACATCATGGGAAATTCATAGTTGCCAACCTAATTTCTAGTAATTTGCTTCTCCACACTCCACACACAAGAGGTGATGATACTTCACATTACAGCTGGTTTGCCAACAACAAATGAACTAAAAAGAAGAATTAAATGATATTGGCCCAATCGCAGTCTGCACAGTCATGAACTTTGAAGAGCTTTTGCACTAACACTGCGAGGCAGGTTGCATTTTAAAATTGTCAAGTGGATGCGCACTCTTTGCAGAAGTCTGGTTTTTTGCAGAATTTGCCTGTGAGAGGTATGCACAATGAGCACTGTGACTGGGGCTGTCACATCACGATAACATTATTATTGAGAAAAAGTGAAGTGTGTCAATATTGTGAGGCTCCTAAAAGTCAGTTACTTAAAAGGAAGATTGCTGCAACAGCTGGAAATTGAGTCCAGGTGCTGGATTTCTGATCAAAGTCAAATTCCAGGCATATTTTTAACTTGATATCAATTTTTCATTCAGAAGTGGCAGCTGGGATAGGCTCCAACACCCCAAAAACTGAATTGGATAAGCGATGAAGAAAACGGATGGCTGGATGGATGCATGGAAATATCAGTCATTCAGTAGCAATTCTAGTAGTCATATTAAACACAGGGGATTTGGTGAGAAAGCATACTCCCCCAAACTATGAAGTAACCATTATAAAAGAACAAAATGTTTTATGTAACTTATAACTATAATCAAGTGTTTTGATGACTATAATAGATAGACTGACAATCTTATAGTTTCATATATTTGTTTAATGAAAAGAACAATAACCTTCTGCAATTTTCCTAATCACCTCTCAGCTGGACCTTGGGTTAACACTATCATTACATGACACATAAAACATGTTTTTATACAGAATTTTCATTTTCCTGCTAACCAGATCTTGTACCATTCTATCATTAAGGTCAGTGAAAAAATGTTATCTACAACTATATTAAATTTGAATTGTTATTCTAATTGGAGTAATAAGTGCTCATTATCACTCAGTGAGTTGATTTCAGTATGAAAGCGGATATTTTGCTATTTTCTGAAATCCATTAGGTGTATCCCATTTAAAAGCATTCAAAATTTTGTTATTTTTTGTTGCTGCTCTTTATTCTTGTCTAAATCCAATTACGGCACTATTAAATTTCTTTTAAATTACCCTGATCACTCAGATACGGTATTCATAATTGGACTTTATAATCGCAGAATCTGAATTCCACTCAGTTTTGAATTCATACAACTATAATGTACTCATAAATCCAAAATAGAAATTTGTCCAAGCAACAATATTTTCTTTTCAATATTCTACAAATGCATTTTCTCACTTACAGCGTTATTATTTTTTTGGGTCAGCTGGAGTACCGTGATTTATTTTCCTAATGTCCTGCAACAGGCCTGCCTAAAAGTCTGCCCAAGGTTGTTGCTCTTTAATTTGGGACAGACTGTCTAATCAGATCATTGTGTGAAATAGCTGTTGCTGATGTCAAGTAAAGGACAGCATACAGGGATACAAAGGTTGATAAACAAGCAAAGAACTGAATAAATAGCAGAGCTTTTTAAGAAAAATGATTTAGAAAATGCTAAACTGTGCCTTGCAAAGTTTGCACTGAAAGAAATTAGAGATTGCAATTTGATTCAATTTACTGCTACTACGTGGCCTCGCTTTAATTACTGTAGGTGCTTTAAATAAAATCTGTGCAAAGAGGACATGCATTGTTTTTATAAATGCTCTTGTTTAATTATCAAATGAGCCATTAAAAGAGTGTGTGTAATGTGTTAAAATTCTAAATCTAGTAAATCGACTATATAATGCCTATAATCTTTAACGTGCATCAAAAATATATATGAAATAATATAAAATATTTCTAAATAGAAATCCTTTCTTCATGTTCAACAAAGAGAAGGATGGGATGATAAACCATTTTATTGTCTGAAATCGGGGTTGCATGTCTTCCAGAATCGTGCAGTTCAATCCCATCAGCAGACTGCACCGCTATCATCTGAATCATTAAGCCAAATTAATGATGTATAATATTCAGTGTGCTTCTCTGTCCAAGGTTCTTTCTTCTGGAGGTTAAACTCTGAGTATGTGTGTGGGTGTGTGTGTTTTAAAAAAAGTGGTCAAATCACCAATGAGGTTTATTAGATATTAACCTCAGGAAAGGGCTAATCTTAATTATATCTATCAAAGCAGTTCAAAGGATTTTTAGTTTTTTATCTGGTTTTCCTGCCGCAGCCTATAGCTTAGATTCTTTTTCATTTGCAGTATGTGGCTATCCATTTCTCCATATTTTGGTATAATTTCACATTGACTGGTGTACTCAGCTGACCTCATTAGCAGTGCAAATGTATTGTCAGAAAGACAGCCTTGTAAGAGATGCGGTAGCAAGCCCTTTGCCTTTGTATCAGCAGCACAGTTAACTTTGGAAAGGCCCCTTTCGATTCATGTTTCCGTTTGCTTTCTGAGTCAAGGTCATGTCAATGATAGATTGGACGGCACTTTTGTGCCTGAATTTATCCCCTTTATCTCTTTAAATCACTGCCTTAAGGCTCCAAATTGAGAAAACAGCCAGGGTCTCATTTCCAAAACCATCTGAGCATAATAAGTATTAGCTGTCCAATGGCATTTATGTGTCGATCTGCTGGAGTGCAGAGATGGAGTGCAGGTGCCGCCAAGGACCCATTATTTCAGACCCCCACTGTTTTAAGGAATTGCAAAGGTGTCTCTACATATCTCTGCACGTTTTCCATTGCTGTATTGTCACAGAATATGTGTTTTAATTCACATTTACCCAAATGGTTCTGGTATGTAAACAAACCAAATTTTATATATATATATATATATATACACCTTATTTATCTGGTCTCTGATAATCTGTCTTTTGCTGTGCAATGCAACAATCTGGTTGACTGATCTGATAGAACTCAATTTCACAATACAATAAAATACATTTGATAAATTACTGTATATTTTCTAAGATTAACAGTGGATATTAACCAACAAAATCTATGCCTGTTATGTTTCATAATAACCACACAAAATCTCTTGATCTATTTTTGGGCAGCAAATGCCTTTCAACTCTTGTATCGTATTCTACTTCTAGTAAGGATTGTGAAATCTCTTTTCATTATCCGTGGATATAGAGTGCTGCTGTAATATTACTGACAACCCTAGACATAATCTTGGTTGTATTTCTTATTCTTAGACAAGTCATAGTGCACAGGAACATCAATTCCTTTAGATTTTGCCCAGCTTTCATTGAGACAAAGTGCCGTGTTTGTTACAAAGACGTTATCAGGCCTGATACATGAAATGAAAATGGCTGTGCTAATAGATAAACACATTTCAAGCTATCTACAGCTCTCCTACACAATGTATGTTATGAGTGCTTCTCTTTGATTGCTCTAGAGCCTTTAACACGGACTTATTGTTTATGCTCTTGCAGTACATGATCCTTACCTTGCCTTGTCTCAGATCAGTGAGCTCTCCATGTTACTAATGACAGGCTTGGCCTAAGAGAGAGTACTTAACCAACAACTGGCATTTGGCACTGTTTTATCATTAGACATGCATGTCTCTAAAATGCAAGCTCCAAGGAACAGAATAATTACACAAACCAATTCTCACTGTTGTTAATTAGACTGATCGCAGTGTCGCCATTGCAGGTTGGAAGATACAACTTCCTGGTGGAGGTTGATGGAGAATCTCAGCATGCTACTAAGAAGCCGGTAAGTGCTTCTACGAGCCCATATGCTTTCTGTAACCATGTCTGACTCATCATTGTCAAAAGCACTTTGCAGGTGCATGTTTTGTTTGGTCTCACATGGCTCGACAAGCTATAAAGACAGCATTCAGACAGTGTGGCAAATGGCAGTGTTTTCAATGGTGAACAATTTAAAATGGGCGTTAAGATCATAAAATGCAACTTAATTAGCTTTTAATGAGAGAAATTTATACAAAAAATTGTGATAAACTGAATATTACTAAAGCTTTTTTATGTAATTCAGCTGTCTCCCATATAGAGAACACTGAACACATAGTAATTCCTTTTGTTTTCACTTTAGTAGTGTAGTAATCCTTTTCTAATCATAAAATTGCTGCCTGCATAAAAAATAGTTTTGACAGATGCGATGTTGAAAGTACAAAGTAATTATTGTTTTGTCGAGAGCACAAAACAATTATTTTGGTAATCTTAGTTGTGGCAAGTTGTTTATGCATGGGTCATAAACCATCCATCCAGCCAACCATCAATTTTCTTCCACTTATCCAGTTCAGGTTCATGTGAGGGCTGTCATGGGGCAAAGGTCAGGGAATATCCTGGACAAGGGTGCCAGTCCATCTCAGGGATAACACAGAGAGACAAACAACCATTCATGCTCACATACACACCTATGGCCATTTGAGAATTGAATTGGAAACCAGAGTACCTGGAGAGAACCCACACATGTAACATGCAGGCGCCACACAGAAAGGGACAGCCAACCAGTGCATTTAAGCCTGGGACTACTGCGCCACCATTCTGCTGGGGATTATGACCCTCAGCAGTAGTGCTTTTTTCAAAATGTTCTTACATAAAACGGCATCTTGAACAATATTTGTCTTAAAGGCTAAAAGTAAAAAGCTTTTTCTGAAACAGAGAAAAGCAAAGATAAAGAAGTTTAAGTCAGAAAGTGTTGTAATTTTGGCTTTTAAAAAAGGCAGATTAACTATCAGTATGAAAGTTATTTTGCTGTCAGTCAGGTGTCTAATTACATGCATCTAAACTTACTTACAGTTAGTTATCCTTCTTGGGACGTGGACATTCCATAGTAAAGAATATACTGTAGTTTGATATAAATGTAATGCTCCGCTCTCCTTTCTATTCATTTGAATCAGACGGGACACACTGTCCTCCCCACCTTTGTTTGATTATGAATTCAAAGCCTTAGTTGCTGAGCTGGTGTTATGATAATGCGCAGCAACCCACTGTGATATACAAAATTGGTTTTGACAACAGGCCTGCTTTTAGATTCACACAGCCCTAAGACCATAGATTTAACATATAACACACATCTCACAGACTCCTCTGCTTTGGTGAGAGTGGTGGAGGGCACTTGGGGGGGTGGGACGAGGGGGATGATGGCAGCCTAACTACTGCTGAAAGATGTGAGTGGCCAAGAAATTCATAAAATACTGTCGTTTTTCCTGACACATACACTCACTCCCTTCTCCCTGCGGATCTCCCCTCTAGTTGAGGGAAATGTGCCCTTGACAGTCCCAGTGTCAGCTGTGATTTTGTCACTCAGTGGGTGAAAAACATTGTGGTGTTGAAGACCTCTTGGGTGCTAATAACTAGAGGGGGCACTCTATCCTCTTGATAACTCCAGAGTCTAGTGAGAGGTATCAGCTCTTTAACAACTTTAACAAATTGTTAATTTGTGTTATTTATGTATTAAGTGTAGTTGCTTTAATTATATGTTTCATTAGTTCATACGGCTGGCTATGCAGAATTTTACCTAACGCATTCTTTCAGAGATGCAACAAAATTTATCTTTTTGGCTAACACTGCTGCGCTCTGAAGAAAATTAAAGAACCAACTCTCAAGTGCAAACACAAATGAGGTTGCTGACACCAGTGGAAGGGGATGTCTACTTCACTGAGCAGCAGAGGTGAATCAACAGATTTGCCTTCCAATCGAAGACTGAAAAAAGACAGACATATACAGACGCACCAACCTGTGAGAGGACATCAGTAATGGGCTCACATTTTCCTAATCTCCTTTGATGGATTCAGGCCATGATTTTCATTTAGTCCAAAAGAGATAACCAAACTGTCAGCTGTGCTGCTGCTTTGCTTTAATCTCCGCCTGCAGCCAATAATCACCCTGCAACCCGCAACCCTTTGTCAATTGTTAATCTTGTATTGAAGACATTTAGATGCCAGGATGGTATTCTGCATCCTAGGATAATCCAGGGGGCCACTGAGGAGAAGCAAATTGGATTCATTATTAAATTTTGCATTATTAAAAAGACAAATGAATTGAGTTCTCCAAAGAATTTGTGGAATCAATTTAAAAATAATCATTAGCATGCAGATGCATATCATGTTTCCTGCAGACTGACAGAGAGATTAGCAATCTCTGTGGTAGCATCTTAAAGGCATTTAACTCATGGTTATGTCTTAATTGGTAGAATGCACCAATATGTATCCTATCAGTGCTGCTAAAGTGTTGCATAGGATATGGTTTCATATTGTATATCCCTATATTATTGATAAGAAATTCTTTTTTAAAAAACCTTGTAATTCTTTAACTTATCATTCACTGATATTTTACATTGCTTTTGAACCATAGTGATGCTTTCGCCTTTGCTTTGCACATTCACGCGTGGCGCTACCTGCTCTGGTGACCTCCCTTGTGAATAAGGGAGCAGAAAAAAAAGTTGCTTTACATGTAATGTTTTGGATATATTGCCTGATCAAATGCAAATGTAATGAAAGATAGTAATAAGAAAGCAATTCTTTTCTTAATTTAAACTGCATATATTACTTTGTCAAACTGAAATATCTAACCCAACTTGAATTAATTTTGACTTTCACAGATACAAATCTCCAGACATCCAGCAGGTTTTAAAGTGAAGTCAGTGTGCTTCAGTTAATGGAACAACAGCCTGTGGTTAAAATGAATCAAACAGAGACTGATTGGAAGGTCACTTCTGGCAATTTCATGATTGTGATTATATTAGCGAAGGCCTTCACATTTAAATGAAAAATCTTAAATAACTTCCGATTTGCTATTTGCCTTCACCGTGGCGCATACAACACAGGATATGCAGAGGCATACTCAAACAGGAGGAAGGCAAAGGAGCCTGATTAAAGTTTATCTTTCAGGGCAATAAGTCTACTGGCATTCATTATTTCTTGTCAGATTGTAAATGGTCTCTGAAAGGGATATTATGCAAGCTCACACACATATGTTAAAGTGAATGATTTAGCCGTGCCGTCCTACCGCGCTCTAACCTGTTTGTCCCTGCATATGTCAACCGTCAGTCTGACTGAAGACAACATCTAAGCGGAGAGAACAGCAAATACGTGGACGCCTTTTGCAAGATGTGCCAAACAAATAAAGCGCTCGTCCCCAGTGACCCTAAAACAGAACGACCGTTTTGGAGGAATTTTAGTAGCTTTATTAGGAAAGGATCGTCTTTGTGTTGGCAAAACTGTTATAAAGTGAAGAGAGAATTTTTCTCACTGCACCTTATTCAAGAAGTGAAAGTCACACCTGTATAATAGCTCCGCTCCGAATGTGTTGTGGATTGTTAGGGCCCAGTGAAGGCAGAAAAGTATCGTCGATTTCAATGCACACTCTATATAGTTAAGGTCAGTGTGACATCACGAGTATTGGTTTCAAGTTAATGCATTTCAGTTGTGCAATGGCTATTGTACATCTTATATCCATCTTAATTGCAGTAAAGTACAATCAATTGTTTTGTCAAAGAAAGAAGACACAAATTCCGTTATTCGTTTTCTCGTCATCTTTTTTGCTTAATATTATCCAAATAATAAATGTGTTCTTTGAAAATGTTTACATCGGCTTAATATGTAATAATGCAGTAAGTGCAACTGTGTGTTTTTCATCAGCTCAGTGACTTATTTGGACAGTCAAACCATGCATTGATTAAGGGAAGGAAATGAAATGCGAGTCAACTTGTCACGAGAAACGTTTGCGATCTGTTCATTTCTCTGCCAAGGCAAACTTCAGGTGAAAGAACATTTTCAGTGTGATTTTGCTTTTGTTTTAGCGCAAAAGACTACCAAGCAGAGCACTTACAGCGTGTCTTTCTCGTTAAAAGTTTATTTTGGGCTGATTCCATTGATTTGTATTTTCTTGCTTATTACCCTCTTTAATCAATTTCCATTAAGTCTCTTTATATGTGAAGGTGCTTGACTTATTATTGAGTGGATTATAATTGTATTTTCTATTTTGCATCATACAAAAAAAAATAACATACTTATACTTAACGTACATACTCTGCATAAGCAATATTTTAAATAAAGAAGAAAAAAAAGAGCTAACTCGCTTTATAAAGACTCGTTGAAAATGTATTAATGAACTGTGTTTTCACAGACACTGGAATTCACACTGACCCTGAAATAGTACATTGAAAAGACCTGATGTTTTTCTGCTGTGTGAACATAGTTCATTCTGGAAAGAACACAGTAAACGAAAAGCAAATCTGATGGCTGAAAAACTACTGTATGCCGTCTGAGAAGTGAGAGCTCTCAGAGTACAGCTCCTCAATAGAATGCGATTTTCACTGGGAACATAATGTTGACGTTTACCCAGCACTCAGGCTGTCCCTCTCTCCCATAGATTTCTGTAATGTAATACATGTTGCAGCAGACACATCATATCTGGCCCGAGGAAGTGACTCATGAACGACTTTCAAAGAGAGTTGTGCTTTGAACTTGTTTATTATGTTGCCTTGTGTGCTTCTGCCTCACAAGCTCGGGACCAGGCTGCGATCTTGCAGGTGGAGGCTGAGACCCCGCTGAAGACCCTGGAGCAAGTCAATAAAACATACAAACAACAGGTCTGGACTCTGATTATCGCTCCCTTGGCTTTAGGGCCACACAGTACAACATGCTGAACAAATGTTTTGGTAAACATTCACAGCCAAACTCTCAGAAACGTTGCCACACAATGTCACGTACAACAGAACATGTACAGACGTGACCTTGATATTTTTAGGAAGGGGATTTCACAATTTTGGTTACCCAAAAGCAGTTTGTATTCTGCAAACACATAGGTATTATTTGACCAGCAAAACATAAATAAATGTGTGTTTTGGTAAATATTTGTGGACTATGAACATTCAGGAACTACCCAAAACTACCTAACAAGTATACTCAAAGAATCTAATACCAACTTTGATTGCAATAACAGTTTTCATTCAGCATTGCGCAGGCTTGAAGTGGGTTTGAGACACAATACGACATCCTTAATGCACACATGTTCTTGTGACTCTTTCTTTCTGTGTCCACCAATGTACTCATAATAACTCCTGATTAAAAAGAAGCACGTATGCTCAGAATGCAATATTAAAGCTATTCAAAAGTCTTTTAAAATCAAATGTCTCAAAACTACACTGGGCTTCTGACATAGAGCTAAAAGGCATCACTGAAGTGTGAGTCTAAAATAATGCATTTTTTATCAAAGGAATATGTCAAAAAAAATGAAATGTTTTACCTGGCAATCTCTGTATGCGGCACGCATGTTAGCCTCGAAACAATATCTGAAACCAATTTGCTACTGATGTAGAAATAGCCTTTGGATCATAAAGAAACTAAGATATTTGCCACTCAGTGTTCTTCACCTTTACATGCAATGTTCCACAAAGACAGCTGTACGAGATTTGAATAGGATACACTGACTGTCTTCCTCAATATCTTGTAGGAACCCATGTACAGTGCCAGAATTTAAATCAGTTCATGAATATGGAACGGTCCAGTTGGAATTTCCGTATGGTAAAGCAGCTTGTCACTCAGAACGTCAGCATAAACTTTGGCCCTCACAAGCCTGAAATACAAAATTCAGAGACTATGATAAATCTGGCAGGCCCAGCTCTCTGACAGCTATCTGGGGCTACAGAAGAATGACCTGCTAACTGTGTAGTGCATGTATAGGGGGTTCTGATCCACTGCCCCTCAGACAGAAGACAGAGACACACACAGACAAGGGAATTGGGAGGGTCTACATGCGAATACAACAAACCAAGCATGCGTTCAACTGCATCCCTTGGGCTTGGGAGGTTGTCAATGGGCTTGTTTTCCACCCTTCAGGACTATTGTTTACTTTCAAGATTAGAGAGGGGGAAAAGAAGGTGCACATAGAAATAGAAAGTTGTGTTTTTGAGTTGGGGTTTATTATGTCAGTTCTTCTTTTTCTTTTGGTTTAACACTAAAAGTGCCATTCAAAGAATATCCGCCCTTTCTCTGACTTTTAATGTCTACGACGGGCAGAGACGGAAACTATCAAAACTTAATTATGCCTTAACATAGTTTCTTACGCTACTATAACAAGATAACTAAAGTACTTCCCATTCCTGGACTAATTCAGATTATTGTATTTCTGGTTACTGATTCCTCATGTCAATAAGATTACATTATGCAGCTGATCCAAGTTGATCCAGAAATCCTAATCCATAAGCCCAAGAATACCCGACTTCTAACACCACCAATCTTCTTAGAAATAGTAGTGCATGTGCTTCTGGGTGTGCAAGTGAGTATGTGTGCACACGTGTGTGGAGGGGATGCCTGTACCCCAATAATTATACTCATTCCACACACCACGAACTCACTGTGACCTGTTTTTGGAGAGGGAATCAAGGCTGTAGGTTGTTCTTGGGATATATCCAATCCAATTGAGTGGATGAGAAGTGACAGAGGCATAAAAGCCCAGAGAGCCATGCTGCAGATTCTGAACACGTAATTAGCCCTGTCCCATGAGGATGTGCAGTGAGTCTGCTTATTCCAGACCATACATTAGCAATGACATCCTTCTCCAAGTAGACAGCATAAAAATGAACATCCATTTACAGTCGGGGTGGGGAAAAAATAAAAATAATTAGCACAAATCTGCATGAAATGCACTACTTAGAGCAATAAAAAGGCTTTTGGAAAAAAGTTGATATGTATGGTTTTGTTTGATTTTTTTTTCATAAATAGGATAATAATGTCTGGCTTTCACCAAAAAATGTGAAGAGCATAACAGATTGATTAACTGGTTGAAATTAAATCACTGCCACAGGTTTGACAGCAAGCTTACCTCAGAGATACTGCTCATTGTAAAAGCAATCAAACCTTAATTGTTCCACTCCATGAACACATAACAAAACAGAAGTGCAGATTAGCGTGGCAGCAACGATGATTATGTTTTCATTAATTTTCTCTCATAAAACTATCTGCTTAATTAAAATGACTGGGTTTCTTTGACAATCAGCTTTTCTAAAAAAAAAAAAAAAAAAAAAAAGAGATTTTCCCCGTTTGTTTATGTTAACTGCATGTTTTTCCAGCGTGATCTATTTGAAATTCAGTGGCGTGGTCTTTCATTTGTGATCGTGTGTCAGCGTTCGCTTAGCTATTTGTAATCTGTTTAACCTGTTGTGCTGTGATCAGGAGGCTGTTTCTTTCTTACAGCAGAGGCTTTGGCCAAGCTAGAGAAGCATCTCTCTGCTGGAGATTATCCTTTACCCTTGAGTGGCATTCTTCACTGGAGGGACTCAAAGACGGAGCTTGAGGGACACAGATTTCCATCTAGTTTTCCGCTCTCCTCAGCCCCATCTCTCCTCTGCTTTCTCCCAGATTTATCTGACTTTCTGTTAATGTTTCCTGAACTGTGATTTATATTCAATCCATACTGTAAGCGAATATATTTAAAAAGGCCCACCTTTAATTATTAAAATATCCACCTCATTTGAATCAGCACACATGTAGTGTATATATAGTGCTCAGCTTAAATCAAAGAGCTCTAAATGCATGAGCCAGATCTCATTTACATTCTCGTTTGGGTCATTGCCATTGAGAAATCCAGGCTGCCTGCCAATTTACAGCAAGCACAAATGTGTTTTAATGTCAGCAAAGGTGTAAGTGAAAGCAAGGATATCAATGCGATCAGTGAGAAAGGCTTGAGGATTTCAAAATAAACTTCATGAAACTCCTGATAACTTGCCACAGTGTTTCAGTACTACAAAGCAGGTGACTTTCTTTTCACCCCTCCTTCTTTTTCTCCTTTGCCAGTTCTCGTTGTCTGGTAGAAGGTGGTCGATGTTGTCTGTTGTGTTGACACTAATGCTAATCTTAAGCGTCAAATAAATTCAACTTAGTGTCCACTGTACAGAGGAAGACCTAAGAATATTATATTTTGACATGAAAGGAGGTGCCACGGTGTTCATCACTATGATCCCTGCTTGAATATTCAGTTCATTCTCAGCACATGGGGAGGCTTGTTTGATGTCTGTAGAGATTTCATGTCATGAACAGAGTATCAGAGGAAACTTTCACTGCAGGCAGAGGATAATAATAGGCAGAGTTGAGGTAGTAGTTTAAAAGGCGTAATGTCTTTTTTCTTTCTTTTTTTCCGTTTTATGTTTTTTTTTCCAAAGATAGAAAAAAGTATACATGATGCTCCAATAGTCTAGGCTTACACAGCAGGAAGCCGACGATGCAAGAGGATTTACAGACATACTGAGATAAATAAATAAATAAATCAAAATGCAACAGCCATGTGTGCACTCTCACAAGACTCCAGCTTGCTTCTGAAGCCATTTTTAATGTGCATCAATCTGTGCAATCTCCCAAAAAGTCCATCTCACCAAGCAAAGGAGATGAATAAATGAGTGCGTCTGACAGAGCAGTCATAGTCAAGATCAAAGGAGAAGAAGATAATTAACAGCAGACTAATTGGTAACCACCCTGAGTTTTCATCAGATATAAAAAAGACTGGAGTTTTTCTGGATATTAATTGGAGGAGAATGTGCATAAAATATTTTTGGGTGAGGCATTTTCAGTAGTAGATTGCTTGACACAATCAGCTCTCAAGTGCAAAGTGCAAAGTTATCAGAAATAATGAATGAATAGAAATGAGGTGAAAAACATATTTTCATGAAAATAAGCCATAATGAAACCACTAAGCAGCTTCATAATAAATAAATGTGGCATTTTGGGTGGCGTAGTTATACTAGTCCACTGCTATTACCACACTTGTGACACATAGCATATGTTTATTATCAATAAGAATTTGAATTTTCTGATTTTGTAGTTACCCCACAAGTCGAGCGCCTCCTCCTTAAATAGATTGGTTAGCATGGCGCCAGATCGTGTCTTCAGACTTGGCTGAAGTCAGAGCGGAAAACATGTTATTTGTTGTCCATCTCATTGGACAGACCGTATGCCTGTTCTCTTCAGGACAGAATATAATCTGTTGACTGCCCTCATGCTAGTATTGGCTTGTCCCTCCTTGTGCCTTCAGAACAGCCTCGATTTTATGCAGTTTAATAAGTTCATAGGCATCGATTTAAAAAGGTGCTGGGTGCATTCCTCATCAGATTTTGGTCTGACAGTTGGTGCTGTAGACTTGTTGGCTGGACATCCATGATGCCTTTCTCTCATTCCATACATCCTAAAGATGCTTGACTGGATTGGGATCCAGTGGCTGTGGAAGCCATTTGAGTATAGGGGACTTGTTGTCATTTAACCAGTGCTGAGATGATACTAAGGGGCCTGAAGACATGCCAAGAAAATATCCGCCACACCGTTAGACCACCAGGCAGGATAGATTCAGTTTTTTATATTGTTTATACCAAATTCTAACTCTACCATCCAAATGTCATAGCAGAAAATGAGCCCAATCAGATTCAAGTTTTGTCCAGTCTTCTGTTGTCCAATTTTGCTGAGCTCATGTAAATTTATAGTCTCAATTTCCTCTTCTTAGTTGACAAGAGTGGCACCTGGTGTGTTCTTCAGCGTCTATAGCCCATCTAATTCAAGGTTAAATGTGTCATGTGTTCAGAAATGCCCTCCATATACATTGACTATAGCATGTGGCTATTTGATTACTTTTGCCTTCCTGCTATTGTAACTTCTGACCTCAACAAGGCCTTTTACCAAACAAAACTGTGGTTCACCAGATATTTTCTCTTTAGAAGATGTGGATGCAGCATTAGGAACAATCCCTACCGTGATTATCACTGAAGCCAGCCAGCTGATCTGCACCATGGCAGCAGTGATCCTTGAGATGCTTGGGTACAAGCTGAACAGCCATAAGACGTAGTCCTCATCATGGAGACTAGAGGTCGACATAAAGGCAGCACAAAGGGAAGTTAGCCAGCTATCAGAGCTGCAGAAAGGTGTGATGAAGAAAGGAATGCCGAAGAAGTAGAACAGCTACCCATACCTGAGGCCTTTGAAACTGCCAAGCAAAGACTCACCGCCTTGGCCAGCTGCTTGAAGAGGTATACCAGAGACATAAAAGCTGTGAGAATAAACCAGATGGTCTTCACTGAACCATCCAAGGTGTGCTGTTAGTGGCAGGAAAACATATGAGCAGCCCCACCAAGGCTGTAGATGGAGCAATACTGGAAGAGCATGTGGGAGAAGAATGCAACACATAACAACAATGCTCTGTGGCTAGTGGAGCTAAAAGCAGATCATACCAACCTCCTGGAACAGGCTCCAGGAGCCATCACAGTGGGAGAAAGGCTCTGAAACAAGAAGAGTCCAAGGTGTGTGTGTGTGTGTGTGTGTGTGTGTGTGTGTGTGTGTGTGTGTGTGTGTGTGTGTGTGTGTGTGTGTGTGTGTGTGCATTTATGTATTTTGTTATCATATAGCTTGAATAAAGCATGTTTTTTTCTAATAAAAGAAAGATAATGCATGGAAGAAATAAGTAAGAAAAAGAAAGGGAGAAAAAAGAAACATATCACAGACATATTTATTCAGCAATACAGGATACTTTGCTAACTAGACATTCTAGTTCCTACAGATGCCATTTAATGAAGGTGCCAGACTAGAACCTATGAGGTGTTAATTTCTTAAACTACTGACTGATGTATTTGCTCAGTTATGTACACAGGGCTTTAAACTTTCTGTTCTGGTTAGAGGAAGTTTCCACTGTTCTGTGAAGGGAGTATTCTTTATTTTGGGACAATTTCTGGAATAGAATAGCCTTCGTTCTTAGAACAAGAACACTCTGATGATTTTCAGAGGAGTTTTCTTTTTTTTCTGCACTTGGAGAATATAATCAAACCCACACAGACTAATGCTCCAGACACTCAACTAGACAAAATTATAGCTTCTCTAATTAGCAGAATAGTTTTAACTGTTTTTCTAATGATCAATCAGCCTTTTAACATTTTAAACTTGCATTAGGAAGCACAATTTGCTGTTGCAGCACAAGAGTGATGGGTGCAAAAAATTGGGCATTTGCACATATTTAAATTCTGATCTATCTGATCCAAAATCTCTGTGGACTTGAATGAGCGACAGGTGCGTTTGAGGGAAAATGAATTGAGTTTGGACTGACCAAAACGCTGCAATTTGATAAATATATTAACCTTAAGCAAGGCTGCGTGGGAGTCACATTTAATTGCGTTATATATATTTAAATTTAAAATCATAAATGATTTATAATTCTGAATAATTGAATGTCATATTAGCTAAGAAAATTAAAAGCCAAAAAATAAATAAATAATGTTTTGATAACTTGCACATCTGCATTTGAATTGGGCAGTGATTCATATCCAGGGTTACTCTTAAAGCTAAAGTGGATCTGCTCAGAAGGCAGTTGTACATATTTGTTACAAGTTACTGTTGAGCTGCTGAAAATAGGGAACTATCTTTAAAATGGCTGTAATTCCTATACAATAATGATATACTTTTATTGAATGTTGTTTTTGAATTAAAACTGGATTCTGCATTTCAATCACATCCTGATTGTTTAACTTACTGACCTGGACCAGGCTCAACATGGCACTCTGTCCAGTCTATAGCTAAACAACCCAATATGCACAAAGTTGTGAGGCATTATGCATGTATTTCTGCCATAGTCTGTATATTTGAGAAACACTTTTCTAGGATTAGATCATATAGGACTTCACACTCGCTGCTCATTAATTAGCTTTAAAGAATAATGACCTGTCACTGCCTTCACCAGTTCTCATTTCAACTTTGTAGGTTTTCACTGCTGTTTTAGACCCACTCACTAAGCTATTGCAATCGAGCCTGGTCTCACTCCATTCTTATGACAGAGAGTCTCTTGGTTAGGTCCTCTTAGTGTCACAATTTAATACATGATGTGCAGGGTTAATATTTGAAATTAGCATAATTCTTCCTAACTCTAATCAATTAGTTTTGGATGGCTTAACTAAACTAAACAAAGTTTGAGGTTGGGTTTTTTTTTTTCAAGAGATGAAACAAAATAGTCCCTGAAAACAAAAGTAAAAGAAAAAAGAATCTGCCACCGCGGACGGAAAGTGAAGCCTTGTCTTTGACAGCCTTGTGATTTACACCGCAAAGCCCCTCCTGCCCGCCTGTGCAGACTTGGCCAACATTTTAAACATGAGTGTTTGCACTCAGCATCCAATATTGCTGCAGCTAGTGCATTGTGACAAAGGACAAATTGTACATATGTTTGAGATTGGACACTAAAAAAATAGTAGTACTTAATGCCCTGAGAAAGAGAATAGGTTACTCAGCTTGTTCATCAAAGTTGTTGAGATCCTTACGCTGGCCATTTTTTCTGCCCTCGATAAATATTGTCAATGATTTTATTGTTGTACATGAAACATGAATATGTACATTTGTACATGTAGCAAAATTTCGTGTATACACTTTTGGAGGAAAGACATCATGGGAATATGCATGTCATGCATATTCTTTATTTTTAGAAAAGGAGAAACAACAAACAACTAAATAATAAGAGAAAAAAATAATTGGCAGAATAAAGAGTTGACCACCAGTTTGAAATAGGAACCAATGGCAAATCTCCTGGTAAAAGTGCAGATTTTTTGATGCTAAAGAACAGTATGCACGCTGACAAAAGATGCTTAACTCTAACCTAAGGATGACCTTTGTTTCTCTTTTCTGAGCTGAACAGTTTCTGTCAGCAGCTTCCCTTTGAAGAACCTATGCTAACAGTCATCAAATCACATCTGTATTGATACATATCGATGAGTCAAAACCTGTCATTAAGGGTACAGGAGAGGTCATTAAATGTCTTTATGGAGGAATAGATTCAACGGGTATCTAGCAGCCATCTCTAAGCATTCCTATGTGATTGGCTGGGAATGAGTATGAGTTGGTGCTTTATAGTCATCACGTATCAAGATAAAAGGCAAAGGTTACTGGACAAAGTATTGTTTAAACTGCATTGTTTACTAGAATTAAAAGTTCAAGATCATACAGGATATTCCACCATTAATGTGAATTGAATATTTTTAGTTTTATCTGACACCTACTAGCAAAGAAGACCAGAGTTGTAAGCAGCTTAAAACTGAATAAATGAAAAAATAAAATAAAATAATGGCACTTTTGATGATAATGCACAGAGGAGGTTTTTCCTTTGAAGCCTTGAAAGGAGAGATAAAGTATACCCACCCCTGCAGCATTAATGGGTCATTAAAGACCTGATGAACAGAACATTTCAATTTATCATTTTATTTAACAACATATGCAGAAATACATGTGAGGGGACACAGAACAACAGTCTCAGGTGGGACATTAAAAGCGATATTTATATGGCTGAGAATCTCTCATTCTGCAGTGAAATATGGCATTGTTAGAGGCTCACAGCAACAGTATGCCCTATGGTGCTATTAGCGAATAAGACCCTGCAAGTAAAAGGCTTACATATTCTGATCTTTATAATCTATTCTTACATTTTTAAAAAAATGCTTAGAATGTAAGGTACAGGTACAACACAGCACACGATATTGCATTTCTCATTAACACTAATGCCAGTGAAAGTAATACACACTGTATGCTTTATTATTATAACTTGTATGGACAAAATATACACAGTTTCATACAAAAGCACAAAGAACTGAGAACGCAAGATAACATGCTATGAAAAAAACACCAATAAAAACAAAAACAAAAACAAAAAAACATATACAGTTTGTTTATCCAGTGTGTGGATACATTATGTGGTGCACCTTTGCAAAAAGTCGAAATGATAATTTGCACTGTGTAATGGCATGAATTTTTCTACAGTAACATCAGTCTTTAATAGATGTAAAAATGGGTGATAGATAAAAATAAATAAATAATAAAAAACACATAAGGCTAAACCTTGAAGTTTCACTGATTTAACACCTGAAAGGCATGTCTGCAAAGAAAGATGCCTCCATTCACTAGAACGTTTGTGTAAAACTGGTTAGTATTTGCATACTACCAAAGCCTCAACAGGCTAAATTTGGCGTTTGAAAACTACAAAACCACAGCCTTGATGATTGTGCCATGGGAACTCTTATTCACATGCAGAAATATAATCAGAATTTGCACATATAAAAGCTGTAGGCAGACGAGAAAAAAATGCTGTAAACAAAGAATGCTTTCAGAAATATAACTGGTGGTTTATTGGCTCCAAATGCATTCTGCACCAGGACAACGACCCCAAACATACAGCCAAAGTCATTAAGAGCTATCTTCAGCGTCAAGAAGAAGAAGAAGTACTGAAAGTGATGGTATGGTCCCCACAGAGCCCTGATCACAACATCATGGAGTGTGTCTGAGATTACATGAAGAGACAGAAGGATGTGAGGAAGCCTACATCCACAGAAGACCTGCAGTTAGTTCTCCAAGATCTTTGGAACAACCTACCAACCTCTTTGTTTACAGCATTTTTTCTCTGTTGCCTAAAACCTTTGCACAGTACTGTAAATATATAGATTAAGTTTTTAAGATGAAGCATAACTAAGTGCACATGTCGTTTATTCTTTAAGAACACTGTGATAAATATGGTCAGAACTCCCTTTGTCTTGTTTTCTGACTAATGAACAACAAAACTGAATATTACAAACATTATTTCTCCAAATGATGCTCTACTATAAGATTTTATTAGTCTGTAAGACGTGTAAAACTCCAACTCCATATTCTTTGAAATTCCCTAATTTCCTAAACACTTTTGTATAATTCAACAGTGTGATGAGAATGTGCCTTTGCCCGACTGGAGTGGTAAAAGTGCTTTAAAAATGTAAAATTAGGTGTCTGGATTATTCAGGCAGAGGTGTGAGTCTGACTGGTTGTGCTTGACAGTGAGTTATTTAGTTGCATGTGCACACAAACACAGCATTACACGCTTACAACCCCCACTGGGAGTTCTAGGTCTAAAAATAAAAGGCCTAACAACACACATTTAAATCTCAGAGGGACACAGATGTCTCGAGTCTTTTTTGAAGCGTACCAGGTCTTGTTACATCTTTCTCTTAACTTATGCAAACCGTGGTTTCGTGTATTTATTCTGTGTTTTTCAGAATATTGTATGGCATGTCTGAGAGGTGATCCCTGAAGTCCCTGAAACATTGTGGAGACGGGGCCTCGGGGACCTCATGAACCAGTACAAAAGCATCTGCTTGTTTGCTCAGTTCTATATACAATTTACCTTCTGTGATATAACCACTCAAATATAGGAGTTCAAGAAGGAAAACAAGAGGCTGCTCAGAACCATAGTTAAGACACAATGCTTCCCAGTCCTCACTATGTCACAGCCTAAATTCTCATTACCTGTAACACCTTTCACAATGAAAAACAGTTCATCCATCCCCCTAGCACTATACTTCTAGACTTTATGTTGCAACAAGCTATTGTGACCACATTGCAGCTCCCCTTCTGCAGTTCACACACAACATGAGATTTATATGGATTTGTTTTTCATCTCACTCATGAAAAGAAAGAGAATAAGCTTACTCTCCACAATGTTATTTAAATATTGCATCTTTGACACTCGAACACTACAAAGACTTGTCAGCCTTCCTGGTCTTGGATTAAACAAGTCTGTTTGCCTGCTTTTCCAGTATCTGTTGTGATATTTTCTCTATACTTCAGGGTACTGTGGACACTACTAATATCTTTTTTTTTTTAATTTGGTGACATGAATGGAAATATTGAGCCCAGTATGCAGCAAATAATCTGGCTTATATAGATATGTTCGCTCTGAATCCCCAGCCTAGACCTTGTCTTGTCTTTCTTTTCACATTACAATAGTCTATTTATTTTTTCACCAAGTTCTGCCACATGAGCACATTTCATACAGAACATAACCTACTCCACTATGAATAAAAACGGAGGACAAACAATTTAGTATTATGGTAGTCTAGAACTATTCTACACTCACAGCTATAGTGGCTGATGGTTACACATTAAATTTTTAAAATATTGGTAAGAGACCGTGACATCATATTTAGGACCTGAATGGAGAGGGCTGAATTCCAAACCACTTGGAAAGAAAGTGTAAAGAAAATGTTTTTAAAAAAGCAAACAAAGAAACGAGCCAAACCAAACTTAACTGAAAAAAACAAACTTAACTGAAAAATAAAACTTTTGGCATTAAACAGTTATAGTCAGTGTTGGGAAGGTTACTTTTAAAATGTATTCCACTACAGATTACAGAATACATGCCCCAAAATGTATTTCGTAACGTATTCCGTTACATTACTCAATGAGAGTAACGTATTCTGGATACTTAGGATTACCCATTATATTATCATGCTTTTTACAACTACATGAATGTACTATTGCTGTGTGAATTATTACTTTTACTGAATGTTACTCGCCATACCAATACTGACCAGATTTTTAAATCTTAATATAAATGAGTAACAGTAGGGTGGACATTAGGTAAGGCTGCACTTTTTGCAGCGATCTCATATAGAAAACTGTTTCACGCGTATATAAAACAGGTCCGCGGCTCCGAACCGTAGTAAAGGGACCTCTGGCTAATACGTCGGGTTCCGTGTTGGGCTGGTAGACGAAAACTAGCTTTACTTTGTTGTCTGGGTCAACTTTGCTTGCGAGAGACAGAGGCGTTGAAAGGCTGCGTCAACAGAACTTATTGTTTCGGAGAAAAACACGAACACAGCGTACAGTCGAGTCTTAATAGCTTACTTACAACTGGGCTCGTCAGGCACTCTTTTTGGCTGCAGTGGTTATTATTATATTTGCATGCTTCCAGCTCCCTCCATCTCCTGCTTCTGGTCGGTGACAACTCGTACTTTTCGACTCTCCTTTTTCTCCCTCCCTCGCTCACAGACACATAACGGGTATGGCAGTCCATTCTCCCTGCAGCACGGACTACACTGCCCATGAAGCTACATTCTTTAGGGCGATGCCTGTAACACTCTGCCTATTACCTTCATATTAAATAATTTTTGTGAATATTTTTTAAAAATATTTCTTCACGTCATTATGCGGGCCGCAAGTAGAGGTGACATGGGCCGCGAGATTGAAACACAGGCATTAGAGCCTCTTAATGCGTGTTTTGTCAAAAATAGAGAGGCTATAGTTAGACATAGCCGAACATATGAAACAGGAAAGTACCGCCGTGTAATCCCTTTATTTCAGCAAAGTAACTGTATTCTGAATACCACCTTTTTAAACGGTAACTGTAACGGAATACAGTTACTCATATTTTGTATTTTAAATACGTAACGGCGGTACATGTATTCCGTTACTCCCCAACACTGGTTATAGTATTGTGCAAAAGTCTTGAGCCACACCACTTTCTTGTACTTCTTTGAAAGTCGTCTTAAGCAATAGTTCTCTGGATAACATAACAGAGAACTTAAGAAACAACCAATTTAAAATTTGATCTTTAGGCATGCAATATCAACTGACCGCCCTTTAGCTGTCCCATGGTCAGTAATGGTATCAGTGGCAGGGTGGCTGTCAAGAAGCCAATTGTAAAGAAGGGAAACAAGGAGAAAAGCCTGAGGTACGCCAAACTGCACAAGAACTGCTAGTAAATCTTATGAAGTGATAAAGTCACATTTTTGGTAAATCATTGTCAGAATGTGTAGAGGTCAGGAGGTAAAACAGTGAGTTTCCCTAGCCATCTGTAACACATGGCGGCTGCTCTGTCATGGCTTGGAGCTGAATTTCAGCCAGTTGATTTGAGGATCTTGTCAAAACTGATGCTGAAAAGTATAAATTTTGATCTATCATGCAAAACCATCTGTAAAGGTGCTGACTAGCATTGGCTTCATCTTTCCAGCATAATCAAAAACAACTTGCTAATGCAGCAAAATCATATCTGGACAGAAAAAACAGACAATGGAGCACTATTAGGCATGGGCTGGCCTCCCCAGAGCCTGGATCTCAATATTACCAGAACACAATAGTTTCAGTTGGTAGAGATTGGAACAAAAAACAGCCAATATTAAACTCTATATCCAAAAGAGGAGCTTTGAAGGTCCTTCAAGAAGCCTGAAAAACTATTCTTGAAGACAACTTTCTTGACTTTGGATGCCTACTCCAGTTGATTCTTGGTTCTCTTTTCTAAATTGAGCAGTTTCTGTGATATTTCAAGCCTGCTGCTAGAGCAAAATGACTGGGCGATGCATCAGAAGTTTGTGCGAGAGATCTGCGCTTATACAGTGTACTAGAGCTACCCTATTTGAATGGTTGTCAAACCACGTCATATTACATATATACCGACATGTCAAAACTTATCATTAAGGGTACAGATGTGCTTAGAAAGTTAGGGATTTATCCAGACTTTTCCAAAGTATTGTAGTTTGCAAAAACATTCATTTTAGATCTGTGCAAGTTACAAGTTTCTTCCTGGCAAAAACCAAACAGCATGTAGCAGAGCAGCATTTGCCAAAACATTGAACTGAAAGCCATATAACTCAGTATTTCTGAGTAATTCTGAATTAGCTTCTGTTGTTTTAAAGATGTGATAAATAATCATCAAAGAAAATAAATAAATAAAGGAGTCCCTTAAACACTGCCAGATTGCCAGATATTAAGTTTTTTTTTCATGTCTTAAAATAGTTAAATAAAAAAATCACATCTTTACTTTTCTTATGCAGAGAATCCGTCTCTGAATCAGAACATGAAAAGTTAAATGTTCAGAAGAGATGTTGGTGGGATCAGTGCTCTGAAACACGCCAACATTCACAGATAGAACACAAACATTCCACCAAGGTATTGTTGTCAACAAACGGGCAGCAAAAGCTTTATCTTTTCAAATGCTGGTGCCATGGTGAGGACAGAGGAAAATATGGAATTATAGCACAATAATACAGATTGGCTGGTAACAAGGTTAGAAGCTGATAGGATTTGGAGAGAACCTTGTGCTGCATTTCTGCGTAAGGGTGACTGGAGTATCAAGCCCCGGTTAAGAATAATGGTTTCCCTTCAGGAGGATGTGAAATTGGATTGCTCATACAAAGTGCTTGCTGAGGATAAACCTGTGTTATCCAATTATCCACCTAAACTACATAAAAAATTGAAGGTGTGGAGTCCTGGCAACATTGTTGTCCTAGACTTAAAATACACAGAGAATATACTGATAGAAAGTACAGTCTCATGTTTATATAGCAAAAGTTAAGTGTTTTTTTGTTGATAAATTACAGAAACATATTTGTAGACAATGTAATTTTACTTATTTTTTTTAATTTGAAATGTTGTGGCATTAACTAAAAGGTGTGATTTCCACAGCTTTTCTCCTATAATAACCTTCACTGCATACCAAGGCCAATGTAGATAACGCCATTGTCCAACAGAGGGCAATAGTTTATTGCATAATGCATTTCACATTTTAGCACAGATTTGCACATTTTATAATTCTTATTCTAATGTTCACAATCGTTATTATTTGCTACACTTCATAATGCGTAAGCCAACTCTTTGATTAATGTTAAACCACTGACAGAAGGTTGCTGCTGCAGTGCAAAAAACCTGTCCATGAAGGATGTCTGTTTTGGAATAAAGAAAGACAAGATACTTCACTATATTAAGAAACATAAATGTAATGTGACACAAGCAGGAACACCTTTTTTCTAAACCATTGCTAACAGATGCTCATGCTGTCGCAGAGGTGAGTGCACAGCTTCTGTAATGTTACTCTAACACTTCTTGATCACAGTAATGATTATTGGATCAACTGAAAAAAACCCAAACGGTGACATCAGAAACAGTGACTTTGACTGTCTAGATCAATTCACATCTGCACTGATCTACTGTGAAACTACCTACCTATTTGCACAACTATGATTATATCAAGCTTCTTTTATACCATTGACCATCATGAAGTTTGAGATTTGCAGATGTAGCACACGGATTATGTGTATAGCCAGGCAGTCGTAAGTTGCTTTTGCAGCTCATTTACAAGAGGAATTTCCACTTCCTAATGAGAATGATTCTCAATAGAAAATACAAAAGCCTTTCTACTTCTAAAGGAGTCAGTCAGCACACATTTGCATAAAAAAGCCTTTGATTATGATAGATATTGCCTGCAGTCTCAAAAACACTGGCCTGGGGAGGCTCTCCAGTCAGTTAGCCTCCAGTTATAGCTGATATTGTTCTCTGATATGAAAAATTATGCACGACATTGCTTTGCTTAGAAATAAGGAAGTGACTTGCCTTTCTCGTGTTAAAATTACATACTAATTAGATACTAATCTAAACACAAACACATGGATTAAAACGTCTTTTTTGGGGTTTTTTTTTTTTTTGAGTTGTTGAGTATTTGCATTTAGCCACAGGGGAATGATAAGTTAAGAAATGCGAGGAGTTCATAAAGACAGTTTTATTGTTGGCAGGATATATAAAGCGCCCAGCATGGGACTCGGCATCCAGACATACCAGCTAAGTAAAAGATTAAAAGTGAAACTTCTAAAGTGGGAAATAAGATGAAAACCACTGGCTTCTGAAAAAAAGAGGACCAATGAATTAGTTATCAACCATTACTGACAAACTCAGCCGACTTCATGCCTCTTAAAATGCAAAAAGACGCGAGTGGTGGGGGTGGAAAGGGTGGGGTGGTCGAGGGAATTAAAAAAAAAAATTCTCCATTTGCTGTCATGCTCTTTGAAATATATTATTAGGTACAAATCGGGAATGTAAAGCAGTGTCATTCAAGGATGCCAGTGCCAAAGCAAGGACAACTCAAGCTCATTTTTCTTTTCTTCAAAAGTGGCAGTATTGTGGACCACCCACTCTAGGGTATGACAAAGTAGTCTTAGGTACAGAAATTAACATGTGAATACACATATGTTAAAAGCAGGAGGGCTAGGTTTCTGGGGAGCAGAAGTCTAGCCCTACCTAGGCCTTTGGCACCCCATAGGAGTGTAAAGTGTCGGTAAAAACGCTCAGCAGGCATGAGAAGAACCCCATGGCAAGTGTGATCGAGTGGAGAAAGGCAGCAGCACTGTGAGGAGCTTTCTTTGAAGGGCACAGCAATAATGACCTGTCCTTTCTGTGTGGCCTCCAGTGGCGCCTAACTCTGCCATTGCGATGCTGCTTTCAGATTAGGCCTGCAAGTGCCACCAATGCACGGGTGTAGGGATCACAGGCTCTGGGTCACTCTTGTCACACTGGAGAACTAGGATTGTACTGTTACTCTGACAGGTCTGGTGGATGGGGAGGACTTAGAGGGGAGTCCAATCGCCCGTTGGCCCCCTGACACCCACCACCATGTAGGCCCTTGATTCCCTGTGGCAGAAGGATGATTATCTGCATGACAGAGCCTGGTGCATTTGCAGCCAGTGACTATGATAGTCCCTGGCAGCAAGCATTTTTTAGTTCACTGTCTCATGCTCCTGATAATTTCATGACAGGGTGTCCTGCACAGCTGCAGGAAAGAGTGTGTGGTTGCATTTCATAAATAATCACTTAGTTAAGCTACTACATGGGGCAGATGTAATGTGCAAAGAAAGGGATCGCACCAAAAACTGCAAGAAAGAATATAGAAAGCTAATTTAAATTTAATACATTCCTGTCTTGTTTCTTGCCCGTGTTACTTTTCCAAGATATGGAAGATGGTGTTATGTGAGAACTATCATAACTTAAGTTTCAAAAAACCATAACATCAGGTCTCCCAAAAGGGTGAGTGACATGTTGGCATCATGTAAATTTTCCTGAAAATGTTGAATGATGTTTCATTCGGTGATTTGGGAGGTTTTTACAGTTATTCTAGGTTTTGGATAGCATTTGATTTGCAATACTTATATTCATCCCACATTCTGCAGCTGATATTCTCTAATGAGACAGAATGTATAGTGAATTGTGAAAAGAGAACTGAACAGAAAAATACTGCAGTTATTCTGTCAGATTAAATGATAGCAATTAAATTATAGATTGCTAAATCTGAAAGGAGATGGGTTCATTGTGATGAAGTCCCTCTTTGATTACAAAGAGATGAAATCTTTTTTTTACATGTAATGAGAAGTGTTGTCACTTTGCCCGGGCTACAAATCCAAGACAGGTCATAGCTGGAAAATTCATTTCCCTGTGTTCCAATTAAAGCCCGGAGGATCTAGAAGCCTACTGTCATATGACATGACTTCATATGAGCTCAGAGGCAATATTCCATACTTCCCTGTATGAACAAAGCATCAGCTTTTGATTATGCTTCCTGGTATTACCCTGAGACTATCTGAAATTCCTTTAAGGAATTTCAAGGCTATACAGATGTTTCAGTGTCCATGAAGCCTGTTGTGGTGTTATGAAAGAAAACTGAGCTGCTACCAGAGCATCTATTTAAAAAAAAAAAAAACTTTCTCGGGCATCTCCACCACAGAGGTAATTTAACATGAACTGCACCAGGAATTTAACATGAACTGCACCAAAAATGCCTGAATACGTCTTCTTTTAAACATTAACCATAAATAAATGAGGATGGCAATTCAGCTTTCTTACCACCACAACATTAATGTTTTTTCATCATAAATGTGTGAGTTGCTGAACCTATATTTGTTATATGTGCTATTAAATAAAATAAGAAATCTGTCTTTTGTCATGCTGGATCTGCCCAGTTGTAACTGATTTGTAAATGAACATGACAGCCATCTCCAGCATGTCAGTACTGATGACTGTGTTTCAGCTTTTGCTATTTTTTTCTGTCTTGTTTTGTGGACAGCTTCTGTAAAACTGCATGTGATAGTAATTTGATTTATCATTCTGTTTAGAAAATCTTGATCTTTACTTGTGTGTCTCACTGACTACTTTCTTTGTGGCTTCCCTGTTTTCATTTTAAATGAATTAAATAATTAGAAAATACAACAGAGACTTTAACAAAACACATTCAGACATACTGCCTCGAATGTTCCAAATTTAAATTATGAATATATGACGTTAAAAATAGTCTAAAGTTATAAAACTTTCTTGTACAATGTTCTCATGATCTTATAAATAAACAAGTACTGCTTATATCAAATTCAAATTTACAGAAATCTGCTGAACAAAAGTTTTAAAACAGTCTTTATTTTAGCTTCCTGACTAAGAGTGCATGTGCATATGATATCTAATTAATTACTTTATTTATCATTTATCATTGTTAGTATAAAGAAGCTAATGAGGAATTAACATAGATATATAGATATAGCAATACAATGTAGATCAAGGATGTTTCTGTTTCCTCCAATAGTGTAGTTCAAAAGTGAAAAAATATAATCACTATTAGTCAGTTTTTGACCTCTGAAAGTTTATTGTTGGTTTCTCACTCAAGTCCCCTGTACTTTGTTAAGGTAGTTCTAATTCTAAGTCAATACCTGATTAATTCATTAATAATAATTGGAAGATAAAATGTGTTACATGCAGATGATCTTTGCACACATATTCCCAGCCTCATGTCAATAATATGCTACAGATTTAGTAGCTTAAGGTGTTAAGAAAAACAAACTGTGCTGATTAAACAAAGTCTTGTGAATCTATTTCCTGGATTTTTCCTGGGAAGGACACAAGAAGAGTGCAGGGCAGAGACTGTAAATCCAGGACAGTTAGTATTTGATACCATCAGCAGGGTCAATGGAGGTATAAATGGTCCCAATAAAGGTTACAGGGTTTTTACGATTGTGTCTATGGCAACCAAGTGGCTTCAGAACAAAAGCTCATCATCTATACTAAAAATATACAACAGGCATTTTTTTAGTGTAAGAATTTAGTAATAATTCTACCAAGATTACAACTAATAATTTTGCTTGGTGGCATTTACAACTTTTCCTGCTATTATGGTTTTGATAAGACACAATAAAGCCTCTATTACAATAACTGTATGTACGAATGAACTATATATCATGCCCTTTCATGACAGTACAGTAATACTTTTTGATGTATTTTCTGGTGAACTCCACAGGATAATCAGATGCTGCTAGTAAGTTGCTATGTGGAAAATGTTTTACAATATCTAATATTTTCCCCAGAGGTTTAAGCTGAATTTGGAAGGCTGAGAAACTAAGAACCATTAGTAGATTATGCAGCAGGGAAAATTGACTGACCTGAAAAATGCTGGCTCACAAGAGGCGGTGGAAACCCATTTTAATATACTAGTAAAATTAGTGTAAAATGTTTAGTAGTAATGTATCTGAATGCATGTGTATTTTGCTTGAAAAAAAACATATATATATATATAAATTGGCAGCCAATGCTACATAAGCTTCAGATTGAAAACAGATTCTCATGTTCAATCTGTTTTAAATGGACTTTTTTGGTGCATATCAGCCTTCTCAGTATTTTCTGTTCTTATTGGTTTCATTGTGTCTGCTATTACTTTTTTTGCAGTCCCATCTTGATAGCCACAGCTCACTGCAGGCTATGTCCCTATGACATGCTCGCACAGCAAATGGCCCAAAACATACCCTGAAACATCCCAACACTATTAAAAAGCCAATTCTGGTGAATGCTAAAACTTGATCTCACAAGGTGGTAATCAGACACAAAGTGCCTGTGTATAACAATATCTATCTATCTATCTATCTATCTATCTATCTATCTATCTATCTATCTATCTATCTATCTATCTATCTAGCTGATACAGAGGTTGAAAATCGCGGTTGTAATGTAGCAAAAATAATCTCATGTATCATATTAGAAATATTAGATTATAAACCAATCTTAAAAGCTAATTGAAAATTTCTGCAACTGCGGTTGTTGTGCCTAAACCTGGCTCTTTATAAAATTACATAAACTATCAATCTTCAGAATGAGTATAATGAGCATCTCAAGTGACTAACATGACTCATTTGCTTAACAAGACTTGAGTGGTGGCACAATGGAAAATAATAATTATTCATAACACCTGAGATGGCAGTTTTAAGTGTTGCTGCATCTGGATTATGCAGTACTGTTAAAAATAACTCAGCAGTTACACAGTACACATTGCAGGAGTGGATTTCATCAACATGGTCTGCTGTAAATCCTTGGCTCAGCAGAAGCTATAGTTTATCACAAGCACAAATCTGTTCCCCTTTCTTACTTGATCCTTTCACTGATACGCAAAGGAATTCAATCAGGCCGAGCTTCCTGACATAAAAAGGATTTCTCATTGCACTGGTGGGACTACAGTCCTGAACTAACTTCAATGGCTGACCAGATTTTAAGGATGGTCTTTTGTTGGGAAGCGGCAAAGGTGACCCCAACTTATTGAGCAAGTGCTAATGCTTGTCTTAGATCTAAATTGAAGATTACTTGGCAACATCATGCCTCTTTCAGAACAAAATAGACAATATTATCAGCTTTTCTTAACAAAAATGTTTTATTATTGGAGGGAAATTGCTTTAAAAAAAACTATGTAAAGACACTGGCACATTGTGTCTCCAGGAACAAATGAATTAAGAGAAACATACCTTTTAATACATATAAACAAACTTTCTATCAATAAAACAAGGATGATTAATATTTATCTAATGTTTTATAGAGCAGGAGAATGGCTTTTTTTAAAAAATTGTATTTTGGAGAAAAAAAATCTAATATTACACAACATGAAACCAGAAGCCGAAATTATTTAAATATATTTTATAGAAAGTAAAAATGGCAAGAAAAATCTGGAGTGACTACAATTTATTCTAGAACTATATATAACCATTATATCTGCCAAACACTGGTCTTCTTTCTGTGTCATAAAAAAATCCTTGTAATTACCATTTATAATTATCAATAGTAATTCAATATTATTTAACTCAAGAGTGGGATTTATATGTTCCCCACACTCACTGAAATAGCACAGGTGCTTTTATAATTTTATGATCTTTACAACCTGTTAGCTCTGAGGTAGTTTGATCTCAATAACCCAAGAATAAATAGATTGTTATTTGTTTATTGTTTCATTATTTTCTTACATTGTGGGTACTTGTACTTGCATGCACAAAGCATGAGCAACAACAGATAGGCAAAAAATGTACTTGCATTTATATATCCCTTTTCTAGTTTTACTAGAAACTGGGTGGCTGGTGATTGCACACCAGTGCAGAAAGCAAGGTCCATAAAGACATGGATGGGTTAGTGTGGTGTGGAAGAACTTGACTGGTCTGACCTCAACCTAACAGAACACCTTTGGGATGAATTAGAGGAGACTGCAAGCCAGGCATTCTAGTCCAACACCAGTATCTGACCAACAAATGCACTCCAGTCAAAAATTCCTATAAACACACTGCTAAACCTAGTGGAAAACCTTCCTAGAAGAGTTGAAGCTGGAAAGGGTAAGCTAACATATTAAACCCTATAGATTAAGAATCGTATGTCACTCAAGTTCATATGCATATAAAGGCAGACGAGCGAATACTTTTAGCAATATTGTGTATCTCAAAAAATATGATAGTTGGCCTGAAAAAGTCTCAATGCAGAAGAATTTGTAGCACCTATACAACAGCATAGTGTTTATTTGTATTTTGGGTCACTATAGAAAAAATTTAGCAGCTTTGAAATTAAGCTTGAAATGTAGCTTGAAATGTTTGGGCCTGCAGTATAGTGATATAGAATAACAACACGTTTTTTTCACGTGGACGTTACTTTATAGCAATTACTAGACTGCTGTATTGGATCAGGCGGAGGGACAGTATTCTATTGTGATGGGCTGTTGGTTGCCTGTTGATGATCTGGCCACGTCAAAAGTTTACAAGGTAGAGAAACTGATCTTTGTGAACCTGGTTCTGTTTTTTGCTTTTTTCTTGTTTTTAATCTGCCTTGTTGCTTCCAAGTAAAAAGAAATCATAAATACATTTTGAAAAAGCAGATATTGTTCCATTAGGTCTCTATGCCCATCTAAAATGAATATTGACTGAGAGACCATTTCAATACCTGCTTTGCCAAACAGTCCCTTTAAATAATCAAAATTAATTAAATGAAAATCAACAAATATAAAAGCAGCTACCATCTAGACAGTATTATAGTTTTGGACAACATGTTCTTACTGTGCTGGGATTTAAGAGCAAGCTGTCTGCCCTGTATGCATAGAGAGGGGAAACTCACAGTGAATACATTTATTTTCAACAGGATTTGTACTTCTAAAGCAGTGAGAGTGTTTTTCAACCGTCTTCGCTAAGATTTGCTCTGTCTGTCTGGTTAATGGGTGATGATTTAATCAGACATGGCTAACAACATAATAATAAATTACAGCAGAGTGCCTTCACCTTGCCTCACAATGTAACAACCCATCACCAAGGTGAACCAATGTCTGCATCAACCACAAGGCAATTCTCTCAGAATGGGAAGTTGTTTTTTGCATGAGTATCTAGATTGTTCCGCCATGAAGCAGAAGGTAAAATGATGTTACAGTGGTAGGATACAGAGTCTATTAGCGATTCATCCATCCATTTCTTTAGTTTTTCCAATCCAAGGCAAAATGTGGAGTAAAGGAGGATGGGTCGTCAGTCTCTTGCAGGAGGAATAAAGAAGACAAACCTAACATGCATTTCTGTAGACTCGGAGAAGAAGCTAGAATACTCAGAAAGAACTCATGCAGACAGAAAAATATCAAAACCCCAAAAATGCAAACTCTAAATTCCAAAGACATCCACAACCCAGTGGATTTTATACACAGAATCTTTCCTATATGCTAACAAAGCTACCCACCGGACCACTATGCTGTCATTTTTAGGGTCTTAATTTCTGGAGTTTTCTATTCAGTGCTGTCTCTCAAATATTAAAACTGTACATTTAACAAAATAACATTAATATATGGTGAGATCATTTGGAAGAATTGAACAGACTAAGTATTTTTTTTTTATATAATATTCCACAGATCAAGGTGTCAGGACAGTGATGCAGTACAAAGGAAAGTCTGGATGTAATGGAACATTTTTGAGTGATCCAAAGTAAGAAGCCCAGCAAATGCCAGAGGTTTATTCAGTCTATGACAAAGAAAGGTAGCAAAATTTTACTAAAGTGGTATTAATGATGCTTTGGTTCTGAATGTGTTCTTGTGTTTCAGTCTATCAGGTTTTAAATGGACACACACCTTTTAATCAGAAAGATTTAGACTTGGTATACTCCCTGTATCCAGTGTTGATATTGACCTGTTTCACATTCAGATTAAGACTGTTGTGTTGCTATTCATTTTGCTTTTGAAAATGTTTTGCATAATTATTTTTTAACCTTTTTACATTGTCTCTAAAAGTCTCTAAAAGTTATATTTTACACAATATCCTAACATTTTTTTTTAAACTGAATGGTAAATTATGTTTTGGGTATGGTTTGAGCTTGAACATGTTTAGAATATGGGTGTATGACTTTTCTAGTGTTAGGGGGAAAAAAGTTAGGAAAAAGGTCATATTCAGCTCATACAGTCACAAACTCTGGTGTCTTGAATAACATTTTGAGTAACATTTTCAACTACTTCCCCAACCTCTACTCCCCCTCGTTATAGGTTGCACTACTTTCTGCATTGGCAATGACTGCTTGTATAAAGTTGCAAAGTGGAAATCTTATTTTAAGGTGTTCATTCTGAAAAAAACAATTCTTATTAATTCATTTGTAGCATTTCATTTTCCCCAGGCAAAAATATGCCATATATCAAATTTAAGCTCTCACCTAGCTTAAAAAAAAAACAAAAAAACAAAACAACAACAACATTCTTTCTAATTTTCTAAATGTAGTGGCTTTCATGTCATGTCTCATATTTACATATTTATATAGTTATTTATATTTCTAGTATTTCTTCATTCATTGTCCTTCTTCTGAGACATTTTCCGTCTGATGAGCCTGACAATTCTCAACTTATTTATCTGCTCAGGTTATAAGACATCAAACTCTAATTGGTCGACATGCAGTTTTCAATTGAATGTGAAAAATCGTTAGCTTTTAAGGTGACACCAAAGCTCCAATTGTCCACTTTAGCCTTTTATTAAACAGAATTTGAAGAAAAATAAATAAATTGATGATTAAGTCCACAAAAAACAAAATAAAAATCAAGTTTTTCCTTTGAGCCCATTTTGCCATTGAACTCAATGGTTATCCAGGTCATTAAGAAATAGCAAGCAGTGCAGAAGGCACAGTCTGACTGCACATGCTGCAAAACAAAAATAATTGATGTTGATTGATATAAACTTTTCATTCTAACTCCTCCAAACTTGTACACTTTTAATAATGGAGATTTGCATTTGAGTATGATTTTGCTTGTTACTGAACGACAACAAGAGCTTCACTCCCATACTGTCAAAGAGCCTGAGATTTTTTTAAGCCTGAAACACACATCGTGTTTAGTGGGTGATGCCAGAACCCGCAAGGTAGATTGTTCCTTTGGCCAAAGGCTAAATTCCACATTAACACTCGGATTTTTTGGAGCACTGAAAATATTTCAGAATAACAGTCATATTGTCATTATGGGTTACTCTTCCATCAGTGACCACTTCATTTATTTGTTAAAATATACCTCCAAGTCTCATGTGATTGTGCTATTTGGGATTGTTTCAAAGACAATGCCAAGTACCATAATCGTCGTTGCATTATTACTTTGGCATTTTAAACTGCTTCCTTCCAACTCGTCCCCTAACCAGATGCATGCTGTGCAAGCATCTGTAAAAAAGATGTCATGACTCAAGCCATCCCTCCTGTTTTCCATTCATTTGCTCTATTAACATCTGATTCATTATCACACCATTTAGCCAGTTTAGTGTCCCTCTAAGGTCATAGCACTAATGTTGAAGGAAGGATATTGACTAGACATGAGGTGACTCGCGTGTGTGATATAATCCTTCCATGATATGCTTGGGACCAAAACAAAAAAAGAAAGGCGAGAAGTGAGGTGGGGGCTGAGGGGCTACTAACAACAGTGCAGCAGCCCCTGCAGTGGCCACCATGCTGGCTTTATTAGTTTAGTGCCCCAAACGTCTCTCCTAAGAGAGTGTGTATATGGCAGGATGGAGGGGAAGTAATGCTTTGTTTGCCTGTGCATAAGTGTGTGTGGGCAAATCGGCATGTGGGCCTCTCTCCTCCTATGTCTGCTTGTGTTTGTTATTGAAGAATGTATATTGCTGTGCAAGAATATGCAGTTATGCACATATTCTAGCACATGGGTGTGTGGGCAAGAGTTTGTCTGTTTGAAGGAGTGTGTGTGTATGCGCGTTTGTGTGTCAAGCCCTGTGATTTTCACAGCCCATTCTCTGATGGACATGATTGTCTAAAAAAAATAAACAGACGGTGACACAAAATAATAGCCTGTGAGGAACAGAACAAAACAAACAATAAAATCCTTTAAATGGTAAGTTCCAGAACAATGCTCTAATAAAGAAGACTGACCTACGGAATTTTAATTATGGCTTTAAAAGGCCTAATTTGAATTTCATGCAAAAATAGAGGCTGTTTTCTAAGAATGTGGAGAGTTAGTGCAGTAGTATTTCCAGATGCATTTATCTTAGGGGTTGAGACAAGAAGCAAGGTGGAGTTCTTCAGGCATGAACACCAAATAAGAAAAAAAGGTGGGCTTGGTGTTGCAAAATTGAACAGCTGCAATAGTAAATAAGGTTTATGTGGCAAGGGGAGAGCAGTCTCTCATCGGTCACCACGGTAACTGTGAATGTTGTTGATCCCTTGGGGAGGAGACGGCGTCTCTTTCTTCACACCAACATGCTCACCTCCACTGCTCAAAGTAGCACTGTATCTAGTTTTAATCTCAAGTGTTAGAAGATTTTGCCTATAAACAATGTAAGACAGCGTTTCTGAATTAGATAAAGACTTTGCTTTGAGGCAATGTAACGCACAGGGAAATCAGCTTAATGAGGTACAAGATTTTGTTGTTGACCAGGTGACAGCAAAGCTAGGAGACCTTGATTCAAGTGAGCTTAAAGCAGTCAGGCTTGTGGTTAAACACAGCATTGCTGCCAGGAGAAGAGCAGTTGGGAGCCAGCAAACTATCTCTTCAAGACATTTGCCAAGAAACTGGTTTTGGACTACAATTCTATTCTTGCTTTGAATCTACCACAGCAATTATTTTCAGTTTGTGCTGCATTTTATCATGCATACAGTGGTATATTTTGCAGAAAACACAGATGGAAAGAATGAACTGTTAAGTTTTTGACTTTGTTTCAATGACACCTTCTTTTGCTGTGATTTCGCTTCTAATAATAACTGATATTCATGCTGCAAATGCTTTCCTGTGTTATCCTTCATGACTAAGGAAAAAAGAACCTGAAAGAAATTCAGCAAGAAGAGAAACAAAGTAGTTAAAAAAAGTTCTACTCCTAGAGACAAATTTGACATAAAACTATGTGATGTTTCCTTTCATTCATTAAATGTAACAGTGTTTTTGGGGATCAGCATTGAATGTCAAATCAGTGCAGGGGAAAGCAGAGGATACTTGCTAGTACAACTCCCTGAGGCAGAAACGAATGCTCCTCTTGTTTCCCTGTTGATCTCTCCCTGGTTGACAAGTCTCGTTTTGCTCTCCGACTCGTTCAAAGGCTAACAGGCTCATTTGAGCCATTTCTACAGGGAGACATGGATGTAGTCATTTGAATAGAGTTGCCTGGACCAGACTCATGGTGGCATGGCTTCCTGCGCATTCAGGCCAATTCGTGATTGCTGTGCAGGGAGCCATTGTGAATTTCTCCACTATCCTTTTCATCTAGTACAAATCAGCCATTCAGTGAGCGTGTGTTTTTGAACTTCATCTACCCTTTGAAAAGAATAGATGCTAGAGGAACAAGAGTCTGTTAAGCTGTTCATATATATATGAAAATGATTTAGGGTTTCATAAGGTAGCAGCTGGATGTTTTTTTAATTAAACTAAAACAATAGGTTCAATAGATATTCTGTTTCTTAATGCTTTAGTATGAATTGTTTCAGAGTAAATAACTTTTGATATGAACCACTTAATTGCAACATATAATTTCTCTGAGTATAATATGAGGAATAACACATACAAATGCTGATAACAACTGAACATTCATATCCAGATTATAAAGTGATGATGTTGGCAGCGTAATAGAATGTATTATTCCAGGAGGCACTGCACTGGCTGACCTCACAGTGCTTCAACAGCCTGTCTCCTCTTTATATCAATTTGTATTTTATTATACACTACACAATGAAGGTTATATTGAAAGCTTTGAACATGAGCTGACATCCTGCCTTGCAATGATCAATTTGAATTCTCAAGATACATCTTTAGTACCCAAATAAATTATTTTACTTCAAAGAGGTCTAGTCACTGCTCTTTCCTGGATATGTTTGACTTGGAATTCTTTTATTTAATGACATAAATAACCTAAAGGGACATCCACAGAGCTCAAAGTTGAGTGACTTTCATTATACACACGCAGCGGTTGCAGTCCTGGACACAGAAAGTTTAGACTTTTTTTTCTTCAAAGTCATACCAATTATTGGAAGTAATTAAAAATTTAACAGTTAACATTTAAGAGAAATAATTATCTTAATTCCCAGAGGAATTCTCTGCCCAACATAAGCAGGCATAATCTTGTTTAAAGTGCTTTGAAAGAAACATAACATTTCTGTTAAATCCTAATATTTCAGTTTATCATTACATTAATTATTTGCATACTTTCATCTTTTCCAAGGTGATACTCCTTACACTTCCTTAACAAGGTCAAAGCTTGAGGCTAAATCTGGAACATGAAGCCACATGGTAAGCAATTCATCACTATAATGATTCCTTTGAGATAACTAGCCAATCCATTGATAAATTATTTATTATTGGTAATAAAATTACAGGCAGAGGAAAAATGTGCATTTGGCTGAAAGACATAAAAAAAGTGTCCCATGCTTCTGGTAATATTGCCATGAACATTGTGATGTTCTTTAAAGAAAATTTGCATAATTGCATCAATTTTCATTTGATTATCATCTGTTTTATATATATATATATATATATATATATATATATATATACAGTCAGGTCCATAAATATTGGGACATCGACACAATTCTAACATTTTTGGCTCTATACACAACCACAATGGATTCCAAATGAAACGAACAAGACATGCTTTAACTGCAGACTGTCAGCTTTTATTTGAGGGTATTTACATCCAAATCAGGTGAACAGTATAGGAATTATGACAGTTTGTATATGTGCCTCCCACTTCTTAAGGGACCAAAAGTAATGGGACAATTGGCTTCTCAGCTGTTCCATGGCCAGGAGTGTGTTATTCCCTCATTACCCCAATTACAATGAACAAATAAAAGGTCCAGAGTTCATTTCAAGTGTGCTGTTTGCTTTTTGAACCTGTTGCTGTCAACTGCCAGGATGAGATCCAAAGAGCTGTCACTACCAGTGAAGCAAGCCATCATTAGGCTGAAAAAAACAAAACAAACCCATCAGAGAGATTGCAAAAACATCAGGCGTGGCCAAAACAACTGTTTAGAACGTTCCCAAAAAGAAGGAACGCACTGGTGAGCTCAGCAACACCAAAAAACTAGGAAGACCACGGGACACAACTGTGGTGGATGACCAAAGAATCCTTTCCCTGGTGAAGAAAACACCCTTCACAACAGTTGGCCAGATCAAGAACACTCTCTAGGAGGCAGGTGTATGTGCGTCAGAGTCAACAATCAAGAGAAGACTCCACCAGTGTGAATACAGAGGGTTCACCACAAGATGTAAACCTTTGGTGAGCCCCAAAAACAGGCAGGCCAGATTAGAGTTTGCCAAACGACATCTGAAAAAGCCGTCGCAGTTCTGGAACAACATCCTATGGACAGATGAGACCAACATCTTGTACCAGAGTGATGGGAAGAGAAGAGTATGGAGAAGGAAAGGAACTGCTCATGATCCTAAGCATACCACCTCATCAGTGAAGCATTGGGATGGAAGTGTCATGGCGTGGGCATGTATGGCTGCCAGTGGAACTGGTTCTCTTGTATTTATTGATGATGTGACTGCTGACAAAAGCAGCACAATGAATTCTGAAGTGTTTCGTGCAATATTATCTGCTCATATTCAGACAAATGCTTCAAAACTCATTGGACGGCGCTTCACAGTGCAGGTGGACAACGACCCAAAGCATACTGCAAAAGCAACCAAAGAGTTTTTGAAGGGAAAGAAGTGGACTGTTTTGCAATGGCCAAGTCAATCACCTGACCTGAATCCGATTGAGCATGTATTTCACTTGCTGAAGACAAAACTGAAGGGAAAATGCCCCAAGAACAAGCAGGAACTGAAGACTGTTGCAGTAGAGGCCTGGCAGAGCATCACCAGGGATGAAACCCAGCGTCTGGTGATGTCTATGTGTTCCAGACTTCAGGCTGTGATTGACTGTAAAGGATTTGCAACCAAGTATTAAAAAATGAATGTTTGATTTATGGTTCTTATTCTGTCCCATTACTTTTGGTCCCTCAAGAAGTGGGAGGCACATATACAAACTGTCATAATTCCTACACCGTTCACCTGATTTGGATGTAAATACCCTCAAATAAAAGCTGACACTCTGCAGTTAAAGCATGTCTTGTTCGTTTCATTTGGAATCCATTGTGGTGGTGTATAGAGCCCAAAATGTTAGAATTGTGCCGATGTCCCAATATTTATGGACCTGACTGTATATATATATATATATATATATATATATATATATATATATATATATATATATATATATATAAATATATATGTGATTCCAGTTACCCTCCAAACAGTTGGACATATTGTTTTGCTTTTCATTTTCTTTCCAATTTCTTGGGACAGAAAGGCATTGAGGCACTGGTGTCTTCCTTTTTTTATAAACGACATCTTAAAATGTAGGTGAAATCATTCATTTTGGAACTCCTGCTACATCTAATATCCATCACAGAATTTCCTCAGCGTGTAAAGTGATGATCATAAGACAGAGAGAGACCTAGAAAGCTGAAGCATATCTCTGAATTTGAGTGCTGCTAAAAATCAGGTTCTTTAAGGTTCAAATGCTTTTTGTTAGTTTTGGTTTGTTTTTCTTAAAATGAACTTTCATGGAAAAAGCCTGTTGAGACCCTACAAAATAAATCTCTGAATTTGGATATTGTGTTAGCTTGCTTTTGTAGTTTAGCCAATGATGATACAATCTGTGAGTGTGTCTTGGCAGATCCCACCTGGAGCCATAACTAACATGCAATGCTATTTGTGTCAGCACTGTTGATGTTAACATATTGCCATATTGCTTTTCACTGATCTATGTCAGTTGTTTGTTAAGCATGTCAAGTTGGTTTACACCAATTCAGCAACTCACTGAAGCGTGCTTGCACTTTTGTTATCTCAACCAATTAAGGCACATCTATTTGCCTAACACACTTTTTCTATAGCACAAACTGGTTTACTGCAGCTCCTTTACTGGTTACAAACTTCAGACTGCAGCATGTCATGGAGTTTAGCTTTGAAACATGCTCCTTGTTAAAGAAATCAGAAAGGTGGGTTTTTTGTTACGGTGACTTGGGCAGTCAGTTTCATTTAAGGAAAATAAATAATAAAGAAAACTAATATCAGGGTAACTGGTGGGTGAATGTTCTAATGCAACGGCTGGCTGTGTGATGTTCATTCTGTTCATCAAGATGAATTGTTTGCCTTCCCTATAATTCTAAAAATGAGTCCCATCAGCTTTCTCATTACTCTTAACTCTCAGTACATCAAAGTAGGTTCACAAAGTTAGAGCTGAAGGAAAAACTAAACTAGAACATTACACTTACAAGTACTGCACATTTTTTAGGGGGAAATAATGTTCATCAGCTCTCATTGTGGGTTTTATTTTCATCCATACGTTCTTGGACACTTGCACTTTTTTGCCTCTGCATACTATCATAGTTAAACAAAACAATCAAGATGTTATTGAAAGAAAGCCTTTCAGCTTTAACAAAATAATTGCATTAACTGGTTAGGGATTATACTCATTTTAAAAAATATTGCTCAAATTCAGAGGCTCATAATTAATTGGATAAACTAACACAATTTTAACTATAGGGATTATTTTTAATGCTTGGATGGAAATCCCTTGCAGTTAATGACTTCCTGAAATCTAGAACCTGTGGACATCAATAAATGCTCTATTTCCCTTGTGAGGCTTTGCTAGGCCTTTATTACAGCAACCTTTAGGTGTTTGTGGGTCTTCCTGCTTTCAGTTTTGTCTTCAGCAACTGAAAAGCTTTGTTAGTTGATGCCGCCTGTGTAACAAATCCTGTTGTGAAGTTTCCTTTCTACTTCTTTAGTTAGAACTCCAAACTTTATGTGGCCTTCAGATTAGCGCAAGAACAGTGTGCAGAGAGATTCACGGAAAGGGTTTGGAATGGAATGGCCAACCAGCTGCGTCCAAACCTTTCATCAACAAATGCAATACAAATTGTCAGATGCAGAGGTGTAAAGGAGACTTCTACTGGACTCTATAGCAGTAGAGACTCTGGAATGATGAATCGCAGTTCTCTGTCTGGCAATCCAATAGACAAGTTTGGATCTGGCAGTTGCCAAGTAGTACTTGCTAAGTGTAGCTCGGCTCGGTCCCTTAGTTCCTGTGAAAGGAGCTCTTAATGCTTTGCCGTAACAAGACTTTTGGAAAAATTTCATGCTCTTAACCTTGTAGGCGCAGTTTGGAAATGGCCCCTTTCTGTTCCAACATGACTACGCATCGTTGCAAAAAGCAAGGTGCATAAAGACGTGGATGAGTGAGTCTGGTGTGGAAGAACCTGACTGGCCTGCACAGAGTCCTGACCTCAACCTGATAGAACACCTTTTGAATGAATTAGAGCAGAGACTGTAAGCCAGGCATTCTCATTCCACATCAGTGTCTGACCTCACAAATGAGCTTCTGGAAGGATGGCCAAAAATTCCCGTAAATACACACCTCAACCTTGTGGAAAGCTTTCCCATAAGAGCTGAAGCGACTCGGGGCAACATCATATTAAACCCTATGGGTTTAGAATGGAACGTCCCTCAGTTCATATGTGTGAAGGCAGATGGGTGAATACTTCTGGCAATATAGTGTATAAGTTTGACTTTGAACAGTGAGGGAACTAGCATCATTTGGCTATAAAACTATTCTTCACTCAGTTGTCAAATTGTTAAAATGAAAAGCATTATGTGTAAAAATGACTGTAATTTCTATATATTCAACATAATATTTTTTTGTTAAACCCCTTGAATTAAAGGTGAAAATCTGAACCTTAACCAGATTGTGATTGCTTTAATCCTCTGTGGTTGTCTTCAGAGTCAAAACCCAAAAAATAAATAAAAAATAAAAGTGTCATAGCCCAGAAACCTATGGACCTAACTGTAACAAAACACCATGGCGCAAATAATGGCAGATGTGGCTGACATGTTAGGTTCCACTTCAGAAACTTCACTTCTCTTGTGCCCTGAGGAAATATTTCAGTAAAACTTTGCTTTGACCTGATTTAACAGTGAGGGAAACAAGTAAAGTGCATGCAGTTGCTCTTGAAAGTGACCTCTTCCTTTTCTGCTTATTTTTTTTATGATCCTCTCATGTGTAATTTGTTCTTGTCCCTCTCCACAGGGAGGGCAGATGTCAGAGTGCAGGGTTAAACATAAAGCCATTGCTATGTATTTGGGAAGGATTCAGTGTCTTACTCGAGACACTTTAAGCAGGGCAGGGTACAGGGCTGATTATAGGACACTTCCTTACCAATACGCCACCCTACTGACTCTAAAGCTTACAATGACCTTTTGGAATGTCATATCCCAAACAGCACCACTGTGAGATAATAGGCTGCAGTGTCACAAAACCCAACCTCAAAAAAAATAAAATAAAAAAAATAAAATATGACCACAAAAAGGTCCTCCCCTGAGAAGCATTCAGCAGTAAAAATATAAACCTAAAGACCGTCTTTGCAGTTTAAAAAAAATAAAATAAAAAAGAGAACTTTTTAAAAATCTTGACTTAAATTGATCAGTAGACAATCTGTCAATTAATCATAACCGAGCAAGTCTATCAATATGCCGACACTGACAATGATCCAGACACTTGACCTTTTCTCTGGCTTAAATCTCAGCACGGTGGTGTGAGAGGGTGTGTGGAGCTCGCTGTGGCTCAGAAAAGATGGAATCATCACAATTTGGATTTTATTGGCAGGGTCAGAAATTAACAGGAGCGCCTGGGGAAAAAATACCCTTGAAAGTTCAGAAAATGCCCGTGAAATTAAAAATGAAAGGGAAAGAACGTGTCCCCTGATAGTAATGGATGTCCTCTTTTGTATTTCACTCCTTTCACATTATATTCATTGTGCTGTCAAATCCTCACATGTGAATGTGCCAGCTGGGTTGTTTGTAGTGATTTGTAACAACCTATAACAACACGACTCTCTTCAGTGCATCTTGGGCAAGAATAATAGAGCTATTTTTGAAAGAAAACTACCAAGGACATGTTGGGCTTTCAGCAAATGTTTGATTTCTTTTTTCGCTTTTTTTATGTGTTGGCATATGATGGATTTTAGAATATGAGGATCACGGCAGGGCAAATTGAATGTTTAATTAACGTTGTGCAGTGCAAATAACAACGGGCCTATCATCATATTCTGCTGGTTTACTTTTTGCATGGTATTGTAGTTGAAGTGAATCTTGGTAATAGCTCTTTATTGATTCTCATTTTTTTAAGTGTAAATACATGTAAAAAAAAAAAAGAAATCAAAGAAAAATAAACAAACAGAGAATGAAGATAACAAGTTAGAGAAAAATGTTTTAAAATTTGTAATGACTGACGTGTATGTGAAGGAGAGACAATTTAGTGTGGGAATAATTCCCCTTAAAGTTGTTCAGTTGTTCTATTTTTCACAAATTGCCTGAGCAAATTTTCAACATGGCTTCAACGTGACTTCTCTGGGTGACATGAGTGTGTCTTACTTTAACTACACACAAGCTATTACTTTCACCACAGTCAAAATACAGACCAATGTTCATCCTCTCATTGCAAGCGTGAGCTGAAGGATAATGTCTTAATTACTTTATATCTATGCACTTACGGCGCGTGATAATCAAGTGCGTTAAAAAAAATGGGAAGGAGAGAAAACAGGGGGGAGACGTTGACAAGATTACAGTATTGACATATGCCTTGGCATAATTAATTATACATTGACGTGTAAATGTAAATGCAATATGTTAGCACTTTTTCGCAGATTGCAGTTTTGTTGTTTATTAATTTGCAACACATGAGTTGGTGTTACATCTCCTGCAAGGCACTAACAGAATAATACCCAGATTTAAAGTATAACTTCCAGGGAGTTAATAATAATTTCGACAACTGACATGTACACTGCAAGGCTCTCAAACACACATATGCACGCACATGCACACACACAAACTACATACACCAGAGAGCCATGAGACAAATGCAAGTAAATACTTGATATGACAGATCCAATCCTACTCGTGTACCATAAATAGGGATGGATAGGTGCGGGCCCAAACAAAATATTAATAAAGAGTTTTGGTCCTGAGATGTGACGAGAGCTCCAGCACGATGCTCATTCATCTTTGACTTTGCTTTTCCTGCAGGCCATAATATTTCTCATCAATCAGCAAGTTAGGTGTCAAGTGAGAACAATTCAGCACAAAGTGAATGTCAAGCTCTCTTCACTGCCCATTTTCCAATCTGGTAAATGAATGGCTCTTTGATGCTGATAAATATGCATTGATAGAGAGAAGATTGTATGCATCAGGGGCCAGCTGACCTCAGTGACGGCGAGAGACAAACCCTTGGCAGAAACACAAATGAAAATTTTGTCCTCTGTAGTGCAGACATGCAAATGACACACAAAAAGCCTTAAGCGCTTTTGCAAAAATTGAGAGTTTGTATGTACTAAGTGTTGCAAATATACTAAAGTGGCATTCTGACACATTCTGTTCTCCTTTTTTTTTTAAAACCCCTAATATTCTCTGCCACCTTTAACTTGTTCCTAATTTGTTTTCATACAATATATCACAATAATTCAAAGCAATACAAGAGTGCTGCTACTGTGCTCATTAGTAACTTTGCCCTAAAACAGTTATATACACACTGTTTTACTTAAGGGATTAAATTATTGCTCAAATTTTTAAATTAGCTGGCCAGAGTTTGTTTGCATCTCTGCTGGATCGTCACTTTTTAATTATGTTTTAATGTTAACAATTAGTACTAAAGTGGAGTCAGCAACACTTGATTCATAAGGAAGGCTGTCTAGATTTGTCTTATTGTTAAGAGTAATTCAATAACAAACAAAAAAAACCCTCCTAATTGTTGGGAACATTCATCGGTTTAAGAAACAGGTACAAATAATAATGGAAAAAAGATGCATTTTGTTTTCATGTCTAATTTTGATGATAATGTATTGCACACAAATTAAATCCTGAGTGATAAATTCAACAGCTATAATAATGAAAATATGAAAAATATTAGCATTAAGCAGACCGTGAACTACAAGATAGTTAGATGCCAAATAGTAAGGATTTATGACTACCACCAGCACTCGTGGACCATATGAATAATTGTCCTGTTTACACATCAAGTGCTGTCAAACGTCAATACTTTATTACCTGGTGAATCATTTGCAATCCATTTTTATGGCGCTTATGCTCCCTGATTAAGCTAAAAGCTGCTGTCAGTGACATCTCCAGATTAAGCCTTTGTCACACTGCTTTGCATTAGGATCTAACTGATCATGTAAATTGCCCTCTTTGTTATTGAGGATTCTATCCTATTTTGTTTATGTGGGTTTCCAGAATCCGTGATTTTCACTGAAGCATTACTATGCATCTCAGGATAGTCTCGACTAGCTCATGCTCAGCTTGCAGTATGTACCAGCATTCCTGAATTCTATTTGAGAAATCATTTTCTTGGTTGTCAGCAGCACTCTGCTCTGGTTTCACTCATCTCTTAGAAACACATAAATCGGAATATTGGTCATTTGATGCTGTCACTTTCTTTTTGCACTTGTTCAAAACGTCACTGCAGAATAGAGAAGCGTCACTGCTGAAGTTTGTTCTTCTAACCTACGTGCACACCCACAGGTCCACCCACTAATCCATCTCATCCATCCATTCCTCTGTTCAGCCATACAATATGTCATCTTGAAAAGAAGAAATGGACTGGAGTGGAGACAGTTATTAAAGCCAGGGTTATGTGGTCCTGCAATATGCAATCCCATTTTTAAATTATATATAAGTAATCTGTTTATCTGTGATCTTACCATTTGTATAATCAAAAATAATGAAACAGTTACCTCACACATTTAGTAATTGTATCCAAACTGAATTGCTGAGAATGAAGGCACACTTCAGTGTGAGAGTACTCCTTGCAAGGTCAGTGGTTTAATTTCCCAGTCTACCTGTGATACATGCTGAAGTGTTCTTTGGCAAGACACTGAATCCAAGTGGCATACAATGGTAGGGAAGCATCTTGTATGGCAGCTTGGCAGCCACTGGTGGATGAGTGTGAATAAGTGATTGAGAAGCACAAAATGTGATGTTCTTTTTAAAAGACAAAAAGGTGCTAAATGAAGACTTTTTATTGAATTGTCTTGTATGTTGTGCATTTTTGATCAAGGTAAAGAACGACTGCCTTCTTAGAATATTTTATGTGCAAACAGATTAATTTGTTGGGTATGTGGTATTCCGAGTAACATATTACTCTAGTCACATTACATTTGACTGTAATATAGTTATTGCATTAGACTACTAATTTCTAAACTCCTTATATACCGTAGAAAAATATCATATAACGTGGCATTTTCTACAGTGCACTACAATCAGCTGACTTACTTCATGTGGAGGGAGAAGAAATAGACTACAGTGATGTGTAACTTCAGGAGTGGAGTTATCAAGATCACTTATTTTAGTGTAAGAAAGGACAAGAACATGCAAAGTGCACTCAGGCCAGAAACAACTATGCACAGCTTCTGACACTACATCAACTCTTTCAAAGCATCTGCAAAGACACCATGGTTACACAGAGATAGTAGCAAACCCCTGCCCAGTGCCCTAAGCTTGATTTTCAATAGGTAACAAAAGCAGTGATGAACAGTCAGGCTTGGCACATCATAGCCTTCAATTTTTACCTGTAACTCTTACTACAGCAGAGTTGCTGAAGCCAATTTTTTTTTAACTTTGCGGTGCCCTCTGGGTTAGTTTTCACCCAGTTTGCTGTTGGCTTTGTGGCAATACTTAAACAACAAAAGAAAGAGTGTGTTTTCAGTATGATTGGGATTTGTATCAGCGTTTAAATATTTAAGTTTGTAGTTTTATGTTTTTATTATTAGATGGTAATTATGTGACAAAGACTCTTGGCCGTGTTGCAAAGCAATGCAAAAGAAATGCAAGAGTGGTGTAAAAAATACTTAGCAATTAAATAAGATCAATTATTACTTAATAACTCTATCTATTTTTCTGACTGCATAATTTACTGCCTTCCCTAAATCTTTATTGTTGCTATATATCGTATATATGCTGTTATCGTGTCACATTTCTTAATTCCACCATATAAAACGTGACTATGCAGTTATCTAATGAGAAATGTGGTTTTGATAAAGTGAACATTTTGTAAATCTTTCTATAAATGCTTACCCTATTTCTCTAACATGAGCACAGCTTTCGATAGCCCATTTAATTTGTCACAGTTTCTCTGTGCTCAGCCAGTTTTCCTTGGGTTGAGCCACTGTCACTGCGCTCCTGGTCAGTACACATCCTAACACCCATATCTTGATGGCCGTCATGTGTGAAACAAAGGCTCTGAGTTAATATTCCCTCCTGTCACAGCAAGTATCTGCAGCTAAACCATGGTAGATCAAAGGCCTCACTTTTGCTTATCTTCTCCTCTTAATTCACTGAATGTTTTGTATGTTTTTGATCAGTGATAAGAGAAAAAATGTTTAAACATTAACAACAACAGTAATAATAATAATAATAATAATTACTTTAACTATGTGTTATTCTGGTAGCTGCTTACCAATATTCATTAAAACTTGGGGACAGTTTTAGGTGAGTTTCTCTCATCGTGCTTAATCCTGAAATAGAAATATTTATGATCATACAGGTGACACATACACAGCTCACACAGGTTAACTACTCCTTTTGCAACTGTGTAAATAAGATCCCATTGTAATTGTGCAACCTCCTGCTGACGTCTGTTATTAATGTTGCCAGTCTTTTATGCTTAAAGGTAACCATAGAAACTGAAAGTATTAGAATTAATTTATTAAACTGCAGAAAGACTGACAAACAGTGAGACGATCAAGGAGGTGATATGGATTTTTTTCCCAAATAGTCTGCTATTTAAACTTATGCAATCCATTATTAAAGCCTGACGAACAACACTTTACATTTGGAAGAAAAATGCTTGTTATGAAAAACCAAAGAGCAGATATCCAAAAACATAACTATTTGCAAATCCCAACTTTGAATTCTTGACAAATCAACAGAACACATTTTTCTTATCAACAATTACTGCAGTCTTCATTACCAAACATGATATTTATGTCATTATTAGGTATGTGAGATATAGTTTTTAAGACAGTTAGAAATGTAAGCCATAGAAACCAGAGTATTCTACGTATATCATGGTTATTAGTGCCCATTTACTGTTCCTTAATGTATATAACACTTAAAAGTCTTACTTCCCTACTTAAAAGTATATGGAATTCTTTCATTAAATTTACAGAAACACAGTGATCTAAAAAATCTTAGTCTGCAGATTAAGCTCAAAGTACTACCATTTTCTTCTTCATTCACAAACAGCAAATTTTGTTTGAACACAGTCTGTGTTGAATTCTGTGCTGAATGCATCTCAGCTGTACAAGGGAATACAAAAGAAAAAGAAAAAGAAAATACCTGCATAATGTTTTGTTTTGGCATAGTGCTTATCCAGTTATGTGCCATGAGCACGCTATTAGGCAAATATCACTGGCTCCTGGTGGCTTCTCCATTGAGCACAGAGGATTGCAGCAGGCAAGGCCAGAGGCTAAGCAAATATTGTCCATCTAACATATTCCAATGAATTATAAAATATATTCTGCATGAGCACAGCTGAACCGCCTGACATATAAATGTGACAGCGCTCTCACAGGTAGTTGTACAGAGTGAGAAGTGCATCATTCATGACTGATAAAGTAATTCCCTGAGAACTTAAATAATTAAAGTTGCTATCGTCTCAAAGCACAGTTTTGCTTCCTTAAAAGACAGTTTTCTTTTGCCACATGGCCAATGTAATTGAAAATATATTCGAATATTTTGTCAGAATTACAATTTAGCCATGTAAAATAATGAAATTATTCGATTCAATCAAATAAATAATTGTCATCAATAAATGTGTGGTAAAGATGGGTGGTTCGTCATCAGCATATTTTTCCTTACTGAAGTAAAATTGCCTAATTCTATAGAGTTCCAGGTGAGAAGAGATAGAACTGAAACCTTTCTCTCTTTCTATGCTTCACTGGTTCAAGATAACCACTGTGGAGACCGATGCTTTTCAAATCACCCTGGTGGCCCTGTAAGACTACCAATACTGGGGAGTCTCTTGATTTAAGAGCTGCCAGACAGTGAATACAGCTAGGCTTTACTGTCCTCAGTGACTCACGAGAAGACAGTGCATATGTGGAGTAAAGCTGACGTGTTCAAAGCCTCTGCACTGAATAGTTAATTTGCTAATTGTTTTTTTATAACAAAATGTTAGTGAGATATTTTAGTGCCCATTCTTAATCTAAAACAGGCTATCCCTGACATTTCTGCTCATATGACTTCGGGCTAGGGTTAAGGTTAGAAAAAAGTGAAAACATTTTTTTTTCTTAGTTTTTGCTGGGTTTCTCTTGCTAACTGAAAGCAGAACCTAGATTGACATTTACCAAATTAATGGTTGCTTAAAGGCCATAGTCACAAACAAAGCTTTTTGTTACAAGTAATATGTGTTTTTACCGGTCAGCTAAGTATTTTTCTTAAAATAAGATTTAATTTTCTCCTTGCCGTCATGCAATCATACGGAGAAAACTCTTTCGTGTATTATGAAGAATGAACAAAAGTGTAACAGCCCGTGATGATATGCTCTTACCATAATGCGCTCATTTTTTCTAATTAATTTCTGCTTTCCTTACACACATACAAAGAAATACTGACATACCTGACCCCTGGAAGCAAACCAACATAAATAAATAAATATATATATATATATATATATGTATATATATATATATATATATATACATACACACACACATATATATGACTGCACATCCAGCACTACTGAATGATAAAGCCAAGGCTGATAAACAGCATCAAACTGCAATATTTTTCTCTGCAAATGAACAAGCGGCGGGTGAGGTGTAAGTATAATGTCTTCCAAATGTTCATATTTTATAACGTCAAAAAACAAAAGGATAGTAAAACTGATTCAAGTGGTTAAATACTAGAGTGATGAGCATGCAGAATGTTGCATTTAGGAATTTAATATCTTCAAAAGCATCTTTATTGATAGTCATTCCAGTAGTGCCAGCTCTCTGTATGGTTGACTAGGAGCAAATGTAAGTTCCTTCTAGTAACTTTTTAATGAAAAACATAGTCTGAAAAGCCTATAATGCTTTTGTGATATGTGTGACAAATCACTAGAATATTGCATATTATTTGTATGACATGGGTTACTATGAAATGAAAAGTGAAGAATGCGCAATCAGTTAGAATCCACTTTTAAAAGTATGTTTGAGTTTGTAAACATTGTCAGTTTTTTATTTATTTATTTTTTTTTCATTTAGAAGTGTCAAATATCAGCATCAACAAGAAGACACTTCATGGAAATGTAGGATCTTTAGTTCATGGTATGCCATTGATTGGAAGGCTAAAAACAAATTAGGACAAAAGTCTGTTTTATGTGAAGGCCTATGGTTATTGTTAAATTAGTGTTACGCAAAGGTTAAAATCATTTATATCATGGAGGTATCCCTCCATTCCTCCATCCATGCAACCATCCATCCATCCATGCATCCATCCATCTTCTTAACTGCTCATGCAATTGCAGTCACAGGAAAGATAGGGCATCTCCAAAGTTATTTTCAATAACTTTATAGCCAGCTTGAAATAATAATTTCAGTATCGTCACCATTGATACATTTGAAGGCTTTCTAATGCAATCTTAAAAATGGTTTTGTTGGCATATTTTTCTAACTGCAATCAAAAATCACATTTTTGAATAAAAGATAATAAACACACAAAAAAATATCCGTACTGCAAATAAATCACTCTTTAGAGGTTAGTTGGTTTTCATGAAATACTTGAGAATTGTAAAGCTTTCCCTTTTTTGCCATCACAAAAGGTTTCATTTGTAAATCCTTCTGATTTCCTTGCAAATTATAGAGTTTTACTTGTAATTTAAAAAGTTTTGAATTCAAGTTAAATTTCTGCAAATGGTTGGCGTCCTTCACTGAAGGATGAGAGACGAGACACACCCCTGGCTTTGTCTGCACCACTGTGATCAGGTCATAGACTTTGGTCCACAGGCAAAGTCTGGAAATGTGGATATGGATTATGTTATGTTGAGTTGAAATGGCAATAATAAAGAGAAATAAACAGATGTACATGCCAAAGCTTTACCGCGGATGTAAAATACCGCAGATTTAGGCCCAGACAACTTTCTTTTGGGGTTAAAAAGCAACTGTGGACTTTACTAGAGAGGTGCAGTGTCAATTTAAGCTGTGTAAAAAATTTTAGGAAGTTGCTAGATGCTGGGAGGGTGACTCAAAACTGTGAGTGGTGCCTAAGCCTTGGTTTTGTCCTGAAAGGCCCCTCCTGGTCAGTGTTTACATCCTAGCCCTACATATTTCTGGTCAACAACAATACTGATATTTTGATGAAACAGAACAGAATTTAGTTAAACTGAACTTAATGTGGTCTGATGGAAGGAGGGAGGAGGAGAATCCCAATACAAGAGGCAGAGAGGGATGTGTCTCGGTAAAGAGGCAGCCAATTTGCTGTAATAATCACGGCATTTACAGAGAGCAGAGCAGTTTGTAGTGCTGCAGATTCTTCGTCACATTTCTGCATGATGAAAACATATCTGTGTATGCACTATTCTCAACAGTGCATACACAGAAAATCTTTCAAATGGTTTATTGTTTTTTGCATTCAAACTTCTTTCTATTTTTTTGGCCATTACACAGATCATTAAAATGTTTCATAAAATGCAGCTATTTGTAGAACTCTAAAGTGTGTTAGATATGTGTATGAACATGCATATGTATGTATATGTATCAATACCTGCAGCACAGTAACAGAAACAAACCACCATAAGCAGAAATTGCGTATGGTGGTTATTCACAGTGTGTTTAATTATACAGTTGTCTGTATATGATACTTTAGATAATATTTAGACAATATTACCTCATTAGTATAGAGTATATATATGTGAGTATTTAATATATTTAGATAATAGAGGCTAGTGAGTATATCTGCAATGTCTAGTTATGATAATTTAATTGCTCACTAATATGCAATTGCAAGACTTGGTTGTAATATGAGAGTGAAATAAAACATTTAATCTAAATTTGATTAGACAAAATAAGCACTTTAGAAACCACTTGCAGTTCAGCTTCAACTACATGAAACTGTTTATATATAACCCCCGTAAACTAAGATCCAACTATACTGTCATTAAGAAAAACTCTCATTAGGAAGGCTTTAATTGTTTATAATAAACCAAAGCTACCATAATACTGCCTCATTACGTGATTTTAGATGTTTATTTTCACATGTGACTGTGAAATTGACAAGACAGTTGTGCTAGATAGTGAAACTACTTACTAACTACATATGCAAGGATCTAAAATTAGGTTTGTCCAAAAATGTACAAGCAGTTTAGTTAGTTAGTCAGTGGTCTCTTAGGTCATCCTTCAGTATAGATCCCACCCACCCCATTCAAATTCTTTGACATGCAGAGAAAAATTATTCATACCCCAAATCTTTTTGTGAATGCACAAACAGAGAAATACGTTTTGAAAAGTTCCCAAGTTTATGATTTAAACCAGCTAAACTGTACAGGATAATTTGTTTACCATCCACATAACTGTCTTTTCAGTTTAGTGTACTTAGAGACATATTCTTTTCTTTTTATGATTTAATGTAAAAGACAGAAAAGTAGCATCATGTCAGGTATGGTGGACGGTGCATATGTCAGTCTTAACACAGAGACACAAACAGCCACACCTACAGCCAACTAACTTAATGCTACTTTTTGAACTGCGGGATAAAACTGGCTCATAGGGAAAACAAGCTGGCACAGGAAGAATACAGAAACTGGGAACCAAGTGAATCCGCATGATGCTTAAAGAGAAAAGTTTTTCAGGTAAGCTAGAAGTGTGACTCAATACTTTTCTCCTTATAAAATCAGGACTAACAGGATTTGTGTGTCATACTGTTAAAACCTATGACTTCTCTGTCCTGTCTAACCTCAGCAATGTCCTTTTAGCCTGCACAACCTGTTAGGTAAAAAGGTTTGATAATTTGTGACAGTATTTGTTTTTCAATTATTCGCATGAAATAATTGCCAGAAATCATATTAAATAGGTCATTGTTTTGTGCCACATGTATGTCCACATGTACTCCTGGCCAGAAACAGTTAATCAGTGTCTGAAAACACATAGTATGGGCATGAGATAGAGAATAATTATCAGTGGAAGGAATATATTAAATTAATACCACTAATGTGAGCAATTAATTCAGTAATTTAAACTAAAATACAGCTGCTAGCTTGGAGCTAGCACGCTGGCTGCATTTTGCAAACTGACTGCAATAGCTATACCAACTTAAAGATTTAATTTTAGGGAATGAGTGGAGTTATCTGAGGACTCTTAAGGGAAACTTAATTAGATGGCACAAATTAAGCAATTAATTTATTCATGCACACAAATTATTCATTCAGTAGCCCACCTAACAAATCTGTGCTGATAAATTAGAGCTACATAACTTGTATTCCCCCTATAGAGCCTAACATCAGTAGGTTAAGTTGTTGGAAGGTATACTTGACATTGAATCTCAATTATATCTGCTATTTGCATTAAAGTGAAGTGTTTTGCATCTCTAACTAGATACAGGAAATGCTGCAAATTAGCACTGAACAACATTTAACTTTTGTGTGAATCAAGCTGGTTGTCATACAGTCTCAAAAAAAGAAATTTGATTCTCAAGTAAACACTAACAGAATATGATATGCTATGCCTTTTAATCAAGGAGTAAGACAGTAAAACATTTATGTAGGAGGTTGTTTTTTTTTTTTCATTTAACAAATAAATGTTCTGCATCTCGCACATAGAGCCGAACAGGAGGATTTGTTCATGACTAAAATACCACCTTTATGTAAAAGCTGTATACAGACATAAACCCACATACATACAGTGGCTGCAAACTGTGAGATTTCAGTAGTCGTTTAAGATTACACTATGCAACAAATGTCTAATAAATTCAGATGTGACACCACTTTAGTCTGAGTTTTAGAGTTTAGAGTTTCATTTTATTCCAGGCTGTCTTTGGGTGCAAGACCATTATTTCTCTCACAGTGCAATGTAGGACTTTCATTTTACAGAAACAACTACACATACTGTCAGTGTTCTTCCACACTTGTATGTATACTGACCTTTACAGAAAGAGGTTAGTGTAAATGAATGAAGAGCTGGTCAGTGTGATCACCATTGCCTTATGATGAAACATAATTATCCTCAGTGTAGGGTCTCAACCAGCTATTGGGATTCACCAGCTCTCCACATCTCTATGGACGATTCTGGACCAGCATGTTAGCTTTCTCCATCACTTACACACACACTGAGTTCGAAGGAATGAAATACTACAACCCCCAATTCCAAAAAAAAGTTGAGATTCTGTATAAATGTTTAAATAAAAAATATAATGTAACAATTTGCAATTCTCATAAACCCATATTTTATTCACAATACAATGTGGAAAACACATCAGATATTTAGCTTTAAGAGAAACATTCACTCTTTTTGAATTTGATGGCAGCAAATTGTCTCAAAAGTTGGGACAGGGCCATATTAATCATTGTGTAGTTTTCACAACAGACAGTAAAGATTCTGGACCAGCATCTTTACTGGAAGTAGTCTCAGGAACTGAGAGCGGTTTTTGGATATTTGGGAGAGGAATCATGTCCCATTGTTGCCTGGTATAGGGTTCTCGGTCCAGGATCTAATATCCCTACCTCCCCATACCATCAGAGATGTAGGTTTTTGAACTGATGCAACATCAGTGATTTAAAAAAAGAACTTCAAAATCTCTGTTTGTCTGACAGTAAAACAGTTTTACACTTTGTCTCAGTCCATTGTAAGAAAGCTTTGGCCCAGAGAAAACATGGCATTTCTGATCATGTTCACATATGGCTTCTACTTTGCACAAACAAGCTTTAACCTGCTTTTGTGGAAAGTTCACAGACTGGAATTGTTCCTGGAGCCATGCCACGATTATCATAACAGAATCATAAAATAATGCATGTGCTGCCTGAGGGCCTGAAGATCACAGGCATCCAGTTGGGATTTTCAGCCTTGTCCCTTGCGTACAGAGATTTCTCCAGATTCTCTGAATCTTAATGATTGTATATACTGTAGATGATGAGGCATTTATATTCCTAAAAAAATATTTTGAGGATCATTATTATGTAGTTGATCCACATTTTTATTTTTTTTATATATACCCAATTAAGTTACTGAACTGTTGCCAACGAACCTAATTTGCAAAATATTCCTCCAGCTGTTTCTTTTTAGTACCACTTACATTTCAAGCCTTTTATTTCCTCCGTCCCAACTTTTTGGAGATGCCTTGTTGCCATTAAATTCAAAACAAGCTAATATTCTTCATGAAATACAAAGACTTCTAAATTCAGCCGAATAAATTCAGTGAAATATGGGTTTCATGAGGTGTGCAAATCATTGCATTGTGTTTTTATTTACATGTACAAAGTATTCTAATTTTGGGGTGGGGGTGGGGTTGTAGTACTTGAAAAGGTGATTTAGGGCTGACAGACTGATAAACATATATAAGTTCTTAATATAATGAATTCAGATTGGCTACTCAGTGAACAAGCTTCATGCAATATATTGTATTCTGAAAAAACACAGTACTCAATTATCAGACAGAATTAAAACCGCCTTGGCCGCTTCTGTGTGCAGCCTTGTTACAAGAATTTAATCTTAAGTTGCATTTCTGACATTTGTGTTGTTAGCTGAGAATGTTCTGCAAATAGTTTTTGTGAACATTAAAATCTTACAAACTGAGCACCTTGTAGCTGTTTAGTAGGAGTGACAGGCTGTTTTTTGTTTGTTTGTTTGTTTTTTCAAATCTTCTTCTTCTTGTTTATTAGTTAGGAGCACAGGTTAGAGAATGATCAGTTGTTTTTTTGTTTTTTTTTTGTTAGGGGAGAATAGTGATCATTTGATCGTTTTTGTTTGTTGTTTTGAGCATTGCTTAACATTAAAGTCAATAAACTGCTGCTCAGCACCTCCAATTAGTCTGGGCTGCAGGCCCTTTCTTGGGAGTGGACTCTAAGCTGGGGATATAACCCATTACATGCTGTTTACCCTAAATGAAACCCACCCCAGTTACATAAATGAAACAGAATGTGATAATTGTCCAGAAAGATTTGCTAGTCATCAGTCATTGTTAAATTGTATCATGGATAGAAAACGATGAGAGCACTGAAAGAGTCCAGTATTGAGTAAGGAACAGGCAAATCTGAGTGTGTGGAGAGGTCAAAGGTGCAAGGCTGGATTTATTGTGTGCAAGTGTGAGCTGGGTCATATTCAACTTTATTTATCAGAAAATGGTTTGAGCACTGAATAACAATTCTGTTTAAAGCGCCACATAGAAATGTATCAGAATCAACAAGCGGTTCAATACTCACAGTAGACAGAGTTTCACAGCCTGTGATTTGTTTTTGGTAACAAAAATACTTTCTTTAAAGGCAAGAAAAGATTTTTTGAATTTGGTTACATGTAAAAAACTGTTTTCAACTATTTTCATGATAGCTTTTGCCTATGCTAAAATAGTAAAAGATCTTTTCCTGATCTTTCATACTGATTTTAAGTTACTAAACATAACACGTTCTATTCAAAGAAAAACAACAACAAAAAAAGAAATCCAAAAAAGCTGCAATTTTGCAAAGCAAGTGTTTTTATATCGTGTTTATCTTTATCTAAAGTAAGAGTTTTGCCAAGACTAAAAACCTTTTTTGGCAAGGGTGTGCTAATCAATAAAAGCAGCAACAGTGTTCAGACAACTTAAAAATAGCTGCTAGAAGTGCACTGCTGACGCTCACCTGGTCAAGCAGGTGACTCACATTCCAAAAACAAGCTGGGGCTGCCCCGGACCATTTCCCATGGATCATTACTCTTCGCTATCTCCCTATTTTTCTGTCTATTCTCAACTTTCCTATAAGCAGAGAGTATACAGAGAATAATTAAACATAATAATAATAATAGTAATACAAACTGTGTATCACAAGGTCTCAATAGTCACTATTAATAAGAAAAAATATACCATTCATGTGCAAGCTGGCAGTTCCATAACCACTAATGCACCCCCGTACCATCAGGCTTTTGAACTGAGCACTGATAATAAGCCATATGGTCCCTCTCCTGTTATTCTAGAGGACTATGGCATCCATGTTTTCAAAAAATAAAAAATAAAATAACATTTTAATTCATCTGACCACAGAGCAGTTTTCCACTTAGGCCTAGTCATTTTAAATGGGCAGGGAAAAAAACAGGTGTTCTGGAGGTGTTCCTGAGCCGATGCAATGATTTCCATGAAAGCATCACGTCTGTTTTTAATAGCAATTTAATTGGCCTTGTTCTTTTTTGGCCAAAGAGATTTCTATAAATTTTCAGAATTTTTTGATGATATTATCTATTGTAGATGATGACATAATCAAAGTGTTCATAATTTTATGCTGATAATTTTTCTGAAATTGTTCCACAATTTGTACAATCAATCGTTTTGTTGACTCTACCCTAATATTTTTGAGATGTCTTGCTGCCATGAAATTTAAAATAATCTAATATAGTTCATAAAATAATAATTTGTCTCATTTTGAATTTTGTATTCTGTATTTTGTTGTAAATAAAATATGGGTTTATGAGATTTTCAAATCATTGCACTATGTTGTTTTTCTTGTGTTTTTTATACACCCTCTAAACGAATAGTTATGTCTATAACTTCTGTTCCCTGAAGGAGAGGAACGAGATACAACACATAAGTATGGGATATCACGCCCTTGCGTGTCCTGGCTGAAGAAACCTTTATTCACGCCTTTAAAGCAGATGACGTGTGATGACACTGCACATATAGCCGCTGTCATCACAGTCATCCCTCAGTTCGATAGCCGCTCTTCACCGAGCCAAACTGCTCAGTGGGGCCACCTTGCGTTGTACCTCGTTCCTCTCCTTGAGGGAACAGAAGTTATAGACATAACTATTCGTTCCCTTTCAGTCAATTCACTCGGTACAACACATAAGTATGGGACATATATACACGCCCCGCAGAGCAGCCACCAACCGGAATCGGACCACCACATCCTTAGTGAGTGGTAGACCCAGCAGAAAGGACAGCATGAGCCACCGAAGGGGCTGTAACGTCCAACCGATAAAACCGCACAAAAGTGTGCGGTGATGCCCAACCAGCTGCCGCACAAATATCAGCTACAGGCACCCCTTTAAAAAGAGCCCATGAGGTTGCCATCCCCCTGGTGGAATGAGCTCTCACCCCGTGGGGCAAAGCAAGACCTCTGGTGCCGTATGCCAGTGAGATAGCTTCTATAATCCAGTGGGACAGCCTCTGTTTGGACAGAGCTCTACCTCTATTTGGATTAGCGAAGCAGACAAACAGCTGGTCACATAAACGCACATTCTGAGTGCGCTCAATGTAGGTGCGTAGCACACGCACTGGACAAAGAGAATGCATCCTCCTCTGCTCCTCAGATGCAAAAGGAGGGGAGCAAAAGCTCAGCAACTCAAACTCCACTGAGCTATAAGATGCAGGCATGATCTTGGGAAAATAGGCAGCATTTGGACGCAATACGACCTTGTGGCTATCAGGAGAGAACTGTGTGCAGGAGGGATGCACAGACAGCGCATGAAGGTCACCCACTCGCTTTGCCGAAGCCAAGGCGAGAAGTAATGCAGTCTTATATGAAAGAAATTTCATATCCACAGACTCAATGGGTTCAAACGGGGGGCTACAAAGGGCCTCCAGCACCAAAGACAAGTCCCAAGCAGGGACACTGGACTTAAGCACGGGCCTCAGCCGGTGAACCCCTTTCAGAAAACGTATGGCGAGGGGATGTGCACCTGGTGTCACTCCGTCAAAGCCAATATGACAAGCAGATATAGCTGCTAAATAAACCTTAATTGTCGAAAATGAAAGGCCCTTATCCAGCAGCTCCTGCAGGAATGTCAAAACATCCACAATACAGCACTGAAATGGGAGAGTGTGGCAGTCCTGGCACCATTGCTCGAAGGCTCGCCATTTTTAAGCGTACAAGCCTCTAGTAGATGAGGCCCTAGCGCTCTGAATTGTCGCTATCACACTAGGTGGCAAACCCTCAGCAATCAAGTTTAACCTCTCAGCAGGTAAGCATGAAGGCACCACAGATCTGGGCGCGGATGAAACACTTCTCCTCCTGCCTGAGAGAGGAGGTCCCTGCGGAGAGGAAGCTGCCAAGGGCTCGCTGCTAGCAGGCTGATTATCTCTGCATACCACGACCTTGTGGGCCACCAAGGGGCCACTAGAATCAGAGAGAGGGAATGCCGACGCACCCTCTCTAGAACTGGAGATATCATTTCCACTGGGGGAAATGCATACAGGAGCACGTCTGGCCATTGGTGCATCGTGGTCAATTATGGAGAAGAACAGGGGGCAGTGAGTTTTTACCCTGGAAGCAAAAAGATCTATTTGCGCCTTGCCAAATAGATCCCAAATCTGAGCCACTATTAAAGGGTGTAACCTCCATTCTCTCACCAGAGGACCCCCCCTGGAGAGAAGGTCCGGCCCCAGGTTCAGGTGGCCCGGGACATGGGTGGCTCTTAGAGACAGAAAGTGAACACTGCACCATAACAGCAGAGAGCGAGACAGCTTCAACAGGGGAAGAGAGCGTGTTCCTCCCTGCCTGTTTATGTAAGACACCACTGTTGAATTGTCCGTCCTGACTAAGACATGCTGGCCCTCCAGGACTGGACGGAAATGCTTTAGAGCTAAGAACACTGCTAACAGCTCTAAGTGGTTGTTGTGCAGGTGGCGCTGGGCTGCGGACCAGATCCCTCTCACTGATGCACCCTCGCACAGCGCTCCCCACCCTCTTAGGAAAGCATCTGTGGACACCACCTTGCGAAACAACACCCTCCCAATCCGAGAGCCCTGATGCAGCAGCCTGGGCTCCCACCAAGGACGGAGAGCTAGTATGCAAGACGCGGTTACCGGCAGCCTCCTCCGGAGGTGACGCGATGCACACAGGCGGTGAGAGAGAGTCCAGCTTTGAAACGCTCTCATTTTTAACAGTCCAAGTGGCACTACGGCGATCATAGATGCCATCATGCCCAACAAGCGTAATATCGTCTGGAAACGCAGTCTGCGTCCCAGCTGAAACTGAGCGAGGCAGCGATGAAACGCAGCCAATCTGCGCTCCAACAAACGTGCGCGGCTGGAAAGCGAGCATATTTCCAAACCGAGGAAAGAAATCTGCTGACTCGGGATTAGCAAGCTCTTTTGAAAGTTCACAGAGAACCCCAGTGTCTGAATGTGTGACAGAACCAGTGACAGCTGTGTCTCCGCCTGCTCTGTGGAGCAAGCTACGAGAGCCCAGTCGTCTAGGTAGGCTAAGATGCGGATGCCTCTCTCTCTGAGGGGCGCTAGCGCTGCCTCGGCACATTTCGTAAAGGTGCGAGGAGCGAGCGACAGCCCGAACGGCAGCACTAGGTATTCGTAGGCTACGCCCTCGAATGCAAACCTCAGAAACTGCCTGTGTTTCGGGTGTATAGCCACATGAAAATAAGCATCTGTTAGATCGATTGTTGCAAACCAATCTCCCGGGCCGACTGCATTCAAGAGCTGTCTGAGTGTTAGCATCTTGAACCTGTACGTTCGTAGATACGTGTTCAAGACTTGCAGGTCGAGGATGGGACGAAGCCCTCCCCCTTTTTTCGGAACAACAAAATAACGGCTGTACCAACCTTTGTCTGTCTCCGAAGCGAGGACCACTCGTATCGCTCTTTTCTGCAATAGTGCCTTTATTTCCTCTCTGAGTATCATGGCCGCCTCGGTGTTGACAGTCGTGTTTACGACTCTTTGGAAACAAGGCGGCTTGACCCGGAACTGCAACCGGTAACCCATGGCAACGGTTCGCAGCACCCACGGAGAGGGGGCGCAAGCGCGCCACTGAGGGAAGTGAGCAGCCAGCCGGCTGATCTGCAGCACCGTCGGCGGGGCGTTGTCGCCCCCCAGTGTGTCTGCAGGGAACTGCATCACCTGCCTGACCTGGCTCGTTCTGCCTGCAGACTGAGCATTTGTGATTGTTTGAGAATAAATAACACTCTTTATTGATTGTAACATGGGAACAGGTACATTCATACATTTTGTTGGAGGCACCTTTTCTGGGGCACAACAATGAAAAACAGCGGGAACACTTGATGTGGTCACCTGAACATTTAACACACCTGAACAGGGAGTTACCTGAGGCATTTTGTGTGCAGGGGTTTTGTGCTTGGGAGACAGTGTTAGGAAAGTGCAGCGCCTTCTGGGGCTGAAAACCTGAACAGAACTTAAGCGGCACCTCTTGGGCGGCAACAGAGGGGTAAAAGCAGCGTCTCCCTGCCGCTGGACCCCTTCTCCACTCGAAACCTCAGCTAGGAGGGCTGAGGCTTCTTCCTCCTGGGCGTCGGGTCCCGCCGGGGGCCCGAGGGTGGGCCTTTGCTCCAGGCCGACTGGCATGGAGCTCGGGCCGGAGGATGTGCTCTCGCTGGCGGCACACCCACTTCAGCAGTGGGCGCCGGTCTCTTGCCAGTCGGCAGAGGAGTGGCGGGCCTGTGAGAGCTAGCTGCGGGCTTGGGCTTGGGTTGACGTCTGGGGATGATGTCGCGCAAAGCTTCCGTCTGCTTCTTCCTCAGATCGAATCTAGCCTGAATGGCTTCAAGTCAATGTCCGAATAACCCAGCCGCAGACACTGGTGCGTCCAGATATACAGCTCTGTCCCTATCCGGGACGTCAGAGAGGGTCAGCCACAGGTGCCTCTGCGCCACTACTGTCGAAGCCATCCCTCTGCCCAGGGAGAGCGCTGCACAGCGAGACGCACGGAGGATGTAATCTGTGGCGACTCTGACCTCGTTAAGAAGAGGTGCCATGTTCCATGTCATCAGGAACCAGTGATCCGAGCTCCGCCAGGCACATTGCCTGGTACGTCTGGAGCATGGTGACGGAGCTCATGGCGCGAGCAGTGCCGGCCTGAGCCCGATAAATCTTCTCCAGCTGCGAAGCAGAGAATCTGCAGTGCTTGGACGGCAGAGTTGCGGTGCCGCCGAAACTATGGTTATGGGACGGGGCCAGATAAGCAGCCAGAGACGGCTCCATAGGGGGTGGGTTAGCTAAGCCAGCCCCCTCGGCACCGTCCAATTCCATGTACTGTCCATAGCCGGGCACAGTGACACGGGTAGACAGAGGTTTGTCCCATGATGCTGTTAGCTCGCAGAGAAAGTCTGGGAACATGGGAAGGCAGTTTTTGGCCGTTGCAGGCTCCGGTGGGAGGAAAAAACAGGGAGAAAAGAGAGGTGTCATCTTGGCCGACCGGCGCAGCAGCGGCGGCACATTGGGCCGACAATGAGCTCTCCTGCTCATCCTCCGACAAACCATGGATGTCCAGGCCGATGTCCAGCACGTCATCGTCTTCCTGGGGAGCGCTGGCGGGCTTCAACCCAGGCTGAAGCCCGTCAGCGCTCCTGCGTGGTTCCGGCTCGTCATCGGCTAACCTGTCAACATATTCCATGTGGTCAGCCCAGCTAATTGCGGGGACATCGACCGGAAAATCCTCGTCTTTGGACTCGGACGAAGCCGGGGCTCCAGACTCGGAAAGGAGAGGGTCATGCCGTGCGATAGCCGAGCGTCCCAGCACTTTTTCCACAAACGTCACCCGTCTTTCCAGGGTCGAGCACCGGAGCTGGCGACAAAACGCACAGGCTTCAGGCTCCGTCAACGCTCTCCTAGCGTGGACGATCCCCAGGCAGACAGGGCAGGCATCGTGCTGGTTGCTGTCGTGCAAAGAGAAACCGCATCCCTGAGGACAGGGGCGAACAGAAGATTTCTGCTTTGCTAGCTTTGGTTTGGAGTCCATTCCAAAACACAAAGCGAAACGCTGCACAGGAAATCTTGAAATTAGCGCTCCGCGGGCAGCCTACGCACCAACTGCGCGGTGGAGGCTAACACCAACAGGGGCAGTTAAGCTAAGTTCAAGTCGGCAGACAACGGAGCCAACTAGCAGCAGCTAGCTAGCCCAACTCAGCAGAGGTGTTCTCAGCGAGGTGAAGAACGTAAGAACTGAGGGATGACTGTGATGACAGTGGCTATATGTGCAGGCGGGGCCGTGCGCGTGTCATCACACGTCATCTGCCTTAAAGGCGTGAATAAAGGTTTCTTCAGCCAGGACACGCGAGGGCGTGATATCCCATACTTATGTGTTGTACCGAGTGAATCGACTGAAAGGGAACATGTCATAATTGTATTTCACTTTGCATCGAATTATTATAGAGACTGTATGAAAGTTCATCTTTTTTAATTAACACACGAAGAAATTAAACTGTTTTATTTAGTGTATTATCTAGGAACATAATCAAGGTGTTGTCATTTTTATTTCAGAAACAAGGAAACCAGGCAGACAACTCAAAAGAAAAAAAGTATTATTATTTTTTTTACCTTAGAATTTTCAGCGGGGTTCAGATCAGACTTCAGACCAACATGGCTCATTATACTGCATAATAACTTCATTCAGTCCCATTATTAATTATGGGGTTAAGTCTGTGAATCAACAATTTGAAATTTTAAGACAGTCAGTTCCCTAAAGTGACTGTCTCAACACTGCACTTGCTTGAGTCTCCTGAAATACATATATCAAATTTGAAGTAGATTGGATGAACAGTTTGCAAAGAACAGCAAAGAATAGACATCAAGAGATTCTCAAATCTATTAGTTAGATGAAAAGATAATTGGTTTACCAAATTGGTTTTGGCCACAAATTTCATGCTTTAAATGTTCCCTTTTAATAAACAGTAATAGCACTCTGACCTTTAAAAGATAGCTTGAACCTATTTTTCGGCTCCTTGAAATAAACAGCAGGCTTTTGGCTGTGCTCATGTTTCCAAGTAATTGTCAGCAAATATTGTCAACTTAATTGTTCTGATAGCCTCTTGCTTTGCTGTTCTTTCACTGGGACTTGCCTGGGCCTTTTCAAATGTATACAGCTGTCTTACAGATGAGGTTTATCCTCTCATATTTGAACATACACAGATAGGAAAAGTAAACACAGACTCCTGAAAGCTGCACATAGTTGTGCTGCTACGACTGGGACACGGAGAACACTAAGCACTGACTTAAATTCAGCATGGCAGACATTTGATTTTTTTTCCTTGCCAAGAAGGAAAGTATAAGTACCATCCCTGGTGATAGCAACGTTTTGTTTGAGGGATCTTTTATCAAAAGTTAATGAACACCTTTCCACCAATCAGAACAGCGTTTTCCGTCAGGCTATGTTATAATGTAAAATATGTTCTACAATTCATGCATATGGACACTGTAATAACTGTAATGAAAATGAAGATAATAGTTCTTTCTGGAATGAAGATGGTCTTCAGATTGCTGCCGGACCAGATCCTATCATCATTAGGAAACCTACCAGAGAGTCAGATCTAGGTATTACAGGAGAAATACATTTAGAGAGACAGAGAAAATGAGAAAGGAAAGATGAGGACGGGAAAAAATAGATATGCAGCTTCGACATTATTGTTAAATACATACAATCACAGCCTGAAAAAATGCCCAAAGACCAGCTGGAGTGGCGGTACTTGACTCACCGCTGTTATTCCCCTCCATCCCTCCAGAATTCACTTTCATACAGGGTGTACCAGTGCATAAAGTCTTCCATGGCTAAGACCTGACAGCTTCAGATGCCAAAAATCCATCTTCCAATGCAATTTAGCACAGAGGTAGCTGGGAAGATGGGGAAATTATACAGGACTTGAGTCAGAGTTTTAAGGTAGCAGTGGAGGCCCACTGACACATTTGAAGTGATGACAGGTTGCAAGAATCTGACAAGTCAAAAGTTAGTGACTCCAAAAATAAAATTTCAGTCGCTTTCTTGAGACCCTTGTGACAGGGCAAGGTATTGATGTGCTGCTGCACTCCTTTTTGTTTTTCATAGGCTCAAGATAACTAGCCTTCTGACCAATTTTCCCATGGATTCTCCTCATTTCTCACCTCAGCTGAGAAAAAATGACAGAGACAGAGTAATGCCAGTTGTTGAAAATTGACTTGGTGGAATGGAATCTTATTGTCAGTACAATATAGTCACTACAGTACAGTGATTTATGAAAAACAAATACATTAGTGTGGAAGCATTTTTCCAGATGACAATTGGTTTTGACTCTTCTCCAGTTCTTGAAGTTTTGCTTTATGTGAGCTTTTGTTTTGTTTGTATGCAATTGCAAAACGGAAGGTGAAATGAATCAAATGTCGCAGTGTATAAAATTGAGAGGAACCAAATGTAAGATGAAAAAGCAAATGGAATCAAAAAGGAAATGAAATGAAATATCACATAAAGTCTAAATTAAGTCGAAAATGTGAAGTAAAAAGCAAAATTCCTGAAAAGCAAGAGGCCAAAGAATCTTTAGAGAAATCAGGGATGCTCATCATAGACATGACATACTGACAGAGGACAAATTAGACCAAAAATACAGTAAAAACTGACTGAGGATGCCTAAAATGTTGGGAACAGGTCACACATTAAAGCTATTGGTAGTTTCAAACAATCTGGAAATCTACTGAAGACAAATAAGATATGAATGGACAAACCTTTACCACACAGAAACATAAAAACAAAAGCATAGGAGCAGGCATTACCAGACAGAGGAGAAGGAACACAAGACATAAAGGCAACTTAAAACAAGGAAGGAAACCCAATAAAACACAAATGAAAGCTCCAGCAACATTTAAACAGTAATGAAAATAAAGAACTCAAAATGTAAAATAAGAATCAGACCTCAAACAATACAAGCTTATTATACCAGGATGAACATGAAACAAAATCACAAAACCAAAACTCGGCATCACAATCATCAAACTTAAGGCACTAGAACAGTAAAAACAAACAGAAATCAAAAATGTATTAATAAACTGTTCCAAAATGCCAAAAGAAGTTATTTATGGATAATACCGAGTGAATATTTGCAGAGTGACATATTTTTTGTAGTTGTCCACTCCCGCAGTGGATTTGAAATGAAAGTGTGGCTGAAGGAGTTTTACCAGACACAGTGCAATAACCATTTCGTCATGGTCCTCTCCTGTCCTCTTAGGTTCTGACCTGCCTTCTTTCTGTTCTCCTTTACCTGCTCTATTTCTCCTCACACTGTCATGTTCGTGTGTGTGTGTGGGCGTGAGTATTAATTCTACTCACCTCTCCCAGAAGTAGGTGTGGCTGTCCCAGTTTCCACCAGTGCACCTGATCCTCATCTGCCATCTCCAGCAGTATATAACCCTGATTCTCCTCTCGTTCCTACTGTAGCTGGGCTGCTCAGCTAGTGAGTGTGGTAGAGTAATTGAGGCCACTTAGTTTGAGGCCTTGTTTGCTTGCTAACCTGTTGACATATGCTCTCTACTTACTTGACCTGTTCTCTTTTGTTGCAGATTCTGTCCTGGTGTGTCTGCCTGTGTTGCTTCTGGAGAAACCTATGTGACCCACTTTTGCTCACAAAGAAATATTCACTTGTGGATTTGGAAAGACCTTACCTGCACCATACCCCATGGAGAAAAAGAGAATCACCAGCCTATGCTAGCAAACTGAAAGAGCAGTGAACGCGTGTCATACAAACCTGTAGTAACTGGACTTTAACCTACAAAAAGGTGATATTCATACAATAGTTTTGAGATCATTAGTAGCATTTCCGAGGCCTGTAAAGCCAAATTGGGACAGATTTATTCTTTACAGAGGTATCTACATGGTCCCTTTATTTACCAAGGTTTAAATTTAATCAGACAAGTAAGTGATAAGCAGTGTTGTTGCTGTCTCTTGTCTGTTTCATTAATAAAGGTTAAGTGTTGAATTTGCATTTGGAACCTGTCCATCGCAGCGCTCAAAGTATAGGATTCTAAATAAGCAAAATGGTGATGCTGCAGACTAACTTGGCCAACGTTAATTGGAGCAAGAACGCTAACATGTCAGAGGAAATGTAGAATGTGTATCAATTTATCACATTGGGCTACACTGATATACTTAAATGCTCTCTATGTTGACAGTAGTCGAGGGAGCCGGGGGTAAACCTGTCACAATTTGCAGTATATTAGTCAAAGTAAACTACTTTAGGCAAATATACTTTTATAGTTAAAGAGCACATACAGCTTGGAGTAAATTTATTTTAATTACACAATATTAGAATATGAAATAACAATATTAGAAATAGTAGAATTTTCCCTAAGTTATTCTGATTTCTTTTTAAACCAGGAGTAGAAACTGTAATAGTAATGTTATATTATGTATACAAGATTGTATACATTTTTGTGAGGTACACAGGATGACTAAAGTCATATTTCTATTATGCGCCTCAGTAGATTTGGTTTCTTTCTGGACAGACTATGATCAGCTGACCAGCGCTGCAGCAGGTTTACTGCTCTTTGTCCTATTATATAGAACTGGATGTTGTATGAGCCACCATAGCAGCTTTCTGACTGCTGGCTTGTATAAAGGTGGAATTTGGCAAGTGCTGCTAAAGAATATGGCTTAAATTTAAACTGATGACTCCTACTAGTCTCTCTAAATGAAGGTTGTCTTGTGTGGTAGCAATACTGAAACATATTGCACTACTTTGGGCAGTTATTTGGGAAATAAAACTATCCAGCCAGTGGCCAAGGGGATATAACAAGGCGTACACAGTATAGCCAGTCAAATATGATTCAACAAAAAAGTGCTTAAAAGTTTTAATGTTTTAAAAGCTTTTCCCCTGAACTTTATACCTTCACTACTACATTTGCTGTTGGAAAAGTCTCCAAAAACTCAATTCAGAATTCTTTGAGTGCCGTTCTGACCATAAATAAAGACATTACACGTGAACTTTAAATTTTAAGTGACTTACCTTTTAAGATAATCTCTTCCTGTTCTCTCCTGTCCAACAGTATGTTATTCTCCTACTATATATATTCTACAAGACCTTTATTCTCCATTTTTTCTAAAAACAAAAACAAAAGAAAGAATAAAAAATTCATTTTTTTTCCCCTCCACAGTTAAAGTAGCTGCATTGCCAATAATTCACGACTGATACATTCATACTTTGTTAAATGTTGCATACATACAAGTTTCAGTAATGCTCCTCATTTCATTTTAGATCTTTTTAAGCTCAGTTTTTTCAAATTTCAATTTTTTTAGCAGATAAGGTAAGAACCTTCGTGAAATGTGAATTCATCTTTTTTTGTTGTAAAAAATATTCTATGTGAATTATTTATTCAGGTAACTAAATATAGCTGGGAATTAATATTTATGTTATTTCTAAAAAGCAACAAAATTCATCCCCAAAGCTGTTGTGAGTCAAAGCAGTTACTGTAAATCAGAGCCAGGTAAACAAATCCCTTTACATAGTACTCGTAACGGCTGAACACAGCACACTCAGTATATCAGTGATGCTGTCCTGTTGTGAAATGATTACACACAACCACTATAAAAAGCATATTCGCATTAACACACATTTCAGCGACCGATGTTTTTCTGTAAAATTTGCAAATTCTCTCTTCAGTGGCTCAATAAAACAAGACAAGTACTGTATAATATGGGTAAAGTGTTAGTGTCCCTCAGAGGAACACGTGACCCAACTGTCAGATGCCGAAATGCCAATGGCTTGATTGACAGTCTCATGTTAAACTGCCTTTTTGAACTCATTAGCACATTAAGGCCTTTGTACATGGAAGAATGCCAGTCACTGTGTACTAATGCTACTTGCATTATTTCAATTTGTCATTCAATAAGCTTGTGGGAATTTGAAAATGAAATGGTAACACATTTTTTAAAAGGTTGTTGTCCATCGATACATCTAGGGCAGACATTTATGAACAAAACAAATTTCAATTTGCACCATTACCACACAGACCATTTAGACTGCAATAGATTGAGATTTGCAATTGTATTGATCACGCATAGATTGATGTCGAGATAAACATGCACAAACACGCACATACACATTCAGTCAAAAGTCAGCGAGGGTTATTTCTTCACAGCAGCCGTAATTCCAGTTTCAATCATAGCAGAGTGCTGAGAGCTCAACATCAGTCAAGTCCACCCACTCCCATTCTCACATCTGTCACATCAAACGATCATGTTGAACTTTAGGGTAAAAAAAAAACTTTCAAGCTTTGCCACTAAAAAGGGGTATGGAACAGGGACATATATAAACATGTGTTTGTGCATTTGGTCACAAAAGGTTAGCTCTGAGACAGATGTGCAAAAATATACTCATACATCCTCAGCGTGCAGTGTTGGTGCTAATACCTCGATACAGCACAGGTTACAAAAATGGTTTGCTTTTAAAAGATGAGTGTTTGCTTTTTCCCTTTTAAGTTGTAACTGTCACCCTAATGCATCTTTCATAAAAGTGATTGACGTATGGTGTTATCATCTTCAGTGGCATTCTAAAGAGGGCTAGTGGCAGTCTCAATGCACTCTTCATTTTTAACTAATAGGGACAGCACATGGCTGGAAGCTGTCGCCTTGTTGGTCTCTATTTGACACTGATGCATTTCTATGCCAACTGAAAATGTCTGTTCCATAGCCAGTCACAGTGCAATGTAATATATGAATCAATTTTAAGAACACATAGTTAAAAAGAAAAAAAAGCTATTGTGGGAAACTATCACAGAAAACAGTAACTAGCTTTCTGTAAGGGTGCTTAAAAAGGTTAGTCCACTGAGTAATAAGAGCATTCCCTCTAGCACAATGAAGCTTTGACAGACACACTTTTCCATCCAGGTTGTAAATAATTACGCTGATGAAGTAAGCAGTAGAGAATGTTATGTCTCATTTGTTTACAATGAGTGAAAAAAGGCAATCATGAAACATGTGACAAACAGGAAACTGTTGGACGGTTCTTTTTTGGTGAATTTTAGGAAAGTGATTTTCAAATTGAGGGTTTATTGTATCATTTCTTTTAGCTCACTTTAACAATATACTATATTTGTGTTTCCACTTTATCTTCATGAGATGAATGAGAATGAGAACAGCCTAATATGTACACAGACTAATAAAAGAAGCTCAAAGTAGGTAATGGGTGGCAACAAATGTTGATTGTGTCTCAGTTTTGAGACTAGCGTTGAAAACACGCTCAACATAGTTTTTTTGCTTAGAATTTTTTAAAAGTCTGTTTACGTTTTTATCTTGGGGAATTTTAACAGTCAAACACATGATATTGAAAGCATCAGAGGCCACTGTATGTTCCACTGTGAATTTGTTCAGAAAAAAAATCAAACAATCATTCTTTGAAACAATCTTTTTCCCAGTGTTTTGGGGAGTAGACTGACTGTACTGAACCCTCAGCATAGATGAGCATCCGTCTAACCCTCCATTCAAATTCACTGTATGATGCAATTCAATGCAAGTCAATATTTTAAGGGATTTCACTGAAATTACCGTGCATGTCTTACAGGGTCAGCGTACTCCAAAAATCCTGGGCTTTCTCTGGCCGTGTGAACGGCAGTTTTTCTCTTCCAACCTCTGCAATTTGATGATGGAAATATATTTCTCTTTCAGGCTGACATGGAACATCATACAGGTCATATCAGCCTTTTGATCCAGTAGCCATTAATAATGATGGGGTGTGAAAAAAAGTAGACTTGCATATAGTCAGTCCCATTAATAAATGATAGCTCTGATCCAATTAAAAGGCCTTGCAAAGGAGGGTTTTTCAGAGTGTCCTCAGAGAACATTTTTGAAGGCACGCAGGCCGGTAAATAATCAAGCCTGGGGCAATCCCGCCCTCACTACCCAAGAGATGCAGGCTGTGTCAACAGCGTGGCACTGTGCTGTCACCACATATCACTCCTGAGCCTTCTCACAGCCCTCAGCTGTGTGAAAACACCACAGTCCTTATCTTTCCCCTCCTTACCACGGCACCATGTTAGCCGTAGAGCATACACACTTGAGCCAACTATACAGACTCCCTTTTTCTTTTTTTCCGTTTCTTTTTTTTTTCAACACCATATTTGCCTGTTACATTTGACTTCCATTCTGTAGTGTTTGAGCTGTGCAAACAGAATACACAGCTATTATAATTGGTGGATATATCACCATGAATACAATAGATCTTCGCTCACTCTATTACCATTAATACCTTACAAATTTACAGCAGAATTTGTAAATTGAATACTCCAAACAGTTACATTGTTCTGACAGTGTATAGGTTAACATCTTAGTGAGATCGTATAATTATTATTGCACATTATCAGGGAGTACTTTTATTTCTAGAATCGATTACATTTAGTAAACATATCTGACTCGTTTTGCTAATAAATATTTATCATTAGAAATATGAGATTAATATTTTTGTGTTTTTTGCTTGTTATGCATTTGGGTTATGTGCACACACCCACACACACACATACACACTGGTCCTGAAAATATACACAGACGAGAGCCTTTAAATGAAAATTCTTGTGACATATCATCATTAGCGAAACGGACAAGCTCATGGCGTTTAGCTTTGTGCCTGGGGCTTGATGATGCCCTAAAATATGAGCCACAGTGTGCGTGGAGCAGGCTTTGACCTTCTTATACAGATGCGTTAATACTCCAGAACAATATGATGGGACATGGGAACAAAATGATCTTAATTAGAAAAGGAACTCATTCTGTCTAAGACCAGCCCAGTCACCAGTCTACCAGTCCCCTCTCCAGCACCTTATTACAACGTAATGACTTCCAATGAATTAAGCATGTCAGCCTATATTTAAATGCAGAATGCGAGACAATGCCGGATATAATAGACTGGTAGGGACTACTCTATTTGTGCTGAAGTGGGAATTGAAAATTATTAGTTTGAGCATTTTTGTGCATAATGCACTCTCACTGAGTGAAGTGTCGAGCATAAAAAATTGCATTTCTTTATCTATGGCCGCATCATTATCATTTCTTATGTACCAAAACATGAAAATTTATATTTTGAGCAGGGAAGGGCTGCCACTCATGCATCAGTTTGACACTGTCATAAATACAAAGAGTCATCTTGACATTAAAATGAATATAATTTTATTTTGATGTTTGACTCATGAGCAGGGGATTAAACAACCTTCATGATAATCCAGAAAATGAAATTCACCGCAAGCTGCAGATCAGTAAGCTTGTTTTGCAAAGTAAATAATTTTGTTGGACTAGTACATGGAGGACACAATGAACAAAATGTCCAAAATACACTTATTTACAGGCTCATGTCTTTTCTTTTCTTTTTTTTTGCAATTATCCAAAAAATATTCTAGTTGTTTTTACCCCATGAAGTTATCATTAGTAATGGCCCTAACTATAATCTTAACCCTATTTTAACAGAATGTGCATTGTTTGTTTTATAAAATGTATTTTTCCATTCCTGACAATCAAAGGACAACAAAGGGGTAGGGTGTAGGGTGATGACACCAGTGACAGACTGATGATGTTTTTCTCACACTTTACAGGGGAGCCGTGCCCACCCTACCCTGCCCCAGTTTTAAAAGCTTTGTTTTAACCTGCTTATTTATGCCGCAATCCGAAAAGGTCATTGTGCTTTGATTGATCAGGTAGCCCTATGAAACAACCGAGGTTACTTATAGAAGCTGTATCTTACATTAATTGACAATTAGACCATCATGCATTGCAGCCTGTCTATCTGTTGCCAGTAGAAACAGAGCCTTAAGATATTGAGCTAATGTGATTTTCCTTTTACCTTTTGAGAGTGCCCGGTGAGCACAGTAATCCTCAGAGATCACAACCATTCTGTAGCTCATCTCCTTCTCTGCCTGAATACTGGGATTTAAAAAAAATATGATTAAAACCACTACCTCAACTATATTTAAGAGACTTAAATTGCTCACCCTTAACTGTAAATATGTTTCTGATACATTGTGAAGCAGCTTGCTTTTGAAATATTTGAATTCCAGCTATAACTACAATGGGGTTTCTACTGCTTTAAAAAAAATGTGTCTGCTGTAATGTATTTAATTGGTTTGCAATTGGAGCTTTAAATCACAATAAGGAAAGGCCTATAAAATAGCATACTTATGGACACAGAAGAATAGTATGAAACTGCAATGTAACCTCACTGTTCACTTCTCATACTGTAATTGTGTCATACAAGTGAAATGGCCAAAGTGCAACAATCCTTCTCTCTCCATAACAACCCAGATAATATGGTGGCTCATTTAAACTGACATTGTAAATACTTTTATATAGATTTATGCCATATGATGTTGACCTAGCCAAAATGTTTCTACTTTGTCACCATTGCTCTGAAATGGTGATTACAGTAACTCTGAAACTAACTACATTATGTTGCTATCTAATGTTTGCCAATTATGGCTTATCAGTGACCCATTTAAATCAGAAATTCACATGAATCTGCATTTTTGTATGCTGTATCCTGGCAGTAAAGTAGGAAGAACTTTGGTAAAGTCAAATTCTGACTGGCAGTAGTTTGGTAGTAAGAACTATTTACCAGCAGGTTCATGTATCAGGTCAGCATCATCTGATGTTTGGCCTTTGAGTTTACCAAACTAGTCATGTTAACAAAAGGTGCACATATTGTTAAATGCACCTAGTCCTTGTTTAGCGTGCTCCGATTGGTCTTATGTTCAATGATTTATGACTGTCAAAATTACATTCGTGACTTAAGGGCGCAACATTATTCACAAGGTTAGCCACATTAGATTGATCTGGATCTTTGGTTCCTCAAATGTTGGAAATGTTTGAGCATTCTTGTATTTGCACTTGCAGCCAAAAAATAACTTATTTTTCCTTTTTGTGATTTCCATGGCTGAGACATTTTAGAGTTAGAGGAAATGGCTGGAGTGAGTAACTAAAAGTGACAGGCTATGAGGTTGCTATGCACTCTTTAAGGGTATGCCAAAGTAGCTGCTTGGCAGGCATTATGTAAATTTTGTACTTAGTGACATAGATAAGTAACGGAAAAACAAAGAAAGAAAGAAAGAAAGAGAAAGAAAGAAAGAAAGAAAGAAAGAGGGGCATTTCAGACGTTTCAGGAGCAGTCTTCTTTGTTAAGGAGAATATTTTCCTTTTGCAGGGTTTTGGGGTTTTGTAAATGTGTAGAGCTCTCACATGCACTAAAGCTTATATAATACATTAAAGAAAAGGGGAAAATCAAAAAGCCTGGTATGGGCACTTTAAATTTCAGAGAAATTGCACTATATCCTGCAAAGACAGTGTTCTCAGTGTTATATAAGAAAAGGTTAATAATAAAGGTTATATGAGGGCATTTTCTTTATTATTCTTATGTTTGTATTACACTTTAATCATTGTTTCATGTTCAGGATGTGAGTAGTATGTGAGTATAATGAACACATAACCTATAACAGTCAATATAGTTTTGGTTTGATTAATATTACAGTTCACTTACATTTTAAAACTTGAAATTGCAGCTTATTTAATTGAAATGGGTGTCGACACAGCGCTACAGTGGATATCGCTGTCACATCTCAGTAAGAACTTCCCAACCTGCTGGCTGGCTCGGACCATTATGCGTGTTTTACTCTTCCTCCTGCAGGCCAAAAAATATGCTGCTTAGTTACCTAAATTAGCTGTAGGTGTGAATGTGACCATGACTTGTTCTGTGTCACTGTGAATCCTGTGAACTGAAATAATCTCCAGCACTCGTATGACCTGGGCAAAGCTGATGGATTACTGATGCAAATGTAGATGTATGTTGAAGAACATTCTGAGGTCTCCCTACTCTCGCTTATCTACAAACTGAGAACTGCATATATCAGTGACATTTGTTCATATTGGTCTTCCCAGCTAAGTTATAGTCATGGTACCAATGTGTTTAAACCAGTGTAAAACACATTGTATTTCACCTCATAACCCAGGATATTACAAGTATACCTATACAGACGCTGGTCCTAATTCCGAGTAAGATGCTTTCTGCTTATGTCTTATTTTCCCCAAACAGTAATTGACATATCCCTAAAGTGCAAACAGCGCATTAACTCAGGGACAAAAATAAATGTGAATGTTATGCATTTATTGATGAATAATCATCAAGCTGAAGTTCATTAGATGCTGCTTTATGTTTCTGTTTTAATTATTGGCCCTGGAAGATGTAACATGATAGGATCTTTAATCACCAGAGACAGAGGCTTGCTTCCAAAGGACACCTTGCTGACATGCTGAGCAGGGAATGTGTCTACAAAGCAGATTCACTGATCTCTATGAGTACATGTGTCATATCACCTTGATAATTAACAAAGGGATGTGTCAATTACCGCAGTGTTATCAGGAAAGCTATGCCAGCAGGTGAGTTATAGGGGTGCAGATTTCATTCCATTCCCAGTCATCGCTGCTGCTTGTCAGATGTATACTCATCTCACTATAAAGGTGGAGCGAGGCCACCATTAGCAGCACCGTTCCCACAGCACATATTCAAACGAGGGCAAATTGGACTCAGCTCAGCAGAGCAAAGAGGGCACAGAGAACCCTCAATGCCTTGTTGTGCACATTTGTACTTTGTGTCTTCTGTTCCCAGAGAGATAATCTGCTAGTGAGCATTGTATGACTCAACTAAAACTAGAGGTATATGTCAGGACGTCTAAATCTTTTTTTTTTTTCAACACTGTTTTTATGTGCATTTATAGTAGTGACAATAAAATATGGAAGCACGCACTCATGTTTTGAAGCATTTGTACCCATTTGCAGGTACATCATTTGGACAACTAGAAACAAGCTGTTCTCCTTGGCCTTTCCTCCAGGTTAGCTGAAGAACAAAAATGCATAGTTGGTGCCCCTGCAGTATAGTATGGATCACTACCACAAACTGGGGGGTCGGCCATTGTGAAATGTACTCCAGTGCTTACCAGCCAATGACGATATTTATCTCACTATGATCCAACTGTGTACTTGCAGACTAGGAAAGAAACACTGATGTAAGAAATCCACTCTGAAAAATTTAGTAAATATTCAATAATTAGATTCATGTTTTAATATTTGTGGGTTACCTTCTAATCTCCCTCTCATTTGCTGTGATTGAAATACATTTCTCACCTAAACACAACACAAAACCAATGCAGCTGTTGGCCAGCAATGTTTATCAGCACATAATATTGCATGCAACAAGCAATGGATGCTATATAATCTGTTGAACTGGCCACTTCTTTAGGCAGTCAGTTACACAGAGTCTCTTCCTGAGCAGATTTACCACAATCTCACCATCCAAGCAGTTTTCATCCAGTAAATGAAAGAGCAACACATTATTGACCTTTTACCTCAAGTCAAGGCTGACCTCATCTGTGGCTCATATAATCTGTATGATCTGTGTATACTGGGTGCCAGACTAACTTCCTTCCCTTCTCGCTGAAGTATCTGTTGGTTACAGAGGGCAGATATCAGGCATTATTTATTCTTCTGCAAGTCCTGATGCTTCATTATGGTGTTAGTAGATTATCTCTGCAGACATGTGATGTCACACTGCTCAAAGTGGAGGTGGAACAGTCTGAGACCTATTGCCTCTCATCTGTAATGTAGAAGGACTGTGCTTAGCGAGACATTTGCTCTATTTTAAGATGCATTGTCGTTGACAGTGAAACTGTATTCTTGTAATAATCACCAGTTGGTGAAACTATCATGTTCACCAAAACTCTATGAGGCTGTAATTTTTAGTTAACAAATTGAAAAAAGGAATTTCAGAAACAATGGCTAATAGGTCATTGCTATACTGCACTACAGCCAATTAAGTGAAAGTCATATAATGTTTCATTCTTGTTATGTGGTCACGGTGTGGTAACAAAGCTAATGCCATGCATTAAGTCAGTGCTTCACTTCTTGGTTAGAAAGTTGACCTGTATGATATTAACTAAAGCTCAGATGTCTTGTGAAATTACATTAAATGCTACTAAATTACAAAGTCTTAAAATAAATTAATAACATAAACATAATCACGAATCTTTACAAAATCAGAAAGGTGATTTTTGTAACTTTGAATGTGGCATGGTTGTTGGTGCCAGGTCTGAGTATATCAGAAACTGGTGATCTACTGGGATTTTCCTGTGCAACCATCTCTAGGGTATACAGAGAATATTTGAAAAACAAAAACAAAAGTAAAAAAAAAGAAGAAAACATCCAGTGAGCGGCAGTTCTTTGTGCTGTTTTGATGTCAAAGGTCAGAGGAGAATGACAACACTGCTTGAAGCTGGTAGAAAAACAATAGTAACTCAAATAACCACTCATACAGCAACAACCAAGGTATGCAGAAGAACATCTCTGAACTTGTGACATATCTAATTTTGAAGCTGATGAGCTACACTAGTAGAAGACCACACCAGCTGCCACTCCTGTCTGTTAAGAAGAGGAAATAGAAGCTTCAGTGGCATGGGCTTCAGCAGAAGATTGAAAAGCATTGCCCAATATAATGGGCCTCATGGACATTCATGGTAGGATCAGACTTTGACGGAAACAACACGAAAGCATGGATCTTTGTATCAACAGTTCATGCAGCAGGTGCAGGTGCTGTAATGGAGTGGGAGATATGTTCTTGACTAACACTTGGCCCCTTAGTATCAAGTGAACATTGTTTAAAATGCTCTAGCCTTTAGTTTTGTAGAGTACCGTATCTGTGAGTACCCATCTTGTAAAGGGCTGCTTCTAGCAGGATGAGACACCATGTCACAAAGCTCTCATCATCTCAAACTGGATTCTTGAACATGACCCATTCTTCATGTTCAAATGCCCCCCACAGTCATCGGATCTCAGTCCAATTGAGCACCTTTGGGATGCACATCTGCACATTTGATGTGACAAGAGAGTCACATCAAATGTGCAGATGTGCAGCATCTGATGTGTAGCCAACAAATCTGAGTCACGTCAGATTTGTTGGCTACACATGGATTTGGAACCAACAAATATTTAACAAAAACCAGACCAAATACAGAAGCCGTGTATGAAACATTGCGTACAGTCTTAGTGTTTCCATCGAAATTAAGAATGTAAATAGCAGACAGGTGCACTTCATCAAATGCACTTGATTAATTGAGCTTCAGCAAGTGTGACCACCTCTATAGAGTTAAGTTTTGTTTAGTGGTCTCAACATTCACATCTGCTTTAGGACAATGTCAAGGAGGAATGGTATCAGGAAGGCTTCTAAGGATATTTCCAAACAGTTTAAAGTCCATTATACATGTCTTGTTAGCCGGGGATCAGTCCGCCAGGACCTCCGCTCCTGGCCGCCGCCCGGCTCACATTGCAATCGACCCCTATGGTGCCTCCTGCGGGTGGTGGGCCTGCAGGAAGATGGGGTCATGTCTCTTTTTCGGGCTGTGCCTGGCCAGGCCCCATGAACTAAGGCCCAGCCACCAGACGCTCGCCCTTGGGCACCCTCCCCGGGCCTGGCTCCAGGGCGGGGCCCCGGTAACCCTATCCCAGGCAGGGTGAACTGTTCCCTTGATGGTCTTTTAATAGGGGTCTTCTGAATCGCTCATTGTCTGGTCCCTCACCCAGGACCAATTTGCCATGGGAGACCCTACCAGGGGGCAAAAGCCCCCAGACAACATAGCCCCTGGGATCCCTGGGACACACAAACCCCTCCACCTCGATAAGGTAGCGATTCGCGGAGGAGAGGAGGCAGGGAGGAGGCCCCGGGGCAGACCCAGGACATGCTGGAGAAATTATATCTCTCTGCTGGCCTGGGAACGCCTTGGTGTTCTCCCAGACAAGCTGGAGGAGGTGGCTGGGGAGAGGGAGGTCTGGGCTTCTCTCCTTGGGCTGCTGCCCCCGCAACCTGGCCTCGGATAAGCAGAAGAAAATAGATGGATGGATTAAAGTCCATTATTCTACATTAAGAAATAATATTCACAAGTAGAGAACTTTCAAACCACTTGCCAGTCTTGCCAGGAGTGGACAGACCACCAAATGCACCCCAAGGTCAGACCTTGACCTGCAGAGTCTGAGACATAGCTCTGGGGTGTTTTTGGAATTTCTCTCAGCATTGCATGGCTGACCTTGGGGTCAGTTTTCTAGGGCATCCACTCCTGGGACGATTGGTAGTTGTATTGGCAACAATGTTGTATTTCAATTGTAAATAATTTTTGTCACTGTAGAATTAGCAGAACCTGACCATAATTCAACTGGAATTAAGAGGCTAAATAAGGGTAAGAGTGTACTTATGACAAGGCAATGTTGGTATTAAAGGAATACAGGAAGGAAGGAAGGAAGGAAATAGAGGAAATGATTCCAATCTGTTCATGTAAAATAAGGGTCTTCTTTACATATGAGAGTTAGTCAGAGTTCTGTACCGGGAACAATGCCCTTTTTATTTATTTATTTATTTTTTGAGTATACATGCTTTACCATCCTTTTTATTGCTGTTACCCAGTTGTTTTAATCTGTGAACCCAGATGACACAAATCCATTATAGACATGTCTTAAAGACACAAAGGCTTGGATGTCCTAGAATTGTCTTCTCTTAAACTGAGACAAACTATTACACCTATACCAACAACACTGTCAGAAATCTTGGAGTCACTGTAGTTCAAGATATGTCCTTCAACACGCATGTTAAACAAATATGTAGGACTGCTTTTATTCATCTCCACAATATCTCCAAAATTAGACAGGACTATTGTAATTCATTCTTACTGTATTGGGTTGTTCTAAAAGGTCCTTAAAAAGGACTGCAGTGAGCATACTGGCAGGGATGTGTTTTTTCTTAGGATAGCATCTCGTTCATTGGCTTCCTGTTAAATTCAGAATTTAAAACTCTTCTCTGTTGAATGATTAGGCCCCATCATATCTTAAAGACCTCACACTACCATACCCACATAGCAAACTTGGTATGACCCGGTTCTGGCCCACACAATGTGCGTACACATGGCCCACATAGCGCAAAGAATGACGGCCCTTTGGTGGCCCACACAAGGCCAGTTGCAGACACACTGCTGGCCCAGAACAATCTAAGCTCTGGCCCTAGATGTCAGCCTAATGTGTACCTTAATCAAGCCATGCGACATTCACACACTTCCCTTAAACTGAGAGCTTCCTAACTATATTCATACTCTTGAAGCCCCAGGTACACCACCAACCTGTTCATGTGTCTAACCGTTTTTCCCCACTCGGCGACACACCCGCCGGGGGTCAAACTCTGGTAATTGGTGATTCTGTTCTCAGACATGTGAAGCTAGAGACACCGGCAACCATAGTCAATTGCCTTCCAGGGGCCAGAGCAGGCGACATTGAAGGAAATTTAAAACTGCTGGCTAAGGGTAAACGTAAATACAGTAAGATCATAATTCACGTCGGCAGTAATGACACCCGGTTACGCCAATCGGAGGTCACTAAAATCAATATTGAATCGGTGTGCAACTTTGCCAAAACAATGTCGGACTCTGTAGTTTTCTCTGGTCCCCTCCCCAATCAGACCAGGAGTGACATGTTTAGCCGCATGTTCTCCTTAAATTGCTGGCTGTCTGAGTGGTGTCCCAGAAACGATGTGGGCTTCATAGATAATTGGCAAACCTTCTGGAGGAAACCTGGTCTTGTTAGGAGAGACGGCATCCATCCCACTTTGGATGGAGCAGCTCTCATTTCTAGAAATATGGACAAATTTATTAAACCCCCCAAAATCTGACTATCCAGAGTTGGGACCAGGAAGCAGAGTTGCAGTCTTACACGCCTCTCTGCAGCTTCTCTCCTCCCGCTACCCCCCCAAAAAACCATCTCCATTGAGACTGTGTCAGCTCCCAAACAGACAAAAAACAAACCAAAAACCAGCAATAAAAAACTTAAACATAAAAAATCAAAAAGAAAGAACAATACAGAATCCACATCTGAACCAAAGAGTAAAACAGTGAAATGTGGATTATTAAATATTAGGTCTCTCTCCTCCAAGTCTCTGTTAGTACATGACTTAATAATTGACCAACAAATCGATTTACTCTGCCTTACAGAAACCTGGTTGCAGCAGGATGATTATGTTAGTTTAAATGAATCAACACCCCCGAGTCATTCTAACTACCAGAAACCTCGAAGCACAGGCCGAGGGGGCGGTGTGGCAGCAATTTTTCACACCAGTCTATTAATTAACGAAAGACCAAGACAGACTTTTAATTCATTTGAAAGCCTGATGCTTAGCCTTGTCCAACCCAGCTGTAAAACTCAGAAACCAGTCTTACTTGTTATCATCTATCGTCCACCTGGGCCTTACACAGAGTTTCTCTCTGATTTCTCAGACTTTTTATCTGATTTAGTGCTCAACTCAGATAAAATAATTATTGTGGGTGATTTTAACATCCATGTAGATGCTAAAAATGACAGCCTCAAAATTGCATTTAATCTGTTATTAGACTCAATTGGCTTCTCTCAAAATGTAAAAGAACCCACCCACCACTTTAATCACACTCTAGATCTTGTTTTAACATATGGCATAGAAACTGAACATTTAACAGTGTTTCCTGAAAACCCTCTGCTGTCTGATCATTTCCTGATAACATTTACATTTACAATAATTGATTACACAGCAGTGGAGAGTAGACTTTATCAAACTAGATGTCTTTCTGATAGTGCTGTAACTAAGTTTAAGAATATAATCCACCCACTGTTATCATCTTCAATGCCCTGTACCAACATAGAGCAGGGCAGCTATCTGAACGCTACTCCAACAGAGGTCGATTATCTTGTTAATAATTTTACCTCCTCACTACGTACGACTCTGGATACTGTAGCTCCAGTGAAAACTAAGGTCTCAAATCAGAAGTACCTGACTCCGTGGTATAATTCTCAAACACGTAGCCTAAAGCAGATAACTCGTAAGCTGGAGAGGAAATGGCGTGTCACAAATTTAGAGGATCATCATTTAGCCTGGAGAAATAGTTTGCTGCTTTATAAGAAAGCCCTCCGCAAAGCCAGAACATCTTACTATTCGTCACTGATTGAAGAAAATAAGAACAACCCCAGGTTTCTCTTCAGCACTGTAGCCAGGCTGACAAAAAGTCAGAGCTCTACTGAGCCAACAATCCCTTTAACGTTAACTAGTAATGACTTCATGAACTTCTTCAGAAATAAAATTTTTATCATTAGAGAAAAAATTACCAATAATCATCCCACAGATGTAATATCGTCTACAGCTACTTTTAGTACCATTGATGTTAAGTTAGACTCTTTTTCTCCAATCGATCTTTCTGAGTTAACTTCAATAATTACTTCCTCCAAACCATCAACGTGTCTTTTAGACCCCATTCCTACAAAACTGCTCAAAGAAGTCCTGCCATTAATTAATTCTTCAATCTTAAATATGATCAATCTATCTCTAATAATTGGCTATGTACCACAGGCCTTCAAGGTGGCTGTAGTTAAACCCTTACTTAAAAAGCAATCTCTAGACCCAGCTGTCTTAGCTAATTATAGGCCAATCTCCAACCTTCCTTTCATATCAAAAATCCTTGAAAGAGTAGTTGTCAAACAGCTAACAGATCATCTGCAGAGGAATGGCTTATTTGAAGAGTTTCAGTCAGGTTTCAGAGCTCATCACAGCACAGAAACAGCTTTAGTGAAGGTTACAAATGATCTTCTTATGGCCTCTGACAGTGGACTCATCTCTGTGCTTGTCCTGCTAGACCTCAGTGCAGCGTTTGATACTGTCGACCATAATATCCTATTAGAGCGATTAGAACACGCTGTAGGTATTACAGGTACTGCACTGCAGTGGTTTGTATCATATCTATCTAATAGACTCCAATTTGTTCAAGTAAATGGAGAGTCTTCTTCACATGCTGAGGTTAATTATGGAGTTCCACAGGGTTCAGTGCTAGGACCAATTCTATTTACATTATACATGCTTCCCCTAGGTAGCATCATTAGAAGACATAGCATAAATTTTCACTGCTATGCAGATGATACGCAGCTCTATCTATCCATGAAGCCAGGTAACACACACCAATTAGTTAAACTGCAGGAATGTCTTAAAGACATAAAGACCTGGATGGCCGCTAACTTCCTGCTTCTTAATTCAGATAAAACTGAGGTTATTGTACTCGGCCCTGAAAATCTTAGAAATATGGTATCTAAGCAGATCCTTACTCTGGATGGCATTACCTTGGCCTCCAGTAATGCTGTGAGGAACCTTGGAGTCATTTTTGACCAGGACATGTCCTTCAAGGCACATATTAAACAAATATGTAAGACTGCTTTCTTCCATTTGCGCAACATCTCTAAAATTAGAAATATCCTGTCTCAGAGTGACGCTGAAAAACTAGTTCATGCCTTCATTACTTCCAGGCTGGACTACTGTAACTCATTATTATCAGGATGTCCTAAAAACTCCCTGAAAAGTCTTCAGTTAATCCAAAATGCTGCAGCAAGAGTACTGACAGGGACTAGAAAGAGAGAGCATATTTCTCCTGTTTTGGCTTCCCTTCATTGGCTTCCTGTTAAATCCAGAATTGAATTCAAAATCCTGCTCCTCACATACAAGGTCTTAAATAATCAGGCCCCATCTTATCTTAATGACCTTGTAGTACCATATCACCCTATTAGAGCACTTCGCTCTCGCTCTGCAGGCTTACTTGTTGTTCCTAGAGTATTTAAAAGTAGAATGGGAGGGAGAGCCTTCAGTTTTCAGGCCCCTCTTCTGTGGAACCAGCTTCCAGTTTGGATTCAGGAGACAGACACTATCTCTACTTTCAAGGTTAGGCTTAAAACTTTCCTTTTTGCTAAAGCATATAGTTAGGGCTGGACCAGGTGACCCTGAATCCTCCCTTAGTTATGCTGCAATAGACGTAGGCTGCCGGGGATTCCCATGATGCATTGAGTTTTTCCTTTCCAGTCACTTTCTCACTCACTATGTGTTAATAGACCTCTCTGCATCGAATCATATCTGTTATTAATCTCTGTCTCTCTTCCACAGCATGTCTTTCATCCTGTTTTCCTTCTTTTACCCCAACCGGTCGCAGCAGATGGCCGCCCCTCCCTGAGCCTGGTTCTGCCGGAGGTTTCTTCCTGTTAAAAGGGAGTTTTTCCTTCCCACTGTCGCCAAAGTGCTTGCTCATAGGGGGTCATATGATATGATTGTTGGGTTTTTCTCTGTATTTATTATTGTGCTATCTACTGTACAATATAAAGCGCCTTGAGGCGACTTTTGTTGTGATTTGGCGCTATATAAATAAAATTGAATTGAATTGAATTGAATTGAAATGCAGACTGGAGGAACCAGGGATCGAACCACAAGCCTTCCGATCAGTAGGTGAGCTGCTCTACCTCCTGAGCTACAGGCACCCAGTGTTAAGCATGAGTAAACCCTCACTAGGTTTTGAATACAGTGTACACTCACAAACCTGTCAAACCTGCATTTGAAATGTTGGCTACCAAAGCAGTATAGTATTGCATTTGGGTCTTCTAACTAAAATAGGAAAATAAGAACATAAATAGTGCCATCATTGCCAGACCTGGCCCACATGTGGTTGACATACACCCTGCCATGACGCAAGTCAGTCAGAAGTGCCAGCTTGATGCCGGATCCGGGCCAGATCTGTTTTCTATGAGCCTGGGCCACATAAACCAAAACATAATCGGGCCAGATGTGGCATGCCATCACATAAACAGTGCCATCTACGCCAGGCCTGGCCCATATCTGTATGACATATCACTTACCATGCCAGAAGTCAGCCAGCTGTGCCGGCTTGACACCAGATCCGGGCCAGACTTGTCTGCTATGTGGGTATTATCCCAAGACTATACCAGGACTAAGACTGCAGACTCACTTGTTCTTAGAGTTTCTAAAAGCAGAATGGGAGGCAGACCCTTCAGCTATGAAGTTCCTCTCCTCTGGAAGTAGCTCCAAGTTTGGATTCCTTTTTGATAAAGCTGGATAAGGTGACCCTAAACCATGCCTTATTTATACTGTTACAGGCTCAGTTTGCTGCAGATCTTCATGTAATGCACTAAACACTTTTTCTCCATTCACCACTATTCATTCTTCACATGTCCCCACTTTATATACCACTACAGCACGTCATTACATTTTTGCCTTCTCTCTCTCTCTTAGTCTGTTTATTGTCCTGTATCACTATGGTTATTATGGTTTTTTCTTCTCTTCCCCCCCCCTAACCAATTCAGGCAGATGGCTGCCCCTCCCTGAGCCTGGTTCTGCCGGAGGTTTTTTCCTCTTAAACGCTAGTTTTTCCTTCCAATCATTAAAAAATGCTTGCTCATAGATGGTTGCTGGAATGTAGGGTTTTTACCTTACAATATAAAACACCCAGAGACAGCTGTTGTTGTGATTTGGCACTATGTAAATAAACCTGAACTGAATTGAATTATGAATCATTAGTTTTAAAATATCACAATTAGAGAGTCATCCAGGCACAAAGATTGTCTATGTGTGCTGGAAATTATTTCAGCAAACTGATGTGAAACAATGTTTTGTTTACTATTATTATTTTATTAGTATATATTTTATTATCTCACAAAACACTTGGTGGTGTTATAAATGCCTAAATGCTAAAAAACAAATTTAAAAATGTAAAGAGAAATGTGTCAGTGCATTCACACATAAATAATTCTGTTCCATTTGCATTCCATTAGGCAGAAACTGTTCATATACTTTATAAATGGTACAAGCATGTAATTTAGTTAAATAGGTACAATGATAAATACAATTTAATTCAAATATTTGCATAATACTATGATGTGTTTTTAAGTTTTACCCCACTTATAAAGCTCCATGAGCAACTCCTTAATTCTAAAACTATAATATGTTGCTTCAGAATGAAAAAAAATTATGCACCTATTTAGTTATATATATATATATGTGTGTGTGTGTGTGTGTGTGTGTGTGTGTGTGTTTGTGTTTGTGTTCAAGTGGGCATGTGTATGTGTGTGTGTGTTTTATAAACATGAAATTAGAAAAAAAAAACACTGAAAACACTTTAAAGAATACCAGTTCATATATGAATTGGTATGCACATTTACATAGATGCTATTGAGCAGTTATAACTGCTCAATAGCATCTATGTAAATGTGCATGTGCTTATTTTTAGTAGCGTTGTATCATTTGCCCATGATCTAATATAGTTAAACATGCTGCTTGTAATCACAGGTGACCCATTTATCACTATACAGTATCTGCCTTATAGCCTTCAAATCGCTGTGGTATAACTAAACCTTAAAAACTCTTTCAAAAAATATAGAGAACTACAAAAAGGTATGGGTTAAAGTTAATAACTATGATAAATTAGCAATAGACGGCAAACACGGTCTATCCTTCAAACTCAGGTCCTCTAAAAGAGGCCTGGGAGCTTGAGGGTCCTGCAGAGTATCTTAGCTGTTCCTAGGACTGTGCTCTTCTGGGCAGAGATCTTGGATGTTGTTCCTGGGATCTGCTGGAGCCACTCGCGTAGCTTGGGGGTCACTGCACCGAGTGCTCCAATTACCACTGGGACTACTGTTACCTTGGTTAGCAATCACTATTTTGTCCATCTGTATCTGGAAGTCCCACGGGATCGTAGCTCAATCATTGTCGACCATTCTAGGGGGCATCTCCCATTTTGACCTTAGGACTTCCAGGCCATACTCGGCACAGATGTTTCTGTATACTATGCCGGCCACTTAGTTATGATGTTCCATGGATGCCCTGTTTGCTACTAGTCGTTTTGCCGTCAGTCTGGATGGTGGGTATCAAAGATTCCTTAGGTCCCACATCTTATTCATGTAACCCCTTCCGCTGGGGTTACTTGTGAAGTAGCATTCCAACAGTGCCCTGTTCTCATCTTTTGCCCACTTATGCCTTCTTGTTCCTGTAGCCCACTTGTCATCAGTGTGTCCTGGTTCCTCAACACCTGACACAGACCTTGTTAATCCAGGCAACGTCTGAGTATGGCTTCAGTTTTCTGTCTCTTTCTGTCTCCTACGACTCCCTTTCCAATGGCGTGTAATTTAACCACTAGGCTATCCAGCTGCTATATATATATATATATATATATATATATGCTCACATTCACACCTATGATCAATAAGGAATCACCAATTAAACTGACATACATGTCTTTGGATTGTAGGAGGAAGCCAGAGTAACTGGAGGCAACCCACACAGCCTCAAGGTAAAGCTGCACAGAGAAGCCCCAGATGGCTGGTGGATTCCAACCCAGGACCCTCTTGCTGTGAGGCTACAGTGTTAACTTACTGCACCACCATGCCACCAAATATGGTGATAGATCTCGATCTAAATAGGTTAAAGCAGGAATCTTTTATTCTGTATTGTCATTTATACAGCTATAGAAGTACATTTTCCATTGTGTTGCTGCACATTTAGTGGAAATTCCCCCAAGAAACCAGAAAGTGACACGCAAGAAACTATGTGGTTGTGGTCCAAGACCCATCCATCAAAATACTTGACTTGCACTGCCTTGTCTGAATGCAGGCACAATTGTAGAGTGCTACTAAGCATTTCATTTACAGATCATATTTTCTTCTAATGATCACATATTCCAAATAAATGTTCCTCTGCGACACATTTTTCAGGGTCTGCAGCCTAAGGCCTGGCTGCTTCAGATTTGGAAAGCTGTATCTTTAGAAGAATACAGTCTCTTGTAGTCATTCTGCTTTAGGGGACAACAGTGAGCTGATGCAGTTCCCCATCTGAAGTGACAGTCCTGACAGAATAAAAGTAATGGCAACCCTAAACAGTAGGAAATGGATCTGACAAACATTTAGATGCTATCTTCAAGTTACACTGAATAACTGTGCTGCCACTCCTAACACACCAGTGTAGCCACTGGCAACACCAGCCAGACATGTAATCCCTTTGGACAACAGAGCACCTCATCAAGCAAAGACCCAAATCAAAATAATTGACAAAAGCACAGAAACAATGAAATGACAATGACTGGATAACCTAACATTTATATCACAATAAAACCGTTAGCTGAGTATATTGTGCTGTTCAAAAGAACAGCAAAGAGGACAATGATTTAAAAGGTTAAATTATATTTTATTCTTTTATTTATTCAGGTATCACTCTGAACATTTTTTATGCACAAAAAACAATGTGTGAATTGAACACGTGTATTTTAGATCCTTAGATTTTATGATTGTGTTCTCTACTTTTTATGTTTGTTTTTTTTTTAAAGAAAACACAATTATTAACAATAAAGGATACAGTGTGTCAGACTAGAATGACTTTATTACTGCATTCTTGACTTTTAGTTGGCTTGTTGTCCATTTGTACTTGTAAACCACAGTGAGCAAAACAGAATTTCCTCATTTCATTTATGTCCCTTCTGGGTTACAAATACTATTTTGGCAAATAATTTATCACATTCAGAGCCTGTTTACAGATGCAGTTTTATTCCAGCTGTTGCAAAGGTAATTCAACAATTCCATGTAGCTTTCCTGATCATTTTTCCATACCCATTTGCAAGTCTGCCTGCCCACCCATCCACCCCCACACCCAAGTGTGTCAGAGAGGCTCAAAAGAAATTTTAATAAGGTCAAAAAGTGCATAGCCTTAGAAAGGGTTTCAGGGGGTCCTACCCATGAGACATTTTGACCATTTAAAACCAATTTACTGCAATTTTACAATAGATTTGCATATTATAATTCCATTACAACCAGAAAAATTGATTTTGTGCACAAAGTTCTAATCATCACAGTATCCCGGTGGTTCGGTAATTGGTGTGCCATTTGTTACTTGAAACTCCTAATTCTTTTTGGCACCTCTATAAAAGTTTTGCACCATATGGTCGCATTGTGCATTCATTTGTAATATTGAAGAAAAAGAAACTATAGATAGAACTCAGAAAATTAGATATTTGCTTTTTACGTGCATTCTCATACAGTGTGTGCTTCTTTAATACACCCAAAGTACAATACAACGATCATATCAAGTAGTATGTTGCACGACTGTTCATCAACCACCATTTATTTTATAAGAATACACATTTATAACTTGTTTTTCTTTTTTTTTTTAAGAAGCAGTTGTGTTACAAGGTATAGTCCACACCTATACATAGACATTAATTACAGCAATGCCTATAGTAACAAATAGGAGTCAAACATTAAATCATCCTATTATCTTCCAAAGTCCTTAAAATGGTTTCACTAATTGCAGTCTACAACATAATAAGTATATTGACGCTTACACAGCAAAGGTTTAAAATATCCATGAATAACAGTGTATGTGGTGGATTATTTTCTTCTAGACAGTTAAATAAAGCAAATAATAATGTGCAACATAAACAAAGGGTAAAAAAATATATAATTATTGTTCATTTACTATGTTCACTATGGTCATTGATTGCAGATTTAATGACATCTGGACAGAACTCATCTCATCATTGTAAATGACCTCTGAAAACCCCAGCAGTCAACCCATATCAGTCTCTCTGCATGTCCTGATCCAGTGTTTTCCTTAAAAAGGCTCATGTGGTAGTTACCTCATCTGCCCTAGTTTCAGAAGTATTACTTGATAGTCTAAAATCAATGACAGAGGGGAACAGAATAAACAGAGTAAAGCTTTTTAATTCCACTGTTTTTTCTTTCCGGGAAAGCAATATGACCCAAATATGTTTCTAATAACTGAAAAAGTCCAAATTGTAAATGTTAAGAAAAGGACAGAGCCATGAAACAAAAAGGTTAAAGGAAGGAACAGTTTTTTAAAAAACTAAAACAAACCTTTAAACGATATTAAATGAATGTTATCTTGTGTTGTAAAATAATAATAAAAAAAAAAAAGGTAGAGCAGGGGACCACATGAATATTTCGAAGTCTAATTTAGTTCTCATATTAGGATTCCAAAGTGGACAGATGGCACCATTTGCATGTCTACCAGTACTCTTAGGGATCAAGCAACAATTTTGCACTTCAATGCAACTGTCTCATAAGAAGGTCATCCATTAAGTTATGCAAGCTTTAAAAGCCTTTTCATGTATTATGAAATTCATTTTAAAGATGGGATTGCACGTGCACATATCTCATTCTTCAATATTTATATATTTATAGCTGAATGAGGACATTTACTTGTTTTACGCCAGAAGGAATTGGTTTATTAGTTTAGTTAGTTATTAGGTTTTATTTTTTGTTGTGACAGATCAAGAATAATGCACACAATAATGAGGTGACCTTGAGTTGTCCTCTCAGATCCGCGAGCACCTTCTTAGAGGGCTTCGGCTTATTGTCATCAGTGGAGAAAATGTTTGCGGGATCATCTACATCTCTGATTTAATGAGGCATAGTCAAATCTTATGAGAGTCACTTATGTTCTATAAAATCCCTGGACAAAGCTGTAAAATCAATGACCTGTTTTGTTACTTAATGAGTAGCTCAACTGTGGAAAGGTTGAACTGCTGTGATTCCTATACTGCACCACTGAATGTATAACTTTTACCATGTGGCATCAAATATTTATGTTTTTATTTATACCTCTATATTTACCCTTTGCTAATCTTCCAAGGCACATTAAACTGTAGTCTTAGCTTACATGACTACACGGGCCTCCATGTTCTGATAATAGTTTGCTCTGTTATAAACTACTAGGTGCAAGTTTGCATACTTTGCTGGCTATTGTACTACAGTACTGTGGATGTCTTCCATAATATTGTACCTGCTAATCTCAGTGGGGTATTAAACCTGGAATGATTGGTATGCAGCTTTAATGTGGGAGAGTTAAAAGTTAGGGGTGAGGGAAAGGATATAAAACCAACCAGGAGAAAAATTAATATGAGGGAAGGTAGTGGAACTGATAGTATTCTATAATGTGTTGGCACCAAGATTGGAAGAAGAAAAAAAAAAGACTAAATATAAAGTGATGAAGGTTTCTGGATTGTTTGGAACATTTTCATATAGCAAAACAGAAGAAGATATGAAGTTCACCATGAGAGAAACTCTAAACTCTTGAACTGTTAATGATATTCACTGAATCTATTTCCTGAGAACAGCTGAAAAAATGCAATAAATTGCTTCCTTCTTTAAACTTTTTTGCTGAAAGTAAACGTACATAGTGAAGCTGTAGATCCAGGTGAGGAGCGATTATGTATTCTTCCCCATCCTTGTAAATCCATAATCATTAACATCTGCTCTAGCTTTCTTTATTGAAGTATTTCGCCTATGTGTGGTCCACTTATCCTCGTTAACTCCACTTTAGCCAACTCAGCACATAGATCGAAGGATAGATAGAAAGGAAAAGAGGGAAAGACAAAAGGAGAGAAGAAGCAAGAGACAGGAAGGCACCTTTGGAAGATAAAACAAATAACTTCTGGCTCTATTTTAAGCTTTTAGGGACAGACATGCTCGCTACAATCCTCACTTGTATTTTGTCCCAGGAAGTAATTCCTACTCTTTCTCCACTTTGACAATTGACCCATGGATTTGCTGTCTGGTAGCAGGATGTCTTGAAATAATATCTATAATTGCCCCTCCACAGTATTGATTCAGACAAGCATAAAATAAGATCACAGCATTTGTACTTTGAATTTGTTGACTGCTGAAATTAAAAACTCATTAGAAATCCCACTGACCTTGAGTTTTATGGGAAGCCTGGCCACCTTTTAAAATCAAATACACCAGCTGCTGTCGACGTGGCGTATAAGGGTGTATAAAAAATAAATAAATAAAGCTGTGGGCGTTTTAAAAAAAAAATAGAACGAATAACAGAATAATATAAGTTTCAAAACAACGGAAAAACTCTAATAGGAGAAAAAAAAGTTTGCAACAGCAATAAATTGTGTTTATCTCACCTTCCACAGAAGCATCAAAGATGTTCAAAAGGTAAAAGAGGGTAAACGATCAAGAAGAAAGGAAATATGGCGGGCAGTTACGTTTGTTTTGGTGGATAAATGGTGGACAACAAAAAAAGGGGTCATGGGTTCAACAGTGATGCTTCCAGTAGTATTTTTCATTTTTCTGCTCACTTTGCTGAGTGCTGGCACACTAACATTAGCAAGCTGACAAAGAGAAGGAGACAGGGAAAGGTGAACACATTAAACATTAAATAGTAGCAGGTTTTTTTTTTAAGTTATCAGTTTTTAGTAGATTGATGCCACAGTTAAAAATAAAGATTTTTCCAGATTAGTCAGGTGGAAATCGTATTACAAGTGCATCTGTATTTAAGGAAAAGTGTCTTAGTTGGAGTATTAGATTAGCGTGATTTGTAAATCCTGCTAAAGTAACGTCTCATCTGTCAAATTTGGTTGCGACCAGTTAATATCATTTGACATTAGCTATCAGTATGCCCAAGCCTTGGAAATATTAAGGCTTAGTGCTTATCACCAAAACAAGATGAAGAAGTTTCAGAATTGCATACATATAAAACAGAATTTTCCTTTGTTCTCTAATTCCAATTAAAAGCATTTACGATTTTTATGTTATTTTATAATCATTGCTAATACTAATTCTTGGCAAAGTGGTTTCCAGTCACAAATCCTGAAGGAATATTCACCTGATACCAGGCAGAAAAAAAAGGAAAAAAATTGTGATCAATTAGTCTTTCCCTCATTTCTTTAAGTTACACGTTTCTCCCTGTAGGTTTTGCCATGCAGTTTGCTTGTTCCTGTAAAGTAGTCTTGGGGTTAGCTGCCTGTTTTTTCCTCTTATTTTAGACAGGGAGGTAAGTAGTACTTTGGTATCGGTCTGTAGGTTAGGTTGTCTTGGCTTTCCTTTTATTTTTAGGGATTTTTTTGCTTGGTTTTTTATTTTGGCCTTTGGTCACCCTGATGCTAATTTGAGCACAGAAAGTGTTGTAAACCCACTGCCAAATGAAAACAGCATATATCAGATTTAACAAGATATTCCTGTCACTGCTTGGGACCTGGGGAAGATGGATCTCTTGCATGTTGTGTCTCTGCCACCCCTAGATGGGACATAACAGCCATAATTATTTATCTATTGCAACATGGTGTATTTTAGTGCACAGTCTTGCAATACATCACAATTTTCTCTAACACCCAAAATTGATACACTAGTCACACTCAAAGGCAATTTCAGTATCCCTGCACTTCTTTTAAACTGCTTCTCAAGTCACAAAAAAACCCCTCAAAACAAAACCAAAAAATCTTGAGCAAATTACATATTTACATGCGTTTCCTTTTCAGAATACTTCCTGCCTCTCTTTCACTTTCTGTCACTAGCAGGTAATCAGGGCCATGACTGGAATATTATTTACTAGATTGGCAATGTTAAAGTTAATGTTGCAAAAATTTCCTTTCTACAGTCAGATTCCAGCTCTAATGAGGCTTTACTGATACAGCACTGATGGTTCTGCAAAGGAGACAGGTGCTTCTGGAGGAATGTCAAACATCTACCTGCACATTCTTGTGCACCATCATAAGGGTCATTTGGTATTTCCATTGAACTGCAGAGCAGAAATGGGCAAAAAAGTGCATGAAAAATCACCTTGTGCTTTGTACATGTAAGTGTATTTGCATGTTTGAGAGAGAGATTTCTGGCTGCATCTGCTTTTTGAGCTCTTAGTGCACATAAATGTATTCATTTTAAAGTAATTTCAGTATCCAGAGTCACTTGCAGAGCAGCATTACATACTATGAAAGGCTTTTTTGAAATAGCCTGGTAGCAGTGGAAGGATTCCAAGTGAAGTGATTTTCATGTTTTCTAACTACTGCTTGCTTTTATATTTACTGTTGATGTTTTCCTGGTTTTGTGGCATATTCTTTAATGTGGCAGCAAAATCCTACATAAAAAGTCTTTAAAGTGTCATAGTTTATGGAAATACATCCCCTTTTCCGTGTTAGGGTTGGTCCATTTGACTGTGTGATGGCATTTTAAAGTCCTTGAGGAAAGCAGTGCTTTGACAGCTCAGGTCAGCTGGACTGTCTTGACATTTGCTGCTGACAAGTGTTGAATCTGTGAGGATTGTGAGACTGCTGACTGATATTACAAATGAACAGCGACTAGAATAAAGTTGGTTGAAAACAGTGATAAAAGAAAAAAGTTCACAGTCAAGAAGTCCTCTCCAAAAGTGAATTATTCTCCATCGTGTCTCGCTTTCTTTGATTGACTTTGAGATTTCATTTTCTATTCACTTGGTTTTCATCAAATCAGTTTGAGGAGAGGGATGTCTCTAGATTTCCTGGTGAAATTCTCTCTGGGATGGTACAGTTTAAGTATTGCACAGCAGGGGTCTTATCTTTATATTGTTTGACAGCTAAGATTTCTTTCTAAAGCAACAAGGGACACATGCTCTGTATGTTGAAAGACATAAGAATGCCAGTGTCTCCCAGTTACATTCTTTACTCTTATATTTTTATAGTGTTAAACTTGGCCATCTGCAGATGGACCTTTTGTCAAACACACTCTTAAGCGGTGCTTTTCTCACACAGGAAAAAAAACTTGTCCTCTAAACCAGGTTGTACCATGCTAATCAAGCATTTGTGATAACAAATCTTTCATATCACTGTGGGTGAGTTTCTACTGTTCTTTTCAGATTTTTTTTTAAAATTCAGTCAGGAGGGTTTGACTTCGACTTTGACTCGGCCGCTCCAAAACCTTAATTTTGTTTCTTTATTGAGCCATTCAGAGGTGGCCTTGGGGTTTTTCGGATCATTGTCTTACTGCATAACCCAAGTGTGGTTCAGTTTTGGTGCATGAACTGATAATCAGACATTTCATTTCTGGCAAAGTGCAGAACTCAGGGTTCAATGGATTGTGGCAAGTTGTCCAGGTCCTGAAGCATCAAATAAGCCCCAGACCATCACACTACCACCACCATGTTTGACTGTGGGTATGATGTTCTTGTTATGAAATGCTGTGTTAATATTACATTGGATGTAATGGGGCTCACACCTAAAAAGTTCAACTTTTGTCTCCAGATCATTTCACAGAATAGTTTCCAAAAATGTCTTGGGGATCATCGCGATGAGAAGAGCTTTTGTGTTCTTTTTGGTCAGCAGTGGTTTTCTCTTTGGAACTCTCCCATGGATGCCATTTGGTTCCCACATTCACTTGGCAAGCAAAAGGTTGCTGGTTCAATTCCAGACAGAGACACAAATCCCCTTTGGGGTTGCGTCAGGAAGGGCATCCGGCATAAAACTCTGCCAAATCAAGCATGCAGAACAACCCACTGTGGTGTCCCTTTGTGTTCCGGGAGCAGCCGAAAGTAGCTTCTTCTTATTCTTGAATCTTGAAGGCTAAGCTTAACCAAAGCAAGTGAAGGCTGCAGTTCTTTAGCTGTTGTTCTGGGTTCTTTTGTAACCTCCTGGATGAGTTGTTGATACGCTCTTGGAGTAATTTTGGTAGGCTGGTCACTTTTGTGAAGGTTCACCAATATTCTAAGTTCCCTCCGTTTGTGGATAACGGCTCTCAGTGTGGTTTGCTGGAGTTCCAAAGCCTTTGAAATGGCTTTGTATCCCTTCCAAATGTGTAGATGTCAGTGACTGTTTCTCAGCTGGGCCTGTGTTTCTTTAGCTCGTGGCACGATGTGTTGATTTTTGAGATCTTTTAGATCTTTTCATCACTTTGTCAAAAATGTTCTATGTAAGTTGTTCCTTGATTCAGCAGGTCTGACAGGGCTGGGTGTGGCTAGTGAAACTGAACACAGCATTTGAAAACAATTAGGTTAATCACATTAATTCATGATGTATTTGATACCTGTTTCTAATAAACATCCAACCACTGTACTATGAAACATTCTGTTTTGCTCCTACTATTCTGCTGTACTAATGTGAATTTCCAAACTGTGGTGCTCATAAAGGTTATCCTTTCTTGTCTTATTTAACAAGGGGTGAGGAAATGACATGTAAGTGGGATAAATATACCAAAAAATAAGAAAATTCATCTTCAATCATGGTAAAACTGTTAGGGATGGCCTTTCCTATTGAAAAACCTGCTGCTAAAACTCATCTATGACATTAGGGGAGCAAATCATGAAGAGTCACAAGTGACTAGTTCTGATTAAACTAAGGTTCCTAATTAATTTTACAGGGCTTTTATTCATTAATATTCTTATTTAAATTAATATTCATAAGTTTTCTCATTGCTATAATGTACAAGAGAAAGGTGAGCAAGTCTTAATAATAAAGATGGCTGGTCTTTGTGGGTAAAAAGCTTGGTCTCGTGTCTTTCAGTGAAGATAATTTGAAAATATCAGAGCGCTGTGCTTGCTCTGAATGTGGAGGACTTTTATGGAAATATTTGCATTATGATACAGTCTGGAAATGTGCCACCACCTTCACTAAGGCAGCTAAAATCCACATCCAAAAGCTCTCCAAACTTTTACCTGCTGGGATCTGTCAGAAGCATTTAGAGTTTTAGCTGTTACACTTCACAGAGAATTATACATGGGGTTTCAACAGTGCAGGCTCAACATCATACAGACCTAATACATCCATGTTAAACAGTTGTCAAGATTAACACTGCCAAATATGTTTACATATCTTGCCTTCAGCGCTGAGAGGAACATCTAAGCTAAGGTCTCAATGTGTGACTGTGATGTCTGAGTGATATTGCCCGGTATCATGGGAACTCCTTTGCCTGTTGATGAAAAACTGCCAAATCTTTCATTTTCTGTCTGAAATGCATGGAGCTGAATTTTCCCCTCAGTCTTTTCATGATATTCTGGGGAACTTGTGGCCAAAGTGAATGATCTTGCCTCAAGGCAACGTCTTGCATGGTAGTTTGAAACTTTTCACCAGGTAATAATTTTGTTTTGGACAGGTTGATTTATATCCCAGTAATCAAACTTTAAAACACATAAAAGACTGTAACTGTCAACAGGGTGTGTGGATAATGTGCATGTTTTGCTGTAAGTGTGGTTGTGTGTGATTGTGTATGCATGTATCCCCTACAAACACAATTCTCTTATGCCTCATATGCCCAAAAGCCATCATCAAACTCTTCTGTGTACTGTAATGTCTGTGTCATTAGTCATACATTTCTATAAATATTCAATCAGCTTGACTACCAGCAGAACACCAAGTTTCCAAAATACAATCTCACCACCCCTTACATTATTTATTTCTAAACCCTCTTATGAATTATTTTTTCTTATATCATGCCTTTATTTTTTATGTTTGCTTTTCAGAATATAAACCTCAGCAAAATAAAAGCCACATCTAAGGCATGCTTCAGCTCATGATTTCACTCATAAATTTATGTCTGCAATCCCTTTGAATGTGGAATCTGCCCCAAGAAGTTTATATGAACTTTCTGGTAAACAAGGTGACATATTTGTTTTGCCAGGATACGTTAAACAATGTCTTGAAATTTGACTTATAAAAAAGTGTTCATAAATTGAAGAAAAATAAAACTTTACCAGATATCCCATAGTACTGACATTTATATCTGTGCTTTCCATATAAATTTAGCTGCATATTTCAGGAAATATAGGCTAACAAAGCACCCATCTGTCATTCAGTTAGGCTTATAAATATCTTCTGGGCAATGTCAACCTCTGAATGCTGCTCACTTCTGTTTCCCTGTTAGCTCTGTGGTCCATCATCAGTGGACTACAAACATTAGCCTATTGTTTAAGTCTGATATTCAGCCTAACAGGTCATTAGTCCCTGTCTGTGCCATTGTTCATTTTCAAAAACCCATGTTCTTTTCATCATTCAGCCCATTTAAGCGCCATTTTCCTAAGTCATTTTTGATGATGAATTGGCCCCAACAGTGGCACTTCAATCAGGCCTGATTTTCTGTAACACGTTAGAAAATGAGAGAGAAAATGATATGGAAATAAATCACATTTTGCTTCTTGATCAGAACCACAGCCTGAGCCTGAGCTGCTCTCTGCCTTGAGTCAATTACTCATTACACACAGCTATTGACCTTTCTTCCAACAGGAAGCTCAGTGAATATCTCTGCAAGGATTGTAATTGACAAGATGTCTCTTTTAATAGAAAAATGCCCACATTTCCTCACAAGTTAATTATAAATTCAATAGTGGACCCAACGGCCACTGCCACTGAAAAAGGTTAGTATAGACATTTGTACCTGCCAGGCCGCCCATACATGAACACATAATTTATTCTGAATGGAGAACCCATTAACACATGTGCATTTAAGCTACTTAAGATGGCAATGTCACAATTTTAAACACTATATAATTCTAGGAGCATTTAACCTGTTAAGGAATCTGTGCAGCACAAAGTAAACATATACTACGTCTATGCTGACTGAAAGGACTGGCTTTGCAAAGCACCATTATCCAAAGTGAGAATGAAGTAATCAAGTGATTTAGTCTCACGTTATGGGACAATACAAATGTGGCAGCCCCTATGTCAGCTAAAAGAAAACGTGCCAATTTTCTGCGATTCATATAAATCTGCCCTTCATTTACCCTAAAGCCTCTCCTTGAACTATTTTGAGTAGCACAACAATAATCAACATAGTGGAAGTCCAATTCTAAATGATTTTTGTAAAAGCAGTTCATTCTTATCTACTGAAAAAATGTGATACATCCTGACATATAAACTCCAGGGGTGCCTGGATGCTTCTTAAATCCCATCAAATAAGACATCTCAACCTTCACAACCCTTTTCTTATCTACAGTGAGGCTGATATGACAAAGGAGAGGATGTCGGCTTCTGCTTGTCATCTTCAAAAGTGCCAAACACTCACAAAAAGCACTTTTTATACCACATATATAAGATTCAAAATTTTGTCATTTACAGTAATTTACAGCTTGGTGTTTTCAGTTAAATTAATGTAGTTTTAAAGAACCTGCCCAAGTGGGTAGATGGGGGAAAGCGCGCTTAATGGTATCCTGCTGATCATAAGGTAAGTCAGCCTGAAGACCTACAACGGAGAACCACTTTGCTCTTTGCTGACTGACACGTCAGATTTACAATCGGGACTAAATCGAAAATAATGGAAGAAAACAAAGAATGATGAGCCAAAATATTCTTCAACAGGGAACAAGAGCCACATAGGAAAGCATGCCATTAATCATCCTTTTTGCTGTTCTCACCTTAAGGGATGATACTGAGCTTTTTTGCAAGTCTTAATCATTACTCCTTTGTGCCTCACTTGAGCATTTTTTCAGCTAATATGTCAAAATATGTGAGTTGATCTCTAAAGTTTCTGTTGCCGTCAGCTTCACAAATAGTAAGATACAAGTCGGTTTTGCCAAATATCCTGCTGACAGACATCCTTGTCATCCTGCAGCTATAATTCATCCATGTGCAATGATGGGCAATGATTTTGATGGAAGCAAATTCCAGCTGGCACATGAATCAAAGATAGCACAAAAATGTAATTTATTGATAGCTGCATGTATGGCATAAATAGGGCGTAAATATTTAAGGACAACATTTGATAAAAGTAATCAATGAGCAAACTACGCCAGTATTAATCTTCTTTCTTGCCAATGACCTAGAGACAACATGCCATGAGTGAACTTACAGAGTTCTTCTTCTTTCAGCTGAAACAGTTGCTGTGGATTCAGTGGAGTAAGGAACAGCAGACTGCACTAGACAATTGAAAATACAGATGAATCCTGGTTCCTGCTGTTCCAGACTGATGAAAAGACTAGAGTATGGAGGGAAATCCACATGAGTGCATGAATCATGCCACACATCAGGCCGTGGCACAGTGATGTGCGGTCTTTTTTCTCTGTGGCACATATCGTATTTGGACCCTTGATAAAAGAGAAGCAATGGTTCAATGCCACAGGATAGCAGAGTGTTATTGCCAATCAGGTGCATCCCTAACAGCATGGAGGCACTGCTGCGGAAGAATTTTTCCAGCAGGGTAATGCCCCATGCCGCATGAACAGAATTGTCCAGGAAAGGCTCCATGAACATGACAGTAAATTCAGCGTAATGCCCAGTCACACGATTTCAGTCCAATTGAGCATCTGCGAGATGAGATTGAACATTTGGAGTAGAGATCTACTTCTAGTCAACTTGATGCCACTGTGGGAAGCAGCAAAGTCAACATTGGCAAGCATCTCTGTGTGAAACCCTTTGACAAGATGTAGAGGTTATTACCTAACAAGCTGACACTGTGATGGAGGGAAATGGGATGCGAATCAAAATTAACATCCTTTACTGTTTTTACATCTATTCATCTAGTGAGGGGAAATATATTTTACATATATAATACGAGCAGAGGATGAATGGATGAAACTAAAGAAAAGACTATGGGAAAAACAAAGCTCACAAATAATGCAGTTAAAAAAAAAAAAAAAAACAAAGGCATGAAATACCACTTTTTGTTACTGTTGTTGTTGTTGTAAACCAAGGGTGCTATAGATAGTCAGCTTTTGAAGATTTTTATCAAAGCCAGGCTGTTTTCTCCTGCTCTAGTTTTGTGATACGGTATGCTAACTGACTGTTTCTGCACAGCCAAAAAAGCTGCATCAGTTTTTATAAAGTAACCTCAAGGTAACTATTTCTTAATTAGCAAATGTCTTTATGTGTTTGATACAGTGTCTCTGAGTGCTTGCTGCATTGCCCTTTAAGAAAAGAAAAATGAGAAAACATCTTCGCCAATTTGAAAACACACAGACACATCACACAAGAGAATACTATGAAATACTGAGCAAGTGCAATGGAAATGTTTGCAGGGGCCACTAAAAAGTGAAGGTGGGACAAGCTGGCTCTTGTCATGGTGGTTCATCAAGTCACTAAAGTCCACTACTCTTCAGTGATTAATGGAAAATGAGCTAAAATGTAAACATGTAATACAATGCATTTAACAATAACAATAATATATTTTTGGCATATGTTAATTTTGCTGCATGTTTCCATATTTGGTGTATCTGTAGCTTATCTTTCTAGTCAGTTCTTTTTATTTGCAGCATTGTTAGAATTTTTTGCATATGTTCTCAAATCAGTAAAGATGTTTTCTTTATTTGCATGAAACTATTAATTTGCAGTGCCTCACGGCTCCCTCGCTAACGCATAATATTGCCCAAACTAGTACATTATCTTAGCAATAATTTTCACAACAATAATAACAAATGACAGTGACTACTCTATTGTCAAAGTCATTTAAGTGCGGTAAAGTGATGATGCATCAACATTAATCTTTCTTTTCAATCGCATACTCGGCAAATGCATCTCTTGGGAAGTTTAGGGAACCTCTTGACATGCTGTTTCCTCTTCATTACCCAACCAGCTGTTGTTCCTAATGAGCCTAAAGGCAATCTCTCATTCTCCAACTTATAGCCATGTCTCTTGTGCAACTGGTGACACATCGTCTGCCCACAGACTGAGGACCAGCCACCAGAAAATGAAGTTCGTTGTCACCACCACTTTGCTCTATTTTTTTTAGTTTTATAGAGGCAAGCAAGAGCTAGAATGAGCAAACTTTAAAGTACAAGCAGTGTGGATTTATTTAAATGTAGGAAATTTTAAATTAAAAGTTAACAAATTGAGAGTTTTTAACATGTCCTTTAGAATTTCTATAATTTTTGAATTAAGCTTATAGCTTATCAGTGGACAAGAAATAAAAAAGCAATTCAAAACATTAATATTTTTACTAGTTGTTTTACATTAATCACTTACAAATGAAAAAAAAGACATGTCTTAATGATGTGTTGGTTTACAGTGTGTGTATCAGCTCTTCCTAGTCTAAGTGCAGAGCCCCTTAAAACCACCAATGTAATGTAACTTGTGAAATAATATATACAAGCTCAATGCAGTATCTTCATGTTCCTGGTTGGTTTTTTTTATTATGGAAATTCTTTTATTACAGCTTACAAGAACTAGAACAATGCACAAAAGGAACAAATCTCATCTGTACAACTTACCTTCATAGACTAAATAATACCTGAGCAATTTATATGTAGTCACACAAATCTTTGCAAATAATTACCATCAGCTCCTGACAGGGTGCTGCAGGTGTAGATTAGCTCCCACTCAGATTACAGCCTCATGAATCCTCATAGATAGAATATGTACCCTGACGCATAGTGAGTGAAACTGCTTGTGGTGTGCCAGAGGAGAATTACTCCCCTGATGTATCACATTAATATGTGATAAACAACCTTGCATTGCCAGATTACAATAAATAATTCACTGCCCTTCAGAGGATGTGGTGTGTGCCTGCACAGATTATTTACAGCTTTGAAATTATTCTTTTAATCTCATACAGCAAGCTGCCAAGGTGAACCCGGAGTAAATAATGCATGGTAAAAGTTTATTCCTGCTCTCTCTCGCTCTCTTTTTTTCAGTATTACTATTTTTTTCAATTATTTTCCAGTGAATGGTTGAATGACTAAAGAACTGTAGGACTGTGTGCTGGGTCTTTTGGTTCTAATTGAGTTTGGGAATCATTTGAATAGTATTTAGTATCCTTGAGTTACTCTGCAGGATTCATGTTTGGTCCACAGCCAAAATAAACAGAAAACTGAATACAGGTATTATCTCAAAGGAAAACAGTTGAGATAAATTAACAGGAAAGATATTTGTGGGCTTTTTAAAGTTCCTCTAAGGTTTTGCTACACATCAACCATTTAACACGCCACAAATATTTAGAAGGTTCAGCAATGTACTCAGCAAGCCATGAGTAGTTCATCTGGTGCTGGAAGTACCTATCATTTGTATAATATGTACTGATGAAGTATTGTTTAACCATCCAATATCAACGATTCTCTGAAGTGCTTCTGACAGAAGCAAATTTGAATTCATATTTTCAGGTTGTGGTTTAAAGGGAACAAGTGCAAAAAATAGACATCAGGCATAATTTGAAGGGATATAATGTGCATAAATTAAACCAGCACAATGATACAGTATTTACTGTTGTCACCTGACAGCAAGCTGGTTCTTGTTTTGGAGTTCCTGGCTGACTTGGTGCTGTATAAATAAAAAAAGGTGCTGGAGGGTGTTCCATCAGGAAACTCCCTTGTCTTACTGGATGACTTTATTATCCAGGTGGATACAAGCAGTGAAACATAGGGGTGTGTTTAGGCCTGCCCAATCTGAAGATGAGCGATGTTCTGCTATTGGACTTCTGTGTTGTCCATAACAAACAGCGTGTACGTGTCTGTAAGTTCATTTGGCACCAGATCTTAAATTCCCACTTTGATAGCCTTCTTAGATGGGGCTGGGACACTGAAGGACCATGTTTCACCCTACCATTGCTTTGGTAGCTGTGGCCACAAGGTGGTTGGTGCAAGTCATAGTGGCAATCCCTGAACCAGACATTGCATGGAAACATTGCATGGAGATCTGAGGCAGTGTTTATGGATTGGCAGATTGGGGTGCTGGCTCCCCTTTATAAGGAAATTGCCTGGAGGGTGTGCTCCACTTAGTGATTCTAAGTTCCACTTAGAATCATTCTCAGTCTCCAGTGGAAGATCTGTATCTGGTCCATCGTTACAGGCCATTTAGTCACTGTACAAACACAGTGAGAGCTTGCGCTTCATCCCCAGGAACAATTTAGACCCATTTACAGCTTTTGTTGGCCACTGTCAGGGCTGCCCTTTGTTGTTCAAAATTCTTAGGCTCAGCTAAGTGATAATGGTTTCCATTTTGGTGCATTTTCAGGGTCTCTGTTTTGCTTGTTTAGTGTATGAAATTAATTCTGTTTTTTGCCTTGAACCAATACATTAAAATCAAGATCAATGTTTGGGGTGCAAATGCAAAGGTTATTGAACAGGTGAGTGTCACTGAGAGAGGATCCATATGGTTTGTTAAACTTCACCACTAAAAATGTTATTTCACATATGAAGGTATATTCAAAGAAACCAAAATCTTCTGAATAGGTCTTCTTATATGCACAGAGGTTTTCTTTGTGATTTGTGAGGAAAATACAAAGTTGGTCTTGACTGCTTCATTCCTGGATGTGTAAACCTTGGCCCTTCTAGGAAATGTTTAGATGTCCATTCAAGTTCCTGTAATTCGTGACTCAAGTTTAAACACAGCGATATGCTTTTAATAAACTAAGCGCATGTTTTTACCTCTTACATTAGTAAATAATTGTTTTTAACTGTAAACATGTTTTTCCATTTGAACTTATTGCCACACCCTGCTCACAGTCAACCAGTTAGATCACCTGAATTTGGCACGATAGAAATGTTCAGATAGAAATGTTCCATAATCCGCTTTCTTAAGTCTAGCAGCGAGTGTGAAAGAAGCTGAGAAAGAAGCAGTCCGAAGCTGCATTTTTGGCAAAGTTGTTCTCCTTTCAGTGATAAGTCACCATATGGTAAACTTTACTTAAAATCATTCAGCTGGAGAAACAAGTCATTGGATTGGAGGTTCAACTGGGGTTGTGAAACAACAACAAAACCTCAATGCTGTAAGACCCTCCAGTCAGTTGATCTGGTTTGCTCCTTGGCTTGGTTTTGTTTTATTACTTCTTTTCATGAACTTCATGATTCCATATGTGAAAGTCCAGCACACTTCCTTGTTTTGATTTTTTTCATTATGAATTGCTTTTTTGTGTTCAAAAAAGCAGTTCATGAACTTAACTGGAGTAGATGAGCAAAATGAGAAATGGATTTCTTTTCTTTCCTTTATGAATGATCTGAAATCTTTTTTGTTTCCATTTGACCCATGGGCCATACACACCCATGTCTTCCTCTAGAGATAGGGCAAGGCGTTTGGTCATTCTGGATAGACTCAAAGTAGAGATGCTACTTCTCCATACTCAAAAGAGCCAGTTGGAGTGGTTCAGGTATCTGACTAAGATGCCTCCTGGGCATAATAAAGGTTCTTGTAATAATAAAACAAATATTAAACACCCTGCACGTTCAGTTTGAGGCAAGCGAGAGCTGTAGTTCAGCATCACACATTGTCTGTGTCACTCTCAACAACAGTACAAATATCATTTACCTTTAGAACACCAAAGACTATGTCTCCAAGAGAGCAGATAGTAATTAAGTGACCACTGTTGCTTCACATGTGTAAATGTGTACAAATCACTTTGGTAATGATCATTGATCATGCTTTTGTATGATGCCGTTAAGTGAGAAGACTGTTCACACTGGAAAACATTAAACCAAACCCCAGTTGATGAAGATTGGCTTTTCACAATAACTTTAATAATGAAATCTATTCAGGTTATACTCTAGAATAACCTGGATAGCTATAAAATCAAGAACAGCAAAGCACATAAAACACTGGCAGGTGGATAACATCAAGCTAAAGCTTTATAGCCACCAAACCCTTAGGCTACTATTGTCATCTGCCCCATGAATCTGTAAAGCAAAGCACCTTTACTGTTGCCTTTTTTATGTACAACCACATTGGTTGTTCACTCAGTGCCTTAAGGTACTGTGTTTTAACTTCAGGAAACACTGCTGCCATTTTTTAAACCTTTCAAATGGGAAGATTAGTGTGTTAGTACCAAGGATTACAGGCATTGCTCCACTAGCAGGTCTATAGGCATTTTACCTGCATATTTAAATTGTTTCCCCTTTTCAAAAGAATCTATACAAAATAAAAACCATGAAATACATAATTAATTTTATATGCTCATGTAGATGTGAAAAATATAACGATTTTATTAAAGATGTTGTATGCTCCATGTTTCTCATACTAAACATACTAACTCAACATACATACTAAAGCATACTTTATATAAAAAAGACAGATGTCAGTAATAATAATGTCAAGACCTGTTTAATACATAATAACATTACTGAAATTTCAGTTATTTCAAATTAATAAATTCATTAATTTTCAAATTAATAAAGGTAGAAATTATTCGCCAAGTAAACTTGCAATGCCATTATAGTCAACTGGTTTAAAGGGAATATGAACCAGAGGACTTGACTCCATATATGTATTATGTTGCCACACAGCAATTAATAGGACAGGTGAAGGAAAAGGGTAGAATAAGAGGGAAATTTTCTATAGCTAACTGTAACATGCCCCTCAATGAATCTGCTCAGTCAAGAGATCCTTGAAAAAGTTTGCTTATGCAGTATTATAATAAAACTGTAGCACATTTCTTATTGTGAAATGCAGTGCAATAACAGACTTTTACATTTCCAAACCAGAAAATTTAATACATTTAAGATATGTCATTTATTTTGCAATAATAATCTTATGGTAAAAGACAAAAAATTTAAGAGTTTTATTGAGTGAAACAGTTCCAAGGACTTTTGCAAAAGATTTTGTGTATATCTCACTAAGTCAGTTTTTCAATTAGATGGAAAACCATTAAAAAGAATTCAGCTTAATACAAATAAATTCAATTAATTATATAAAGAGACCCCACTTTGGAGTGCATAATGGTGACTAAACAAACAATTCAAAAACATATAATTGTAATTCCTTAGACATGGATGTATACAGAAATATTTTGTACTTGCTAGAATAATTTGCTTGATCAGTCACCTAATTGGCCTAACTACTTAAGCCTTCTAAATATGGTAAGACATCATATATGTAAATAACTTTGAATCTGGTCCATTGCTTCATCACGAAAACAGCACTGGTTTGTTTAAATACTTTAAAACTATGAGCCTCACATTCTCCTAACAAGTAAACTCTAGCACTTGTGACTAATTTACGCCTCACAAGTGCCTTACAAGTATTGCAAATTTGTAATATTACCATGTTTTCATAATGTACACATTTATGGAACATGATTATGGATGCATAGGTGAGTCTTTCTAGGAATTAAGTAATATCAAATACTAATAATCTGCTGCTCATGCACCACGCGCAACTAAAGGAGGGGGAAGGAAACTTGATAGAAATAAAACAAGCATTCATTTTAAAAATAAATAACTTAATCTTAAATAAAATACATTAAACTCACTGAAGTGCAATCAAACAGGTAAACTGGTTCTTTCAAAATACCCTCCATAAGAAATAATGAGACAAGACTAGAAGAAATGTGAGCTGGTGCTACATAGCAAGGAAAAAAGCTATATGCAATCGATTTTATTTTATAGCGACTCAAGTAAAACGATGCAAAACATTTCATTTAGCCAGTGAAGAATCTTCTTGCATACATCAGCAAACTTGTCAGGGGCCTATTGGTATATTGTGGAAAAGGCAAGCTGACACAAGAACTCACTAACAAGAGTGCAAATACATACACAGTTGGTTAACTAAAGAGAAATTTAGCTTCTGTTTGGAAGTTGCTGTTTGCTTCAATTTTTAATATGATTTTTAATTTCAAGTATTTGATTTTGTGTAATATACTGGAATATTTATAATTAGAGCTATTTGTATTGATCAAAGCAATTTTATAACTTTGCAATATATTGTATTATTTATTTTAGTTTAGTTAGTTGCTGTTCGTACTGCCTTGAAGCAAGTATGATCACATAATTTCCTGTGGGATTAATAAAATATTATAATTCTGATTGGAAAGCAAGATCATTCCAATCGTGACTCCGTGCAGAGTTTTTGAGTTGGACCTTAAATGTCCTGAGCAGATTGATTCTGTTGTGGAAGGGACTAGTGATATGACTGGTGGGCTCCATGCAGAAACACTGTAATGTATTGTTCCCTAAGGTTCTTTATTATATTCAAATTAGCAAGTTCTGCAATTGCTGCACCTGTGCAAGCTTGCATAAGAGGTGAGACACAACAATTAGATATGCCAGTCAATACTTTTTCATCAACTGCTGACAAGAAAAATTAATTCCCTTTCCTAATTTTAATTAGTCATCTCTTTTATTATGAGCTCTGATATTACTTTGCATCTTTGATTTATTTATATAGGTTCTTCCAGTGTCAGCGTATAAAGTCTTGATAGGGGAGTCATGCTTCAGTTGGGAGTAAGTCAGATAATTGTTAAAGGAATATCATTCGCATTGTTAAACAGTTGGTAATTCTGGATTTAGTATATAATGTGAGACTTGTGTTTTTCATTTAGGGCAGTTTGGTAATGATGTTGTTGGAGACTAACTATTTGCTTTTATTTCTTTCAAAATCTGAAATACACAAAATATGCAAGATGTATTATCACACTATCTTGTGTTACTTGGCTTAAAGATACTGTAGAACAATTTCAGAAACCAGGTGCAGCCAGGCATGGCCACTTCAGGAGACAATTTTCTCACCTTAGAAAGCAGAGAATGACCGCCTCTCCAAGGGTTTGACTCGTCGCTGTAACCTCCCCACAACTGATTACATATTAATTTATAGTAGGCCACTTCTCAGCATGTTTTTCTCTGTAAGTTGAATACTTTTCTGCTGTTCTTTTCCCCCTTTCCCTTGGCTTTTCAAATACGTAACAACACACTTTTGAATTTAAACAGTAAAGAACTGTCAAATAATTAATTTATTTCAACAAACTTTTGCAAGCTTTCTTAACCATTGTACAGTATGTAGCTAGAAATAGATATTCCATAATCTTTAAGGCTTTTTTTTGCTTTTATTTACTTTTTATTTTTTTCTATTTATCCCCCATCTTGCTTCTCAGCTGTGTCCTACACCCTAGAGCAGGTCAATAGCAGTTCTCTCTGAAAAATGATTAGTAATCTTTTATGCCCAGTACAATGAATTTGTCTTTCTATGATCGGAATGAAATCGCTGCTGGACTGGTTTACCAAAATACTATATTTTCTTCTTTTGTTTGACAAATCTTTCAGAAGCATTAACAAAATCTGTTGCTCTGTTGAAAAGACTTATTCAAGTGACAGCATTGTTATTCAGTGTTTGACTTCTGCAAGATTATTCTGGCTTGTTGTGTCTGTGTGTGCATTTCTGAGGTAATTCAACCACAGATGTTGATCCATTGGAAGTGATTGTAATCACTGATTTTCAGTAAGACAATCACACAACAAATGGATCAGTGTTATGTGCAAGTTAAAGCCAAAGTTTCTACTCTCCTTCACAGTCGCTATCTGGATAAGACAGCTAACGGCAACAGCCATACAATCTTCAAGTACAAATACAGCTAAGCTGCTAAGCTGATGATTGGTGTGGGAACACACTATGTAAGCAAATGACTTTGAGGAGAGGGAAAAGGCACTACTGATTTCTCAATTATACTTCCTCCTCAGGCTTGGAAAAGACAAAAAAATGCTAAACTGCTTCGTTGACAGTCAACTGGGCCAGACCAAACTCTTACCCTGAGGTATTGTGGTTCAACAAAAAAGGGTAATAGAGCTTGCTCCATGTGAGGAAAGCTCATGCTGCTGTGGGACTACAGAGAGCAAGGTTACGCATCTGAACAATGTGACAACTGTGCACTCTCGCTTTAAAGACATTTTTCATCTTTTGTAGTGCATAGAGATGGAATGATCTATGAATCTGAAACAAAGTCTTCATGGAAGAAAATTTTACATCTGCAGTGGATCACATAGGGAGACTTGCATATAGAGAACAAGGAAATTATATGACGTGCAAATACAACATTGAATTCTTCAGTTTTTAATATGCATACACAGGCAATTGTTAAAATTTGAATGGCTATTTTTTAAAACTTTCCTTAGACATCATACATACCCCCATCATTAGCATAAATGATTTTCAACTAATGTTTGAAACATGCAGGAATACTATTAGACACATCCGCGTTTACATTTACACTCTTGTGATAAGTGGGTTACCCTAGAATAGAATACTATGAATCTACTGTGGTGCACCATTGTTGTTAAATACTTAATGGTGCTGCCAGTATCTTCAAGGAGCACCTGTCTCATTGTTTTGTTAGTGTGATTAGAGTGTGAAAGAGCTGTAGGGAAATAGAATCAATAGAGAGCTCTGTGTTAAGTCAACTTATTGTGAACATTAGATATGGCATATTTGTTGTTGCTAAAAAAAAAAAAGGGCCCACAAGAGGTGTTTTTTTCTTCCATTATCTTATTATTGTAGTCCTGAAAATTATTGATCTGAGGAAATAATAACATCATCTTTGTGCCTTAGCTGCATGAGAATAAACATCCAAGTTTCTTTTTTTTCTTTGTGATATTTGCCATTGCAATACAGGAATGCTACCTATGATTCTATCATGGCTATGCTGTGGAGCTGTTTTACACTTCACAACTGAATGAGATGTGTCTATTGTTATTACTAAAATGTAACATTCACATTGCCAGGGGATATCATTACATGCACAGAGTTGGCTATTGGTTACGCTTTAGAGTCTTATTCAAGTTTAATGACACACATGTGCCTTTGATATCCGGTGATGGGTACACTGTTGCTATGAATAAACCAATTAACAGAGTAGTCACTTCTACCTGAGGTGCCCCCTTCTAGTAAAGAACACTTCAGCAGAAAAGTATGAAAACATTTCGCTGAAAGGTAGGAGTAGTCTGAGTAGGAGTTTAGTATGTAATGTTATATTTATAATCCCAGTAGTAAAAGTAAAAACTGCTGTCGCAGTGTTTTGTTGACATTAAACTGCACACATAATGGTGTGGAAATCTGATTTTAAAGAGACAAAGTGGAAGAAATAAGGTTATCCATGTCTGTGTATCAAAGAGTTATATAGCATTATGTCCAAAACCCAGTCAGCAGAGTAACTGAGGAACCCCAGTATGTGTCTTTGTGAACATATAATAACAAGTACAATAATGAACTCATGTCTCAGACGCAACTTTAACTGGAATTTACTTAACATGTTGCTTCAGATTATTCTCTTCCTTGAACTCTGCCCAGTGAGGTGTGTATACACATATATTTAGACCTAGTCAGTGTCATATCATCATATCATACAGGTGCACAAAAATGCACAATGTAGAAATCTACCATTCAAACACCCGGCAGAAAATACCTGTCATTCTCCCTCTGTGAAGAGTGTAGGAGTTCTTTACCCCCCTGCCGCGCTCTTGTCTATTTTCAGTGATATGGTTTCCAAGCCAGCAATCACATAATTAAGGCCCTTCATCATATTTATTCATCCTCAAAGGTTTCTGACAACCTACAACTGTTTTCCACCCCCACTGCTAAACCTTGTACAAACATGAATACCCTTGGCAGTATCTTGATAATTTGATGCATTTTCTCTTTGGCTTGATTCATCTTTATAAGAGTGATAACGCGCATAATCTACTAGTATATACTGGCAGGACTAATAAAAAGAGAAGTGCAATTTTCTTTTTGTGTCTGACAATGCGTACTGGGCTTAAAAGTCTCTGGCTTCTAATTTCAGTTTTAGATTTGACAATAGATATTTATGTTCATGGAAAATATTCGTGCAAACATGAATATTTTCCATGACAATTTTGCAGTTGTCATGAAAAATGTATATAGATGTTCATGTGTGTGTACAGCCATGATCTATATTTTTTGTCTAAGTAAAGTAGACCTGCTTAAAAAAAACCCACTATTTACGGTATGTCTCAATGAAGTGTTGCCTCAACATGAGCACCAAGGTTGTTCTTTTTGTTTTCATATCCTTGTTTCAATCTTGTGGATTAATACATCTATTATGCCACATGTTCTAGTGAGAGACCAAGAGGAAATGGAAGTGTTAAAAATTTTCAAAGATAGCTACCATGGATATTCTTTACGGCTTTGAAAGTCCTGTTTGGACTTAGACATGATTATGGTGCCGAGCTACGATTTTCAACAGAGGAAGTGGTGAGTAATGCATTTTCTGTGAAGCAACCTTTCAAGTTAACGTGAAGATTCACATTTAGAAATGATTACATTGTGTTCTTGCTTTGTGAAACAGGTTGCGATATGCACCACAGCTATCATCCATCTGGCTTGTTGCAGATCGCTAAGCTGTGCTTTTAGTCTCATAAACCACAAAAAAAGGGGACAAGCAGGGACAAGTCCGTCTCGGCAGCGCGTGCAGCCACCCCCGCACACCCGCACCCACATACTTTTGTTATTGTGCACATCTATGAAAGCAGGCACGTAACGTGAGGGCTCCCTATGCCTTACAGAGCATTTACATATGAAACTGAAATGCCAACAGTACCTCGACATGACAGAAAATGACTGATACAGATCATGCAAATATTTATTCCAAGAATAACATATAACCTACCTGTGGTTTATTTAATACTCAAATTAATACAGAACCTGTTACTGAGCCAGTGTTCATAGGAAAAGCTGAATTTGGTATTTTGACCAACTGGAAGCAGAAGTTCTTTTCATTTTTATAATGATTAGTCTTTTATGTAAAAATATTAAGAAAAAAGAAAACATGAATAAAGCTATTCAAGAATAGTACATTGTAAAGTGTAAAGGATATTAACAGTGTCCCATCACATTAAACTTGTAACTTCTACAGTTTGTTCCCCTTGGCTGTAGTTAGTAGTTAGTTAGCTACCTTTAGTCAGGTAAGTCAGTGTCAGACCCAAGCTGCTCTTAAACTAAAAGAAGTCACCAAGTTGTTTGATAAAAGTATATAAAATCTGTCTGTTTTGACTCAGCACTGACAATATTAATTGAGAAAATGTATTACACAGGAAAGTATATATTGGAAAGTAATACCTGGACCTTTTCCATTAGGACTGCTTTTCCTTTTGCAAACTAAAACAGTCGCACCAACTGATACAGAAAAAGGTGCAAATTGGTGCACAGAATTTCACAGAATGCAGAAAATTAAGTATCCCACAGTTCCCCCTTGATGGGTCTTCTATTCGTGTCCGTGTTTTATGAAAAAGTGTTCCGTCACATTTTCTAGCTGCCATATACACTTGGTATGAAGAAAATTAAATAAACATGCTTGGTTTTGAGTAAATGACTTGCTTGTTTCATACTCTCACGAATTATATGTTTCAAGCAGAGATATTTTTTCTTGCTTTAAGCCCTATGTGCAATGCAGTTGTGGAGTATGCATGACAAGACTCACAGATTCACAGCGCTCTTGCGCTGTAAGTATGGGCTCCATCACTTAAAGCCTCACACTCAGAAATGGTTTTAGAACAAGACCGAGCTCTATTCATTAATGTATAATTCCAGAATCCCATCAGAGTAATACACTATCATTCTGCTTATTATAAAATGTTTATAAGCCAGTTACAGTTGTCTGGTGCCCCCTTAAGAGCGTTCATGGATTATTTAAATAATACCATGGAGCAATATATATCAGCTTCACTTCACACAGGTGTATGGTGACCATCTAATGCCCGTTGAATGTGAGTACTTAACTGAAGTTTCTTGCTGAAAGTCCCCAGCAACACTCAGATAAAATCTCTTCATTTTTTCTGTTTGAGTGCCGTGAAACCTGAGAGCAGACAGACACATGTCTGATAGACACTTTTTAAGAAGTGGATTCACTTGCTAAAAAGGAACATTGCTCCATGTTCCTTTTTAGGTACATTTGAGGTAAAAATGTAAACTTTTTATCAAATGACAAGTTAATAATGAAAGCAAAATCTGTAGGCTGTCTTTTTTACTGGTCTCTGGTGTTTGCTTTCATCATTATACAATATAACTTTTTAGATGTCATCGTTGTCATGTACTTACATATTGTGCCTACATGGATACTTGCAATTGCTTTTTTGATTGTGCGGTATGCTTGTTTGCTATCTCTGCCTCAGTGCCCCCACATATTACCGCACTAGTTTGCAAGGTATGTGCCAAACTTTGTAAAGCTGCTGCATAAGTCCAATCAAAGGACAGTAACTGAGTTGGTGGTGTGGGACTCTGTGGTTAAGCTGTAAACACGGTGCAGCTGCATTTCAGTGCAACATTTCAATCATCTGTGAATCCATGGGAGTAAAGGCCTCATTTATACCATCTATTGTAAACAAATTAAACCCAAAGAGCAAGTTTGATATAATTAGCCCGAGTAGATCATAGGAAAAAAACAACAAAAAAAGCTGCGCGCATAGCCCTAATGACTGCTGCGTAAACGACTAAATAAATATGCACGTTTAAAAATGAGAGTGGGTTCACTTCCAGTTTTCTAGTGTAGTGCGCCACAGTTCTGGTGGCTAGGCATGCTGCCAGCACAAACTCATGAGGGTGTTGTGTCGTTAACAAACAAGCCCCACATAGCTCCATTCTTTGCCTCCTACAATTTAAAACACAAGATGGGAGAGTGTGCCAATGACAGAGCAGGGAGTGATGCCAGAGACTGCACAATGTGGGAGAAGTGCTAATGATCAACAGTCGCTTCTAAAACACACAGCTGGAGCGGGAAAAGAAGAGGGAACTGTAAAACACGGCTGAGTCGCCCTAATTCATGAAATTATTAACACTTAATTATGAAATTGCCGTTATCTATAGCTATCTTTTTGTCTGTGTGTGTGTGTGTCTGTCTGTATTGCTATTTCTTGTGTTGTGAATCAATTCAAATCCATGAATTACAAACAGAAATTCAGCAGCAGCCCAGGCTCCTAATCTTAATTGACCTCAGTCTTGCCACAAATCACTTGTGTTTAGTCATCTCTCTCTCATCTGGAACAAGCTGCTATTTGAGGCAATTATGTCCGAGGACAAAAGTGCTTTCCAATACAAAAACAAAGCAAATTGCTATTGTTATAAAGAAGGAACAATTTTCCAAAACATTTGATGCATAACCACAAAGTCCATATATAGTCTTGGGCCACTGGCTATCCTTATACAGCAAATTTGTTCAAACCCTTAGAGAAAACATCATTTAGAAATATGTATACTGAACAGCCATCATTGTCACACGTTGCTCAAAAGCAGTTCCTATTATGAAATGAAGTTAATTATAAACAAGTCGTCTGTAAACAATATTTCATGGGAACTATGCTGCACAAGGGACGTCCTTCAGAGTAGAAGGGTAGAGAAGATTCCCACTTTATAAAGAGCATTTAGGAATCTTTGGCACCAATGTGACCAGTAAATTTATTACATTTATAAAGTTCTCGAGCTATAACGTTATCTTTAAAGATCTAAATGGCATTTTGATGAATCAATTTTATTTCATTAAAAGTCACTCTTACTTGGTTCTGTGAGAAGACTCCTAATATTGCATTTTAAAGTCAACTGCACAATCAATAATGAGGCGATGTTTTAAACAGGATATTAACCAAGATAAGATGCCGATCTGTCAATATTGTGTACCTATGGATATATTGTCAGATGCACTGAAATGCTCATTTCGCCAAATGTCCCCAACAGAATTCTAAAACCTAAAAAGCACACTCAGACTTGAGCAAACTCGGCTTTCTGGAGTCTGTGTGGCATTCCAGCACTGGCCGTGAATATCACTGAGGTTCACATAACTACTGAAGTCAGGCTTCTTTCTGGGTATCAGGTTCAATTATCTGGATTTACTGGAGGTGAAGAAAGAACTCGAGTTTAAGAGTGAGAGTGTTATAGTGACACTTTTCTTGATCCCTGGCCCCCCTGTCATCACCTGAGGGAGTCCCTTTCTAAGATATAAGAGGAGAGAGAGTGCTCTGTTTGCCCTCAGGAGAATCATAGCAGCCTGCCTGGAGGAATGGGCATCTTGTTAAGACTCAGTGGCTCACAGTGAAAATGAAGGACTTCAGTGGGAATTTCAGAATAGAATCGCGGCTATCTAACAAGCCATCACAAAAGCCAATTAGGACTCAGGTGTCACTTTAGGGACACAACGATTCCTAGGCTTGGGGGGAAAAAAGTTTCTAACCTTGGCCCTGGTCTATAACCTGGAGAAGAATTTCAGTGTTTTCAGCAGGAAAGCAAATTTCAGCTCTGGATCAATCTCACTGTGTGGGTCGACTCAGATTTCCCTTGGTCCAGTGTTCATGGAATGAATGCAGCATTTCCAGACTTTATGCTGTGTTTTGAAAACTTTCTGAACTTTGTTATCAGCACACACACAGCACCATATACATGATCATCAGGGAGCAGTTGTATTTTCAGATTTTTCTCAGGATGGTAACTTTTCTTCCTAAATGGTTTTGACATTTCTTGAAGATCTTTGTGCGCCTAAATCCCTAACACACACACACACACATATATATATATGACTCTTATTGTGAGCAAATGAACCTCAAGGTCTGTGTATAATATATATACAGTTCATGGCATAATCCACTATTAGATTTAGGTGCTCATATTCCTCAGAAGACGATATCAGAAGGACTTTGACAGTATGACCACAGAGAAATTTAGCTTCACACATGGGAAATATGCCCGGTTGAAAGAAAACTATAATTCTCCTTCAAGTTTTATCACCTGAAGACCTTAAGATGTGACAGATATCATACCTGACTGAAGCAAACCAAACTTGACCTAACATAGTTGTGAGCTTTGAAACAATGAGCAGTCATCTTAAGCCAAAGAAATCTTTATATGTGTGTAGTGGCATTGCAAAGAAGAGTGGGAGAATTCTGTAACACAAACGATGGCAGTCGTATGGCACTTCTTCCCATATTCCCCAAAGCCCCTTCTTCTTGTGTATAACAACTGAACAACTGTGTAGCTGCACAGTGCATGCGCAGTGAAATAAATACCCCTCCAAAGTTGTTACACAGACAGCTGTGCACACAGATAGCCCAGAAAGCAAGTATATAGATTTGTCATTGTTGTTTCTTCAAGTAGAACTTTTTTACATGACTTTTTACTTGTTGATTAAACATATCACTGATGTCTGGGAACTTATGTAGATGCAAAGTCTTGATTTATTTGATGCTGACTACTAATTTCTTTCTTTCTGTTTTTTATAAAAATGAAAATCCACTGTTATTTTCACAGGATTATTGTGTTCAATACATAACCCGAATCTGAAAGTTTAAAAAGCAAATGAAATGCTGTTATATAGTAATTCAATTTTTAAAGAGGAGCTACAATAATTTACCTTAAAATAACAAAGAAAACAAGTATTACAGCTTAGTAATAATGTGGTAATAGCATAGTAATAAGGTGGAAACAATTGAGTAAGTAGCAAGTTATTAAAACCTAATTATCAAAGTAATGTCCAAATAATTATCTTGCATAAAGATTAGTTATAGCTAAACAGCATTACATTGAAATTTGTGAAAAAAATTCTGTAAGTACAGAAATAATGTGGAAACAAACATATGCCTGTCATGCAAAACTAATTAGTAATAGAACAGTAATATGTTGGTAATAACATGAGGATCTGTGGTATTATCATATTATAATGCTGTAATTAATTCTACAGTAAGTCAGATATTGCTCTTTGTTTGAAGGTAAAAGTGTAAATATTATGTTTAATGTTGTGACCTCTTGGTACCAGGCTTCCTTCATTCTTCAAATCCTCACTTAGGGTCTGCCTATAGGCTATATCAAGATCTCATCTGGGACTTGAAGTTTAAAGTCTTGTCCACGAATACCTCAGCATGTGGACAGGAGGAGCCTGGAATTTTACCACCCCGTGGTTAGTGGACAAACAATTCAGCCATCTAAGCTACAGCCATCCCTAATCTTTGCCCCTGTATCCTTACACAGGTTTTTCTTTTCAGGATTCCCCCCTGGCTTCTTGAGCCTAACACCTGAGAGCAAAATAAGAACAATGGTAGGCTGCCTCCTGTATGGCAGCAGATAGAAAAGAGTTCCTGAAAGGATTGAGGGGAAAGGAGAGATTGCGAGAGAAAACACTGTATAACAACATAGACGGCTAAATTGTATATGTGTGTGTGTATTGCTCACAGTCCAACAGTTGAATAATATGGCTCTTAGTAAAGCATACATTAGGATCTCATTTTTGCGCTACATTTTCTCCATCATCTCATTGTTTTTAGCCAATAAAATATCACATTATGACAGTATGGTATATTTCTGTATAAATATTTTTACACGTTCTGAAAACAGAATTATGTGTAGGCCATTCAACAAACACAAAAAAAAAACAAGGGGGCATGTTACATTACCATCTACTGACTACAGAAGTTCATGGCATGGAATCTGAAGAATTTATCCTTCAGTAGCTTGTTCTAACAGCACATCTGGAGCAAACCTCAATACATATTATAAATGTTTTGTCTGAGTGCCAACTTGACATGCAAGCGTTTATTTATTTATTTATTTTGCTTTCACTCATCTATCACTATGTTTATTTATCAGGGGAAACCTCTTTACGGATGGCTGTATTTGTTTGGAATTCCTGAAAGTGAAGAGTGTTGTCATGAAGAGATTAGAGTTAATTGAGTCATCTGTCCCTGCTTATAGTTTATACCCTCAGTTTAAATCAAGACTGGGGTGGAATTTTGATTTTGCAATCTGCTGAACCAACCAATAAGATGAGCTTAGAGGCCTTCCTGTTGATGCCACAACACATTACCCCTATGTTGTCAGTGCATTATCCAAAACTTTGCTGTTGAACATAAAAGCAACTCAATCTTGTTATCGTTTATGCACCAACATCTACTTAACAAAAGACTTCCCCAAAGCCTTTGCCATGGTTCAATCCTAATAGTCTTAGCAGCTTTAGACTGAGAACAGCAACAAAAGGAAGATCACTCTTCCCACCTCCATAATTAAAAAAAAGATTAGCAGCATGCCACAAATCCACTGCATATTTACAACAGGTGAGGTATATTGAGTGTGCCTGCTTTAGTGAACAGGAGACCCTCGGACCAAGATAATGTTGACATGTCTCCTTTGAAAGAAATTACACGATATTACAATTCCATGACTAAGGATTTGTCCTGTCGTTAATTATATACTTAGTTTAACAATAATGCCTTTTTGGTCTAAAATAGGGCTTATCTTTGGAAATGTGCCTTTCAAATGTCAAATGTGAAAATCTGTTTCTCTTAACCAACATGGCTCTTTAGTGGCTCACAAGCCCACGTAATCCTAGGGTTAACCGTAACCCTATTAATACATATGCATGAATTTATCCTCTTCCAGTTACCGTATTTTCCGCACTATAAGGCGCACTTAAAATCCTTTAATTTTCTCAAAAATCGACAGTGCGCCTTATAATCCCGTGCGCCTAATGTATGAATTCTGATTGTGCTTACTGACCTCGAACCGATTTTATGTGGTACACGGCACTCAAAAATCTGTCAAAAAATGTTTTCGTACGAGTTTAGTAAGCTACGAAGCTGCACCGCTTGATGGATTCTTGGAGCATTATGGCTACCGTAGTCAGGAGCCTCACGGAGTAATCAGGGTCCTGCAGCATCACTGAGTTAAAAACTGTCTAAATTCTTTCATCTTTAATAAAATGATCAGCGTTGCTGCTTTACCAGTTGTAACAATTAAGTTTAACATCCAGGCATCCGTGAACACAGAATTTTATTTAAATAAATTTAATGGCGTTAGAAGTTAGCAGGAAGTTAACTCGCTAGTTTCCACCTATACATGATATATCATGTTCTGACTGAGAGATTTCTGAAAAAATTTAAATGTACAGCTCTGCTTTCACTTCCAACATAAATGAAGACAGAAAACCTGTGATGTTTGTAGGGTTACTGAAGTTGGACTAGCTGGTATATAATGATCGCTAGCGACACAGCTTTGTTAGCATAACAAACACAGTGAAGCTGGAGGATGAACGCTAACTTTTTTCCACTCGATAAAAGTTGATGTGAGGGTTCCGGATGGTTAGAGACAAATGCAGTCGCATGTCGGGATGCTGTAAATGGACTGAACTTCAGTCAGGAGAACAACTGTTTTTGCAATATACTGCAACAACACGGGAGAGAATTCAGTTGCGAGAGAATTCAATATTAATGAATCAATAGTACGGAAGTGGAGGAAGCAAGAATAATGAGTTGAGTAAAGTTTGACTTATCTGACCGTTTTGTTTAGCTTAATGCGCCTTATAATCTGGTGCGCCTTATGGTCCGAAAAATACGGAACATCCATCCCAGCACCCTTAACCCCCACCAACAGTCACCTATGCATGTGACTCCCTTTCTCTTGTTGTTTGTTTGGCACTTTTGGTGTTGAAGGATGGTGACCCCAGTCTTAAACCAATACATACGTGCTGTACACAATTTTCATGGTAAACATGTAAAATGAAAAAGAAAAATCACTTAAAATATATGGTTTACTTAAGATATATATTTACATATTTATAATAGTTAGTGCAGAAAAGTTCGTGAATCAGGAAGTGTAGAAGATTAATAAGGAGAAAGTGGGGGCACTTATGAAGAAGATGAAGAGTGGAAAGGCAGTTGGTATAGATGACATATTTTTAAAGGCTATGGAGATGTGTAGGAGAGAGGGCAGTGGGCTCTTTAACCAGATTGTTTAACACAATCCTGGAGAGTGAGCGGATATGTTAGAGAAGGGATAAGAAGTATACTTGTACCATTTTTCAAGAACAAGGCTGATGTGCAGAGCTATAGCAACTACAGAAAGATAAAGTTGATGAGCCATGCCATATGGGAAATAGTTGTTGAAGTTAGATTAAGAAGAGAGGTAACAATCAGTGGGCAGCAGTATGGCTTCATGCCGAGAAAGAGCACTACAGATGTGATGTTTGCTCTGAGAGTGTTGATGGAGAAGTATAAATCTGATCAGAAGGAGCTGCAATAGATCTAGAAAGCTTATGTTAGGGTGTCAAGAGAAAAGCTGTGATACTGCACGAAGAAATCGGAGGTGGCGAAGAAGTACATAAGGGTGTTGCAGAACATGTATGCGGACAGCAAGCTGGTCGTAAGGTGCAGGAGCGACAGATGGGTTTGAGGTGGGGGTAGCATTACATCAGGGTTCAGCTCTGAGCTCCTTGTTTGCAAGTTGTCACATGAGGTCAGACAAGAGCCTCTGTGGACTATGACAACATTGTAATCTGCAGTGAGAGTAGGGAGCAAGTGGGAGAGACCCTGGAGAAGTGGAGATGTGCACTGGAGAAAAGAGGAATGAAAGTCACTAGAAGTAAAGAGAAAGTTAGATAGGCAAGCCTGAGATGGTTTGAACATCCAGAGGAGAGATAGTGGATATATTGGGCAAAGGATGTTGAATATGGAGCTCCCAGACAGGAGGAAAAGAGGAAGACCACAGAGAAGATTTGTGGATGCAGTGAAGAAGGATATGTAGACAGCTAGTGCGACAGAAAAGGAAAACATAGAAAGTGTTGACAGAGTCAGATAATCTAGATGAAAAAGTCCAGATCTTTTTTTCTTGTAGACAATCCACTACATTATAAAAAAGAAAATGAAAGATAGACTGGAAATAGATAAATGTACTATATATATATACTATATTATTATCTGTATTACTCACTGAGTACTGTAAATATTATGCCACTGTCTAAAATTAGCAGCATTTATTTATTGTTTTTTGTGCTTTCATTCATCACTGACTCATAACATGACTTGTATGTTTATGCACGTTTATGTAGGCCGACAATCACCACTCATAAAGTTGAGTGTGGTGTTCTGTACTCTTTCAAAGTTTGCTTTCAGAGGTTGCCATGTAGGAAGAATGGGGCCTATGAACAAGTTTGAGCAATTAGGAGCATATGTCATCATTACTGACGATAATGCAGGTGCTAGCAAGCTACAGCTAGATATTTTATTATACTATGGTACTGTTAAAGTGTTGAGTCAATGTCAAAGTGTTTGACATTAAATATTTAGTGAAAAACATAAAAATTGTAAATAATTGCAAAGCGCAGCAGCTAGCACAATACTCACAGTCAAATGATGCACTTTTCCAGAATGTCGATTTGACAAAATAGCCTATTGGGTTTTTTGCACTACACAAGTAACACTAATGCAGTAATATACACTAACCTAAAACGGTTATATACGCCTCCTTGGTAGATGACTATGTACCATTAGATTTTAGTTAATGATATGACTTTTCTCAAATGCAGTTGGCAATCTTTATTGGCTATTCATCTGAAAGCAGATTATTTTTATGAATAAAAACACCACAAGAATCAATTCAGTCTATTCAATTACTTTTCCTGACGTTTTTGGCATCGTGACAAAACAAGTTGAGATACGTGTTTTATCCTTAATTCAAATGCATCTGAGTCATTTAGTGCATCACATTATATCTCACAAAGTTTATTGTAGCTGCGTGTTCACTCAGTTTTTCCTATTTTTATATTTTCTTTATATATTTAACTACAATCTCTCATGTTTATATTATACAATAGTCCCACAGTACCTCGCCCCTGGCCTTCTTTCTCTCTTCTTTTTCTTTCTCTGTCTCTCTCTCCTTCTCTGTCTCTCATGTCAGTGTGTGAGTTGCAGGCTCACCTTCCTTGTGGGGATTGGCACGAGGCCTGTCCCCTCACCTGTTCCTGCTGAATCTCAGGCTGGCACATCTGTCTTGCATCAACTCATTACCTGAACATAAAAGGACTGGCTTTTCATCCACTGCCATTGCCAGATCAATACAGCGTTATAAGCGGTAACAAGTCTAGACTCAGTTATGTTTTCTAGTTTGACTATTCCTCAAGTATTTATCCATTTCCCCCTTGTCTTCACTGTCATTATCAGTGTACCAGCCTCCTTTCTGTAGGCCTCTGAATTAAACATCCCCTGTGGAAAATTCCTCTCTGGAAGGAAACCTGTGGTGGAGCTCACCTGCCTGCCTGCTCTCCTCCACACCTCTGCCACCTTGCACATTCTGGTGTTGTTAAAAAAATAACTCTGACACTTGTTCTGGGTGACTCTCTTTGGGTTCCCTAGTTTTAAAGGGTAAAACTGTTACCGTTCTGGTTTGGAGCACAATATTTGGTATGAATATATTCTGTCAACTGCATTCAATTTTGCATTCGTTGCACATTATTTGTCACTTTTTTTAAATGTAATGAAAAGAAAGTAAATGACGCTACTCGTCACTTTACTTCTGTTGTAATCAGAATGCATTATCATATAATTATTAGTTATCAGTACAGACCTTAAGTTACAGTCCCACACAGTGACATAAATCCCCATCCTAATGACGAGAGACACACAGTCTTTCTTTTAGTGCTTAAGTAAGGTAATAATCGCCACTATGACGCTACTGCAGAAATATGCACAGGTATAAACAGAGGCCATAACTTGATTGATCAGCCCTGCCTTTTTACCTGTTGAAGATCACGCTCTGGCTGTTGGACCGGGGTCAGCATATGCTCAGCTTTAACATCACTCCAGGTTCTTCTCTGGTATTGTGTTAGCATGCTGTCTGTGCAGATGTTTGCAAAGACCTGATGCTGTGTTAGCAGTTTCATGCAGTTTTTTTTTTTTTGCTATCGTGCTCTTGTCCATTCATGCTGTAAAAATAAAAGTAATAACTGCATCTCCACTCGACAAAATTAGGAGACCTCTCCCTCAGTTTCCTTACCCCCTGCACACAAACTGAAATCAGCTGATTGCAGCACAAGTGGGGAGAGAAAACGGCATATTTGATGTTTTTTTTCTTTCTGCCCACTCTCTGTGCAAAGAACTGAAGAACCGTTGCAACACAAGGGATTACTTAATTGTAAGTGTAATGTGATTACTGAGAACATTAATGCATTACATTACTGTGTTACAGAAAAATGCAATGTTATTATAATAAGACAGCACTTTGGAATGCATTATGTCCACCACTCACCACAGTGCATTCAAAATTGCGGTCAAATAGTTTTGTTTAGGAAGGTTCCTAACTGAGTGAAGTACTTACAAGGCAGCCATAATAAGAACTGTTCAAATTCTCTAAAAAAAGATGCTTCTGTGCTTCCTTTAATATTTCATTTAGCATAAGTTACACTGAAGCATATTTTATGAAAATAAAATGGATAGTTTCATCCCATAATTCAAAGTGTCGTACTATCTGATTGTTCATGAACATAACTAACAAGTGGCACAGATCATGTCATTATTAATTATAAGTAATGCAAATTTTCCATTTAATGCCATCTGAACTGTTTAAGAATTTTTAATAATATTCTGATGAAACTAAAACTGATCTATGAAAATAATGCTATTGTATAATATGTTCTTTTAACTATGTAAACATTCGTTTACATTTTATTAAAGTTCACTATATTTCAGTTTGCTTTACATATATCTATTTTATGTTGCCAACCTTTAGGATTATCATTAATTAATTTTACTATAGAGGATCCAAGTACCAAGCTTTTCCTAAGTGCTCAGAAAGTCCCCCCCTTGACCTCATGACATCTGGGAAAGAGTAATTGATTTGGAAAAGAGTTACAAGGTAATAGGAAATAAAAAGAGTTAACCAAGTTTTGCAATATGTTTTACTTTGATCTGGTAGAAATTTATCTTGTAAGCTACAGAAAGACTATGAATAATCACAGAGATCTGTGAAATATGGTTAGCTAGCAGCTGCCTGAAAGTTTAGTTGCAAGAGTTGGTTCACAAATTAAAGAAGTTAAAGCTTTAAAGTTAGGGAAGGTGAGGCCATACCATTATTATTCACTGTAAGAAATGTAGCCTTGGACAAATAGTCAGTTCAAAAGACTGAAATGCCTCTTTATATAGATATATACATTCAAGAACAAGTATGAGAAATATAAAAATAAAAAACCATAAAAATCTTAGTTTTATTTTAATAGGTCTTTCTGTGTCTGTGTCTTTCCCTGAGGCTGGCCACACAATTATCCCCTCTCAGACCACTTCTAAATGTCATTTTGAAAATCGGGACCAACAAGATTGGGTATGTTTCAGCTGGGCTCCGTTAGTGTCATTTTGTTTCTTAAGAACCAACCAGTGTGAAAAGATTTTTCAAAAAAGTATTAGTATTTATCAGGGGCACTGTTGCCAGGGATACAACAGTAAACAGACAGAGAAGCAGACACAAAGTACATGAAATAACTGAAAAGAAAGAAAAAAAGAGTTTTTGCAACAGATGAATGGCTGCGTTACACAACATTGAAGATATAGCACGGCGGAACTGAAAAAGGAGCCTGGCTACAGTTGCTGAAGCTTTGCATAAACTGCATAAACAAATAATGATGCAGAAACAGAGGCACTGTTTTTAGATACTATCATTCCTCTCCACCATTTTGCAAATCAGACATGTTATATGATTTACATGTCACATGACTGTAGCTGCTGTATAGTATGAAAAGTAACTTTTTGTTTTCACATCATGAAACTTTACAGCATTATGAGATCCATGGATGAGTATGTATTTATTTATCATTCAGGCACAGTATTAAACCAGTGACAAATAAATAGCATCTGCCATGTCATCATCATCATCATCATCATCATCATCATCATCATGTAATGTTCTGCTGCAAAACCTTGGCTCCTAGAACTCATTGTTACTGTGGCATGCACTTCTGACAACGAAACATTGTTGAAGACCAAACACAGAAATGACAGAGGTCTCTGCCAGCAGAACAATGCTTGGCACACCACAAAAGCTTATCAGAAACAGCATGATCAACACAACAAAGAGCTTTATGTGAGCTCTATGTTTTGAATAATCCTCCAAACATCCCAGGTCCTAATCTGATCAAATGTCCGCACGCACCCTGCAAGTCACAGTAACCAAAGGAGCCACTGTCACTACTGCCAGTTAGTCCAGACTTCCCATGTACTTGCCCCCACAGATGAGAGATGTTTTAAATGCAGGAGGGGACCTGGCACAATAAAGTAGGTGCTTTTAATGTTCTTACAAGCTGGTGTATGCAGTGTTTGCAGATGAAGGTGATGACCTAAAACAAATGTACCCAACTCTGTTGGAGAAAACAACATTTAGCTTGCTTGGTGTATTTTCTGAGTAGTGAACCTATTTGAGAATAAATACATAAAAAAAGAGGTGTTGACACTGTGTGGTTGGAGTAACAGCTTATTAAACAGGTTAAAAATCCAGTGAGAAATATGTGATTTTGATTATGAATAGAGGCTATATAAATATTGTGTAGGATGTAAGAAAACCTTAAACGTGGCAGGCTCAAAGATAGAGACTTGATAGTGAAGGAAGGCAGGTGAAAAGATGCGTAACGCTGTGAAAGAGACCGGAGAGGCATTGATTTTTACAGTATGTGGTGTATCATGCAATAAACAAGTGCAAAGTTACTAAGCCTGTCACATTCATTTGCAATAGAAGTGTGCTTATAGGAATCTGTAAGACAAACACGATAGTACTTCAAGAATTGCTGCAGTTGTCCTTAAATAACATTTTAAACTCACATTTTTAGTTGATGGGTTGAAATTAGGACTAGCTCCTTTAGGAACTAAGGAAAAATATAGCAGGCTGCAAAATCCAAGACTGAGTTGATTGAGCAGCCAAGTATCTTGTATTCTTTGGATTTTCTCAAAATCCACACATTTCCATGTACACCTACAAGGTATTAATGGTAAAAATATTATTTGATTACTTTACCACAAATGACAAAACAGAAATAGAAACTTAATTTGTTTTATCATTCTTTTTTGAGACATTTAAGAAGGAGCATTTACCTTAGTGGGAAAATCCATCACCACCTACACCTTTGCCTGTTCTGCTCTAAGGCTGCTTTAACTCTAATTTATGTCTTCATCTATATAGCTTTTTGAATTCATAGTAGTATTCTGAACTTTTCTTTGTAGCATAATCCATCAATTAAAAATTCTTTGAGAATGAGGAGCCAGATGACAACCGTCTTGATCAAGATAAGAGGAAAGAAAGGGAGTTTTTTCACTCATTCTGAATATGAAAAGCTTGTGTGTCCTCCTATTTAAGACATTCAAATATGCTTAAAAAAGAAACAAAACGACAAAGGCACCTATGGCCACAGATTTTTTATTTTATGAGATTTTTGCAGTTCTGTGAAAAACAAAGCAAACTGCATTATTCAATAGTTTCTAGAAACATCTGTAGCAGCAATAACTTTAATGTTTTCTGTATGACTTTATCAGGCTCTCATATCATTGTCATTGAAACATTGTTCCAGTTCATTTAGATCTTGACACAGCATTTCAGTCAAGCTGGGGTCTGGACTTTGGCTGAGCCACTGCAACAACTTAATTCCTTTCTTTTTCAGCCGTACTGTTGTGCATTTGCTGCTGTGTGTGAAACCACTGCTGTGTTTTTGATGCAATTTTGGGCAATTATTGCTGTACAGACGTCCTTATATTTGCCACTAGAAAGCTTCAGTTTTAAGAAGAGTTCATGGTTAACTCAAGGACTGCAAGGTGCCTGGGTTCTCTGGCTGCAAAACAAGCCTAAATCATTACCCCTCCACCAGTGTACTTGACACAGTAGTTGAATTACTGGTGTCAGTTTTCGCTAACTTTGCCAAATGATACCATGCATTATGGCCAAACATATCCACTTCGGTCAGGTCTATCCTAAAGATAATGCTCCAGAATATTTTTTTTCAGATTTAACTTTTTGTAGCCTGTAAAATCTGCAGAATATATCTGAGCATTGCATTGCACAGTCTGAACTAGGGATGAATTTGCTCGGATGTCCACTCCTGGGACACTGACACTTATAATCACATAATCAAGTGCATTTGATTCAAAGCAGTTGAAGCAGTTTCAGCAAGCTGAAAAAGGGAAAAGAATATGAATAAGAGCAGGATTTTATTTTATTTATTTATTTTTTTTACCAGCAGTAACACTGAACCTAACCAAATTCAAAACCAGTGAAAAAACTGTCAGGACAGACAAGGGGAAAGATGCCAGTGGTCTCCACCTGTCAGGGGCGTAATTTCCAGGGGGGTTAGGGGTTTTTTGACCCCCCCCCAATAATCAGACCCAACCAATATAATCCCCCCCAAGAAAGTTCTGAATTATTTTGCATAAATAGGCTGTTGATTTTCTTTACTCATTTCTGGCATTAGCAGCAAAATAGCTGCATGTTTAATCATCTGGGAATTTACTCAGATTTATTTATTTATTTAGACAGAGATCTTGACCCCCCCCCCCACCCAATGTTCAGCACAAAGTTACGCCGATGCCACCTGTAATAGCATTCCTGTTTTGTGAGTTATCTCATTATTGCCCCTATTGTACATTTCATTATTTCATAATTATTAAGGGTTATTTCTGTGTAGGGTATATTTTAATACAATAAAACATTCATATTTTTATACTCTGATTTACACCTGTAAGCCATCTGGTCAGGATAGCTCTTACTGTGCTACACCTATGTGGTGCAAACTCAAATTATATGTTTGCATACTACCTCTTCATCTGACTTAGATGTTATTGTGATATTGTGGAAGTGCTAAAAAAATCATGTAGACCACTCACGTTTGATCCTGATGCTTGTTTTTTATTTCACTTTAAATAGTGTGACATTTCCCATTTTTATGCAATTGACCTTTTCAATGCAATGTCATTGATTGTTGCTGAATGATACACTAATTCTTTCTCAGTTTCCATTCTTCAAAAAGTTCCACTTTGCCATTACTTTGGCTTCCTAACTGGTAACCTTAGCTTAATCAGCCCTCTCAGCAGGCACTTCATTTGGTTGAAATTATGCTTTCATAACGTTACTTCTTACACACTTCCTAAAACATTTGAACAACATCGCAATGAAGCGACTTCAACATAATCAGGTTATCTTTCAATTAAATGGATTTATTGAATGGAGATATGTATTTGGCATCTTTGACTTCATTAAAAATGGCAATTTGGAGTTAGTCGAACAAAAAACTTGAAAACTTGAAAAGGTTAAAAAAAAAAAAAAAGTGTACAGCCTAGCAAACAGAAATCTTGATGACATTCCTGTAAGTTTTATCACAAGCGTTCACAAATAATTGTAGGTAGGCATCAAATGTAGAAGATAAAAATGGTTTTCTCTCATATATTTGTGCAAGTATGGCATAACTAAAAGATGGACTAACTTCATCGAGGCCACAGTTAACTAAAGAATACATCAAAAGGCCAGTGTTAGTTATTGCACTGCTGTACAGGGTCTGCCATTATATGTAACTGTGCTGTCTGAGAATACTGAGTTTTCTTCAGCTTTCAACTGGCGCAGTCTCTCACGATGATCAATATGAATTCACAAGTCAAAAACACAACAGATGAAAACATGAAAGGGCAAAAATTGTTTATATTTAATTTAACTTTTAACTCTTTCTTTTTTTTTAACTGAACAGAGCACTGAGTTTGTGTGCTGGAGAGCATTAAGCCCAGTAAATATCTACGTTTCTATTGCTACCAAGTGATTATTTTTCTAATAAGCATGTCACATTTTTTTATTGTCACCAGGGCAGCAAATTGATTTTAATTAGTACAGCCATTTTACAGGTACTGCAACTGATGACTTTTAAAGAAGCTCTTTTGTTTTTAACAGCAAAATTAATGTGGACATGATGTAGTACACAAACAACTGTATATGTGTCTTGCAGTTCTGATTTTGTGTAAATACTCTGCGTAGATATTGTGCTAAAGTAGCCTGAGTGGAGATGAATAGACACATTAGTGCTGGGACCCTTTAACGATTTGTCAAAGGAAATTAGAGCGACTGCTCTTTATGATGGTGCTGCATAGGAAAGTAACTGGGGGAGAATAATTCAGTCTCAATTCATTTTATGCTGAAGGCAGGTCAGGGTTGAATTGCACCATTTGGCTTTCAAAACTAATGTCCATGCATATCTTGATTGCCTGTGCAAAAGCTCAGGGTGGCCTTTATGGATCCTGGACGACGGGTGTGGGGAGGGCTCAGCCTGTAATGCTCATTGCTGGAGATGATCACTGACAGCTATAACCTTAAGGCACTATTACCACCAGCAGCAACCATCATTTGGTTATTACATTCAACAATCTAGTTTAATGGGTTTGCCATCATAGCTGTGCTACAGTATGCTTCCTCACCAGGGTTGGCAATTGCTGACAATTAACAGTTTGGTAGTCTTTTATATTTTTGTGGCAGAGGAAGCGGTTGTTCTTCCTCTGTTTTTCAGACACAAAAATGAGATGTAAAAAAACTCAGCTTATTTAAAATATAACATTTAAAAAATACAGTATCACTTTTCCTGTAAAAAATCAATTTCTGAAATTCTGGCTCAAATACCTCAACAGTAACGCCTCTAGGACCAGATGCAACATGGGACAGTGTCTGTTAAAGTGGGTGTGGGTGGCAGATAAAGATGCGCTAAGGCGGGACTGTTTTTACTAATTTATTGGCCTTTATTTTTATTCCATGGTGGTCTGTTTTTGGCCAAAACGTGTAAAACGAAGACCTCCTTAAAGTGATCATGATGCAACAGAATCTAATACCGACATTCTGTTGGTTCACTGAGTTTTACATTTTGTCTTTAATTATCAGCCACTTGATGAATTTGAAGTATACCAACTGCAGCATACAGTTGGACATTTTCTATTATACTGATTACTCTAAGTGCTTCCAGGTCTTTTAGTGTTGCTAAGTTGGCTAGTGCATTTCTTCTTTTTAAAAACGTAGCAGATTGTTGATTTGACCACTCGTAACATTTTTGCAATTGTTCCAATAGGGGCAATTTGGTTTTTCAGCCGAATGATGGTGTCCTTCATTTGCGTTGACATCTCTATTGAACTTCATATTAAGAATTCCAGTGAAAAGATGTCAAATGCAAATTCAAACCCAGATCTTTCACTTGCTTAGTTTATCAGGGATATATAAGGGAACCAGCCTCACCTGGCCATGAAACTGCTTGTCAGTCAATTGTTTAATTATTTTTGTATAAAAATATCTCACAGTTAATAAAATACTTTTGTTAGCCCCCTTGAATCAAAGATTAAAGTCTATACTTTAGTGTCATCTTGACTTATTTAACTTATTTAAATTCCAAAAATGTCCAAAATTGACCTAACTGTATCACTGAAGAAAAAGATTTTATTAATGTCTTTTCAAAAGAGTCCAAAATTCCCTTTTTACTAATTCCCTTAAGTATAAGCTGCAGTAAAGGCCCAGCAGAGCCTCTCAGGGGAGGAAATAGCATTTGGTAGTCCTTGGATTCTACACTTCAGGGAGTCTTTGACGGCAAAGAATTTGATCCAAATATTAAAAACTATGCCAGATGTGCTAGTTTTTCCAATTAATTTTGAGCCTCTGAAAATGGGGCACATTGTATAAAAATGGCTTTAATTCCTAGAGAGTTAGTGCCACCCCTTAAATTAAAGCTGAAACCCTGCTCTTTGAATAACATCTCAGTGTTTTGACTTAAAATGACCAAAATAAAATCTGTAACTGTCCAAAGATTAAAGACTGAACTGTATATCTATAGCTTACATTATGATTTCACACCTAACCTGTTTGGTTGGGTTCATTTAGGCTGGTGTGAAAGCTGTTAATCAAACTATAGTGCAGACCTAACAACTGAGACAGCTTGAAAAGGTGGGTGGTTTGTTTGTGGTGTGAAAGCAAGCTAGGATTTTCTGCAGATATGTGATTTCAAAAGCTAAGCTACTAATAAGTCCATCTGCTGATTGTGAAATCTGTTTAGGAAGCAATCTCATACATGATCTAATGCAACACATAAACACATAAATTTAGGATCCATTTTTTTTCAGGCTGTAGCTGTATTTGAGAGGCTGAAATGTTCTTACAACTGGTTCTACAACTTCAGCAAACATTTGACACCTGATTGAATTTTGGTCCCCTAATATAAATTTAATTATTTGTTATTTGACATTTTTCTTATTGTTGTAAGCAATTTCTACTTGTTGGCATAATTTCCTTTTACAGTAAACTATTCATATTACAAATGCCACTGAGAGATTAAACATTGCCCCATGCTTTAGAATCCAAACATTCTGTATTAGTTCAGTGGATACTCTAAAGCATTTTAAAAGCAATCAGCATTCTCGTTCTTTCTGCTTCAACACTTTTTATCTGGAAAATGAGCCATCCCTTAGAGGACCAGTGCACCCAATGCAGCCTCCGATTAGAGTTCACTCTTCACATGATACAGAACAGGGTGATATTGACTGCTTCCACTTCACTGGAGTTATCTGAGATTGACACATAATGAAAGCACAGCAGGGAAGCGAAAACAAGGAGAAAAGTATATATGCTTCCAAACAGTCTTTCTTTACTATTAGCTGCAAATTAAAAGAAGAGCATATGATTGCACTTTCAGAAGTACCCATTTCTCCCATTTCGGCTGATAAACAGCTCATTAATATTTCTGCTTTCTGATTGTTGATGAATAATAGGTTATCTTGTACCCAAAGAAACACCCACAAAGACTCATAAGATCGTAAACAGGCTTTTAATTGACTTGGAAAAAATGGGTCTTTAGCATCCATTCACTTTAAAGCAGGTGTGAGACAACAGTCTTACACTAAAAAGGGCCACCACTATCACTCCTATCAGAATGGGACATGGTACAGTTGGTGCTACAGCTCTTGGATGGCTTGTATACATGAGGCAGATGTAACCAAGTTATTGCAATGAAACAGCACTCATGAGGGCGTGTATGTAGATTACTACTATGAAATCATAAAAAAAGTTAGCAGATTCTTGATGAATATAAACAAGAAAAGTACAAAGACAGGTACAATTAAGCAAGAGAAACGACTAAGCACAGGCAATAGAGTTCATCCCACTATACAAAGCTCATATCAGCACATCAAAGCCCACTTTGCTGCTGGCAAAAACAGTAAAGAGCATAAGATTTTTTAGAAATCTATTATTGTCTTTATCACGCTACCCTGAGAAAGAAACCTGTGGAATATTTGTATGTTTTTCATATTTACCTTACAATGTTCAAGTCACAAATCTTTCTTCTAAACACTGCCCAAAGTCCCATACACACAGATGTAAAGCGCGACGTTAAGCCAAATAAGGAAGTTCTTACATTTTCAATGGGTGGAGGAGAGTCAAATTGCCTGAAACCCACTTCAAGGTCATCATCTTCTAAAGAAACTAGAGAGACAGCTGGATGATGCCAACAAGCACAGTTTGCAAAGATCCAGGGAGCTTTACATCATTATTATGCCTTATTAAAAAAGTATCTTTCTAGTGCTGCAGTAGTTGAATTTACAGAAATACCCTGCATTCAAGAGAGGAATGCTGTACAGACAAACCTATGCAGACTGCAGGATAAAACCTTCAATATAGTTTATGTAATAGTCTTCTATAGAATATGTGAGGTGTATCAACTTTAAGGCAGATATTTTGGACTGCAATCCATTAACTCATTGTACATTATTAAAAAACGAATTTCAGCTATAGGTTATATTTATATCTCTAACAAAGAATAATCAGACTAATGCGACAAAATAATTATTCCCTTAATTTAAACAACTTATAATTAATGGGACTGGAAGTCTTAAAAGAGCTAATATTTCATTAATGTGTTATTACTCTATCAGGCAACTGACCTGCTGTCTCAAATTACTGCAGATGACACAGTCTGAGGTGTAATTAAAAAACAATTAGGAAAATATTGCAGGCTAAGAGCACCTTCACCTCCCCTCAGCTAAACGAGGGAAGTAAGCATGTTGGATATGACTTTTACAGATTATACAGGTGTGTGTAGGCAGTATTTGCAACAGCTCAACAAGGAGTGTCTTAACTTTAAGATGCCAAACTGTAAAATCATCTTACATGGATTCTGTTTTGATAAAGATATAGTAAGTAGAATATATTTGTCTTGAAGGTGTCTAAATTCTGTATTTTTTACAGCATCAAAGTGAAAAGTTCAACTTTGTAGACTAAAACTTTTTAAGCTGTGGACGAATATTAGTTATAATGATAATCCTGACAGAGATTCACTGTAAGCCTCTAACAATGTAAGGCATGCTTCTTCCACATATTACTGTCATTGTTCATTTTTAAAATAGGTTTTCTTTTCTTTTTTAAACTGAACTCATGTTATGTTCACATTTTTATTGAAAATTCATGTCCATCCACTTATACAAGACATTTTCATAACGGTGCTGGAGCCTATTCCAGCTGATATCTGGGGAGAAGCAGGGTACTCCCAAGGCGCAACCACTGGAGTGGAAAAGTGAAGGCAATGCGAAAGTGCCAAAAAACTGTAGTTTCTCTACATCCCACTTGAAGCCAACTCCAAAAGGGAGTAAAGACCCATAAAGTCTAAAATTATAATGCTCAACTTTACCTTTAGCCTGGCAAAAACTTTTTGGTCACTATGGTTGGTTGTCTTCTTCATAGCAACTCCGAGTGGGGTGATTTTTTTATAACCTACTGATTGAATGGTCTTTATACATACAGTTGTAGCCAATCAGCTCTTACTGCCTTGTCCACTTTTTCAAGTCATTAAACAGAACCTATTTACTGTGTGTATGCTGTTGGAGGCTTTTGGAACATCCTTTGGTTTTGGAGAGTAAAGGGTTTGGTTTGGTTTTTGGTTTTTTAGTCCATTTTTTAGTACTGATATATGTGTCTCAGCATTGTAAACATGCAGATGTAGGTTGCTAACCAAGCTTTTCAGCTTAAGCTCCTAACTTAGTACACCGTCCTTTTATCCATACTTCAGGCTTAAAACAACAATGAAAACATCATGGTGGCAGCCAAAAAAACTGATGCTGAAGCTTTAAACGTGGAGTCCAGACACAATGGCTGATGTCACAGTGGCTACATCCATCTTTTATATGTTCTATGGGTATTCCCAGGATAGGTCAGCAGTCTATTGCATTTGTAATACAGAGAGACAGATAACCAATCATATTCAGTCACCCAGGGAGAACTCTCAAATTCCACTAGAAATCCAGCCAGCTGGCAGGTTTGAACCCAGAACCTTATTGTTGTAACTGTGCTAACCACTGAACTGCTCAAAAGGCTCTAGTACCCTCAAAGTCATGATTTGCAGGTTTTCTTTCATTGCTTGTTAACTCTTATTTGATTTTGGGTCAGGTCATGATGAATTTCACTCAGTCACTATGATTTAATAATGTTAGTTTGACTTTTGGCTGAGATTAATCAATTTTCAAGGTTTTTACTTTTTGACTTTGATCTTTGTTAATCACAGTTTCTGACAAGTAATTCACAAAAATTACAAAATCTGAGGAGATGTTAAAGTGATTTGAAGGTACAATTCATCTAAAAGTTTACCACCGTTACCTGCTGGTATTTCAATATAATATGCTTCTTTTTATAACTTTAGACAATAAAAAGCAGCTAAAAATATAAAAGAACATTTATATTAGTAGTCATATTCATTCATTGCTCAGAGGCATTTTAAGAAATCTTTAGAGACTTTCTGTTGAAACCAGCTTCCTTATTGCCCTCCTTGTTTAATTTTTCAACCCAAGGAAATGAAGAGGAATTTTTTTTTTCTGGTGTCTGCTCTTTTTGTTGCTGTCTTCATACCCTCCAGCATCGGTAAAGTCCATGATTTCAGTGGCGTATCACATAGACTTCTCATTTTATTGGCAGTTCTTTTAAATTAAAAGTCACAATCTGACTGTCAAGCAATTGTTTGTGCCTGGTAGCAATGAAGTCATCAGCTATTTAAGTGAAGATGCACGCTGTTGGTTCTCCACATGAATAACTGTCAATTGTAAATTCATATCCTTTTGCATTAATAAGACTGGAGCGCAAATTGGCTTTAAATCGGTGCTCAATTCCTTCCTGTACTTTCCAGTCTATTTCTCTTTCACATTTTTGTTATGTAGTATACCACTGTCAAACACAAGCTTGTCTGGCTTCAGGTTGGGTCACAGTTCACAAGTTTTGACAGTGATCTGTGCATGCCCTTTAAGCCAATGTCCATCTTCACATGTGACCTACAGTACACTGACATTGCTGGTGTTTCACAGCGGGACAAGTCATATCATCAGTCTTTTTTCTGTGAAACTTATCCTGTAATAGTGCATGACTTCATTTGGTTTCAGGGGTTTTGTGTTGTGTTGTTTTGTTTTTTTGCAAAATCTGTGAAAATGAAAATAAAAATCACGTGCCTCCTTAAAATAGTATTGCTGCACAGCTAACAGAGTACTTGGACAGATTTACATTACAGTAAAATTTAAACATATCTAGGTACTGTGTGGCTAAGCAGCATGTACTTCACAGCTACTGTCAGCATGTACTTCACAGCTGCTGGAAACATGTGGAGTCACATGACCTGCACTCACTGCCCATTTTTAAATTGCTCATTAACATATGATATTTATATAGCCAATCACATGACAGTAACTTAGTGAATTTAAGCATGTAGTCATGGTCAAGAATAACTTGAACTAATGCTTAAGTTCATACCAAGCATTAGAGGAATATGGCTCGACTGCTTCAGACTGGTAGAAAAGAACTTCAAACCTTGAAGCAGATGGGTTACAACAAGAGAAGTCCATTACCAGATGCAGTGCATGTCAATTAAGAACAGGAAACTGAGGCCACAGTTCATGCCAGCACACCAAAACTGGACAGCAGAGGACTGTCAAAACATTGTCCGGTCTGATGATTCTTGATTTTTGCCACAACATTTCGATGACAGTGTCCGAATTTGGCATAAACAAGATAAAGGAATGAATACATGTTGCCTTGTGTCAGCCGTTCAGGCTGCTGGTTGTAGTATAATGGTGTGGGAGATATTATTTCGGCATTACATTACAGGATACAAGTCATATCCATACAAATCCACATTATCTCACCATAATTGCACCATATTTGGATAATTTCCATTCCAACTTGTCTTTGAAGATACAGACAATCTTTTTTTAGTTTATTTATCAGGGGGGGGAAAGCTATAGTGTACTAATAAATATACATTAGTGTGTAACTACATCTTTCAACGAATTGAACGTGTTGTGACATCTTGAATACAGTGACTGAGACAAATATCTTTGTTCCACCAAATATCTTTGTTCCACCAAATATCTTTGTTCCAGCTACAGTCTCTATGTAGCTGGAGACTCGCCACATATGTAGTATGCCAAAGGTGAAGGACAAGTAAGTTCTGTACTTCTTTTGAGAAAAGTATGTACAGTACTGTACTCAGACTCAAGATATGAAATATTATACATATGTCTTATTATATGAGAAGCAGTCCCCCTCCTCCCCAGAGAAGCAAAAATGCAAATAAAAGAGACCAGGATCTAAATAAAATGTTATCCTCTTCATCTGCACCTAATTATATTAGAGCCCCAAAGTGAAGACAGGGACCTGACACATGAAAACATGCATCAACATGCTCATTTATTCCTGATTCCTTATATTGCCATAATTACTTTTTGTCAGCATATTGGGCATGGGACACTTCCAACTCTGGACAGCTGACACGGAGCTTACTAAACAAACTGCTGGGTATATGCTAACGTTACACAATCCTTCTAAAAAAAAAACCTTTCCACAGTTTGATTACATTCTCACGTCTAGTGAGAGTCCAATGTTAGATCCACTTCAAACAATGTTTCACTAACACCAGCTAACAGAGTCTACCAGTGGCAAATAAAGCTGCACTTACCAATAGAAAAGTTCAGGATATCTTCAAAAACTCACCTTAGTCTCTTCCAGAGTAAACAAATGTGGACACACTGGCAGCTGAGGTAAAAAAAACAGCAACAAAAGACTGACACCCTACAGTCACTGTAGCTGAACAGCAGCAAGGGTTGTTTGTTCTACAGTGGTCACCATAGCCAGGATTATAGACTTAAATTGGTAGGGGTAATAAAACAAAATTTAGTTGACCAGAATCTACTGACTTCTAGCAGTGAGATTTTCATATTGTAACTTTAAGCCACTAAGCATTACTGTTTCAGAGTAAAAATTACAAATAATTCAATAAAAATACATCAACCAGATTTAGACCGTCAGGAGACTCACAAAATAAATAAATAAAAAATCCTAGAATTACCTGATCCTTCACATTATAATTCTCTGAAACTGAACTCTTTCAGTTTCTTCTTTCAACATATGGGATTGCAGAGCATTCAGGTCTGCCATCTATGACATCCTACAGTTATGAAGGGCATCTGTGAAGAAATTACATGCATGGTTTGTTGGCTTTGCAAATAATGGTGCAGCTGCCATGAAAGGCTGACAGTGGGAAGCAGCACTACTCCTGAGTGAAAAGATCAACTCCAAACTGAGTATCATTCCCTGCATCATTCACAGGTTACAACATACAATATTCTGATGCTGCAGAGCACATTACAGACCAGAGGTATTTTCACATATTTATTACATTAACCCTTAAACTCAGAATTTCTGGTGTAAATGTAACAGAGCTTCTTCCTTCTCTATACTGACACTTGCCAATGTCGTTAAAGGAGGGTGGCAGACTTCACAGTAAAGCAGAAATATCTGAAAATAAAAGTAGACTGTTTTCTTAGAAATCTAGCATAGAGGAATATTCATATATATTGATATTCATTGTCTTCACTCAGCACATGGATAAAATGTTTGTTCTGAATGTTTTGTAAGTTACTGTCATAAATGTCAATGGGGTTTACAGGTAGAAAGGACTTTTTTAGTCACCCACTATAAAATGCCGGTATCTTTTAGTGGAAACATCCACTGTCCTCTGAGATCATAACTAGGCAGTCTTCTTTTGACAGAACTTTGGCTTTTTAAAGTCTTATTTTCTTCAATAAAAAATATTGTGTCTGTGATGGTGGACAGACTTGGTGCGCCTAAATGAAAATCCGGTTTTGATTCCAGTCATGGAACACTGGACCAGCTCTTTACCCTCTTGAGGATACTTGAGGGTGCATTCAAATTTGCCCAACCTGTCTACATGTGTTTTGTGGACTGCATTCAACCGTTTCCCTCAGGGTATTCTGTGGGAGGTGCTTCGGGAGTATGGGGTGTCTGGCCCATTGCTATGTGTCATTTGATCCTGGTGCAACGGTTGCAAGAGCTTGGTCCACATAGCTGGCAATAAGTCAGACTCATTCCCGGTGGGTATTGGACTCTGCCAGGCTGGCCTAGGTCACCAATTCTGTTCATAATTTTTATGGACAGGATTTCTAGGTGTAGCCAAGTGGTGGAAAGCTTTTACATCGGTGGTCTCAGAATCTCGTCAATGCTTTTCACAGATGATGTGGTTTAGCTGGGTTCATCAGGTGGTAACCTCCAGCTGGTACTGGAGTGGTTTGCAGCCGAGTGTGAATGGCAGTAATGAGAATCAGCACCTCCAAGTCTGAGGCCACTGTCCTCAGCCAGAAAAAGGTGGAGTGCCCACTCTGAGTCAGGGACAAGAGATATCTCAGCATCTTGTTCATGAGTAACAGGAGAGGATATCAGGAGATTGACAGACAGATTGGTGCTGTGGCTGCAGTGATGTGGTTGCTGTACCTGTCTGTTGTGGTGAAGAGAGAACTGAGCGTAAAAGTGAAGATCTCGATTTACCGCTCGACCTGCATCCCTACCCTCAGCTTTGGTCACTAGTGTTGGGTAGTGACTGAAAGAATGAGATCGCGGATACGAGCGGCAGAAATGAGCTTCATCTGAAGAATGGCTGACCTCTTGCTTAGAGATAGGATGGGGAGTTCGGACATGCAGGAGGAGCTCAGGGTACAGCTGTTACTCCTCCACATTGAAAGGAGACAGTTGAGTGGTTCGGTCATCTGACAAGGATCCCTCCTGGGCGGCTCCTGGGTGAGGTGATTTTGTAAGCAATGTTGCTGAAAATTTGAAGCACAGACATACTTATAACAGACTGCAAATTAAATGTAATTAATATGCATACTTTATGCTTCTGTGTAATTAGCAGTGTCATGCCATCAACACACCCGTGGCACAAGAGTATGTATTTCTATCTGCTGCAACTAAACTTTTTCTGAAAATGTGTTTGTATGCAGTTTCAATCAAAGGACAATTTCATTGCTACCGTTATTGGTGTGTTACTGGCCTTGCTCTTTCATATATATATTATAAAAAAAAAACCTGAAGTAATTTATTGAAAACATTAATGCAGTGCTGGACGGTATTCAGGAAAGACTGGCTGACAAAAGTACAAATTGTTTTGATGAGCTGAGACATTCAGATGAGAAGTGTGTCAGCACAATAAGAAATATCTTTTGCAGTGAAGTATGCACAGAAACTATGCACAAACACAAATAGAAATTGCTAACACTGGTGAGGAAATGACTAACTTGAGAACTGCATTAAGAGTAGTGAAAATGATGTTTCAATGATGTGAGAACTGCATTAAAGTGATTTATGAAAAACTGTTATCTGGAAAATGAGGTAGGAGGCCACTATAAGGTCTCCTCAGCAGTAGTTGTTGTTCTTTGGCTTTACTCTTTTACAGTAAGTGATTTTATCAATGTATATGTCAGGTTGAATGGTGATGTTTGAGGTTATAAGGTTATATAGTAAGTAAATATCAAACTGCTATGAATTAAAATGTAAGAAACTTTCTTTAATGCATGCAAAGCATTAAAGACCGAGCAAACAGAAGCAGTGCAAAAGTGGGTAGGTACAAAAAAAGCCTGGTATTTGATCTCATCTCGCTTTTATATAATACGTTACAGCAGCATGAAAAGACAGAAAAGGATGCTTAGACGTTAGAGGACATTTAACCAATACTAAAGACTGTTTTGAGTGTTATGAGTCATGGTAATTCATTTAAGATGTTTTTACCTTAAATCCGCTTCCAACAAAAACTTACAACAAGAGAAACAATACAATGCAATATTTTTCATGTTATTCAGCCTACAGCCTGTATAGGAACTTTGACTTTCTTTAGGTAACACAGTATTTTATTACTAACAAAGAAACCAATGTCTTTTTATTCTATATTTTTCCATTACCATTCTAGTAAATGTTCAAAAATGCTTTAGAATGATGCTAACTTTAAAAGCCATTACTCTGCAATTGAGTATCTCACTATCAAAGACAATATTTTGCTGTGTGTGCTTTTAATTCCCCCAAAATGTATCATAGACTTACCATGTTAATGTACAAATTGGGTTATCCTTCTTTCAAGGTCTCCAGCCTTAAATTAATATGACATCTTTGGCAAGGAAACTGGAATGGCTTTTAGAAGAATTTAATAAAAAGCATCACTGATGAAATTAGCTAATGCCCATTGACATTTTATCCAGAGCATTAAAAGAATAACTGGTTCCAGTGATCATATTTCCCGTGGTTTCTGATGTTGCTGTCTAATCTATATTTCAAAATGTAAGCGAAGAAATCGTTTTAAGCTCAGGAGTGGCACCGGTGTTTACTATGAGCCAAGAAAAAAAAAATGTACATTACATTTTTTCTTAGTTATTTGTAATTCCAAAACATTGGCAGTAAAGCATTTAGTAGAGAAATTTTCTAGCTTAACTTGGAGATACAACTACCACAAAAGAGTATCAGGCAATAAAGATTTGTGCACATTTGTATGCACAAAGACTGCTCGCAGCAAACAGCAATTATAAATCCAGGTCCCCTACCAACAGTCATATTCTTTCCATGCTGGACAAAATCTACTATGAATCATTTTACTTGTTTTGAATCACATGTCAGTTATAATGATGGAGACCCACACAGAGCATTCAGCAGACAAAAAAAGCAGCAACTGCATGTCCACGGTAAAACCCATGAGAGCAGCTGCATGTGAACAAAGCAGCCTTCAAATTTGTCATTTTCTCTGTGGTTGTTGGTATAGTTGCAATGATTTGCCATTAAAATGTCAGCAAGAACCACAGTTTTTGAACTTTTCAAGCTATCTGAAGAGTTCTAGTTGGCGTTTAATGCTAGTCGTGGTTGTCTTCACATGCAAAGCTGTTTTTAAAAAAAGCAAAGTAAATTTTCTTCATTTCTTCCATTATTTGTACATTAAAACGTGATGTATTTACAGTTTCTTTAGTCATTTTTATGATTAAACATGAATGATTTATTATCATATCACATGATATGTTTGATAACTCTAATTTAAGGTGCTTGCATTTTGTAAGGCATTCTCTCTTGATGAAATATGGGGTGTGATGTCACACCTTTAATGGCAGTGTTGGATTATTGCTTCCTTGCCTGTATACCCAAACCTTTTTGACACTTGATGCTGACACATGCATACAAATGACTTATCATCTAACACAACTCTAATTTACATTTGCAATTGTCTTTTGAAATGGCTGTGAGTCATATACTGACAGTGTTATGAAACTAATAGTTTTTTTTTTTCAAACTCAGAGAAAGAGCTACACTTTTCTCTTCTTATAATAGTCTTCAAGGATACCTTATTAAACCATGCTTCAGCCATGGTTTGCTGACTTTGAGCTATCATATCAAAGATTTTGACAAGTTCTCTTTAAACGTGATTCTAAAGCGCAGTCACTGCCTCACTGAGAGCCCAATTAGTATGGGGAAAAGAATACCAGAGCTACAGTCAAAAATAAGTATTATAAAACATTTAAGAGTAATAATCTGTATCCAAGTCATAACTCCTTTTTTAAAACTGTTTCATTTACTTTACAAACTTACTGACATCAGTCTAATATTTTTTTTTAGAAAATTTTATAGCAATTTTTAATTAGCTGTAAAATAGGTAGCTCAACTATATGTGTGCAGAATTTGCAAAATATGAGATTGATGAGTATATGAGTGTGGGAGTAGATAATAAATAGGTAGCGTATGAAGCAAAACACTCATTCTTTAAGTTCACTTAAAGAACGGAAGAAAGGCTGGAGAAAATCAATGAGTCAGCACTCAGTCTCCCTGTGATATGAGAAAAAAACATATAACCCTCATTTTTTATTGTTATTTATTATGAAATTATAAATGGCACATGCTTTTTTTAAGTTTACCAAAACATTATATAATTAAGCTAAACTATATAATGGTTCAATTCAAATAACATCCTCCAGCTTTTGTAATTAATTTTTGAAGGAAAAGAAACTCTGCCTTGTTAGTAGATGTAACAAAAATGTTGATGCATGAAATAACACAATAGATGCAATCAAAAATGTCTTAATGTTTTTCTTTTTCTTTTTTGGGGTGCTGGTTATGTTTACACAAACTGATTTTTGAAATAAACCAATGGATTAGCATTGTAGACCAAATTGCACAATTTCTGCTATCAAACTCATTGATTTAATAACACAGCTGTGCTAAACCATTAATACAGCTCACTACTTTGCCTGCTTTACACACAGAAAAGTGGCAATACTACCTCTTTTTAGTTTTCATGTTAAGGATGGCACTTTCTTTCCATCCACCTTGTGTCATTTCTATTTTCTGTATAAAATTATCAATATATAAGTTGTAGTGGCTTTTCAGCCTGTTATCGTGTACACTGACAGGCCACAATATGAAAACAGGTGAGGCGAATGGCATGGCTCAGTGCAAAATTCTGCAAAAAAATTGTATTCAAGCTGACATTACTTTAACATTCAAGAGAATGTTGCACACCAGGAAAATCCAACCCCCCCCCCTCCCTCCCCCCCGCACTACAGCGGCATTTTTCTCCAATATCAGTGCCACCCACCCACACCGCAAAAAACCTGAAGGGCTTAAGGCATTTACCTGGCCTCCAAAGTCCCAAGATCCTAATCCAATTGAGCATCCGGGGAATGCACTAGATCAAGCCTCATCCGTGAAGGCCCCACTCAGCAACCCACAAGACCCAAAGGATCCGCTGCCAATGCCCGATACCAGAAACTGCAGCACACCCCCAGAGGTCCCGATGGGTCAGTGCTGTTTTGCTCATAAGAGAGACCTACACATTGTTAGGCAAGTGTTAATAATATATCCACCTCTTCGATGACAAATTCCTGAAAGAGTCTGTAAAGCTTATTTTAAACTTTGTAAAGCCTATAGTGTAACCTAAGTGGTCGACATCATTGTCATCATTTATGCTTATATGTGAATTACCTTGTGGTCATGTCTCTGTAATTAACATAAACCTTATATGCAGTGCCAGCTGATAGAAACACATACATTTTTCTCCCTTCTGGGTCCCCACTCTTTGTTCTGGTCAGTTTTTTTTGTTTTTTTTTATTTTCCAGGGACAAACATATTTTCCCCTCAAGTTTTTTAATTTCTTCGCATATTCCCACATGTCCATTCTCGTGGTTTTATCTTATCTTTAATCTTTCCAGGAATTTGCTGATATTTGTGAGTCCTTATATTAATGCTATGATTACTGTTTCTTAAATTGAAACAATGACTGCAGTTCAAAAACTGCAGGAAAAAATAGCCAAACTTTGACAGGTGTAGTCAGCTATATTGAATAGGCTAATCACAATAGTTTCTGGCTGAATGAATAATGTTACATTCATAGGGAGTTGCACATTCGCTTATGCCGTAGGTCACGTTGTAGGGGTTTGCTGTTACAACGTAGCTATGGCATAGATTGTAGCTACATATATTGGGGTGGCTATAGCTCTGGAGGAAGACCCGGTCATCTGCTAATTGGAAGCTTGGTGGTTTGATCTCTGGCTGATCCAGTCTGCATGCCAAGTCTCTTCTTTGGGCAGGATACTGACCACTAGTTTCTCTGTGATGCATCCATTTAAGTATGAATGCGTGTGAATGTTAGGTGGGAAGCATTTCATAGACCTAGAGATGTTTATGTAGCCAAGACATGTAATCTGTCCTTGGTCTGCACAAGGGTCTTATCCTCATTTTTACATTCTACTATATATGTAACAGATTTAATACAAGTAAAAGCAGAGACATGCACACATGCGCTGCTGAGGAAAATAAGCAGAGGTGCTATAGAGTTTTCATTGCTCACCCCTTGTAGGTGCCCAGAGAGTCCTTCTTGTCAGATGCCAGAACCTCCTCAAGTGGCTCCTTTTGATGTGAAGGATTAGCAGCTCTATTCTAACCCCCCCCCCCCAAATGACTAAACTCCTCACCTTTCCTCTAAGGGAGACCCTAAACAACCTCAAGAGAAAGCTCATTTTCATTACTTGTGTCCGTAGTTGCAATCTTACAGTCTCTACTCCCTTTCCTACTCTTATCAATTTCTTTACCATAAGAAATGGTCTGCATTATTCCAAATGCTGCACAAACCCATGTGTCAGTATCCTCCCTAACTCTCCCCATACCCCGGGATACTTAAATTCTTCCACTTGGAGCGGTGGAGTTGCTTTTTTAAAAACTTTTTTTCACATGTATCTTTAAAATAAGAAATACTAGACTTCTTGTCATGGAATTCTTAACCTCACTTTGGTGCTACATGTTAAGTACATTTCAGTAAAGATCCACTGTGTCATCAAAATACCATTGTTTTTTATGGCTAGAAATATCAGGGCTAAACTATAACCATTCAAAGTTAAGACTCGGTGATGAGTTAGAGGTAGGGTGATCTGATCTCAAAAAAGAAATTTGGGGCACAGGAGTAAGATATAACCTCAAAAGTTGATGTTCATGGCACTGGTCACATAAAAGATGTCTACTGATTAATTTCTTTACCAGCTTTCATAGCCTGAAAATCCACAAGTAAACTGTCAAAATATACCAGTGGTAGTAGAAAGGTCTCTGTTTTCACTTTCTTTGATATTTTCACATTTGAATATCGCCATAGCCTTTGTTGTTGTATTTACAAGGAATATAGTCAGGGCACTCATGAGATTGTGTCAATATTGACTTTGCAGAAATATTCCCCAAAATGCCAAAATAATATTGCAAAAAAAACAGAACTATTGTTAGATTTTGTCTGGTGCTGTCAGTGTTAATCTCGTTAAAATGACGTTCCGTTATGCCGCATTAACGTGGCAAATCTCCGTTAGCGAGTTAGCACGGATTGCCCCGTGCGAGGGCTGCACAGTTAGCTCTTTAACGCGTTCGTGCCATCCAGCCCCACACAAGGGGCCATCCGTGCTAACTCGCTAACTCGCGTTAATGCGGTTATGGCGTTAACGTCATTTTAATGAGATTAATGCTGACAGCACTAATTTTGCACTTGTGCCATTTTCCAGAAAAAGACTTCCAGTGATCTAAAAATACCAAATAATGGCAACATGGAACTTGGAAACAGCCAAGGACAGTTCATAAAGGAATTTCTGCAAAAATACAAATCTGGCATAGTTTAGAATTTTTAAGAACATAATCCCTTAATGTTGTAAATACATCTTTCCGTGATTACATCTATTCTCACAGTTTACCGTTCTTCTGAAAGGGTACAATGCTCGATAGATGAAGTGCACAGAAATAGCAGTGATGGTGATATTGCCAGCAAACGACTCACGTGCTGTTTAACTGGTTTGGAGATTTATTTAGTTTAGCTTATGTATACTTAAGGAGTCCTTCTAAAAGTAGGACACCAGCAAAGATTTTTTTTTACTGTGTGTGTGTGTTTTTGTTTGTTTTTTGTTTTTTGTTTTTTTAATATGCATACTTGTTTATTCATTTCCTCTTCTTTGCAAAATGCAGAAGGCAAGAAAACTAAAACCAGATGTAGAGTCTTCATCATCACTAAAGCTGAGGTCATCGTTCACTGTGCTCATCTTGCCTTGGTTTCCAATGAAAGCAGATGCTTTCAGAATCTATAAAAGACCACGTGTAAAAGTAGTGGTAGATTCTAGAACATAAAATACAACAGAGGTATAAAAAAAGAAAAAAGAAAAATGCCTCTGGGCAAATGTCTGTTTTACACAGGCTGAGCCTCTGGGTCGCTGCTGGCAAGATACTCGACAAATGACAGCACTTGGTTGGTTGTTTCGAGGCTTCGAGGCCATTTGCCTTCATGTGACAGGTTGTGTATCTTTAACTACACTCAAAAAGGAACTGGTTATAAGCTTGTTTTAACATTAGCAGAGGATAAGACGACATTTTGTACTTTTCCCTCTGTTTTCCTCATTTTGTGTTCCTTTTTTGCTGTCATTAGGTTAGCTACAGGCCTACAGAACGGTTATGGTATTTGATAGATACCTTTCATGACATAAATTTTCAGTTGTACTAGTAGAGAATACAGCTCCATTAACTGTGCCAGCAAGCAATGACAGTAACCCAGCATGTACAATATTAGGTCCTTCCCTAAGGGGAATGCAGTTATCTTTTAATATGCCTGTGTTTTCCCCATGATTGCGTGTCAGAAATCTAAACATCACACTTTACATCGCATTACATTTCTATCTGTACCTTTTTAAACATAAGAAACATTCTGAACACAAACACAGCACCTGTGATGGCATAAAGAATCAAACATGATGCATTAGACCACATGCTCAAATAGACAAATGCTTGAAAACACCATAGAAAGACAATAGCAGCTCTTAAATTGAAAAATCTAGGCAACAACAGTGACTATCCACAAGCAAAAAATGGAATCAGAAAGCCATTGTTCCTCAGAGAAACTCGTTCTGCTCCCATGGTTCTGTCTTGCTTAGGACAAACACTAGATTTTATGACCTGGCAAAGATTCTGTCTTCTCTCCAGTGACTCATTTTCACCCATAGTATCTGCAATAAACAGGACGAAAAACATCCTGGTGCTGTATGGTAGTGTTTTCAGTAATATAGTATCCCCTTTGTGGTTACCTGCAAGAATCATAAAAAGGTTTTTGGTTCTACATATTGTAAGAATGATTTCCTACTTTAGACTTTTTTTCTAGACTACTTATTGTTTAAAGAAATAGCTGCATTGCCACAGTATATTGTATTCAAATTGAAGCCATAATGTCCATAACATCTATAAATATTTTCATTGCTTGTTGGAGATTTCAGAAAGCTTACAGAAGTTACATAGAGATTTACAGAAAGTTACATATTCACTATTTATTAGCAATCTAACATGTGTAAATTTTTGGTCCTTCTAAACAAAATTTTACAAATTTCATTTTGAGTTTTATAATCATTCATTTCTGAAGGCAAGGAAGGCTCATTTTTTGCAGACATTTTACACAGAGCGCACCTGCCAGAGTTTGGAGTTTGATGGTTGTGGTGAAACAGACAATGTGGTGTAGATAAAGATATATCAATATAGGGCTTTTATTTTGAAAATCCAACACCTTAAAATATGCTGGTAAATTCCTGTAACTAACTGACTTAAATATTTTGAAAACGTGTGCAAATACTGGATGGTCCAGGGACCCTACAAGGATGAACACATTTTCATGAAAAACAAGCAGCAGTTGGTAGAACTGCAACTGGTAGAACTTGTTTTACAAATTTGCTAAAAAAACATTGCATAATATGTCAGTTAGTTTATGTTTCATATACAACTTCAGGATCCCAAATGAGTAAACTGTGAAGAATTTCAGAGAGTACAAGAAAATATACCAATATACCAGACAAAAGTAGGAAAAGGTTAAACTGACCTAAATATATGCAAAAATAGCATTGTGGTCAATGTATACTATTACAGTATAATAATAAGATTATATAGCTGCTCGATTGTAGCTCAAGCCTATACTTAGGCAATCACCAATCGGCAGCCACCTGCTACTCAGAGTAAGACAGTGCCCTCCACTCATTCAAAGAGGATGATTTACAATCTTGATTTTCCTAGCTCGTCACATTTCTGGACTCCTAGATGCGGATTATATGAGTAAAACTTGGGCATGCGCAAATGCACGGACAGGCTCTTGCACATCTGCATATAAAGAAGCAAAGATAGGCTAAAATTTGTTGATGAGGCAGATGCACTGTAGCCACTGTCACAGCTGTACACCAAGTCCCTTAGGGAGTGCTTCGCCAGCCACCCTGTAAGAAAACTGCTACAGCACATCTGGGTCACAGCAGGTGCTGTGTAGTCTCATGATAGAGTGCTGTTTGTCGCAAAACCTTTGGACTGGTGTCCTTGTGCGTCATATATGGAGCTTATGTTCAGTTTGCAATACCCTTCAAATATTGCAGTAAGATATAAAACTGAAGATAAGTTAAAGTACAGTACATAGACTACCTGTAAATAACAAGTACCAAGAGTAAGATACAATATATTATCCAAGAAAAAGAACAACCATTCTTGGAGATAACAACAGTTGTGATTGTGATGTCGCTGTCATAATTCCTGCAGGCCAAATGTCAATCCTATTACAACTGTATTTTATCACGTATTGTGAGATTTTTTTTTCTTTTTTGTTCTTTACACAGTTAAATATGACAAGTTGTCTCCTGAAAAACATCAGTGTAAATTAAAGTAGTGTTGCGTCAGTAGTTCTCAGTGTTTTAGGATAAACTGTAAATATTGTTTATATTTTTACTGATGAGGGTGAAGGACAAAACGAGGATAGCCAAATGTCTGATCATGATTCTGTGGCGTCAGAGATAAGCAAGTGCAGTGTAATTAAAAAGATAACTTTCATTTCATCAAGCTCTGTTACTTGTCTGTGGCTCTTGATTGTAGATGTTCCCTTCACAAAGTAACTGACCTTCGCATCCCCTAGTCTTTATCAAGAAAACCATCAAAAAGATCTTGATATCTGTGAGCAGCAGTGATAAATGATTGATTAGTGTGTCACAAGGTCTAATTATGTTCTATAAATATAGGGAAATAGAAACAAGCTTTGGGGTCACAAGCCAGAAAATGTGTTGATTAACTAAGGCTTGCAAGATATCAAATTATCTTAAGTACATTTTTTTGTTATATGTGCTTTCTGAAAAATGTTTCTCTTATGCTTCCTATATGTGAGTCTCGATCATAGCTGACAGTGATGCTGAAATTAAACATTTCCAATATTCATAATATTCATAATTAGTTAAAAGAAATTCATCAAATATCACAGTGAAACCATTTTATACCACTTCAGGATTCACCCTTGGTAGATCTTGAAAATAATGACTAGTACAGCCAGAGCTTCCAGCTTCTTTCATGCACTTGCCTGTCATCAAACATGTTTATAAAAGACATTAAAATGGCTGTCATCAAGTTGACACATGAAAAAGGAAGAAAAAATCAGTACGCTTAAAAGAAAATGTTGATAAGTGAAATGACAACATTTGGAAAATTGCACTTCTGGCAGATGATTTTTCAGTCATGAAAGAGAAAAGTCAACAATAGTGTAGGTGTTTGATTTAAATACTGCAACTATCATTGGCATCAGTGCTGCTGATCAACTCCAGCAAAAATCCCCTATGGCAAGCTGTAGTGTTTTACTATGACTCTGGTGGCAGTGGGGTGAACGTGGGATAATATAGGATTTATATTATCCCACGTTCACCAGGATTTATGCCAATGATGGCATCAAACTTCTTCTGGATTGTCAACCTGATGTTTGGAAGTTATTTCAAGAAAACTAAAACTGGAAATTACAATAAGATTATATTAAAGAATAGAGCCCTCACAAATATCCTTAACGATACATAAAGGTAATCATCAAACTCCGATCCAAACTTGATAAAAATACATCTGACAAAATAATAATCTTAACAAAATAGAAAACAAAAACGTTAAGGTTTTTTTCATTTGTTTGTTTTTCCTGTTTTGTTGATCGGAAAGAAATATTTCCTAATAAAAGGTGTCAACTCTCTGACATGCTAAGCGAAGATGCTTTAAAATACCATGGTTATTTAAAAAACTGTCTTTGCCTGAAAGTCTTGAAACAATAATATTTTTGTTTTCTTTGAAGGGGGTACAAATTTGTAAATGCCTTTGTTGTTAACCTCGCAGGTTTACATAAGCGGGTCAGTTACGGGCGAGACCTTTCCAGTTTGGGGCATAGCTGTTGTAAAAAACAGTGAGAGCTGGCCCACGTTTAACAACGGCTAAGTGGAATTTGATTTGAACTCCGCTCTTCCACCTCCAGGTCTTAGAAAAACACAACGCATGTTTGTGCATCTGAATCCTCACCCCTTCAACTTGTCTGGGCTTTGATTTCTTGACATACTCCCTTGCAGCCTTTTTGCTTCAATGCTCAGTGCACTGTGTTGTCTCCCATCTTCTTGTATCCGTCTCCTATCTCATTCCACATGTGCTTGGCTCACAGTCTGCTTTCCATAAAGATAACATTGCTGAGTTAAACAGATGGGGTGTAAATGTTCTCGCAGTGATAAGTATCTGCGTCGACCAATGAGATAGAAAAAGATTTTTCAAGCGACTTAAATTTTCAAAAAATATATAGCACTCGGGGGTTTAGACAAGTGTAGAATGCATATCGATATGCAGGTTTCTTGTGATAAATGGGACTGTACATTAATAATGGAGAATTATGTCTCTCTGAAATGTTTTTGTCATCACGAGCTGTCCCTTTTGTGAAGCTAAGAGCCTTGAAAAACACGACTCTGATTTGTGATCGGCATGTCCCTGGCAACAAACTTGCTAATTGTTTAAACAAGAGAACAAAAAATGTAACTAGTCTGCTGGTCTAAAAGACAGAAACCCCTCAGAAGACAGTTAAACTGAGCACACTTTAAATATATGAAGGTAAATGCTATTTCAAGTGTATTTTAGGAGCTATATGAAACCATTAATCATGTTACTCATTAATCATATCATCTTTTAAATCTCCCTGAAATGAGTCATGAGGTTGCACAAACACACACAGTGTCAGATTAGCTTCTATGGTAATGTCCACATCCTGGTGCAGAATATGCTTGGTTGCATTCCATTTTATCCTGACAAAGCCGACATACGACTGCTTATTTTTTACATAAAAATACTGCAGAATTAGGACAGCTGTCATCTGTTTACTTTCCACCTCTGCTCATTTACAACTTCCCCTCACAGACAGCGAGAGAGAGATTGGCAGAGCCCTCTGTCAGGGCTGCATCTCCAGGTAGTGACCAGTAGTCACGAACCAGTATTTACTGTGGTACATTAATACAATAAGAATAATACCTACTAGTGTCTCTGTAGTCGATTAGCAAATATTTTTATTATTATTAAATATTTATTCAACTAGTCACGCACATCCCTAACTTCTGATGTTTTGCCAATGCATCTATGGAACCTACTTCTAGTTTAAGATTAGGAGTAGTGGAACGTCTTTCCAACAGTTGCATGTACTTTCTATCACAAAAAATTCAACTCAGAATAGACCAAAAAAGAAACAGTATCAAAATTTAACAATGTAGGAACTATTTAAGTCCATGTAAAACTAAACCTTCAGGTTTCTTACCATCCTAATCATGTAATCAAGAGTAGATGGTTAGAATGTTACTTCACAGATTTCACCTCAGATAAAACAGGCACAGGCATATGTATTAAATATGTACAGTCTGTACAGAGAGGACTGACCCAGCTGTCCCTCCCTAAATCTGCGCTGTAGTGGCATTTTTATTCCACCCTAGTCACTGCAACTTAATTCTAAGTGTTACTGAACTCCCTGTCAAACATTTTGTGTTGATAAATCTCCTAGTTATTCTTCAATCAATATAAGGGCAAGGTGGTGGGTGAAAAACCTTTATAATCCTTGCCCTCAGCAAGCCTTTGCACACAGGCCAATTTCAGTCTGGTTTTATCATTTGAGCCTGACAGTTTGCAGTATGTTGAGTGGATCCAATCCATATTGTTTGATACCACTCTTGGCTCACACCCATAAAGTATTCCAATGAAAGTAGCAGCAATGTGTTTTTAGTGTCAGTAGAAAACCTTGTTTGTTTATGCAGTTGTAAGATTTTCAGATAGAATATCAATGTGGGAGGCAATTGAGCAAGTGCTAATCAATTTCAACTACCATGAAAAATGTCGCAGTGGCCTACTTAACAGTAACAGTAAATATGGTCTAATTCACATTGGTTTATTTTAATTAATTGTGAGACATAATGCAAAGACACTAAAATAAGAATAATATATGTGACATCAATGATTAGATAACCTATGCAAATAACCTGTATCTGTTTTTAACCACCCAGGAGCACAGTCAAGAGCATGTTCATTTCAACACCGATTTTTATTTTAACATAATTCTAGCACATAGTGCATTCAAGTACCATGATGTATTTAAATGATGTATATTTAAATTCATGGTCCTGATACTTTAAGTGATATTTGGATATTATCTCTGCTATTTCCACAAGTTATATGAATTATTCATAAATATTTTGACATTTGTGCATTTGGTACCAACTAAATCATATTAAAAGTAATGAACAAATCTTGGTGTCACATTGTTAAGAAGTAGACTGCAATAGCAGTTAACTTGCAGGAATAAAAGCTTCTTTTACCAAACCACCCTTTATTTCCATCCTATTGTTTTTGTAAAAAAAATATGAAATATGGTTTAAAGGGTGGGTTGTTCTGACTTTATCCACAGTAATACCAAACTTAACCCCATAGGCAAAGAAATACGTATGTTTCCACCGCAAGAAAAAATATGATCAAAAAATTGATATGTGAAGGATTAAAAGGTGTCTTACATATTTCATGGGTCTGACAGAAGACAGTTAGTTGATCTACAGCAAGACAAAAGCTCTCTTGGTTGAGCAAATTGAACATGTCAAAATAGGGGGGGGGAGAAGGTTTTCACATTCCAAATACTGATTCATGGTCAGTAAATCGAGTATATCACAGTGTATTGTGATACCGTTCTTATATTATCAACCGCTGATTTAAAACCCTGTCATCGCTTCAGACATGAAAACATATACAGAAGTATACAGATGGGGAATGTACTAAGAAAAGGTAATGCACTAAGCGCTTTGGAGATCCAAAAAACATTTACAGCACACATCACATTACGTGACAAACAAGACAGCGCTATCTTGCTAGATGTCAAAACGGGGAAATACTCCATCTCTTCTGTCTGATGCGCATTATTTGCAATTTGGCCGAGCAGGTTTGCATGTCTTCGAGATGTTGTACAGTACATCAATAGGACACCTTGTTAGCATTTTTTCAGCTGAGGCCCATCTCACAGGTTGTAAAAGACAGAAACAATCTTAAAAAGCTTCTGCTAGGCCGTGAGAAGCAACGTCAAATGAGTGAAGGGTCAGCACACCAACAGTTAGAGGGAAGCCTCGGGGACATGTATAAAATTGGATCTGCCATTTTCTGAAAAATGTGCTGTTGATTTGATACTTTTCGGGTCTGGGTTTTGTTCCTGAGGATGTCCATAACAGTTGATGAAGACAAATTACAGGTGCTTCCCTCTAAAGGAAAAGAAAGGAAAGGAGAGGAAAGAAAAGGAGATTGCCCATACTGTACACAGACTGCTGGTCCATGGAAGAATAGACCAAGTAAAATGGCTTATTAAAAGGTAATGACAGACTCTTTAAGTATTTATAGATCATTTCAGTGTCCCAGGACAGTTTGTGTGATGTCTACGGACTTGCATCAGTCTTTCCTAAAGCTACACATCAGAGGCAGAACCTCTGAATTTGTGATGTCACTGCTGTGTAAAATTGGGGCCTGCTGATTTGCCAATGCTTACACTTTCTAAGTTCACAGCAAAATGAATTAAAATTCTAGCTCCGTGAAGCATATTATAAACCTCAATGAGAGTGCAAGTCTTATACACAAAGTTGGCATCCCAGTCAAAGTCAGCTTTTAACAAACTGTCCAAGGGCAAAAATTAATAAATAAAAAAAATTAAATGAAAAATAACGTAACATATCATTTGAGAAGTTCAAAAATGTTTTTAATTCCCCTTAGAAAATCAAAACCCTAAAATTAGTTTGTTAGCTGCCGCGTGCAGTTGAAAGGAGCCATAGTTTCTTTAAACTAGCCCAGTGAAAGTTAAAGAGAGATAATGCCTTTATGATACTGTAAGCTAAGACTGAGTTATTCTTCAGAAAATGATGCGTAGACTGAGCGCTCAGAAGTAAAAGCATATTTTTCTACTTGCGGGTTGTGTCATTTTCAGCACTGATGTGTTTCAGTGAAAGTCTGTGTTGTGTTGCAGTGCTGGCATACAGCCTTATTAGAATTTTCTATAGTGGTTTCTATGAGCTTACTCTATTAGAATCACAGAGAGCTTCCATCTAGTCAGCAGCAGCCTGCATGCAAAAGAAGTGTCCCTGGAGCCTCTGTTTACCAACCAAGTCGGATTTGCTGCTCTCTAACACAGCCAGGCTAAAGCTCAGCTACCCAGCAACCCCCCCTCCATACCCCCCACTCCCTCACCCTTCTGCTTGCCCTCACCACAAACAACCTACCCCACACCACCCTACACAAACACACACACACACACACATACACACCACCCCCACCTTCGCTACCACCCGCTGGTCCTCGAGGCTTTCATTTTGTCGCTCATCCTTAGGCTACTTTTCGCCAGAATCTGTGCAAACTTTTCAGACTGCGAGCTGTTTATGTAAATCTAGTGGCACAAAAAAAAAAAAAAAAACATTGTGAAGCCATGGTTACAAGCCAAATCCGCATCCTTAAAAAACAAAAAACGAGACACTTCAAACAAAATTGTTTAAGCCTCCAAATAAGAAAATTGAAGGAGAATTGTACTCCTGCTTTGACAAAATAGAGGGAGGGACTTCAAGAGCTTTTTAATAAACATTGAACACAAGCCCTTTTGCCTCCATAAAAATGTCTTCAATCTGTTTTTAAGGCAGAACAGAAAATAGTTGTTGTTGCTTTTTTTATTTTATTCTTCACTTCTTCACATGTTAGAGGAGTTTCAGCATCAGGCAAGTTTAGTTATGTGATTTCAAGACATTCAGAATTTTTGTTTTTGGCACTTTGATAACCCTCTTTCTCAGTAGGGGAGTGTGAAATAAACTGTCTGTAAGAATTGTTTCTTGGTGTTAAAGAAAGCAATCCAAAAATGCGCCTGTACGGGAGGGGGTCTTTCTCATCCTCACATTTCTTCAGGGGAACAACTCCTCAAAGTTGATGAAGTTAGTTAACAACTTTAGCTTCTCGTGATGGGAGGATGGCATATGTTAGTTGTTGTTAGTCTTTCGCAAACACGCTGCATGTGCTCGTGAGGATGTCATCAGATTTTTTTTCTTCACTTTTTCAACCCTCAACAGCCTGTAGAACCATCTTAGTCTGAGTCAGAGCATTAGCCTGAAGTAGCTGTTTTCTGCGAGACTTATCAGTCTCTCATATGGTTGTGCAGTAATTTTGCTCCAATCTTCTTTGCACATCATTGTTTCAGTTCATTGAGTTTTGTTGACATTTGCTCATCCACAGCTCTCTTAAGGTTCCGCAACAACATTTCAATCAGGTTGAGGTGTGGGCCATTCCAACGCTTTAATTCTTTTCTTTCTTGGCCAGTCTGCTTTAGATTTGCTGGTGTATTTGGGACCATTGTCCTGCTGCAAGACCCAGTTTGGGCCAAGCTTTAGCTGTCAGACAGATGGCCTCTCATTTGACTCTACAATGCTCTGGTATATACAGAGGAGTTCGTGGTTAACTCAGTAACTGCAGGGTGCCCAGGTCTTGTTCATTCAAACTTTGCAAACCTAAGCTTTTCTGCCATGTTCGCTTTTAAGAGAGAAAAGTTGTTCTTCTAGAAAACCGATCAAACAAGCCACTTTTTGAACTTTTTGTTTGTGCAACCAATTTATTATTTTATGTGTTTTTCAACCTACTTATTCTGCCTTTATCGGCTTCACCAGTTGTCTTTTATTTGTTTATTTGTTTACCTATTTAGTCATTCTACCTATTTAATTATTTATTTGTTTATTTATTAATTCAGTCTATTTTTTCTATCCATTTATTCAATTATATATTCGTATATTTTTTGTTCATTTTTAATATGGCCCTATAAGAGCTGGGTTAGGCTCCACTCATTTATTTATTCTTTTTTTCATTTTTTGAATTTGGCGTGTCCCATCCTCCATAAGCATTATGATATAGAAAATTACTCTTCTGAGTAAGCGTTATCATTTCTTTTTGGCAGCAAATATTTTGCATTTAACTTCAAAACACAATCTTGGCTCTCTGTTTATACATTCTGGCTTCCCTATTTGCCCTCATTATAAAAGTTTGACCTGCCAAAACACAGAAAACAATAAAAAGTAAATATCAACAGTCAGTAAGCAACATGGATGGCAGAATACCAAGCACAAAAGAACGGGACAAAACTGATACTACCATTTTCATTATTCTTAGCTTTTTTTTGCAATTACTTGGCAAGAAGATTAATTTGAATTTACACAGAGCTGCTGTCTTGGCATCAGCAGTTGGCAAACTGCCACAAACTTGGCATAATGCTGTCATTCTTCTTATCAGAAATAACATAGTTATGAGTTCACCGATGCTACGCTGCTTGGCACCTATTGTTTGCATGACATTGTCAAGAAGAAATTATTTTCTGTCTTTACAATAAACATCTGCTTGATAGTTTCTTCCTGCACCTTCAAAGCTGTTTCTCTTTTAGCTTTTGTCTGTCACCAGAACAGAGCTGAGTCACTGACTGTCACTTCCAGCTGCAGTTTGTAGAATCTCCAGACATGAAATCAATACAACATTTTCCTTTTGATGGACACATACTGGGGACAGACAAATTCACCTTACCAAGACTGCACTTGATTGAGCCCCAGTTAGATTGTGAATGTAATTGATGGACTGACACAGACAGCTCTACAGGAAGTTACTATTCACTGACAGCAAGGAGATGTATTTGAACAATGTTAAATATTTTGCTTTTCCACTCCCTACAGTTTATTTTTTATTTTTTTACACCTGTCCACACCACGGGGCAGCAGATGCTTTGATTTGAAATCACATGACGTGTACAGCACTGTATTTGTAAGGGGAAGATTTAGCTTTGTCTAACTAGTAATGACTAATGACGAAACTACTGCACAAAAACACAAGTATTTGCTTGAAGAGAGTCTAAAAATATATTGTTTAAAGCTCTCATCCAGCGTGACATGAGGCTCTCACAATCATATTGAAAGATGATGCGTTTAACAGTTTGCTGCTGTTGGGTTACAAATATGTAGAATAAAGATACTAGATAGATAATGTGTTCTGTTCATTACCAGAACACAGCTACAGTGAATAAAAGGGTTCTTTAGCTTAATATTTTGTTTCAAAATACAGTGTGGCTTTTTGTTGTTTTGTTTTTTTCTTTTTGGTTACAGGCCAGTAGTCTGCATATTTTGCAAAAAATGAAACAAAAAACCCAACAACAACATTACAGTCCTTTGTCAGTTAAAAGCAGCCTGTTGTTTTTAATTATTTTAAAGGTTAACCAAAACCACTGCTGCAATTTTTTTTGCACTTTCCATCCCCACAGAGACCGAACAAGCCTAGTGTTAAAATCATACTGCAAGAAATTACTGTTTTAAGTCATTTAAAAAACAGCATACTAACAATGACCTACCAGGTCTTAGAATGCCAAAAAAAGTAGGTTAAAAATTCATAAGCTCCATAATAAACAAGATTTTTGTTATTACTTCCAGGGTCACATCATGTATTCCACCTGGCGATTGGATGGTGTGAGGTTTAATCTCACACAAACCTTTACAAGAAAAAAAAAAGACCATGGGAGCTATAGTTTCTATAGTCTGCTACCTTATAATGACCCAATTCTTCTGACTGATTCATATTTTATGTCAAATTTCACATATAAACGAGCATTTTTTTTGTATGTATTCTGAACTGTCTCACCTTACATGTTGTGAATGCCAAATGCCAAGTTTGCCTGTGCTTTCCTGGAAAATGATCTTCAGACTGTGATACTGAAGAACACATGACAGTGTAATACTTACAAAGTTAAGAGCATTATTGGTGCAGGTCACCGGGCTTATGTAATATTTAATTAGTATACATATTCTTAGTGCCATTTCACACTAGATTTCATTTTGCTCTGAAACTTTAATTACAGGGCATAACATCACCTACAAATAAAAGCAATACAATACAGAAAGCAGAAGTGGCCCTGAAACAAGATGCTGTCTAACACAATAACAATCTATAAATGCCATTGGTGCACACAGATTTTATTCATTTACTCATCAATGTCCTGTCAGTGGCATTCAGGGTGCTGCCCTTCCTCTATTCTGTAACCATTCACTCCTCTCCCACTTCTCTCCTGTTACCTCCCTGCCATTATATCATGGCATACTAATGTTAATAGCTTTTTTAAAAAATCCCTTTTAGGCTATATCTAGTCACACAGATTACATTAAACAACAAGGTCTAAGGATCAAGCTCAGTCATTCCAGTTTGACTTGTTTAACATATCCAACCTATTATAATTTTAGTCGCAATTACATTACAAGAAAGACATCTCAAGTGAAGCATCTATAATATATCTGGCATGGCAGTAATTTGGCAAAACACAGATCTTTCAAAATGAAAGTGTTATGAAACACACAGAAGGGCAATAACAAAGACAAATTGCCAGAATGGAGATAAATAGTGCAAGGAAAAATAGAATCAACCATGTTCTTTTTCACCAAGACTATACCATCTGTTAAGCTCCACAGCCTTAATCACTCTGCTGTGTGGAGAAGATGTTGTAACTTTGCTAATAAAAAAAAATACTTTCTTTTTTTTAAAGCTCCATGAACCAATGGACACTCTTAAGGTTTCAGGTGATTCTTATCTAACCTGCAAGATTTCTATGGTAAATGGTAAATGGCCTGCATTTGTATAGCGCTTTTCTAGTCCATAGGACCCCAAAGCGCTTTACACTACATTCAGTCATTCACCCATTCACACACACATTCACACACTGGCGATAGCAAGCTACATTGTAGCCACAGCTGCCCTGGGGCGCACTGACAGAGGCGAGGCTGCCGGACACAGGCGCCACCAGGCCCTCTGACCACCACCAGTAGGCAAACATGGGGTTAGTATCTTGCCCAAGGATATTTGGCATGCAGCCAGGATGCAGCCTGGGATCGAACCACCGACCTTCTGATTGCCTTTTAATGTCCTTAAAATTCTGAAATAGAAAATATATCACCAGAAACAAAAGAATAAAACCAGCGGTCCTAGATAAAGCTCTAGATGGGTTCTACAGGGATGTCATATAATTGTGGCACCAATCCCTTCACCTAACATGTTGCTTTTAATCTTTAAACATCTTAGAAATTGCAGTTAAAGTAGAGGTTCCCAAAGTGTGGGGCGAGCCATTGCAAGGGGGTGCGGTATGAATAAAAAATAAATAAATAAAAATGCTTGGACACTGCTAGAATAATGGACAGGTTTTTGACGGGGCTCCCACACAAACGCAAAGCAGAACATCAAGCATCATCAAATATGTTTCCAAACCAACTTCCTTCCAAAACAAATACTAGAAAATTTGATGAAGCATATCCTGCCTTTGGCTTCACATGCACAAGAGCGAAGGTAGGTCTCCCCTGCAGAATTAGTTTCCCCTGCGTCGGGAGCACGTGCTGGGCTGTCCAAATCACGGACAAACAGTATCCCACATTCTTGATTTTTAGTTCACAAACACTTCTTGTAATAACTACTCCCGACATTTTGGAGATGTTAGCTCTTTATACAGTAAAGTTACTGTATAAAAGACCCTGTAAATGTTACTGTTAGTTTGTTTTACAAGATTTTCTTGTAAAACAAAGGGGGGAAGTTTGGGAACCACTGAGCTAAAGAGATTTGTATGTCTGAAAATGACATTAATGAGTTGCTCTTGGTTTCGAATATCCCAAGAAAGGGTTGCTGACCAGCTAGGAATGTGTGATGCATTGAGGAAAAACATCAAACTGACTTTAATCATTGATATGCACAGGATTCTACTGCCATGTTTACAATTTCCTAGTATTTCTATAACAGAAATGATGCCAGAAGCTATAAAAAAACAGCTTTCTGGTGAAGATTTTACAGTGTATTTGTGTCTAGGACTCAACAGAGCTACAGTATAGGTTCCCAGAGAATGCTAACAAAATGGGGTCAGTGTTTAGACTAGGAAAGTTGTCAGAGTTGTTGTGCACCATCTGCTTGTTCATTATTCAGACCAGGGAAAAGGTGGAAGTGGATGACCATTGTGGAATGGTGTTTTCTTTAAAATGACCATGCTAGTTATGTTCCTTCCACCACTGAGGCCTGCTAGGCAGCTTACGGGGAAAAAGGAAATTCTGTTGTAACTCAGTCTGTGCCCACACACACAAAACCAAGAGTGTGGTAAGAGGGGCAGGATTAAGCACAGTTTTGGCTTGAAAGCTTTTGGTTATCCAGTTTTGATTTAGACTTATAAAGCTTGGAGTCCTTGTGACGTTAACAGAGAAATGTATATAGAAGGAAACGTCTCTGCTTGTTTGGGTTTTTACATTATAAAATATATATGCAGTAAGAAAATACACACACACACACACACACACAAAGATGCAATAAAACTGAATTTCATTTTTACCTATGGAACTTTTACGATCTGTCGATCATGATGACATCTTATAAATCGCTCTTATATGATTGATATTCCCTTTATTTGATTTCATTTGTTTGCTTTTTATTCTTTGTCTCTGTCTGCATTGTGTTTAACTTTTGTTGTGAAACACAATGCATATATAAAAAGTAGTATGTCATTCGTTTCTTTCTTTCTTTCACCTTTAGTGACCACACCAAGACATATTTAAGATCTAGACTGGAATGTGCCGATTTTAGCATGCTGAGCCCAGATGGTGACTGGCCAGTTAGTCTTACATTTGAGCTGGTGGCCTATTTTAAGGATAGGCAACACAGGCACGAGCAAATAGCTGTCGCAGTCACATGCTATCATGTTGTTAGCGTGCAGCTGTGGCGGTTAGCAAGTTCTTCACTGTGAGTGAGGGCTATTCAAAACAAGCCAAAGTAAACAGTGGTGGAACCACCACAAAAATATCTGTAACAACAAACCAAATAACACATTTAAATCACTATTGACCAACTGAGAATACCCAGACTGGAGAAAAGGGAAAGTGGCTAAAGCTAAAGCTAGCCAGAGTGTAGAGCCAGCTGCCTCAGTATGAACAACACATTGCATTGTGTAAAAACACAATGCAATTACTAACAAAATTATGGAGAGAAGTAAATATAAGAGGGAATACTAGAAACTGACATTTGTTTGGTTATATAAAGCTGTTGCACCTGCTTTTATTTGGTAAGCTAAAACAGACAAAGGTGTGTGTACAGCGCATCATTTTCAGTTAATTATTTATACCTCCTTCCAGTACCATAGCACTTTATTTTCAGAGTTCAGCCGAGAGAAGATCCTGTAAGTGCAGTTGGGGAGAATTGTAAAGTTTAATGATTTCATTTATTAATAAAATAAAACTCAGCACTGAAGAAAAGTTTATATTTTTTTGTATATGTCTGTATATGCTGTCAATTATAGCGCTCCGAAAGAAAATAGAAAACATAAAAATCAGTATCTCGGCATCCACCACATAGTTAATTGGTTCCCAGTTCTCTAGTCTTGTGATTTTGTTAATTCTTGAGTGTGCGCTACAGCAGCTAGTTTTGTTGTACATGACTGTGCACCTGATATTTGCAGTCACGCTCTATCAATTCTGTACAGCATGATATCCATGGTCCATAAGGACATAAATTTGATTACTTAATACGAATAATGGTAAAAACAAACAAACAAGCAAAAAACAACAAGAAGATTATTTTACAAGGATGGCTATTAAACAAAGAAAAAGCTATTTAATTAGTTAAAACAATAGTATCTGAAGTTGAATTTACAAAATATACCCTTTTCAAAGCGTTCCCTTTGAAGAAAAGGCCTGGGCTGCAACCAAGACAGTGAATTTTGTGTCTCCTGAGACATAAAGGAAAGAAAAGGCTTGACATTAAAGTTAATGTGAAAAAGAATACCAAACCAGCAGAAAAAGGAGGAAGCAAGTGGAGGACAAGGACTACATGCACTGACAGCCCAAAGATGAGAGAATCATAAGTGCAACAGGGTACATGACGATGACAGTGATCACATTAGTCAAGAATGAAGGGGCATAATTTGGTGGTTATTTAATACATTAGGTCAATGCATTGCTAAATTAACTATTTTCATTTTTATTCACCGTTAAATCTTTTAATAAATGCAGTTGTAATACTCTTGATTAAAGAATATCTTTATATAAAATAATATATATAATACATTTATATTTTTAAAAAATTCTTAAATGTTGTATGACAGAGTCTTTATCATTTCTGCTTACAAATTGTCTGGGGTAGTTTTAAAGGTATCCACAAATGAAAAATCCAACAAAGGAAATATTCACATTACATTTATGCATACACTTTGTATACATATATAAAAACCTACCATTAGAGCAGCTTATTTATCTATATCTAAGATCACTGATCACCTCTGTGATTCTTTTCCTTTTGAACTTCACGGAAATTAGTCTATTGGATTTACAAGGCGGGTAATTTTAGGTTATTAGGCACTAATCACTCATATATTCGTTCTGTTGTTAATTAACTTTTATATGTTGTCTGTTATTCAGTCAAATATTATCATATGTCTTGCCATCATTATAAAAAGAGTTTGTGTGACAAAAAACTAAGTAAACTATAGATTGCATTCTTTGCTTTAAATATTTATTATGAAATCAACTGTGTTTGTATTTGCATTTACAGTAAGTTTGCATGTTTGCAGTGGTGCAAACGCAGAAGAATAAAGCACTAGTGATTTATCTTCATAGATACAAGTGAATATCCTAGCTTAGGTGAGATGATGGATGCACGAACACCTTGGGATTATATTATAGTATCACAATCCTCTAGAGTTGTGTTGGGCAATTAATTTTCCCAATGGGCCACATGAGAAAATGGAACTGTTGTAGAGGGCCACATTAATAAGATGAACTCGGTTCTGCTCAGTATTCATTTTATCTATTATTACTGCTATTATTATTATATTTTTAATCAATATGACCCCAGATGTTAAGACAAGAAGCAGTTTTCCCACAGACTTCCTTTACAACCACAACTGTTGCCATCTGTTCCTGTGGCCCAGTCGAAGTTTTGAGCTACTTGGCTGAAGTGCTGGGATGGGGCCTTAGGAGAACACCGGATAAATTCCTCAAACTTTAATTTATTGAAGCAACTCTGTAAAGAAGAATGAGCCAAGAATCCTCCCCAATAAAATGAGAGACTGATAAAGTCATACAGGAAATATTTACTTTAAGTCATTGCTATTATAGATACAAGCTATTGTATCTACAAACTACTCAATCATGGGCTACACATTTTTACACATTTTTCATAGGACTGCATAGACTCCTTTGAAAATGTAGTTTTTTCAAATGACTGTATGCACCACTTCCATAGTGTTTTCATCCCTGATCTAGCCGTGTAGCTGTGTAGCCACTGAGTGAGAGCTCCCGATCATATTTGTGAGTCAAGCCTCAGTCAAGCAGAAAAGAACCCACTTATTAGCTATCATCATTTTGCAGACTTAGTTACAATGTACAATGACCATGAACAAACTCACAATAGAAGTTGTTTTTTTCTTTTAAAGGCTCAATGGTGCTAGTTGGAGACAGAAATCATGACACATACAGTATTATTATTACATATATACATACATACAGACAGTCATGCGTCTGCATTGACTACACACAGTATTGAGGACAAAAGAATCACCTGGAACTTTAATTTGTTTTTTTTTTCACCTTGAACTGCTTATTTACCAAGACGAGTGCAGAAATGTGGTTGATGTGGTAAATAATAAATTTTATGTTCTGTTTTATGAGATTTTATACAGGCATTTTATGAAGAGTTTGAACCATTTTATAACATCTTTTCCTGTTAAACACAGATTACTCCTATATTACGTCAAACTGAAAATCACATATACTCACAATACTTTAGCTCACCTTGAAATTTTGATTAGGCTGATAACTGTGCAATACATTTTACCTAGTCCAATTCTGCACCAAGGTCACTTAAAGTAAACAGTGTGCATTCAGTAAAATCTTGCCTCGCTGAACGACATGATGAAAAGATGTTATTGCTTATGATTAAACATGCTGATTCCCCCCTTGCCAGTATCCTAAAAAAACTCAGCTGTTGGCTCTATCAGTCCTCTTGAAGAAAAGTCTACACTGTAAATAAGCATGCTTTCATGTCTATGTGACCTGGAGCAGATATAGCAATGTAACTGTACTTAAAAATGTGATATTTTTGTGTGAGTACTATTTTATTTTACAAATTTACAGATTATCATTTCAGAAATGTTGATTTCCATTGATTACATTTTTATCAACTCAAACAAAACCTACAAACATAAACAGCATATGCTCATGCAGATTTTCAAACGTATTAAGGGAAAGGCTTCTGGAATGGAAGTACATGGTTAGAATAGCAACTTATTGTATTATATATCAAACTCAAAAATAGGCTAAAATACATTTAAACAAATATACAGTTATAGCATAGTATGACCTAGGTCACTTTGTTTTGATTTGGTTCCTTATTTATTTGTTTAGGCTGTCCTGAATGACTTGAGGTATTATCCCCTTTGCCACTACATCGATTTTATGTGTACTTTTCTGTGTTGGAGTCGTATGTTAAAGTTACATTTTGGCCAGAAATTCTATTAAAGCTGTTGGAGTCTGGTACTTTAGTGTAGGACAGTGTGCCCAGAATTTTAAGTTCAGCTGTGGTCTTGAGAATCAGTATCTTGGTAATGTTTGGATCAATATGTTTGCTTTTTGCAGATGATGCTGTCTTTCTGACTTTAGTGGAATTTTTATTAAAGCATTTCGGAGCTCAGTATGATGAACTTGGAGTGAATGTCAGATCATTGGGATTTTTTAAGCTAGCTGCAGACCTTTGCTTCCATTCACCCATAAGAGCATAAAGCCCTGGCTTGCAATTGGTGTTCAAGTAAATCCAAATATGTCTTGTACAGTTGCAGTGAGACTCTAAAGACATCAGTGAAGCTCACACTGGACTTCCCTTTGTGCACTGAGGCAGCCTACTTTAATGTCAAGAGAAAAGGGCTTTGTTTCTACAAATTTGAGGACACTAAATTATTAAGGTGTTATCTTATTAAATTTCCCCCAGAACCAGACCACTAGCATTCAGGAGTATTGAGCTGAGAACCCCACTTTAGAAAAAGGTGACTTTTCCAAAACGATCCAAGTAGATGTATTCTGTCTACATTTGGTTAACCAAAGTCTCGATGGGCTTCTTGGTCCTTGATGGATTTATGTATGGATGGAGTTAAGTAGTTGGAAGCTTATTGATGGTGAGTATTATTTAAGTTTGTGTTTTTAAAAGCACTCAGTTTTATGAAGATATCATTTCAATTTGATTACATTTACTAAAGGAAATCAAAAAGGCGTAATAAATTTCTATTTTGTGGCACTCGAAGACTTGGCCGTTACAGATTAATAAACATGTTTTCTGTCAAATACGATTGTTTGTGAACTGCAAGGACTCTCAGAAAATGTTGATGTTCCTGGAGTCTTAATTATTATTTGGTTGATGATGAGATTTAACAGCGAGGAAGTGTTTATCAAGTGCAACTATCAAGAGCTATAACACATTTTACACTTTCCAAAACAAAAAAGTTCTATTTTTGTTACAGTACTTTTTCTTTCTTTTTTTTTTTGCTTCTCTTAAGCTTCGAACTAAGGAGCGTAAAGTCTCAAGAGTGCAAAAGAGATGTCTGCACACATTGTCTTTGCAGTGCCATGTCTTTGGCAAGGGGGCATCCACAGTTTACAAGGCTTGCCTTCAATTTTACTCATCAAACAATGGTTGTGTACACAGCCCATTCAAGGCAGGGAAAACGCAACAGAACGTGACAAGAACATCAAGCATTTGGCCATCTGGGGAGGACGATTGCCAAATAATCGCTCCTTAGTGATCATGGAACAGTTATTCTTATTCGTGCCTGTCACACCTTAAAAATAGTGGATGAAAGAGAAATATGTGTGAGCACTGATCTCACCATGTGTTTCGATGACACTGGTAGGAATCTCATGTTGGGAAACATGCAATGTTCAATAGGGAGTTGAAAAAGCTATAAATTGAAAGAAGCTGATTTTTAAACTCCTCCTCCAATCCTTAAATTACATCCATACAATTTATTTTTCACTTCCTTTTGTTGCCACCAAGGCCAGTCTTTTTTGTGACCTTACAAAGATTCAGCATTAACCCTGAAATCTCTAAAAATGTATTTGAAATCAATTCAGTGACCTTCACAATGCAAAGGCAAACATGATGTCAAGCCCATCCCAATGTCAGATGATGTGCTAAACAAATGTTGCATATCTTTATTAATGAGTCCTCAGTGAGTACTACAGAAGAGGTTAAAATTTCAACATGTTAATCTTTAGTTATTTTTATAAAAAGCTATTTTTTTCTTGCAGTTGTATCATCATCAACACTGTGCACTGTATTTTTTTTTTCAATCAAGGGTTTTTCACAACTAGTGTGCAAAGAAATTAATGACTGCACAAATGTGCATGAATTTACACTGGGACTGCATACTGCCGACTGTACAGTATACAGCCAAGCAAACCACTCTCGTCTGACAGCGTTGCCCCGGGCTCTGTTTCACAGTAGACAGATGGAAGGAAACATCACCACAGCATGTACAATCGCCTTCATCAAACACACAAAGGGTGTTTTAACAGTCAGTTACTTCTTGAGAAAGGGAAAGCTTTCCAGGAAGCAGGAATTATATAGTTTATGCATCCATCTTAAAACGAGAAACATTTTCATACTGACGTTCTGCAGGTACTGTTGAGCATTTGTAATTGGTGTGTTTATTTTCAGCAAGAAATTGACAGTTGAAAGTGAATAGGTGAAACATGTTGCGCTACAAATTGATCTAGCACCATACTATGAAAAAAGCAGACGTATGATGTTGAAACAAAGCAGAGGTGCAAAACACTAGGAGTCTTTCATTAATAATGTAAACACAAAGTCATGTCAGTGTATGTTGTCATTAACTGACACACTTCCCACCTGTTCTTTATCATATGATAAGCCCTTTTAGTTAAATCTATTTATAACCTGGAATACAGATCTTATTACCGCCGTGTGGTAAATAGGTGGCTCATAAATAATAAATAAGCACGACAGATTTCCTGTTAAAAAGCATTTTTTTTTTATTTCCAATCCTGTCAGTACCTCTTTGTGAAAATATGGCTATTCTTCTAAACATAACAACATTCTGATAAGAGTACTCTTACTTGTTAGGTTGTCAAAAGCAATTAACAGTTCAGCTGCTGTCAAGGACAAACTTGACATGATACATTCACGGAGAAGTCAGCCTAATCACTACAGTGCTTGTATGCAGTTAGTTTAATGCACAACATTAACTAAGATTTGTATCATCACTCATGTAATGATAATCTGTATCTCTATTGCATGTAAACACACACACACATACACAAGCACATAAACACACACACATACATATATTAATTTGCCTGTGGAACATTAGGTGAGGACATGTAAATTGACAATAATGTGGTTCAAAGACTGTAGCCTAATTGGTGCATTCCAACTACATGCCACTCAGCGTTAGACCCCTCATTAGTTTTGAGAGTTCTTTGCTTAATGAATTCGGTCCTATTCTGTTATAACCATGCTTCAAACTTATCTGACAGGATATTAGTGACACGAGTTGCCTCAGCAAAAGACTTTTCTATTGGTATTAGACTGACTGTTAATCAGACCAAATGCAAGAGTTTTTATAAATAAAATTGTGCTTGCTAATCTCATAAGCACTCTTTTGCTTATATGCATGGGAAATTATTTAGACTTTTGATCATTTATGATTTTATTTCAGATCTTTTTAACCATCAGTTGATGGGCCAAAATGCATGTTTTAGCTCCAGTTGGGCCCCAGTCACCTGTGCCTAGAGACCATGTGGCAACCACTTTACACAAGGGAAAAAATGTATATTCATTCTACAACTGGTTGGTGAGTGGTTGTTGGGGGTTGCTGTAGGGGAAATTGGTTGCAAGTTGTCAAACTTTCTAAAAAACTTTTAAAGAAATGTGGTGTAGACCGGAAATTCACCTTAAATGCAAACTTCATCTTTGCATTTTTCAGAGTTGGTGTGTTTCATGCAAACACAGGCAACACCTGAATCTGCTACTAACCAAAGCAGTCACAAGACGGTTTTCTGTGCACCACCGTGTAGCTTTTTGTAACCACTTTCATCACTGCAACTGTCAGCAACCGCCTGCAAAACATTTGCCAACCAGTCAGAGATTACACATTTTGCCCTTGTGACCCGTGGTTTCCAGATTGTTGCCAGCTGGTCTTTAGGTCTGCATGTCAGGGTTCCTCCCTGTTGGAATGTCAGTATGATTTATTGTTGGTGTCTTGCTGCTATCACCCCTAAACTGCAGTGTCTGGTGTGTGTGTGTGTGTGTGTGTGTGTGTGTGTGTGTGTGTGTGTGTGTGTGTGTGTGTGTGTGTGTGTACGGGTTCGTACTATCCTGGTGGGGACCAAAATCTGACTTTTACTATCCTGGTGGGGACTTTCTGCACCGTGGGGACCAAAATCCAGGTCCCCTCGGGGTTGAAAGCAATTTTCACACTCAAAATGCGGTTTTACTGTCAGGGTTACAATTAGGTTATGGTTAGGTTTAGGGTAAGGGTTAGGGTTAGGCATTCATTTTTAATGGTTAGGGTTAGGGTAAGGGGCTAGGGAAAGCATTATGTCAATGGGATGTCCCCACGAGGATAGCAAACCAGACATGTGTGTGTGTGTGTGTGTGTGTGTGTGTGTGTGTGTGTGTGTGTGTGTGTGTGTAAGAAACACACAAGCACACACAGTGCTATATCACTGTGCTTTAAGGGCACAGTGCTATTAAAGCAAAATCAGAAAACAAAGAGAAAGGACTTTAATTTAATGGTCAGTGTAAGTGAATTTCCATTTCTTCCTAAATCTCATCACCACTATGATAGCATTTGTAGTCTGAAGCAAATTCTGGAAAGTAAACAAAAATGCAAAGCAAACATAAAGTATGTGGGAAATAAATTATGCTATTTAAAATGATCATTTTTGCCATCATACTTTTTGTTACAAAGAGCAAAGGCACAAAGTATAAAAGGCTGAAATGCAAGCAAATTTATTTTCATCTAATGTAGACAGATAATTCAGATTTTGTGTATGAATGCTAATATTCAGAAGTCTCAGGTGGACCCACTGCTTCCTCATAATATTTTCTCTTTGGTTTTAGCAATAATGTCGCAGACATAGTCTTTTTCTATATCTACTGCTCATTCATGCTGCATATTCATGCCCTATGGAACAGTTCAAATATTATTTCTTTCAGAGATTCTTTGTGTCTGTCCTGTGTTTCAACACTTTTAAAATTCTCTCTCGGTTGCCAATAAGGTAAAAGCAAATATTGAATTGTCCTCACTTCGTCCACTCCATCTTTCTCAAATCTTTTTCTTTCTCCAGAGATCCTTGAGAAAGTGGGAGAGAAAGACACAGGCAGGAAGAAATGAGGCAATAGCGATAGTTTCAACTCATTGTGGTAAATCTCAGTGGTTCTTGAAAGTTGCCATGGATACAAACCCAGCCTGTATAGATGTGGAAAAAAAATGTTTTGTCAGGATGTATCAAACTCTTCAAAAATATCTTCTGTATTTCTACAGACTACGCTTTAGACATATTTGCACTGCTTTCTTTCTGAGTGACATGCTGTGGGGTACTTTTTTCCTACTAGAAAAACATACGGTGTTAACAATTTAAGCTCAAATGTGCAAATGCAAAGATTTTGGTTTTTGTTTTTTTTTATATATCCATGGCAACTTGTAGAGTGGTGAACAAAGACAATAGCATAGCACGAACTTCATTGCTGTGTCTTTGGACAAGTTATGCTGTTTAAGCTGAAAGGATAATACAAAACCACAGAACAGTATTGAATCAAGTATGGTCGGCAAAACCGCTGTCGTCTCTCAGCACCTCTGAATGTTAACGCACGACGACCTTGCTATTTAGCTCTGCAACCCATTCCTTCACCCATCCCTTTGCCCAGCTGTACCACACTGATAAGGTATATTAGTGAGTGTGCTCCTTCCATTTCTGCTACATGTGAGCATAACAAGTCATGGATTCACTGCGAGTATGATTAAAAGCAATGATGGGTAGAGTGTCAATTTGATCATATCTATAAAAAAAACAGAAAAGCAAGTTTTGCTATTTGAAAAAATGTAAAAAAAAAAAATGTAGTTATAAGATTGTTGGAAATGACTGCAAAGTTCTATCTATCTATGTAGATACACACACACATATATATATATCTGTCTATCTAGATAGCTCTAGATCTAGACAACACTTTAGTTAGTATTTTGTGTTAATACTTGTTTATTACTCAGTAATAAAGTTGCATTCACATTAACATGCACAGTCCACAACTTCCCTGTCACAACACTACCTCTCCTAGTTAAGGAAAGACAAAAAAGATTAGGAAAAAACACATTGGGGTTTGGGCGATTTGACATTACTCTGAACAAAAACCTAACAAAAAAAACTGTCGAGTGGACATTTAAGATAATCAGCTTTGGTTAAGCTGCTGCAACATTATAACTGAGGATTTCTTTTTGTGCCAAGAATAATCAATCAAGAAGGTTAAACAGAAATATGAACCAGTGTCAAATAAGTTTTACACCCATGGCTGTATTTCATGTTGAATTATATTACTGAGGGGATTCATCTTATAAAATTTGACATGAGGAATTATGTGCCTTCTGACAGATAATATTGCTTTTTGGCGTTCAGATACTGCAAATGCGTTCTTCAGAAATCCTCAGAGACAGTTAAATTAAGAAAACACATTGTGTATTATACAGTGTTTTCTCAATAGGAAGAAAATAAATCACCCCTCGTTTCATAGTAAATTAAGAAAAAACAGCAGCCTGTGGTTTTTTTTATCTGCTGCTAAAAACAAGAATTATTTGGTCTAAACTTACAGTGGAATCATCTGGTGAAGTCCCTGTCTTCGGGGATGGAGAGCACAACATGGAATCCTTTGAAGGGAAACAGTGAACAGGTGAGAGAAAAGCACATAAAATCATGCCAGAGGCTAAACTTGTTAAAATGCAACAGCCATTTGTTGTATGAGGTGATGTCAGAGGGACAAAGGTAATTGGCGGTAACATGATGTTGGTCATGATGATTTGACCCTCTGCAACCATAACCCTTTTTGACCCCTGTAAAAGAATCTGTTAGAATCTACTGGAAGCTATTTAGGGACAGAAAACCCATTCATTTCACCACAGCAGGAAAGTAATAGCTTGGCAGTATGTGATTAGTAATTGGTAACATTACACTGATCCTCATCTGACAATGAGACTTGCACCTGCAACTGTATTTGCTGATATTTTGGTTCTAAATTTAAAGAAATGTCATTGCTTTGCTAATACCAAATAAATGTTCTGTATTGTTTAAATGAGGTACTTTTAGACAAGGCATTGACATTTTTTAACTTTGTTCACTGTCATCTTGTTATTTCTTACATCTCAAGCATTCAAGCTATTCATGCTACTAAGATGGTCTGTAATACTCATAGCCCATAGTAATTATTTCTGTATTTATAAATAGAAGTTGTGAAAAATGTAAGCAAATTCATAACCCTACTTTTCATCCCGGAGTATGTCTCAGCTTTTATATGCTGACATCTCAAGAATGTCTGAAAAGAATTCAAATCTCAGATCATTATACAAATGTGCCATTGTTACGGTAGTCCCTCACTGAAGGCTTTGTATAAACGCGAACAGTGCCCCCCTCTTGCTTTCAGGTAGATTCCTGGAGCACTCTGTCTACAGCAAACAGCAGAGGCATCTGTGGTCCACGTATACCCCAACATCCACCTACTGTACATCTCAGTGCGAACATCTCTCCAACGCAGTGCGGCTTTAAGAGAACCGGGGCTCTTAAATCTGAGCTTGGCTCCTCCTACCTCCATGATGTCAGTCGGAGGGAGAGCGAGAGGGAGAGAGGTGAGCAGCATTGAGGAACTGAGTTCATACAATACTACTGAGACATCTACAGCTTAGCAGACAGATACGGTGAACCGCCTATCCCGGCTCCTGTAAGTGATGCTGCACTGAGGCACACTTTGATCCAACTCCACTGGGGGGGCGATGCGCTCTCTGCATCCCGCATTTAAGAGTTTTTTTGGGGGAGAGCGCGTACAGCCTTGAATCAGTCAAAACAAGTGGTTATAACATTAAAATAGGTTTAAGCTTTCACTTCTTCATCAGAAGTCTCTCTCTGTTTTTTTCACCCTCTTGGATTTAAGTTTGATGTGCGGTTTAAGAGGCTTTTAACGCACACACGTGTAAGTTTGCTGCCAGCTGGCGAAAATAGGAATTTCAAGGCAAATTAGGCTAGAGAGACAAAGTTTATGTAAAACAAGCGTGGATCACTGCGTATCTCCGCCTGTGGGATTGTGAGCCCAATACATCCGAAGAGGAATTACAGCGTCCTTTAAGTTGATCGCTGTGCATGCCCTTTTTCTCTTGCACGCGAGGACCACATTTTTTTTAGCACATGGATAAGTTTTTGTAGTGGATAACATTTTTTCTACGCTTCTTACCGATTTTCATGAGGATCCTTTCTGCCCGTTTCCCCCACTTCACATTAATTCATGGCACTTCTTTTTTGTGAATCAGTGATGTCTCTGCGCGACGGTACTCACGGTTGATTTTTTTCATCTTATTCGAACGGAAAGGTAAGCTTCGCTCTTATATACTACTTTACTGTTAAAAACAAAATGCATTTTACTTTAGCGCTCTCTGAATGTAGGCGCATATGACCGCTCTATCCTGTGTGCGTATTTGGAGAGCTCCATAGCCTAATTTATTTACTCTGTACGTACTGAAATCTCGGTAAGGGTGAGGACATGAAGTATATATATATAAAATCAAGGACAACAACATAAACTGGACGAAAATCGGGGACTGTAAAGCCTAAAAGGTAGTTCGATAGTGTTGCGACAGTGGGTCATTTTGACGCTGAGTGGGTTTTCCTAGAGCTGCTCCAAAGATATAATAGGCGTCCCCGTGAACCGAGTGTAAATACAAATTATCCATTTACACGGTGCATCGTGGAGCATCTAAGCGGAGTTGTCGCATTATGAATGTGTACCGCGTGGCTGGTCACGACTTCGGGCTTTATTTAGTCTTGCTCGTTGCTGATCGCTAGATAGATAGGCCTACTTTCCAAGAGCATCCAACAACAGGGACTTTTCAGCGCAGGTTTCTCAACAGCTTGGCCGCTAAGCTCGGTGCGTGGGTGCGCGGCAACAGCGCGCTCCTGGTCAAGCGGTTTAGCTGTCACAGACCATAACCTCAGGGGCTTTCATCCTGTTCACACTCCGACTCGGGGGGAGAGGGGGGAAAAGCAAACACGGAGTGAATTTGTTCGAGGAATAATAGTTCAAATAGTCAATATGAATTCCACTTCTTCCTAGAATTAACCACCACGGTTGGCTTTTGTGGATAATTTGCTATACCTGACCCGCATGCATATTCTTATTGTGGCTGTTTTGAGAGGCCTGTTAAACTCAGTATTTCCTGGAGAATAACTTCAAATGGTAATGTGAAGCTCCCGAGATGTGCCAGATATTTTGGCAATATCCTCGGCGGTTTATATTAAAAAGGGAGTCAGTGGATGATGAAAGCAAGGTATATACTTTATTTGCAAAACACAAAAAACTATTTTATCATTCACATCCACATTTTAAAATCGCCAAACGCAACTGAACCAACTGACTGTAGTCTTTAATATCCTTGCATGACATGCTCCAAATTTGTTTTATGGCTCTTAGAGGTTGAACTACAGCACTACCGAGTGCTGAGTTTTGGGAGTCATTAACTTGCTCAGGGACACACTATGTGTTCTGAAGAGCTAATACAGTAAGTAACTGTGGTGTCAGGGATTCGTACCAGGAATGGTGTCTTTCTGTATTTGCGTTCAAACTCTTTCCACACTTATAATTAGTTTATATAATACAGTTAATTAAGGATTTCTCCACAATTTAAGTTCATTTTAGTTCCTCTCTTGGGTGACTTTCTGATGACACACTGTAGCAGATAGCAGAAGGTGTCCTTTTCATTCCTCATCAACTATGACTTATTAAATTTGACTACCTGTATAAAATTTATCTTTTCTGAAATGATTTCAGAATCCATAATGAAAAACTTTTGAAACATTTTGTCAGCGTCTTTCCACATCATTAAGAGAGACATTTATATTTTAGCACTTATTCATAATAGTGAATTTTTTCACAAGTTTTTCATAAGTTTTATTATTTTGATGGTTTTTCTGACTATTTAGGATTGAATTTAGGATTAGTCAACCCATTGTGTCAAAATTAAATACGATTTTAAAATGTACTTACAAGTTAAATTTAACTTGAGAGATGACGTAAAACTGCACCAATCGAATCGATCACTGATTTAGCTTTTGGATTTCCATGTATGGACTGCCCTCTTGAGGTCCATGATTACAGCACTGATATTTAGCTTGTCATCTTGGAAATAGCGGAGGTAGTAAAAGTGTTCTTATGCTAGTAAATCTAAGTATTAAATTGATTCAGAGGTGAATATGCAGTGGCTCAGTCAGCCAAACAGCATTGCTTGAATCTACTTAAACATTATGCTAGATATTATGAATCAGAACTTTTTTCATGTAGTAGGTAACCCTCTTTTTTAGTTGAACTTCACTCTACATACATTATTGGTATTATTTCCATATTGAGGATATTTTTTCTTGCAGTATATTACCTTGCACTATTATATTGCCTAAGCACTACAGCTTAGGCAATATAGACATTGCTGAAGTTTCCCAAGAGAAAACAACTTTTGTTCCACCACCATGTGAAGAGAATTGGTCTAGCGGTGTGCACTAAAAAAGAACTGACTGATCATGACAGAAACCTGGTCTGTCAGACTGTCAGCGATCCTTAAAGCTGTTAAAAGGGAAAATGCTCATGACAATCAAACGTATTCCATCTACCGGTGCCCTCTCTTTAAAATCTCTTTGGATCCACAGGCAATATTGATATACAACTGTGGTAAAAACCTGGCTTTGACAGTTAAAGGACTCCAAATGTCAGAGTAACTACACTGAAAGTTTCCAATAAGGGTATCTTTTAGGGGTGAAGGTAGGAGGTGGCAGTAGATGTATGTCTCCTCTCCCGCTGCTCCCTTCAGCGGTTGCAAACCACAGGAAGACCTGTCCATCACACTGTCGTGGAAAGTGATCTCGGGCCAGCCTGCTCCTCTTCGCTGTGTTTCCCAAGAGGGAGGCTTGAGTTTGCCTACTGGATTCAACCTGCTGTCTGGGGCTCAAAATAGCATTTCAGCAGACTAGTGAAATGTAAGCAAAGGAGACACTCTGACTGACACCTAGAATCCCCCTCCTCTTACTTTTTCCCCCTCCAGCACAATTCCTTTCTCACCTAGCTTATCCCTTATGGACAGGTTTTTAAAGAAGTGTGACAAGTGAAAATCACTGCACTTGTTGGAAAATCATGGTTCAGAGAAAAGATCCCACATCAAATTAATAGAATACCAGCAGTAAATATGTTCAAGGGCAAGGTGTACCTCTCACTTGTTAAATAGTTCATATTTTAACTTCATTAGTTAAATAGCTACAAATGTATATTTATCCTGATGTATATGTATATCTGAAATAGAAAAAAGAGCGCATTTGCAACACCCATTAGCGATGCAAGGGTGTCTTGCTTATTACTACATTTGTACTCCTGCATGTACTGAATGAAAAACATACTACACGCCTTCATCCTGCAGCACATTATTGTCACTTACCAGAAAGAGGAGATCTAGATCATGCTTTGATCTTTTCTGTTTTTTCACTTCAGCGAATCACATCCCATTTAAGGATGTAATTTAAACTTCATTATGCGTCGTGCGAGCTCAGCCTTGGACTGCCTGGCGATCATCACAGTAAAGCAATTGCTGCTCACTCTAAGAAAGATGCACACTTCAAAGTAAAGTGTGTCACGGTTACTAATAGGATATATCTCATCGATATTTTGACGTGACAGTACAGCACTGCTAATATTGCACGTGTAGAATGAGTAACCCTCACACAGATCAATGTCATCTCGCTTTTTTTTCCTGTTCAACTGTTCTTTAATGAGTCTCGTGCGACTGCTTTGTGAAATGTGGGAAGTCTGTGTCTACACATTTCATGAATGCCTTGCAATTGTTGGAGATTCAAAACCAGCTTAATTAAATTCTTATTTTTAATCAATTCCCCTTTGTCAGCGGGCAGAAAGCTTCAATAGCTATGAACGCTGTTGCCTTGCCAATTTAGAGGACCCCTGTAGTGCAGTTTAGGTCGTCATACTTTTTCTACAGAATACTGTCTCAAATGGATGGAAATTTTATAAAGTAGGTAATATTATACCTGGATCCCAACGAGTCGGGTATGCGTACAAATTTAAAGCAGAATCTGTAAACTGTTGTGTCGTGGCTGTCATACACATTTGCCATCCTTCGAAGCAAATGTGTGTTTGATTTCAAGGCAGCCGCCTTGTGAATACAAATCGATATCTTGAGGATATTCATATAAGGTTAACAAACACTCACTGGGAAAGTTATTAGCTGTTAATTGTGCTGCAATGCAGATGGGTGGTTGAGGCTGTGGGGTGGGGGTATGCTTATAAGACTTTACCCTTACATGTGGATTAAAAGCAGACCAGTAATATAATATTCTTGTTCCGCCAAAAAAAAAATCTAGCAAAGAAGGATGCACTTTTGTAATAAGACTTAACTTCTGCCTATTAATGCATATGTGGCAAAACCTCAGTGGTGACCAGCGCAGCTGTGGGTGACACTACGGAATACAGTCTCTTGAATAAATCCAAGAACGTTAAATGAATGAACTCATAGAAAATGTTAGCTAGCAAATCACATCACACACAGAGTAACTCACTTAATAACAGGTAAGGGTTCAGGGGGCAACATGTATTTGGTGTCACTGGGCAAACAAATTAATAATAACCGTGTAGTATATTAAATTAAAATGCTCTCACAGAGATCTAGTCTCCTTCTCCTCTCCTATCCTCTTTCTAGGTTTTCAAACAATAGAAAATTTAGCCTGTGACTGCAGACTTTAGTACGTTAGTAACCTTATTAGACCAAATCCGATGAGCTGTACAAATTAGTATAGTGAATGGAAAAGCCAAGATAGGAGGTATAACACAGTGGCGTAATGTGATAAGCAGGAGTAAACAGGGTTTGAGTTTTTGTAGCATATTGACATATTTTTAGCTTGTAGTATGTGCATATGTCCATGTGCTCAGAACCGAAAGGGGGGAGCTGCAGGAGGGCTGCCGTTTTTAAAATCTGGCATTTTTTTTTCCTGCAACCTTTTCTCACTTTCTGCCTACTGCAGCTTTAACCAGTGGAAAGCAGTCAATATTTATGCTACAGTATGTGCTGAATTGTAAGGTATTACTCAGTATCGTCTTCCGATGAGCTACCTGGATTTTAGCAATTGAGGATCTTGCGCTTTGGCAAGCTTTTGTACTTGTATAAAAGAAAAATGTATAACAGACTCAAACGAATTGGGACTCTGTGCTTGAAAAGTTATCAGTGAATATTGTTAACTTATGTGAAATCAGCCTCACTGTGTTTTAAACATTTTTGCCTCGCAAACAGCAAACTGTGTGCAGTTTAAATTTAATGCTGGAGATAAAACATTTGCTAGCATGTAATGAAGTTCAGATTAAATTTCTCTAATTTGGCTAATGGTGGCTCTCGCAATAAATCATTTCACATTGTTGTTTCCTTCCACTGCTCTTACTTAAAACAATGCTTTTATCATACTGTGCTAGTTTACGCACACACGGACGTTCATGAAATATTTGAGAGCTTGATTGTTTACATTCCAAACAAATGATACTCTCCATTAATAGCTGCTGTCAAGCGGTACAACTCCAAGTGTCTGTGTGTGTGCATGTGTGTGTGTGTGCGTTCATGCATGGACGCACCAGTGCTTAAGGCTCATTTCTGCTTTTTCCAAATGAGCCAAAGCCTGTGGATGCACTTTATAAGGACACTACTGTAGCATATTGACTTAGACCGACTCATATATGATGGCGGAACAGCAGAACGGTGGTTAGTACTGCTGCCTCAAAGCAAAAGGGCGCCTGCGTGGGTTCTCTCTTAGTACTCTGGCTTCCTCCCACAGTCCAGAGACATACAAGTTAGTTAAACTGGTGATTCCAAATTGGCTGTAGGTGTGAATGTGAGCATGAGTGGTTGTCTGTCTGTCTCTCTGTGTTAGCCTGTGATAGATTGGCGACCTGTCCAGCATGTACCCTGCTTTTGCCCTATGACAGCTGGGCTCCAACCCCCCACAGCAACCCTCAATTGGACAAGCGGTTAGGGAAATGGATGGATATAAATGAAGCTTTTATCCATTTTTGTGGTTCTTTTTTTTCAGGCAAAGTAGTTTGTTAACAAGCTTTGAAAGCAAACTATTTCATTGTAACACTGAACCTAACTGCTTTCATACTTCTCAATAAAAATATTAAATGGTTCATTACGGCGATGAAATGGATTGATGGAATGCATGAACTACTAACCTTTACGTGTCCGCTTGCTCAACGGATGTCATCAAAGGTTAATTGTGTAAAACTGCCATTAATTTGCTCTCAAAGACATGGGAAGGATGTTGGCTCATAACTAGTTAGGATGAAGAGGTCAAGTTGAAAACTCTCCATGAGGGAAAATAGTACTAATTACAGCAGAACTTGAATACCGTGTAATTTTCTGCACTGACATTGTGCGTTCTGTCTTTCTCTCTTCTTTTTTTCCCCTCTGGCTCGTCTGTCGTGACAGATTTGCTGCAGTGAAAGTGAGGCTCCCATCTACTCTTGAGTATGGACTTAGCAAGTCAGGCTCATGTGCTGGTGGTCTTGCTCACCTGTGTGGTCTTACAATGCCAGGCCCAGGAGAGGGACTACACAGTGAAGGAGGAGCAACCAGAGAACGTCCGAATTGGGAATCTGCGCAAGGACCTGGACCTGAACCTAGACCCCAGCATCAGGCTATCCTCGCCGTTGCAGTTCAAGCCTGTGTATAAAACGGGCGATGTGCCTTTGGTGAGGGTGGAGGCTAACACAGGGGAGATCTTTACCACCAATCACAGAATTGACCGGGAGAAGCTGTGCTCCGGGGTCTTCAATGAGAAACGCTGCTATTACGAGATTGAGGTGGCAGTGTTGCCGGATGAGATCTTCAGATTGGTCAAGATCCGCTTCCTGATTGAGGATGTGAATGACAACGCACCCCTTTTCCAGTCCACTGTAATAAACATCTCCATCCCAGAGAACACAGCCATTAACACACGATACCCAGTGCCCTCAGCATTTGACCCTGATGTTGGGATCAATGGGATCCAACATTATGAACTAGTCAAGGTGAGGATTAAGCCTGTTTCATTATTGATATCTAAAAAGAGAAAAAAGGAATAAAGTATTTTGTTGTGGTCTTTGAAATCTTATTAATGTTAAAATGGAAAATCGAGTAAGGTGGTATTTCCTTATACATTAGTGAATTTTCAAAAGATTATTGGAAGTATTGGAAGAATCAAGTTTTTTAAATATCTGGTTCAAAGTGGATTTTGTAATGAGCTTTTTCATTAATGAACCTGAAATGTTTAACAGACCTCCGATGGATCTAATGCTTTTTGTTGCTTCTTCCGATTTCGGAAGTTGTATTTGATTCTTTTACGAATTACGATTTTGTTTAAACGTTGACTCACTGTGTCTGAGTCCCTAGCACTAATGTATCCCTGTTTTGTTTGATATGTGCTGAACTCTCAACTGTAACAAATTCATTAATAATCAAACACATCCAGGTATCAGAAAAGAATTTCCACGTAAAGACTTCTTAAAATATCTACTTCACTATAATACTCCATGCTGGCAGCCTAAACTAAATGCTGTTTCTTCCAAATTAAATGGAGTAGTAAGTGACTGAAAGAATATGGCCCGAAGCACTGTGTTACTGGAACAGCGTTCAAGGTACACGTTTACTGAAAGGACTAAATAAAATAAATATACTTTAATTGTCTGTTAGGTATATAACTTTCCGAGCAGTTACAGCCACACATTTGAGAGATTGAAAACGATTGTAGTAATTTGTTTTGGAGAAACACTTTTAAAGAACAAACACACAATAGAAAGTATGAAATTAATTGTCTGACTTTCTTCGAAGCAAGCACAATATTCAGTGCTCACATTATTGATTAAGCTGTGACAAACTCTTATGCCTGCAACATGCCACCTGTGTACATCAGGTCTGAATAGATGACTATTTTTTAATTAATGAGCTCTTACATCCTTTTTCTTTGTCAGTTTTGTAGACTTCATTTAATACGACTCAGATTCTGCATTAGCTGATTCTTTAAACCCTTTATAGTGCTGTAGAGTATAGTGCTATAGTGTATATATGCATACTGCAAATGAATTCACAATTTGCATTGAAAATATGACCTACTTTTTCATACAGTGCAATATGTTGGAGAGTCTAAAAGATTATATACCAGCCATTAATATCTCCATATGTTTTTCATTAGTAGAGAAGGCTGTAAAAAGGGTATGTTTTCACTGTGTAATAACAGAGAACATGAAGCAGAAAGTGCAGACACAGCATAAACTGCATGTCCAATTTCCAGCAACAGGTTACATATGCTAAACATAGCGCATTAAAGCAGGTGTAAAGGAATAAACTGTATTGTTGTAATATGCATCCAGTACAGAACTAGGAAAAGCCTTTTTTTCTGCACTGTAATATTCTTTGTTACCTAATGAAGTCAGCTCCAAGTTGAGAAATGTAAGATATTATCATGTGTTCTTCAATTACAGTCTAGACAACACTTAAGGCTTTGCAGATAAGTAGTGAAGATTACACGACCACATAAAACTAAATTATATAACTGTAATAATAACAAATGCAAAAAAGTTGTTGTACTTAAGGGAACGGTGTGAGGCAGCATGACAAGTCCATCGTGGAGTCTCAGATGACGTTAACACTGTGTAGGAATGAACAGAATCATTGCTGTCTGTGTCTGCCTTGAATACCAATTTGCATTTTTAAAGAGTCTCCCCACTGCCAAGACCTCTCCAGCGCAATGTCCTGAATTGTTCATGCCTGGAAAATCACCAACCAAATGTTCTGCTCATTACGATGATCATTTGCAATAATTTTCTTTGCCCTTTCCACAATATGGAGCTTTCTAAAAACTGTACCTAGGCTGTGGTTGTGTTATCTTTTCCAGGAAAGTCTTCTTGCAGCATCCTTGGCTCCACAGCCCCATTTCGGTACTTCTCATTATATTCTCATTGTATTCAAGATTAATTTGCTTGTATCGCAGGTTCCATATGAGTAAAACGATGTAGGGTGAAGCATTAAAGTGAGTTGGATGCACTTTCAGCCTTTGGTATGTTTTATTTCAGCGGTGAAGTAGAAAGCCAGGGGTTTAGGGGGGAAGGAATGTGTAAGCAATTCCTAGAATAGCTCTTGGCCGCTAAGCCACCCTTGGACTATCTTTGTATGGTCCTGTGAGATTTGTCTCAGAAGCTCCCTCAGAATGATAGTTTGCCCAGTTTTTTTCTCGTGTTGTACAGGGCACAGTGCTAAAATTGCTTCCATTGTGTAGCACAATGAGCCATACTCAGTGGTGTGTCACTCCACATGTAACTTGCCTGAGTTGTCAATATACAGAAGAAATGAAAGAAACATGGTGGCCTTTTTTGTGCAACTTTCTTCTTTTTCAAAGCCAAGAGGGACAACGGGTAATTTCGTCCTACACAGTGCTCCAGCTCCACATATAATGGTTGGTAATCATACTTTGAGCAAAACTCCACCATCAGTGCAGCGGTGTGTTACGTCACCTGAATTGCATAGAAGTTGTCCTAAGAAATGGTCAAGGTCAGAGAAAGTAATCACATGCATGACTGGAGAAGAATCCCCCACGAAGGGAGATTTGATCACTACATATTCACAGGATAAGTCAGGTCAACACAGAAACGTACTCAGGACTAAATGAGATTTTAGCGTTTGTTTTCCTCTCGCTTTTTACTATTTCAAAAGTTGGCACCGTTCTTTATTCCAGGGCTTGGTGCTTGACATGTGCCCTTGCATTCACGTCAGCATCTTTCAGTAGATTTAAAACAGAATATATTTTGTTTAAATTTGATTCTGTCGCTAGCTTGACTATGTTCCACTAATAAAACAATGTCTCTATTTAGGGCATTTATGCTTAACCTTATTCCAACAACAAATTTTGTCTGAAGTTATTTCCAAGGCCAATCCACTATTATTATTATTTTTTTACATTTCTAACTGAAACATACCTTAGATTTTGAAGCAGAGTAGTCTTTTTTTTCTGGTACTCCAAGTCTGAGCCTGACCAAATTCATTCCCAAACTGATTTGAAGATGCAAAATTTATTCAAGCTTCATTCCCATGTAGCAAGAAAAATGTGATTAATTCATTGCATGGCGCCTATAGGCATTGAATATTTGGGTGGAGAACTCACTCTCAAGCATTTCTACTTTTCATTAGCATCCTATTTTGACACATTTTCTTCTTCTAGGGGTTGACGAAAAGAGGCAAACAATTCCTAGGTTCTTTTGTCTTAATTATATGCATGAGATCATGGCCAGGGGCAAAAGGGGATGAGGGATAGAGAGAAAGAATGAGGAAGAGAAAGAAGGAGAGAGAGAGAGAGAGAGAGAGTTTCTATCAGCATTATAAAGAGGTGCTATAGCTTGTGATGAATACCTCTGCCTATTTAGTCCCATCCATGGGCATCACCGTGACTAGAGTCTTCCTGATATATTCACAGCCCAATCTGAGTCTCCTCTGAGTTTTAATAAGGTCATCAACTTGAGTGAAAGATGCATCTACTGATAATCCGAGGCACTGTCGGCAAAATGGGGTTCAGATTCATCCTTCCCTCATCATCTGCCACCTCTGCTTCTGTCAGTGTCCCTCAATCATTTTCATTTAAATTAGCCAACTCTGATTAGATTTTGTACTTCACAACCCTCACATATACCGTGCTCTAATCCCCCCTTGGCTTCCAGAGAACCTGTGGCCCTATAATGTGGGATGAAAGGCAAGTCATCAAAGTTCAAGAAGACATGTACCTGTACGGAATATGTGAGGTGGCAGAGCGAGGCATGGTCTAATGTGCACACTTGACCGTTTAGAGAGCTTTGTCCTTCTCACTCAGCCTTAAGGTTTCCAGTGAGTGATTCATGCTAGTATTTGGCCTTTTCTTAGCCTGCCCTAGATCTTATCACAATCCACCAGACTAATTCTGCATTCAGGAGGATGCACAGCCTGAGAGATAGCTCTCCCCAAGTTATTGAAATGCGGTGAGTGCTGCCTTGTCAGTTGTAAAATTGTGTGGAAAAAAGACAAAAGCATAGAGGAAACGCCGGCTTATAAATCATTGTGCAGCATTCCCTTTGACACATGCTAACTCAACATCCTACTATTAACATCGGGCTTTGCGAAAATATCAGCGTGCAGCTATACTGTGCCGAATCTGCAAACTATTCAAACGACTGAGGATTGAGGAGATCTGTATAGCTCGAGTAGTGCTTAACAATACAGCCCCTAGAATGTTGTCTTGGACCTTTCAGTTAGAAATACTTCTGCTGGGTACATAAAGATTCAGCAGAGTTTATCCATAAGGCAATTTTTTTTCTACAGTTCCACGCAGAGTTTTATATGCAATGTCTGCTTATCCCTATATGACTTTTGCTTGCCAGAAGGATGACAAAATAAGGTCTGAAAGATCATTGCTGCAGTGTTGGCTGTTTTAAGTAGTTCTGTCAATCACTGACATGTTGACAACATTCCCTCTGCAAGCAATTTTTCAGAGTACACAATAATTTACATGCTGCAGCTGCACGTTTTCTTGTGTCGGCTACAAAGCTATGTTGGCACAAGGACAGTTCTAGATTTTGAAACCTACTGAGGACTCTTGTGCTCACAATTTGGTTGAAGTGTTTCTCCCTTGAATAAGCAGAATGTATATATCTTAATCTCATTTGATAGCTGTGCCTAGACAGAGTAATCTCTTCCAACATTATGTGCAGCATGAAGCTTATCTCTTTAAAGAGGATGCTTTTTCTTGTTTTACCATGAAACTGCTTCTGACTGAAAGAGCTTCAAAGGGCTTCTTTGTTTCATAATGTGCATGCAGCTCATTCATGGGCTTGATCGTCTTCTTATTTCCTCCCCCTACTCTCTCTCACTCTGTTTTTTTTCCTCTCTCTCTCATACTAGTATGCTATGGTATGGATCCATACTAGGTATCTGTCAGGACTACGAAAATAGTGAACATTAGTGCTAGTTTTTTAGGGGGGTGGAAGGCAATTACTCTTAACATTGAGTGCCAGGTCCTCGGGTTTATCATGTGGATTATTCATGTATTTGTTTTTATTATCCTCCAGCTTTACTTTTGCCTAGATTTAGCTCCTCCTGAGTGAAAAGCATTTCTAATATGCAGAATTTTTAACTGTCTTTCTTTTTATGTATAGAGATTTCTTGAGGCGTGTGCAAGTGCTTTATTGGTGTGTCTCCATTCTTGGCTGTCTCTCACTCCTATGTCAAAGTTTAAATGTTTATAAAGACAGCTGTTTCATTTTAACTTGAGACTGTACAGAAAGGTTGAGTGAAGTCTGATTTTATTGATAGTAGCAGAAACTGGATGATGAGGATAAAAAGGTAAACAAATCCCTTAAAGTAGTAGTTAGTCGAAACAGATCATTTACTAAAAAATGGTCATTTGAAAAGGATTTATTACCAAGTATTTCATATATTTTTGGGATGTGTTTAGAAAGTGTCAGAAATGAAGAAAAGCCTGAAAAAAAGCTGATGATTAGCATGTTTGCACATTTGCAGGGACCCAACTGAGATGAGCAGAGCAGAGCAAAGAGCCAGCTGCCTTTGTTGAAGAATTTCCCAGGCTGTTTAACTTGACATTCATCAGAATGCATAAGAAGGGCTACAAAGGAACCTGAATAACCTAAGGAGAAACCTCAACAAGATGTTTGTTGTTTTAAGATAATTGAAAAATCTGCAATTTAAGAACAAAAATGCACAAGGATGCCTTGGAATTGTTATCACATATTTCTTTGTTATTACCCAAGTCAAAATGTGATGTTCTTAGTTATGGTACTAATATATCAGTCGAGTCTGGTTTTATTGAAATGGCTTAGCAATTTTTGCACCAAATGAAACTCACACTGTCTTGTGCCAGACAGTATAAAGGGGAAAGCCCCTAAAAATCAAACAAAGAAACAAAAACTTAAGGATAAGATCCTGTGAGAAATGTCATTTAAAGTTAAAAACAATGAGTGGACATGTAAAATGCTATTTAACACTAACAAGCTGGTTTCATTTTGTTTCCATTATTCAAATAGGTATATAAAATCAACACCTACAATTAAATATATTGTCCTATCTTTGCAGAGTGTCAGTGAGTTTGGCTTAGACATCATTGAGACGCCCGAAGGTGACAAGTGGCCGCAGCTTATTGTTCAGCAGAACCTGGATCGTGAGCAGAAGGATACCTTTGTCATGAAGATAAAGGTGGAGGATGGTGGCAACCCTCCCAAATCCAGCACAGCCATTCTCCAAGTCACCATTTCTGACGTCAATGACAATCGCCCCATTTTCAAGGACAGTGAGCTGGAAGTCACAGTACCAGAAAACGCACCAGTGGGAACATCGGTCGCTCAGCTTCATGCCACGGATGCAGACTTGGGTTCCAATGCGCAGATCCACTTTGCCTTCAGCAACCAGATCTCTTCCTCGACCAAACGTCACTTTGCCATCAACAGCTCTACTGGACTTATCACTGTGAAGCAGCCACTGGACAGGGAGGTAACTCCTGTTCATAAACTCATTGTCCTGGCCAGTGATGGCAGCTCCACCCCTTCCAGAGCAACAGTGACTGTTAATGTAACAGACATTAATGACAATGTTCCCTCTATAGACACTCGCTACATTATCAACCTGGTTAATGGAACTGTTCTGCTGTCTGAGAATGCACCTCTGAACACCAAAATAGCCCTAATTACTGTTACTGACAAGGATGCAGATCTTTATGGCAAAGTAGCTTGCTACACTGACCATGATGTTCCTTTTCGATTGAAGCCTGTCTTTAATGATCAGTTTTTACTAGAGACAGCTGCTCCTCTAGATTATGAGACGACTCGAGAATATGCAATTAAGATAGTGGCCTCGGATAGGGGGACACCTCCTTTGAACACTTCAGCTATGGTCTTAATTAAAATCAAGGATGAGAACGACAATGCGCCCATCTTTCCCCAGCCAGAAATCCAGCTTTCCATACCGGAGAACAATGACCCCTCTACACAGTTAATAAAAATAAGCGCCACTGACGCAGACAGTGGACATAATGCAGAGATTATTTATACTCTCAGCCCTGATGCGCCTGATGGGTTTAACATTGACAGACGGTCAGGAATTCTCTCTGTTGGCAAACGACTGGACAGAGAGAAGCAGGAGAGGTACTCATTCACTGTCATAGCGAGGGACAATGGCTCTACATCCCTGCAGAGCAATGTCACTGTCAAGCTAATTGTCCAGGACCTTAATGACAACAGCCCAACTTTCACACACCCTGAGTACAACTTCTATGTGCCTGAAAACCTGCCTCTCTATGGAACTGTTGGCTTAATCACAGTAACGGATGCAGATGCAGGAGATAATGCTGTTGTAACTTTGTCCATTTTGAATGGGAAAGACAATTTTATCATTGACCCCCAAACTGGCGTGATCAAACCCAATATTACCTTTGATAGGGAACAACAAAGCTCCTACACATTTATGGTAAAGGCAGTTGATGGAGGACAACCTCCAAGCTCCTCCTATGCCAAGGTCACTATCAATGTAGTCGATGTGAATGACAATCGCCCTGTGTTTGTCATTCCGTCCTCCAATTACTCATATGACCTAGTGCGAACCACCACCACCCCTGGTGCTGTGGTCACCAGAGTGTTTGCCATTGACAATGACACTGGTATGAATGCTGAGCTGCAATACAGTCTTATTAGCAGCATCATCATTACATCTAGGGTCTCCCCTCGAGGTCTCTTTGCCATCGACAAAACAACAGGTAACATAACACTGCAGGAGAAAATAGTTGCAGCTGATCAGGGGCTGCACAGGCTGGTAGTCAAAGTCAAAGATTTAGGCCAGCCGGAGTCATTACATGCTATTGCACTCGTTCACTTGTTTGTAAATGACTCTGTGTCAAATGCTACCTTTATACAAGAGCAACTGCGAAAAAGTATGGAGACACCATTGGATCGCAACATAGGGGACAGTGAGGTAGCGCCTCAAGCTAACGGATATGTGATTGTCGTCATAGCTATCATAGCAGGGACCATGACTGTCATCCTGGTGATATTTGTGACCGCTTTAGTGCGCTGCCGACAGACACCCAGACATAAAGTAGTGCAGAAGGGCAAGCAAAGTGGAGAGTGGGTGTCACCTAACCAAGAAAACCGTCAGATCAAGAAAAAGAAGAAGAGAAAGAAGCGATCTCCTAAGAGCCTCCTCCTGAACTTTGTGACCATAGATGAATCCAAGCCTGACGACCCCACGCACGAGCATGTTAATGGTACACTGGATCTCCCTGTGGAGCTAGAGGAGCAAACCATGGGGAAGTACAACTGGGCAACCACGCCGACCACCTTCAAACCTGACAGCCCCGATTTAGCCAAGCATTACAAATCTGCATCCCCTCAGCCTACGTTTCAAATCAAACCCGAAACACCAGTGGCCCCAAAGAAACACCACGTGATCCAGGAGCTCCCCTTGGACAACACATTTGTGGTGGGATGTGACTCACTCTCCAAATGCTCATCGACTAGCTCCGACCCATACAGTGTCTCAGAGTGCAGCTGTCAGGGGGGATTCAAGACTGCGGGGCAAAGCACCAACCGACAGGTAATTCATGACTTCCTTTTTAAACCCACCCACACTAGTCCCCACTCACGCTCCCCTTGCTGTCCTCTGGTAGGTGATGTTAAAGGGGGTGGGTGGGAGCATGAAGGAAGGGGATTTACCTACACAGACCATGACCATGTCTTCATGAATGTCATTTCCACCTAAAAATGGGAAGAAATGAAACAAACAAAAATGAAAGAAAACGTAATTTGTTGCAATTAGTGCAGCAAACCTTCCACTGTACTGTTGTTAATCCACCCTGTTTTCATTTTGACCATTTAAATGCAACCATAACTGTATAATCATTTACCATAAAACATGCTCAGCTTTCAAAATCCAATCTTTGAGCAATGGAAGCAGAACAACTACAGTGGCTAGCTGTTTTAAAAAAATATTTTCAGTCTTGAAAATATTAAGTCCTAGCTTAACTGTGCCAGTGATGCTTTGTGGGAGTGAAACTCATTTGAATGCCAAGGTATAGCAAAGGGCTTATGATTCCCTAAGAGATATTTGCCAAATGTGAAGTGCCCCAATAAATAAAAACTGGCAAAGGGAAATAAATGTAAATCAGAAGTAAGGAGAGGTGGCCTTGCTCTGTGCTGACAGCCAGAGCAGAGCGCTGTGGGGAAGACTGAGTACTGTTTGGGGCGGGAGAGAGGGGGGAGGGTCACAGGGATCAAGGTGACGCAGAGCCTTGAGACCAGTATACTTAAACACCAAGGGAGCAGTAAAATAAAAAAGCCAGCCAGGCCAGTGTTGCATTTAGCCCATAAATGTCCTACTTTAATGACCCCAATTATTGTTATAAATGGCATATGTTGATTCAAATACTTTACATTTTTTAAATGGTCTCACGTTAGAGAGGATCACAACAAAGGTTTGCCACACTGATGTGTTGCAGTTTGTGTTCGACAGGACACCGAAGGGTGATGTTGTTGTATTTCTAATACACGACAAAGTAATATCATGTTGATATTTGACCTGCTATCACTCTGACGATGGAATTAATGAAGGTTGATTGGTCTGTGCGTGGGGTCGTAATTTATTCATACCGATCTGTGTGTGTTGCCATAGTTTTCCCTTAGTGTCAAACATCCAGTTGATTTTTCTGGCTTTTCCAATCATTTCCTTGTCTTTCGTTTTGCTTCTTTTAAGATTTTTGATGATTCCCATTGTTGCTTGGTTGCACTGGCTTTCGTTTTTGTTACTGTTTTGATCATGACTTTCACAACTGTCATTCATGCAATTCTGGGTCAATTTCATGATATTGCATCAATAATTGATTTTGTTTGATGAGGTGCTTGCTTTTCTTTGTGTCTAGCATCATATTGCACACAGTTTCTCGATCTTTGGTTCACTTCTTTCGTTTTGCTCTCACTATGCTTCTATTTGAGATCTAGCAAGCTTTAAAATTCATCATAGCGTAGTTGTGGCAAATGACTGTTGATCCTGTGAAGTATTGTACTTAGGCTAATTTATGAAGACACCCACACAGACTTGATAGTCATTCCCTTCATCCACCTTTTATTTGAAACCCTAGTTAAAAGCTATGCTCTGCCATGGTACATTATACATAAGCCTGCTACATGCCCCTGGTACCAAAGATTTCATCCATAATGTGTTTATATGACACACTGACGAGTTGTCAGAATGATTTTCCCCTCTTACAAGTAGTGGCTGCCCTGAAATATGCAGAAATATTCAGCCTGTGTTCAACCATCCTAAATTATTATCCGTTATGAATTTTATGCATCAAGGATTGAAATTGATTTCCACTCATGTTACTGATCAGAGTGAAGAATTGTTATTTTTATTTTTTTTGCAAATAATTTCAAATCAATGAATATTTAATTAGTAAACATTCTGCCAAATCTCTTCGGCTATGGTTCTATCTGATTATTTCTAAGGTATATTTATCCACTCTTCTAACAGAACATGGGTTTAATATTCTCATATTCTGGTATTATATCCTACTAATATTTCAATATTAGCAAAAGAAAAATTGTTCTCATTGGTTTTCCTCAGCGATCCATCTTTAGTGATGTTAAGCTGGCAATATATCTATTTTTTTTCTCTCTGTCCCCTTGAGCAATTGGCAAGTGATTCCTCCCACTTTACACATTAGATTTCCCACAAGTTTAAAGTGTGCTTATTTAAAGCCTATGTCATAGAAAAAAATAGCATGAAGCTTTGCCTGATGAGAATCATTGGCTGCAAAGGTTAATTAAATGCACTAAAGGGTTAATCACTCGTAATACAGTATGATTAAAATCACTCTAATTGGTTTGAGAAAGAGGCTGATAAGAAAGAAGAAAAAGGCAGCTGTCCCTTAAGATTATCAGGAGTACCATAAACTAGCCTTGAGTGAGTCCTGTCCTCAGGATCCAAAGCGATGTGACAATAGATGCCCAGCAGCCCTGTTTGCTAAAGCGCTATTAAAATTGAATCTGTTTGATTTTATCTTTATGCTTCTTCAAAGAAACAACATTTTCAAAGTTTTAAATAGCACTTATAAACAACACTTCAAAATGTGTATGATTCTTGATCTGATGTGGTATAAACATAATGTTTGAGAACTTGTATAGATCATTTGTAGTGTGGTTCTTAAAAGAAAAACTGCATTTGGTCTGTAAGTGGCAGCTATTCACTCTCTGTTCAGCTTAACTTGATAAAAAAAAAACTCCAAACGCAAAGATCATAGGTAGTTTTCCCTGTTCTTCATCAAAGTGACACAGTTCTTTAGTGCGTTAAAGTAATATCTAATAGTCACAGAAGAACGTGAAAATGAAACATAGACAAAAAGCCGAGCCATGGAATAACAATAGAGAGGGAATGCGGGAGGAGATAATTATGGTTGAAGGTCAACAAAACGTTTCCAGGGACTTTACAGATGTAGCTGATAAAGACTAAAGCTTGTAAAAATACTTCAGAGACTACAGATTTGTGCCACCATATGGCTTCATTATACAGTAAGAGCTATAAATGCAAATCTCCTCTTTTCCCTCCCTTCTCTTCCTATTTTTTATGCATCTCATCATTTTCTTTTAACCCCTACCCCCTCGATATTAGAGGTCAATCTGCCTCCAGTGATGAGGAGCACTTGTGAGCGTATGTGATTTAGAGGAATCAGATCAAATGACTACCACCCTGCTTAAGTGATCTCAGACATCATCATGAATAGGTTGGCTAATATTTTCTTATGTTTGGCCCATAATTCTACGCCCACAGTGCAGGAATTGAGATTAACATTTTGTTAGTGTCTTCTGGTACCACTCCACACAGTACTGTGCAAAAGTATTGAGCCCTCCTTGATTTCGTGATTTTTTCATTCCAAGAAGCCAGACATTGTTCTCAATTTTAAAGTTGTCCTAAGGAATAGTTCTCCAGGCTTCCAGAAGGTCTTTCAAAGTTTTTCTTTGGACATTGGCTGCTTTTTTTCTCTTTTTTTCAGTCAAATCCCTCTACCTGACCAGTTTTAGAGGAATGTTTTATTATTATAGCATAAAAAACACATAACTCAAGGGATAAGCCAGTGTTGCCTCTACAATATAGGCCCTTTTTTGTCTAAATGTGACACAAAAACATGGTGCCAGTGGTCTCCATGGACAAATACTGAGGTATGTCAAATTACACAAGAACTGGATTGAAACTCAGTGGCGACAGGTCTGATGGATTAATTAATCCAAATGTAATTTTTTTTGTTTCAAATCATTGTCAGTATGTATGTAAAACATGGTGGAGGCTTTGTCATGGTTTTGGGATCCATTTTAACCAGTGGTTCTGGGAACCTTGTCAAAATTGATTACTAACATAAAAAAGTGTCATCAAATTTTGATCCACCATGCAATACCTTCTGGAAAGCATCTAAATAGCAATGGCTTCATTTTCCAGCATGACAATGATCCCAAACACACTGTCAATAATGTAAAAATAAACCTGGGTGGAAAAGCACAGAGTGGAACACTCGGTCATGGATTGGCCTCTCCAGAGTCTGGACCTGTGTGGGATCATCATGAAAAGAACAGAACAAAAGGCAGCCGACATCCAAAGAAGAGCTTTGAATGTCCTTCAAGAAGCCTGGAGAACTATTCATGGAGACGATTTAAAGAAATTACAAGAATGCTTAAGAGAGTTCAGGCTGTCTTGGAGATTAAAGTTGGTCATACCAAATATTGACTTTGAAGCTGGTCAGAATTGTATAAACATTGCTTTTGCCTTATGTGCATACTGTATTCCCATGTATCTTTGCACATTTTTCAATAAATTTCCAATTTTCCTAGCAAAATATCAAGAAATTGGATGACCACAGTACTGAACATTGAATAAATAAACATATTTTATAGCTGTATTGGATAACAAAGGCAATATTAAACCTTATTTGTGCAGACATCTTTTATTTTTGCAGGGGAAGGAATGGGCCAGTCACACTTGCCACCTATAGTTTGATGTTTGATTGCAGGATGTTTGTGCTTAATGGTAGTGGGTGCACAGCCGGGCATTAAAGCTATGATTTCACAAGGTGATCAGTTTCAAATCCTTGCAACTGATTCTGGTTTTGTTTGTAGTAGGGTTTTTTGGTCATTTTTTGCATTTTATTATTATTATTTGTTTATTTCTGTTGAGTCATTGTTGAGTCATTGCATCTGTAATCACTGTGCTTTGTTAATGTGAGGACTATCAAGACAGATTCTTCCCAATTGAGATATTCGCAGATATGTTGGTACCTTTGTGAGGAACAGCAAAATGTAATATTCTGTACATATCAGAGGACCCACTGGCAAGGGTCCGAAATAAAGACTGGGCCTAAATTGATCCAAATATTTTTTTTTCTTTTTTGAGGGGAAATGAAGAGTGCTGCACTAGTGTGGTGGGAGAGAAAAAAAAAGACAAATTGGGAGTGGTAATTGGATGAGATTGCATGCTCTGATAAGTACAGGAAAATGCACAAATGTGTGACACCTGTAGCATTCTTCAAGGAAACCTGACAAGATAATGACTTGATTGCCAGCCGTACCTTGAAGAATGCTTTATTTTTTTATTTTTTTATTTTTTTAAATATCATCCACACTCTTTTTGGAGTTTTCTTTAATCAGTGTTCAACGTAGCCTCACACTGATAAGGCTACAGCATAGGCTGCTCAGAGCTCAATGATATTGTAACTACAATCTCCCTATATCTGTCTGTCTCTCTATATTTCAGGAGATGGCACTGAAACCACCACACTATGGCACACTCTGTGGCACAGGTACAGCTCGCTCCCACAGGATTAAAATCAATCTCTAGCTCCCAAAAGAGAGAAAAGAAAGAAAAAAAAGAGAGAGGGAGAGGGCAGAGGGAGGAAAGGAGGAAGGCAAGAACTGAAGAGGTGAAAACAAGTACTTTACTGCCTCTACAGCCTCAAACCACACCTCTTCACACAATTGAGCGAAAAGATGAATTTAGAGGGGGTGGGGTGGGGGTGAGGGGAAGGGGAGTCTCAGAAAAGAACAGACAATGCTTCATGTTGCTGCCTGAAACTTGACAAAGCCCTTCATGTGAATCTGTTGGAAGTTGGAAATGCTTTACTGAGTCCTCTGCTATTATTTACCTTTGTCAGTGGGGATGATATTGTATGCCCCATACCCTCCTCAAAAAATGTCCCACTCCAGCACCCACTCTGTAAAATAGGTGTCAAATACAGTCAGTAGATCTGTAAAGTATGTTTATATGTATGTATGTATATCTATCACAGAGTTGATGGTGTTTATATTTATTGATTGCCTTTTATTTGCTTTGTTTTCAAAACTGCCTGGTGGCCATTTTTATTTTCCTACTTTCTATTTTTTGTATCATTTGATGTTGCTCTATCTGGGCTTGCTCATGGGACTAATGACTTTTAATATATTTATGCTGCAAAGCCTATGATCTGTAGGCTTCCATTAGTATTGAGCCCGCTCACAGTGTATCATGTCTGTCACCCTTTGCCTCTTTTATTTCCACTTTTGCAACTGATTACATTGTTGGTGACAAGTGTGGCTGATGTTGCAGATGCATGCGTGGCCCTACAATACCAACAGATTCGCACTGCTTTTTAGCTGTGCTACCGTTCGCCATGCTGTTATTACACTGGTAGAAATGGTAGGACAAGTTTAATACTTTGAGCTAAGCCACAATCACAAGGGACTAACTGCTGGGGTTATAATCAAAAGCTGTTTATGTAGGGCAGATTTGAAGAGCACTAAGCCTAACCTTTTGTGTGTCGCTTACTATTTCGAAGTCAGAACTGATTTAACTGTTGGGACCCATATTAAAATGACTCCAGATGGTAGGGAAAAAAAATCGTAATTATAATCCTCTGGCAGTCATTAATATTTCTTGGGTTCAAGCAAAAAGTGCTTCACTTTGTACACTTATTTACACTGAAAAAAAGAAAAACGTATTTTCTGATGAGAACAACACTGAACACCAAAATAAATAGGTACTCCAGGATTGAGTTTAAAAACAAGCAATAAGTTAAGATTTGATTAAAAAAAAAATCCACTATGATGCACTTAATACTTATTATTCAGAGCAACGCTTTTTTCTACTTTTTCTCCACTCATAGGACCATCATGACACATTATGTCTTATTGAATCATTTCTACCATGCACACCAGTAACTGGCTTGATGGGTTTGCAGCGTTATTGTTCAATAATCCTGTTAATTGGTAAGCTAAACGTCCTTAATAGGTAAGGCCTAAAAGGCAACTTCAGTACAGAAATATAAACATAGAATTAGAGTAATTAAAATGGACAAAGTCTGTGTAGTCAGTTAGAAATGTGCGGCTTGACTTGGCTAGGTGCTGTTTTCCCTCCTATATATAGTTAAATGAAATGACTGCACAGACAAGATGCCTTTTTTTCATTTTGTTCCAGTCTTTGATCTGTCATGGTTGTACAGGCTGTGTCCATTTTAAAGCTTTTAATTTTATGTGTGTCACCTCTTTGTAAGGCAGGTTGTTATTATTTAAGGAGGTATATTCATGTAATTATGGTATCAAATGTATTCACTACTGCGTAGGAGCCACAGTATGAAATATACATAGCATCCTAGCACTGTGTAATAATTAGATTTGCCTGATCTTTGGGGAAAAGACAAAAAAAAAACATGCAGGGGAAAGCTTTTGTCCTTGTAAGGGAGACAGAAACCTCACTTTTATTCAATGTGAAGTACAATATGCACCTTACATGATCTTTGTAATTGACTTTGATTTGCCAGTGTGGAGAAAACTGTAAATGTTTTGTTTATGTATGTGTGCGCTTCTGAAATTTATTAAAGTCTTTTGCATTGTATTGCATATTTCGATGACTCTTCTTATTCATTGTTTTAAGCATCCAATATTAGTTTACATCACACAGTTTTCTGCACACGATGCCGTGTCTGCCTGATAAGAACAGTAAGCCTATAATGAGGCCAGCACATGTTGTAGAATAATTTGTTGTTTTTCTCATATACACTTAGTTGGTGATATTAAGTATTGGTAAAACAGGCTGTGGCCTGTAAAAAATATGTGTAGCTGTGTTGGTTGAGACAGCATTAATAGGCCAATTTCAGCCACAGAAAAACACCCATACATTTCTTCTACATTTTGCATCAGTATAGCATTTAAATAGGCAAAAGAAACAAAAAAAATGATTTACATCACTAATTAGGAACAGATTACAGATAAAAAGTTATGGAAATTTTGAGAAGAACGCATCCTTTGAAGTGCAGAGACAGAAAACAGCCAAACAGGAGCTTTTTTTGGACCAACACATTTTTTTTTGTTTATCTTCCTTCCATGAGAGCTGATAATGATCATTTGATAAAGATAACTCTGCTATTATGATGTACAGTAGGGCACGAAAACAGGGGTTTACACATCTGAGAGAGACTGATTCTAGAAAGTACAATAACCACTGCTCAAACATTGTGTTATGTGGTGTTTATGCGGATTTGATCCAAAAATACAGACTTGAAAGACATAAAACAAAGTCTGAGTCGAGACAACAGAAAATGTTTAATTGCTTATCAAAGTTACTTCATAGTTTGAAACCAAGCGAGCTAATCAGTTCCCGTGGGGAAAGTGTCCTTGGTGATTTGAGAAAGTGGTGCACACTCAAGAAAAGCGTTCTCCAATGGAGAGTGCATAAATGTCAACTTTCTATTAATAGATAAATGTAAACCTGATAAATGCATCGTCTTGGCATAAAAACAGAGAGCGTAGATACATAATAAGGTAGATGTATCTCTTTGAGGAACATAAATTCAGCTTGATTTTTTTTTTCTTTCATATATAATTAGGCAATACATGTTTTCAGATGAACCATAAATAAATTTAACAGCCAACCATTAATGAGTCTTGACATTTGTTCATGAGTGGTATGTGTTAGATGGAGTTTTCTCCAGCGTCTTGGTGCAAAGTCCAAATTAAGAAGGAAGAAAGAAACAAGAAAAGGAAATTTATTCAGTGGATGCTGGGTTCTAGCTCTGTCTGTGAATCACTGTGTTTTTCTTTGTTTGTTTTTTGGTTGTTAGAAAAGGCACACAAAATCCAGTACTTTTATCTTTTTATATGGCTATTAAAGCTCGCCCCATAGCTACATTACAGCATGTCACTGAGCAAAGCATTAGCAGAGTTTCTTTGTTGACATATTGATTCATGATTTATGAGAAGGCAGTGTTCAATTTCATTTACCAGGCCAGGAAGCAAGTTATATGTACTAAGTTTGATTACTTATTGTATAATGCAACGATACGTCTGCAGCTGGAGCATCATATATATGGACCAACATGCTGGGCTTTACACAGACACACATGCGGCCAGTGGTTATGTTCGTGGAGAGGCTTGCTAAATGCCCTTCATTAAATTATATGGATATGTTTCTTTTTCCACTTTGTTTGCTTCATCATTTAGACAGTGGCTTCTTATTTTCCTGTAATGTCAGCTATTCACTTTGTTATTTAAGATTGCATCCTAATAACTAGTTGGGAATACTGAACCCCAATAATACTCAGAAAGTATGTGTGAAGTTTGTTATACCAGACAAAGATTGCATAGCTGGCCCAGTGACTTTCCTCAACCTTGAGAATGCATGCAATCAGTGCAATCAGTACATCAGCCCTGTTATCAGTTCTCTGCCTCTAATAAATGTAACATAAAACTAAAGCATATCTGTTATTTATGTGGTTAAGACTGCAAAGGAGCAACTGAGTAGGCAAAAACCATTACACATTGATTTTACAAGTCACTCACGTTCTCTTCTGGGATCATTGATATCCGCTGTAGACGGTATAAAATTACAATTCAAGATTACAGATTGTTTAAACCAAATGATTGCCGTAGTTGTTTTGTAAGTTCACTTTTTAAACGCATGGTGAATTCTGAGGATGGTATTGCATATATTTGATGTCTTTTTATGTTACAGAGAATAACACAGGTTAAAGTGAAGGCATTTAATAGTTTGGTTGTCTTTGGGGAGGTGTAGGTCAATTTAACAAGCAGCAAGCATGCTCAGGGTATGATGTGAAGTTGTCCTGAAGCAATACTGACTGTGTAAGCAGAGGCTATTTATGCATGTGCTGTGCAGTGGTGCAGGAAACAAGAAGATGCTGTGTTTTTTTTTTCTGTTGCACTCCACTCAAGGCAACACTCCACACAATTGCTGCCAAATCTCTGCCAAACTGAATAATTCAATCATCCCCCATAGCTGCAGTGGTCTATCTACCTTTGTGTGTGCAACAATCAAATCAGTGTGGAAGCCTGCCGTGTGGTTCTTTCTGAGACACTGAGTAGCTCTACAGCCCGGAGATTGTTTTCATTGAAAACAATTGTGCTGATTAAACGAGGTGTGACTGTGGAGCAGGCATCTGAAGAACATCGATTGCTTGTACAATTGTTTGTTCCTTGTTAAAAGTGTGATCTAAAACAGTGGACGCCGTTAGTGTGCAAGGAGCATATGGTTGGCTGGTGTGCCCTTAAGACAGTTAGTGTGCCTCTGTATTTCCAAAAATATCCCAGGTAAAGAAATCCATTGTGATCGCTTGTGTGGGCTTAATAATGCCTTTTGATTAATGACCACATAAAATTCTTAAATCACAGTTTCGGGTGGGTTAGCATGGCTTTATCAGGACCTGATTTATATTATTATATTTTATTGCATTTTATCTTGTGAATGTACATTACTTCATACAGATAAATGATCTTTACAACATTTTTCAGCAGATAGCAGCCTTCCCATTTCCCTTATCCCACAATTCTTTGAGGTACTCGCATGGATTCAAGCTTTGCTTCGCCCATGTCCACTTAGCTCTAATTCCCCTGTAAAAAAAGAGTACTGTAAAGATTAGGCAAAATGTAAAATTGCTATTCTGTTTTATATGTTTGGGGGTTTTTTCTTTATCAGTTTTCGCTACCTGGGCATTAGTGGTGCAATAACATGTCGTGGACATCTGCAAAAAAAAAATACCCACTCACATGAAGGCTGTTTGAGTTTAAATTAGTTCCTCATTACCAGCCACAGCAGTGTGCTGATACAGAGTAAAATCAAAAGTGCTGGAGTCATTTCATCTCATTTGGTGTAATTTAACTACAAGAAAGTTATTCCTCAAAAAGAGCTGGAGTCAAATGTCATATTCTGCAAGTAACTTCACACAGTACTGATTTCAGAAGACGGAAAATATGATTCGCAGCAGTGAGTGGATTTTTTCCTGCATCTTCTGTCACAGAGGATTTTATCTGTGGACAATGGTTTAAATAAATTGGGTTCTAATTTGCCACTGATATTATCTGGTGAATGGTCATTAGTGTTACTGTTCTTTAACTACTTTTAGTGTTCATTGTAGTTTACTGTTGCTGTTGTGTGTTTTTTTTTTTCCTGTTAATGCAATAATGTCAGGGCATGCAGTCTGGGAAGTGTGTAGCTGTGATGGTGCGGGTGTGATCATTGGTGTTGGTGTCGTCCCATTGTGAGAGAATTAATAGTTTTACTTTTTTTTAAAGCATACAGTAGAATACCTGCATGCCAAATCTATTGTGCTATTTCATTGCCACTTCCCACTATGGATCACTGTTTAACACTATGTGATGCTGTCAAAATTGTGCGAAGCAGATATTCTTTTCTGAAATGTAGCTGGGTAGCCTGACTGATTGCATGTAATGACTGGTGATATGCAAATCAGGGTTCAGCTGTCTTTTTGAAAGAGACTAACAATACTTCGTGTGACAAAAACAACCACTCCTAGGAATAATGTCTTCGCTCAAGAGAATTAGTCAGTGTTAAGGATGTTGTCATGACAAGATGCATGAATGTTTGCAAGCTGAAGGTGGCCAGACTAGAAGGCGGCAACTTAAAGACAATGTCCAAGGAAGGCTATGTCTGTGCTCCCCTTAATCCTGGTAATCCTCCTGCAGAATTCTTGATTTGCTTTTGTAAAAGAGATTGGGAGATGATAAGATGCTCGTCCGCCTCCTTAGAATAGCTGATAATCTGGTTTGAACAGAGGAATCAGGGGGTATTTAGCCTGCCTTAACATTTGCCCAAGCAGATGGCGCTGACGGGGGAAGGCACAACCTTAACCTTCATCCCCCTCCCTCTCTGCTTGGTCTACTTTGAGGGGGAAAAAAAGAACAGTGGGATGATAATCAATGTTGTTTATTTTGCTGCTTGACTCTTTAAGTACTTTCAGCCAGATTATAGGCTTTTGCAGGGGATAATCAGGAGACCGCAGACAATTGCTTTTTTCCCATCCTGACAGTATCCCCCCACGAATGCGTAAAGAAGGCGATTTAAAGTAGATGCCAACTCTTAATTCCTGATTAGTCCCATTGCAAACCCTGTTAAAATTAACTGGACACTGCGCTAATCACTGCATTTTGAACACTTGCTGTTCTGGTGCAGTGGACAAACCGTATCCAGTGAGTAAGACGACTTCCCACAAGTGATATATCCATTAACACTCCCTTTTGAGGCTGTCTTCCTCAGTGTGATTACACACAAACACACTACGAACCCCAAAAAAGTTCTTGAGGGTAATTGTAACACTTCAGGACTTAACCGCTAGTGTGCTGACGTATTCTAAAAAGAGACAGAGACAAGCCAAGTTCCCATCAAAGTTTTAAGGTAATTTTAAAAAAGCCAATAAACAGCCAATATTAAAAATAATAAGACTCTCTTCTCTCTGAAAATTGTAAGTATACCATTTAACTGTCAAAAAAGGAGCAACTGTAACTTTTTTTGGTTTTTGAACTGCAGTATCTTCAGTAGCATTTATGTAAGCTGTAAGCATGACGGCATGTAATCCATTAAGTCATTTATATTGGTTCCCTAAGTCTACCTCTCTAAACTTAATACCTCCGGCAATCTTCTCAGCTTGGACTGGACACCTGCAACAAAAGCATTTGAACAAATGAGATCAGCCCATTGACTAATTAGAACTGTGCACGGCATATGCGAGCGGAAGGACTATTTAACTAAAGCATTTGTTGCATCCATTTTTTTCTTTGTCTCTGCAGTTGTGTGCTATAACAGGATATTGTGCATAGCTGTCAGGCTCAGTCTGGTGTAGAAGCACAAAAGACAAGCAGCCCAGAATCCATCCTACTCAAACATGTACACGGTGCAAAGTTAATCCACATATACACAATGACATGCTGATTGTCTTTGTGCGCTCTCACTTCATCCAGACACAAGCAAAAGAGTCAAGCGCTCTCGAACAAGCCTTTTGAGGGGAACGGTCATTTTCGAAACAATTTGCATGAGACACGCAAACATTATACATTGTAATTGCACCTATCAGCACAGCTTGATATCTTTGTGTGATACTTGCTGTAATTGACGCAGTTATTGCATTTGTTTCTTCTCATCTGTGCTGTGCTATTTAAGTGCTTCCTCGTAATAAAAATTTATTCAATGTGATGTGCTTGAAAGCTGATGTCAGCAAGGAGGTATGTACAGAACCATTAACAGAGAATATTAGATGGTGAACCACATAAAGCTAATGCTAGGCTGTGGTAATGCAGCTCATACTAATTGCTTGGACCTTTACTTGTACCAGTGTTAAGACGTCGCTGGCTCTTTGAGGTTCACAAAAACAAAACAGAACATATCAGTGCCTTTAACTTAACTTTTTGACCCAATGCCTTCAGAAACGGCTTTTATTATGCAGCAGCTAGCACTGAAAACTTTAGCTCCAGTGCTTGGAAACATATGCCACAATAAGAAAAGGAAAGAGACCAAGATCTTGAAATGCAAAAGGATAATAGAATCAAGGAAAAGTCTTCTTTAGTAATGTGTGAGAAAGTCACAGATTGGCACACAGAATTTCAATGCATACAGTATTCAAAAACAGCAGCAAGCCATTCCCAAGATCAGTCATACTATTTTATAGTATTCTGACAGTGTTTGCAGAAGAGATCTGTATTTTTTGAATGGCAAGAGACTCTTTATGAAATGATAAGGCTTCATGTCAGACACTTGTGCTTCTCACTCACCTTTTAAGATAAAACTGCTGTTAAGACTGCATTATAATTGTGTTATAACTGTGTTATGACTGTGTTATAAACTAAAAAAAATAAGTATAACAGAAAGCTTTTACTCTATTTGCATTTTGTGCTGGTAAGATAATTCCATTTCTCTTTAGCTAATGAAACCAATAGGTAGGAGTTTGTACACATAGATTTGAACATCTTAATGTCATACAGTACTGATCTTACAGAATGTCCACAATATATCTTTTTATATACACTTTTCGGCAAAAGAAATGGAATGGCACAACTTAGATTACCTGTAATCCACACATATAGATATGCACTCCCTGTGATGGAGCAGACATGTGTTCCAACCCAGAAGTAATGGACAACACTTCAATGACTTCAGTGAATTGTGCCGACCTTTTTGTATTGTGTGGATGATTGTGCGATGCTCCCTCAGATAATGACTGTGCCCTACTTTGACTTTGAGGCAATGACCTGAAATAAGGCACACAAGTGAAATCTGAGTCTCGATGAACCTGGAAGTGATTAAGGTCACCCAGACACACCACATTTGTTTGCCGGGTGACTCACATCAGCCGATGTCTGCAAATCATTTGGGAGTGCATTGCGGGAATCCTTTCCAATGCAAACAGTGACCAGCACGCTTAGGAAGACTTTCAGAATGATTGGTACTCCTGTATAAGTTTGATAGCAAGTCCATTCTGAGTTCAACTCTATAGATATACGAGTTTGTTTTGGGGTTTGTTTTTTTTTGTTTTCAGAGCACCACTTTCTGAATGGTTTTTCCTGAAAACTACAGTTTGTGACATACTTCTTAGACTGTCCAACAATATTAGCAATATGATGAGAGTGCAAAGCATCAAAGCATGCAGCATGCAGTGACTCATATTGCTATGCATTAGCGCTGGACACTGACTAGACAAAGGGAGACTTACTTACTCACAAAAGTTTAAAAAAGGGCTCTATTAGTGCAAGTGCACAGCAAAGTACAGTGGCAGTGAGTCAATGAAAGTTTTTTTTAGGAATATAAAGATACATCCAAGTACTTAAGTATGCATCACATATAGGGAAGTAAAACATCAAGCAAATGAAGACATCACAAAAGATGATGCAATACTGAATCCTGCATTCATCTCAACTTAACTCTATTCAGCGCTTTGATACATTATTTAACAAAGTGACTGAAAAGGCTGAGTTCCAGACTCCGAGTCTCACTGACATGATGCACATATGACTTTGGGGAAAACATGGATAACATGAGATCATGTCTACCTCTTGAGGGAAGGGTGCACTGCGTGGATCTCTGGCTTGTTTTTGTGCCTTGCTATTCTGCTGGGGATCAGTAAACAGATTCTTGCAACAGCCATGATAAAAAAAAAAACTACTCTTCCTCTGCTGTGTATGTAAATCAGAGTAGGGGGATGTAATGAAATAATGAATTCTCCCTATTTTTTATTTTTTTTTTTTACAAGAGGGACTTCTGGGACTCACTATATTTAGATACAACAAAGAGATTGCCAGGGGTGTCCAGTCTCTCTGGTTAAGTTGTGGAGTTTTAGCCAACTTGTCAATGAAGAACTGCTTACTTCAATGCTTAAAGACATGCTGGGTAAAAATGGAGCTCTGTGTCTCCCTCCAGACAATTTCAATTAAGCCTCTGTGGGGCTCAAAGAATGAATGTGTCAATAGATGGTAATTTTTTCCACCTTAATAGATTACGGACGTTATCAGTAAGATCACTGGAGTTGATTCTGAGTTATGTACAGTGTGTATTGTATTGGCTACATGCATAGCAAGCCTGTAAGATGACCCGCCCTGCCAGCAAGAATTGCTTTGTCACTCAGACAAATACGGCAGATGAATGCTCAGCATGATGCTGGGTTATTTGTCATCTGGTGTTCTCTTTCTAATGGGTTTACTGTTGATGATCCAGGTCAGAGAAGGACAAAGCACTCCACACCAGAAGTTACAACACAATCTTAAGAAAGATCACTCAATAGAGCCTAAACTCTCAACTTTTTAAACTGTTTTATTATTCCCACTCTACTTATCAACTTAACCTCCAGCAAAATATAATCATTTTGCTTTTTATACTCATTCTAAACTGCTTGGGGTTTTCTCTTCAGTAAGTGGGGTCTTTACCTTAAAATATAAAGTGCCTCGGCTGGAATTGTGAATATATCTATCTATCTATATATGTATATATATATATCTATATATATATATATATATATACATATAGGACATTCAATTCAATTCAGTTCAATTTTCATTTATAGAGTGCCAAATCAAAACAACAGTCGCCTCAAGGCCCTTTATACTGTAAGGTAGACCCTGCAATAATACATACTAGCTTAGGACGGTGTATTTTGTAGTCACTAAGAACTGCTTAACCATGATTTTATTTGACCGAAACTCTGTTAGGGATATGGGTTTATCCCCGTCATTTACTGTAACACCATTATCTCACATATTTTTAATATAACATTTAACCTTGAAAATATGATACTGCAGATGCAGAGAGACAGAATCTTTGCAAAGTCAGATATTTTCATCCTTACCAAGTAGAAAGGGGGAGTAATGCTGCCATGTTTGCCTTTTGGAGATAACACCTCAGAGGTCATTTGAATGACTTGTTGTAATGTGGGTCACATCAGACACACCGGGAAACCAACTTCCTGACATGTGAGATTTTTACTCTTTTGCATTTTTTTTTTTTTTTTTTACTATCGCTATATTATTATATAGCTGTAACTGGTGGAGTGCAATGCCACACATATGGGGCTGGGTGATAACACAAGAGGCCTTACACATCAGGTTTGTTCAATATTAAAGTTATAGAGACTTCCTGTTATCCCTCCATTAGATTTCTCATAAAAAAAAAAAAATAATAATGTTACAGAACTGGAGCCCATAATCGTATCTTTAACATTCAGGATTAGAATTCCTCCAAAACTAACTGTCCTTGACTACTTTAAAGGAAAACATGAAAGGCGGTGCATGTCAAGACACACATTCCCCAGCAACGTGAAGATTCTTGGCTCTTATCTGTTTGATTTTGCACTTAGGGATTTTTTCTTCATCTTTTCTCTTCAAACATCAAGTGCCAAAGTCATTTACATGTGCTAGGGGCAACCAGAGTTAAAACACAGACATACAACTTACTGCTGTCTAGAGGCAGTGTATGAAGAAAATAAGGAAGTTGTAAGGGATAGGTAAAATAAGGCAGCAGAGGAAGAGTAAAATGAAAGGAAGGCGAGGAGGAAGAGAATGAGAGAAATGAGGACAGTAGGAGGTGAGAGCAGTGAAACACAGAGAGGGTAATTCAATTTGACTAAAACTCTGTCGCTTCATACAACAGGGGGATTGGCCTAACCACCAAAATGAATTAAAATTCATGAACTTTTGAAGAGAGAGCTGCCAGCAGGATGTGGAGAGGATGAGACACAGTTAAAGCAGATATTATTTTTTTCTAATTACAAATAAATGAAGCTATTAGTTTACCTTAAATTAAAAGCAGAAGGGTTCCCTAAGAGATATCCGATCCCATGTGTAAGTCATTTAAGACTGATTGGGCCCCTATTGAGCTATATAAGTCTCTGTGAAAGTATCTGTCTATGTGGAAAAAATACCTTTTGGCTATAAAGAAGTGAAACTTTTAGCCTGTTAGCAATTCCATCCTCTATATAATATAATCGTATACAGAGTCGTACATGTCTGCACGGTGGAATTTGGCATAGACAGAACACACGCAGCCGATTATTTGTAATGCTTCCCAAACCAGACAATCAAAAGAAAATCCAGTGTTTGACTTTGATCCATGCACAATATAAATAACTAATTTATCAATTGTGCTTAAAGAGGCATACAATGGGCAGAACAGAGAACATTGTGTAGCCGGGATAATCCCTTAGAAGATTTATCCTGACGTTGCCTTGAGGGGAATAGTGGGAGCAAGAAGCAGATCCTATTCCCTCACTCTCTGTCTCTCTATCTCTGTGTCTCTGGATACATAGCCACTATCTCAGCTCCTGATCAGCCCTATTTAGTTATATTGCATTGTGTTCTTTGATATTCCAGTTAATCCGTCAAGTGAAGAGATTTAAGCAAAGATTACAATGATTCAATGAACTTTTGATTACTTGTGTCTGTAGCCCTATGGCATTTTCTTGATGCGCTGTACGTGCGTTCATATGCATTTGTTTGCCCGTATGTGTTAAGTGTGGGCGACTTTGACTGTTCCGTGTTAGAGTAGCAAGAGGATTGGAGTGATGTATCGATGGTCTGAAGCTAGACGGCTTCTCTCAGGGTACTCCGGGGCTATAGTAGGTGGTTCTAAATGTGAATAGTAGAGCACATACATATTGTCTGAGAGTTTAATTTAGCCTAAGAGATATTGTTTGTTTTTATTCTAATCATTGTTTTTATTCCAATTGTCTCGATGTAAAGATGAAATCACAGGCTTCCACTTTACGACTGCCCGAGCTCCCCAAATTTAGTATGCAAGCTTTAATCCAAGGTGAGCTCTTATGCCTGGGAACCACAGAAACAAGCCAGCATAGATTTGGATAACATCTGTTTTCAGTTTTCTATCAGTTGGAGCATTCTGTATGTGCAATTACTTGAACCAATCACATGCAAAAGCTTTTTCAATCTGGCTCCTTGAGTGCTGTCACTAGTTATTACAGTGTGTGCTGTTTAGCAAAAGTGCTTTTGCAGTTTGAAGAGCATCCCAAGATATTAGTGGCATCTAATTGCATTACCTGGAGGAGACTGATGGCGCCAGTTAAAATGGCTGGAACCTTCTCAGACTGTGTTGAGGGCAAGTGCTTCTTTACAACTTATACTACATGTTTCTGACTGGAATCTTTTGTCGACTAAGTGATATTCTGACAGCTTTAAGCCTCCACTCGCCTCACCAAATACCCTTATTCCCTCAGCAATCATACATCTTACCATTAATCCACTTTCATCCATGTGAAACTAAAACAATGACAGAATGATAATGGCAGCTAATGCGGCCAAATTTTGATTGTGCAAGTCAGTTTTGTTCTCATTAACTTATTCTGAATTGATTCATGCATTCATGCTTGTTTACCTAGCAATAGTGTAAAATGTCCCTGCAGTGCAATCCATATTCAAGCAGGCCAGCTGTGAGGCTTGCTGCAGCACTTGTCCATTTAAGCTCCAAAAAAGCCAGATTGTTTTCTTGGTTTTTCATCGTTCAATTGCTTCTAAATAACTCTTGATCAAATCTTTACATCTTTTCAACAATCCATTACACTGCTGACATTTTTCATGCATAATGTGCATAATAGAGATCTCCAAGTGGCTTCTCTTTGGCAAGGTGACAAAAATGCCTTTTTAAAATGTAGACTTTCCATAAGAATACAAAAAAAAGTCATCTTGTGGGCAGCTCAACATCATTTTCCAAAGAAGCCACAGGCAAATTTTTATGACTGAGAAGACAATAAGGTGAAAACTGCCGAGTGACCCTCATGGGATGTGTCTCTAGCCCCTTCTGTCTTCCACTTCTAGATTTAGAAGGGACTGGAGGGGTTTTTAATGCACAGTCCTCGCACAGTCCAGTGGGACTCTCATCTTGGGAATAGCATGCCAGTTTTATAGAGCAGGGAGTGGCAGTGGAGAGAGACAAGGGTCCTTAGAGACGCCTGGATGTTTTCCATATTAAACTGAAGAGAACACGACTTAAGATCTCACTAGTGAAATGACTCATTTTCAATGTGAAAATGCCAGTTAAATGATATGGAAATTAGCATAATTATGGAAACTGTGACATATCTAGGTCTGTTGTTGGGCTGAGATTTTATCCCACTTATACTATCCCACTCCCTCTCTTAGTCTCTTTTTTCACTTCCACGCCACCTACACGTTCCTCTAATCATTTCCCACCCTCACTTTTCCCCTGGACCCTCTTTGCACCACCACCCTTCTCACTAATTCCCCAACCTCTAACTCCCCGTTTTCTCTCACTCACTTCCTACAGAGAGTAAAATATCCATGGGCAGTTTAATCACATTAATATGAGCAAAGGATGTGAGGTAATAAATCGCTTCTTTCTCTCAATGAGCCATAAGAGGTGGTGATAAAAACAACTTTTCTGTTGTTGTGCGCTTTTGCCTTGCAATGTGAAAAGAAGCTGTGTTTGAAGTTCAGATTAGTCTTCAGGGAGTCCCACCTATTGGGACTGTTAACCTTTAGCCATTCAGCCATAAAACAAGTGAGTTCCATTAAAATACATAATGCATGAAGTGCCGAGATTGCATGCCATTGATCAGCACTTGAATAAATTGAGTTGAAATCCTATTAACATAACCAGTTACACATAAAGTGAGATGAATAAAGTGCACTATAACACCTGCAAAAATTAGCTACCATCAGCCACAGTTTGTGATGGTTGAGGTGGTCAGGCTAACTGAAGCTAATTTAAAAATAAATTGTAATGAGCTATAATTCCAGCTATTTGTGCAGTGAGATGCTGGCATTTTAGTCACAGTTTGTTTTGCTTTTTTTTTTGGGTCTTTTTTAACATATTAGTCTGGATTGAAATGTCCTTTTTCTATACAGTACACACTCAGAGATCAGGCTGTGACCCTTTCTTCCATTTAATTCTGGAAAATGATTCCGCTGTATCACGACAGCAGAAGTTCACTTCGAGCAAGTAACACCATTACATTCTTTTTCACCTTCTACTCTCTGTGTAACTAGAAATTGTTAATGTTTCGTTGTTGTTTATTGTTTGTTCTTTTAGCTGGGTTTGAAAAGTTGCCATGAGATATGCACACAAGCTGTTTAGCTCGGTGCAGCGTGGCCTCCAAGGCAGCTTTGACTCATGGCGCCTGGCTGCTTCAGATGTGGTAACAAAGATTGCTCCCCCCTCCTCCCCCCGACAACCACACGACACTCTTTAAAGCATGAGCATGTTCCTCCTTTTAACGCAATTAAGAGATGGCTTGTCATCTTGACAGGTTGCCTTCATCTCCTTAAATGCGTGCATGCTACAGCAATAAGTCTTTACGGCACTGAAACACCATATGATTTTTTTCACCATTTTTGTTTTCATGTCTCAGACTCCCTGTCTCTCTTGTATTAGGAATAATTGGGGCAATTAATTCAGGTGGATGCCCATTACGCCATATGTGTTTTCAGATTAAGTGCGGAAAAGGCTCTGTCGCCCGACCCCATGCAGACTGGGAGATGACCCAAATTGAAGCATGTTTCCTCCCACCCAAAGCTCCCCCTTCCCTCCCAGATTTCCCCTCCGACACCCGACATCCCGACGTCCCCACCCCCCTTCCGGTGCCATGCCAGCATTTCAACAACAATGCCAGAGAACGCCTGCCAATGGTGGCAGCTCCTTAATGAAATAGTAATTGTGACTGTGACTTGCATGCATCAGTTGCTTTCCTGTTCTGTTCTGTTTCATTGCACAATACAGACAGGAGTCTACTGAGTTCCAGCTTTGTAATTTCATTAATGCTCAGTGTTGCACCTCTGCGTATGGTTTGTTTTCATTACTACTTTACATTAGCCGTGATTGCATTGCCTTATTGTTTGCAGACTTAATATTTTAAGACATGCAGTTTGTACATAAAGTCTACCGCGGAGTCTACAACATGTGTCTGTTGTAGAGTGTCAAATAAAGTGTGGTATGCAAGAAGCAAGATTGAATATTGCCTAAAAATTGGCACAGCGAGTTTTTCGTGGTATGGTGGTGGTAACAGCTGTTCAGAGAGACACGAGAGCATGGAAATATTTAAGATCAATATATCTTTGATTTCACTGGGAGTCTATAACGGGCCTCCAATTGTACGCTTCATTACTGGACACAGGGGCCTAGAGTGCTGACCAATCCCACCTAATGAAAACAAATGTACTTGCAACCTGAAGAAAAGAAACACACTACACTGCAGTTAACTTTCCACTGTCATTTTGTATGAGAACTGTGGCCGTAGTATATCCTGAACGGCAAACCTAGCAACTCAAGTGTGTCATTATGTGTGGGCAGGGAGAAGGAAAGCCAAAAAGTGCTCTAATTGCAGACTTCTGCTGAAACTAAAAAACTGATCTATCTATCTATCTATCTATCTATCTATCTATCTATCTATCTATCTATCTATCTATCTATCTATCTATCTATCTATCTATCGTTACAGTATTAAAATATTCTTGCATGCAGATGTTCATAAATGGTAGTGTCGTTCATCAGAGCACAAATGAGATCAGGACTATTATTTCCAAAGTGCCCATGCTGATCTAACATCAGTTTTAGCTTCAGATCATGTTGAAAATGGAAGAAAAACAAGGACATATTTAGTGATCCTAGATCAGCGTACTTTCTCTGAGGTGTTTGATGAGAGCAGCTCCAGATTAGATTAGAGGCCTTACCCTGATGAAGGTAATCCATCATCTTGTAAGCAGGAAAAAAAATTATGACAATTTAGTTCCAGCAAGTCTGTCAGAAGCTCTTAGCTTTTAGTTTCTAACGTTGCATAACTACAAACAGAATAAAGAAGTACAAATGAAGGCTGGTGGCTCGACATGTTTTATAAAACTTGGGGGATTTTGATTTGTGACCATGACAGAGATTGAAAATACATCATACGCTGAAAGTACCTCTTTTCTATTTCCTGCTTTTTGTTTCTCTGTTTCACCTTTTGCCTTACCACTGCAGGCAAAACAAAATGCGTGCCGCTTCCATTTCATCTGCTAAACTTGGAGATAAAACACGTATAAAACTGGATGTTTTTTGAATGTTTCACCACTTTATTCCAGTTTGTGAGACGACAACGTCTTTGAACTTGATTTTCCCCCCAACGGTGCAAGTGCTGTGTAGCCCATGAAGTAAGCCTTCTTACTGGGCACTGAGGGAACGAGCTGATCAGCCTCTCAACACAAATCTTTTGTTTTTGTTATTCATGTCATATTTCTGTCAGGTGTGGCAGCTCATCAAGCTGAAATAATGAGGCCACATTCCATGATTAGTGACAGACTCTTTAGATATTTATGTGACAGTAAACTGTTTCCTTTGTCAGACAGTTGGTTCTTGTCATTATTTCACCAAAGATCCTATTTTCTTTTTTTAATTATTATTATTCTTATTATTTGTGTTGCTCACAAGCAGTGGCATTTCTCACCACAACACTCCTTTTGCTTTTGCTTTTGTAGAAATACAATACCCCCTCTCCCCCGTCTCCCATAAATAATTAAATAAATAAATAAATGTATACCGTAGGTTGAAGTCATAAATCCAGAAACCACTTTATAAGTGGGCGTATTAATTTAATTGAGGCAGAATCTGTTTTGTGACATGATAGATTAATGTGGGTGGAGAGTTTTAGCAGCTTAGGAGTTTAAATGTTTATGCATTTTTTGGTTTTATAATTCCTAATACCCATTAAGTGACATTAAATAATGTAATTTGAATAGCAATTTAAGTATTCCAGGATGACGTTTTACTTTTCTCCTGCGGCACAGTCGTAGCATAAGGTGTTTACTGCTTGAAAAACAATACCTGTATATCTCTGACACAGCACCATAATTACGCTTCACGCTGTTCTGAATTAGACTGAAAGTATGATACTGATAAAGGTGATTAGTGAGTGTCTCAAACATATCACAAATGGTGTGGTAAGAAAAGCCAAGCCACATATTTATTCAAGTGAATCCAAAAAAAGTGCAGGTTTTGGATGAACTCTTTGTATGCTGCCTGCACAGACAACAGCTTGACAGTTGGTTTCAAAGAACATCTCAGCACCTGAAGGGAGGTGTGCAAGGAAGGGGAGAATCACAAAAGTGGTTCAGTCATGCACATCACACTGTTCTTGTTTTTATTAATTCCCACTGTACATCTCTGCAGCACTTAAAACAGACTTTAGCTAGCACCCTCTAACTCGCATCAAAGTCAACACTTGTTTATTGTGTCAGCTTTAGTAATAGACATTTGCCCAAACAACTGACAGTAACATTCCTTATGCAAATAGGCAAGAGTGAATTTCCATTGTTCTCACTGTAGGGTGGTACTGGTTTCGCATCAATTTACAGGTGAAAGAAAGGAGATTATGAAATTTCAAATCTGAAAACGGTAAATGATATAGAAGAAAGCCTTTTGTGTCCACACAGATGTTTGTTTGGATAGATTTTCTCCAGTTCTAATAATTTCCTTCGCTGTTTTACAACACTTTTCACCCAGGAATTTTCTTTATAGGTGACAACTCCTGTTTCAATAATAGCTGATTTGAAGCTGATCCCTTCATTTTGGCGCACATGACACATTAAAACTTAATTAACTCTCCGTCCGCCATAATGAGGAGTGTGATGTGTGAGTTGAGTGCCAATAAGGCGCAGTGGGGAGAGCTCGGCAAAAAAAAAAAAATCACACTAATTTAAATAATTGACATTATACATGCTGTGTTGAATAAATAATTAAATAAATAAATAACACCTCTGGATCATAGCTTGGGTTTCTCATTAGAAGGCAAACTGTGCAACTCCATGCTCAGGAATGAAAGTCAAGTGAAGCAATTGCAATAATTACAGCAGCAAGAAAAGTCTGTGCCTGTTGGGAAGGGTATAGGGGCTTCATGGAAGGCAATGAGGAGGGAGGCGCCGGCTGTCTACAGGTGCCTCTGATTAAGGGTAATCTGGCTAGCCCTCCCCTTTTTTATCTCTGCAACAAGCCCTGCTGCTTCTGGGTGCCTTGAGCTCCGTAGCTGCCTGGCGTAATGAGCTCCAAAGCCACACAGTAGATGCCCTGCAGGACAGTCCCTACAGAGCTATAATGAGCACTCCAGTGTACCAATTCGTGCTCCCCACCAAGGGGCCCCAGAAGCCAGCCTTCATTCAGACATGGGTGGGCATGGCTTGTTCACCAAACCTTCAATAGCCACCTTTCACTTCAACTCCCTTTCCGAGGTAATGGCATCCCATCTGGACTTAGTGTGATGCCATCGCGTGTGTGGTAGGAGGGATGGCAACATCGAGATCGGAGTGTAAGTCAGAGGCGGCGATAGAGATTGAGCTGCTGCAAAAATAGAGAGGAGGCAGGACATCAGAATAGAGTGCCAGGTAAAGAGTGAGGACAGCTGAAGTAGCTGGGGATAGAAAAAAAAGGTAAATGAAGGTAGAGGGATAGAGAGTACTATAACTGACAGATGGAGTGAGCATAAGAGAAGGAGCGGAAGGTAAATTGTAAAATGAGGGAGCTGCCCAGTTAGATGGGAGACAGAGGGGTGGAGAGAAAGAGAGAGGAGTATCCTGGTATAATGAGGTCTATGGAGGAGGGTGGGTAAAGAGAGGAGGGGGTGTCAGAGTCCAAGGTGAGATAGTGGAAGAGCAGGAGAGTGAGAGAGAGTGAAAGAGAAAGAGAGGCTCTTTTGCCAAACAGCGGTCCCTCTGTTGGTGCTGGGGTGTATCTGTGTGTTTAAGAAACTGCACTGCTGTGCTTTTGCTCTCTTAAACAACCAGGAGGTGGGTGAGAGGATCGACGGGCCTGACCACAGAGCAGGGCTTTGAAGCTGCCTCACGCTGCGAGAAACTGTATTGGATTTAGAGAGACTGCCTTTCAAAATGAAAAAGCAGAGAATGAAAGACAAAAGAAATGGAAAACTAAAATAGAGAAAATATTATAAGAGAATAAAAAGAAATATGCATTATGCATGAAGTATTCCTCATACATGCACTTTCTGCAGTTATCACTAAAAGATTAGCATAACAATTAACATTTTATAATGGCCTACATGCCAATAGCAAGATGGGGATGATGAACATGATGTGGGATTATTCGCCATCATTATGTGGCCATAAACAGTTTTCAGGGCTAGGAAAGATTCTGTTTATTTTTCAAATTAGTTGTCTTTTGCATCAAAGCCTTGTATTTTCCTGCATTTTGCATTTGTGGATGTGTTTCTCTGCGTGAACGCCTGCGCGCGTGTGTGTGTGTGTTCTAAGATGTTTGTGAAGTCCACAAGTAAAAAGGCCCTCATCATCTTTCATCTGTGCTGCATTTATTCTACAGTAGCAGTGCAGCAGCTGTTGCAGCTATATTTTTTTCTCCCTTTTTCCCCCTCCACACGTATTTTGTATTACGTATAAAATCTTGTGCATCTTCAAATAGCACGTTGTCAGATCACCAGTTGTACCTACTGGCAACTGAAAAGAATACGTTATCATTGTCTGAAGAAATACGCTTGGGAGGAGAGTAAGTGTACAGCATTGTATACAGATACACAATAGACACCGTCAAATGAGTAACTTTTTTATACTACAACAGCTACATCTGTATCAGAAAGGATTAGCATGGCGGGAAGGATTGGACAGTGTGTCTTATTTTAATTGCTGTGTATTTTAAATAAATTCCCAATGCTTTTCTTCTTGAATAGAACCTCTGTGGGGACAGAAACTGTCTTTTCTGAATACGGTTCCATATGGGAATAGGGATTACATTATTATTATTATCTTGTGAGGGATTAAGGATTTGTCTCATTTTGTCCCAGTGAGTAGTGTTGCCCTGCAAAATACAACTAAATCACAACACAGTGTAACAAAATACATATACTTCGTTTTATTTTTTTAATAACAGCATCTCATGCATGGAAAACCAGTAACATTTTTCCAAAAAAGATTCTGAAATTAAAAATGACATTCGGGCTCAGTTTTCAATCCATCATAGAGGACAGATCAGTAAAATTTCCTGTTATCTAAACGCGCAGCTTGACATTTTATTTTTGCTGTCATATTATTCTGTGTTACATCAATGTCATCCTATTGTTGGGAACACGTGATAAAGAGCAATGCCAAGCACTAGAAGTGTCTACATGAGAACTATGCAACACGTTTTAGCTCAAGAATGGAAAGAGTGTTTGCTTTCTACTGCACATCTAAAATGTACACAAATTGGTATCATTACTTGTTTCACATGGGTCACTTGGCTCCAGTGCAGTATTAACCGAGAGGACACCAGAACAAAGCGCCGCCCACAGCCACAATTGACCTTTGGGGTTCTGATCTCTTAATGTGTTTCTCTGTGTTGGTGCTGATAAAGCTTTCCTTTGCCTCTGTCCAAATCTATAAAGGTTTTTTTTCAAAGATGCTGGCAATGCGAAGTGGGAGACACAAATACCCTCTCCATTCCACGGTCATAATCTCTGCCTCTGCCATCGATAGCTCTAATAGGTGTTTAGAAGGCCTTGTATGTGTCTCCATTTGATAGCCTGCTAATGGTTCGACATGTCATTCAGAGAAAATGTTTTGTGTTGAGGGGGCGGGGTGGAAGCAAGATCAGAATTCACCACAGGAAGCCTTGGCTGAACAACTGAAACATGTAATCAAAAGCCAAAAAAAAAAAAAAACCCAACCCCAAAATCTTGTAAAACAGAGTATTTTCACTAAATGAATCTATATTCCCACCTGAAAGAGATGAAAAAATGTGCATTCATGCTCAAAACACCCAAGTTATTTTGTTATGACTATCTGGCAATTGACAGGGCAGCCTCTTTTACACAAGTCCCTTTTAAATTATTGAATCTGCCAAACGATTCACTGCTACATTTAGTAACTGTAATTATGAACTCACCGCGCCAGCATAGTACTGTGTTTTTTGTGTATTTGACATGCCCGTGTGTGATTGTGTGGTGATTCAAAAAAGGTTAAAGCCAGTTCTCAAATGTACACTTTGTACCATGTTAGACCTAAAAAGAGAGACGTTGGTGTCGGCGATGTGATTAGTTTCAGTCCCAGTTGGGCTACAGAGAATGGAATACATTAGTTGACTAGTAGATATGTGAATTATATAATATTAGATTGATGTGTCCAATTGGATTTAAATGACAGTTATATTGTGTCTAAATCATATTTAAAACTGAGTGTCATATTGGATTCACAAGAGCAGACAATCTCCCATTGGAGTACCTGCCAAAAAATAGATGAATCTATGAGTTAATTCTTAATCATTGCTAAAATGGATTTTAAAGATATCTGAAGTCTCGTGGTGCAATTTTTAACATTTTTCATTTCTTCGGTTGTTCATTAATTAAGAATTGTTATATATTTTTTGTCCTATAATAGTCACATTACATTTTACAGCAAAAATTAGTTCGGCGGAGCACAGCAAACAATATATATAAATATAAACTGTAAAAACAATATGACTTTTTGACATTCAACACCACCATGGATTAATTATATCCTCTTTCCCAGAAAGAAATCCCATTCATAATACTTTCTGACTTAACTCTGCCTTTTACACCAGGCTTCAGCAGCCTGCTGCTGCTGCTTGGCCACAGAAGTTCTCCACTGAGGTTTAACGCAACCAATGAGATTATTTATGCTTGCATAGCAGCTCTGTCTCTGAAAAAACATGTTTGTATTGCTAAAACCCCAATCTGCCTACATGTCCTGGTTCATGTGTGGCCGTGACTCCCCAGACTGAAGGTTTGGTCGAGGTTTCTCTTTCTGCTAGTAGTGTGGAACACATGCCTGGCACGACCAGTGCCATGGGGGGAATGGCGCACAGCTGGTTTGATTGGACTCTGGCCTTAATCGCCCATGTCTCTGCCATCAGCGCTCAAGGAGCAGTAACACACATGTTAACTGTGCTCATACAAGGGAAACTGATTGGAGCCTTCTAGATTTATTCCTAATCAAATACTGAATTGTGCCCAGACAGATAAAAGGCTGGTGTCGCTTTGCAAGTCTGGTATCAATGTCTAACAAGAAAGTTTGGGCTAGGTGTTCAATGATCTACTTTGCGGTCTCAATTTTTCAGCAGATGAAGGGGACTGTTGTCAGAGAGCTGATTGTAGGGTGCAAAATACTGGGTGACAATCTGCGTGTCAAGATAAATACATCTGCTCCTGAGGGAATGCCATTAGCCATGCATATTTTAATCCTAAATAACTGTTATAAAAGGTTGCAAAACAAAAACACAAGGATCTAAAAGGTCAGTATTGAGCAGCTTAAACAAGAGTAGACTGCTCATCGAAACAAGAGCATCTCGCCTGTAACTGATGAGAAGTACAAGTTGGAGACTTATTTTTTAATTCTCGTTCCTCGGATGTACTGTTATGCATCATATTTATCATTCTGACCTCTTTTGTCAAACAGCAGTCAAATCAGAATGCTTTTTTAATAACACATGCACTGAATAATATAACTTGCTAAGATGTTAAATATTGTCATTTATCAAAAAAGCCATTGCCTGACCATGAGAAGAAGTCAATAACAATGTGAAGCTAATGTAATTTTGAATACACTTGATGCTCTGCTTAGCCGACTAGAGAGGGGACTGCAGTAATAAATCGGTTGACTGTTGCTGATAAGCTTAACAGCAAAGCAGCATCCAAGCATTTGAATGAGGGCATTAATGGTTGTTTAAAACAGGAATAATGAAGTGACAACAGCAGTGTTGTGTTGCCTCTTGCTCTTGAGAGGAACGTCTGCCAGTGGAGGAAAATGGTGACTTGCTTACTTCTAAAGGACATCAGCAGAGAAGTAGTACTTCCAGTCATCAGAACTTGGCGAATACTATAATTGCAAATGACAAAAACAAACAAACAAACAAAAAAAACAAAAAACAACGTGGCCTCATTTCAGCATTTCATTTCATTTGTGTCAACAGCTTCTCGTGCATGCACACAAACTTAAAAGCGTACGCACAGGGAGACCACTCTTAATCTTTTTGACGCACACATGTGCATGCTCATGCACGTTTGCTCGCGAAATACACATAGAAGCTCATATGCAGTGCACAAACACAAAGCAAATGTCCTCACAAAGTAGATGAGCTCCATTCTGTGTCGAATCGAAAGCATCTGCAAAGCCAGTTGCTCTCGGCCGTGGAGGCGTGCATCAGCCGGCAGAGGCGCCTGCTTGGTGTCCCAGGGTGGCTCGCGTAACACTTGGCCTGCTCCCTAGCCACTGCCGGGATCAGAAAGGCCCACTGCTATCATCCGGGCGCTGGCAGCAGTGAGGCTAGGCTTAGAATGACAAATTGGTTTGAGGGAGTGAGTGAGGGAGAGAGCAAGCCAAGAAATATACTTTGAAGAGAGAAATGCATTCCGGGTTTCGACAAGCATGCCATATTATATGGTCAAGTGTACAAGTCTGACTCCTGCCACGCGGATTGATCGAGATCCCAAAGACACTTAAATGAGGCGAGGGTCTTTCATCGTGACAATGCCAAAGAATTTATCTTAGAAAGTCACCCAAAATATGACTGGATTAGAGAGCTTTTCAGCATGCGGTCTCTCGTCTCGTGGCCTCAATTTTCATTGAACTGCCCTTTTATTTTTAGCAACAATAGTTTAGTAGTATTTGCTTATGTTTCACAGTGTTGGGAATGTAGAAATTTCTAAATGCACATTACAATATTTCCAACTTTATCCAAAGGAACCCGAATTATTGTGTAAATCAGGATGTTTACATACAGAAATGCATTTCAGATAATTGTAGAAATAATCTGAAAAAAATATATGTTGTGTAATACATGCTAATGTAATTTTCTCTGATGGATTATTGATTCAGAATGTATTACTTGCTTCATATTTCAACAAACTCATCATTGCCACCATCATCAGTGATTACAGCCAGTGAATAATGCTCTGTGTTTATGGTTTGGGAGAGTTATTCTTTTCAAATGAAACACGCAGGGAAAAATGGTGGTTAGTGAAATGTTATCTTTATTTTGGACTGAAGTAGAGCATGAACTGATATTTAGCCACTAAATATTGCATATATAATACGTGGCATGTATAGCATATCACTATTACAAGTATCAGCTTAAAAAAATTGTGTGTCTGTTTTCTGTATGAAGGTTCTGAAAACAAAATCTCCTAATGCAAAGTCAGAGCAATAAAAACAATATTAAGCTTCTTCAGCATATTTTAGATTATCGGAAACCCACATTCGGTGAAATCCGACTGTTGTTAATCCACAACAAAACTGCATTTGTAAAAAAAATAAAAATCCATTTTACCAGAGACTGTTCAAAATTATAGGGGCAAGAAAATTCCAAAATAAATGGGGAACGGTGCAAGTATTGACACTGGCAAGCTGTTTAATGTTGGAGGTGCACAGCATTCTGCTCGGCTCGAGGAGGAGACAGCGTACGAACGCTTTGCATATTCAAACAGGAAATACTTTATTTAATCGCGTGCAATCAAATCTACAATTGACTGTATAAGGGATAATCTAATTAAACATTACCACAATTATCGGTCTTGGCCAATTGGATAACTGACTTATTTACTAGTGTTGTGTTCTGCTGTTTTAAGCAATAGCTTGTTTTAAACAAGCAGCTTTGTAGGTTGTAATTACATTTTCTGCAGGCTTGTTGGCACCTTGGTCAAAGGCAAACTCCTGTGTGGACTCCCTCATGTAAATAAGAGCCCCTTTCCTTGCCAAAGCAATCATGACATTGCACTGGTGTAATGCTAGGCCTGCAAATAAGCCATGTCAGAAGCATACGCACAAGACACCGGATGTAGCCCTCTTGAATTCCCTCTCTCAGCAAACTGCAGAGACGCACCATTTGGCATCTCTGGAATTTGGTTTGAGGTTGCAGAGTATTTTACTTTTGTTGTCAAATTGCTTTGCAAATGAGGCCCACTCTGGCACGATTTCAAAGAGCTTGTGCTATATGTGCAGCTTCCTTCAGGCACTAGTTTCTGAACCTTCATCATTCTCTATGCATATGCACAGTACTGCACTAAGCTCACATGGAAGGCTAGATAAACATGCCAGGCTGGGAGGAAGATGGAAGGCAGTATGCTTATGTCTTGTCAGCCTGTCTGTATGTTGATTTTGTGTTGTTCAGCTTGACTGGCATGGTCTATCTAATAACATGGCAGGTAGACAGTACGAAAGCCTCATAGGTTTCTACCCATTAAAATGATATTCAATCATTTTTTGATGCGCTTTTTTTTGCCCCAAACCACGCCTTATAATGATTCAAGGTTCGAGCGCCATTCACATTGAAATGTTGTGTTGCTTGAAGCCACATCAAAATAATTGTTTTGATATGTTCCGTTTTTGACTTGGCAATGACATTAATAGGAGGTGATTGTACAATGAGGATAAAAAACATTTTTTGAGGTATGTTGACTAAATTTCAGCCATGGATCCCCTGGCTCACAATTATACGTTTTTAGTCTGGGCATCATGGAACAGCCATTGCTTTGAGATACAAGTGTTGCACATATTGCGTGTCCTTTTGATTGCATGTCCAAGTCAGCCACTAAATAATAATGCAGGGATTGAAACACTGCAAAATAGCCCAAGGCTCAGAAATTGCTAATGAACATCAGCAGGGTGCAGCTGGGGTTGCACTGTGTGATAAAGGCATTGAAACCTTACTTCATGTTTCAAAGGCAAATAATCTGTGGTCGATTTCTTTATACTCCAAACATCTGTGTCACTGCCTCAAAAGTGGCGGGAGACAATAAATGTGCACTAAGGAAAACTACAGATGTCTCGCTAAAACGAGATATATATTCCAACGTGTCATAGTTTCAAGTGTTAACTTCAGCACTGGACATCTTTATGGCATATGTTTCTGTGGACTGATAAGCAGTGGAAGCATGATCTCTGTCATCACAATATTACAAATATGTGTTTTATACTTGTTACATTTTCTCCTTTCACTGCCTGTCAAGAACTATTCTCACTTTGCAGAGAACCGGCAAGCAAGGGGAAATCCGTGGAGAGGCAAAGAGACAGAAGGCAAGGAAAAGAGAATATATTTGGTGCTATGTGCTGCAGATCAAAAACATGGCAGTCACATGATCAAAGGCATTTGATAATCCTTGAACTACAATGCTCCTTTAATCCTAGCGAGAGAACTATATTTTATTGGGGGAGGAGGGCTGAAACAATGTTGGGGTGACAAACAGAGCTGAAGAAGCAGTAACTAGCTGGTAGAAATACAGTTTACTAAATGTGGCACAGTACTTTTGTGGAAGCTGGGGAAGAAAATAGTATAAAGCCTCCTTGTGTGGGGAGAAAATGGAGGCTGAGTTGATGGGACTAGAAACACAAATGTGCCACAAGTCAGTGTCCACTCAGCACTGAATAGTGCTCTTGTTTTTTTTCGCTATACTTGTTGGGGAAGTTGGCTCGGTGAATGTGACTAGACTGCCTTATACTACATCTGCCACACAGAAACAGAGTGCAAGCTACACAGGGTTTGAGCTACGACTTCTCCCAGTCAAGTTGAGTTTCTGGCTAGTTCATTTTCCTGAAGATTCATTTATATATATATATATATATATATATACGTATATATATATATGTTTAAAAAATTGGATGGTTTACAAAAATACGCTATATAATCAAATGGCAGAACAACAACATACCAAATTGTATTTATTATTTATTTATTTTATTTTATTGTGAATTTACATATGATATATTACACTTTTAAAAAAACTATGTAATTCTTGAACTGCAATATTTCATGTTGGGTGTAAAAGCAGCACCATTCCTATAGAGCCTGAAGGTTTTCACAACTTGCAAAAAACACTTGTCCACAAAAAATTGTAAAGAAATTTGAGATTTTGTTCAGGACTTAAAGTAAAGGCGTCCAAAGAATTAGACATCTCTGTGCACAAAGGATCAGGCAAAAAACACATATTGAATAGATGTGATCGGTGAGTTATCAGGCACAACTGGTTTAAAACAGATGTCGCTCTGTAGTGGAAATCATTGCACAGGCTCAGACACATTTCTGAAAACCATTGTCATTAAACACAGTTCATCCACTAGATGAAAGTTAAAGCCAGAAACATTATAAGATAGTCTATTGTAACACTATCCTGAAAGAATCTGGGGACTATTTCTAATCTATATATTAAACAGTCAGCAAAGCTGAGAGTAGAAAAGCTTTTTTAAAACCTAAAGTGACATCCACACAGAGAGCGATTCACTCATCCATATCACTTTGAAGTTAACGTAGGTGCAGACTCTGGTTGCCTAGGTAACCCTCTAATGCATTTACTACCAGGTCATATGTCAATCAACAGTATCCTGCACTCTTAGCTGTAGTTGCTTCAGTTGCTCACCTCAAATCTGAGAAACGTTGACTTCCCCCTCAGTTCGTGCCATCGCCATTTTGTTTCTGGTCTCGAAATCGCTGCAAATCTCTTCATGTGTTAGTACAGCACAAGATTACTAACTTTCCAAACAGGTGTGCAGAGGTGTATATGGCTGCTAAGTGGAGTTTTTTATACCCTACAATGCAAAATAAATAAAAAAACATATACATATATATATATATTTTTTTTTTAAAAACTTACCCATTTTCTCAAAACTTCAGGTTTTTCTTTTTTTTTTTTTTTGCAAGAGCATGATCCCGGAGCCAAAGAGAAGACGGAACATTTTTATCACCTCACAGCTGAAAAGTTTTACTGAAGCTTTACTTGTGTTCAGTGATGCACGTCTTCTCTTAAATATTTTTTCTAATATCACACAAGATTAATAGAGACAGAAAACATATAAATGACAAATAGTTATTTATGAAGTCTTTTATGACGAAAGATTTCAGATTTTTATTATTATATCTTAACAGGCACATAAAAGCCCATTTTTAACATTCACCTTTTTCAGTTCTGTAGTTTTTTTTAAGAGAAAGTAAAAAACAAGAAAACTTTCATCTGAAACTCTTCAAAGTATGCTTGTTCTGAAGAAATTTAAGATTCCGTGTGGGAAACTTTCAACAGAGAAGCAGACAACTCACAGGTCCTCAGCTGGCACTGTCATTACTATAACCTTAGACCAAGATTGTGTTGGTCTGTGAAAGGAGTAGCACACAATGTGCATTTTTTGGAAAATTCCCACATGGAATAGGCTTTCTTTAAACAAAAATACTCCAGTGACTTTCAGGAGGTAGTCAGTCTCATTTTTCAAGAAACATAGAAAAACTCTCTGTCCCAAGCAGCTTTTTACGCACATGTTGGTGATGTGAAATTAAAATAAGAGCATATATTTATAGCAAAAAAAACCCTTTTTTTTCTACTATTTTTATTTAAATAACAAGTTTAAATATTTTGCATATTTTTGTTTTTATTTGTCTTTTATGCAGACTTTTAGCAGGAAAACTGTGCGTCGTTTATTAAAGTACACAATTAAGACTTACACAGTTTGTGAGCTGCTGAGTGAGGCTTATAATTTACAGTGTTGGGGAGTAACGGAATACATGTACCGCCGTTACGTATTTAAAATACAAAATATGAGTAACTGTATTCCGTTACAGTTACCGTTAAAAAGAAGGTATTTAGAATACAGTTACTTTGTTGAAATAAGTGGATTACATGGCGGTATTTTCCTGTTTCATATTGTTGCGGGTCAGGACTGTTTGGGTTTTGTTTGACAGCTATGTTCTGTTGTTCCAGGCGGCAGCGTTACGGTTGCTATGGTTACAGGGTGACGCTCTCTCTGCGACTGTGTGTTTCCTGGGTGAGAGAGCACCTTTTTGTTGTTGTTGTTGTGCTAAGCTAATAGGCAGAATGCTACAGGCATAGCCCTAAAGAATGTAGCCTCATGGGCAGTGTAGTCCGTGCTGCAGGGAGAATGGACTGCCATACCCGTTATGTGCCTGTGAGCGAGGGAGGGAGAAAAAGGAGAGTGGAAAAGTATGAGTTGTCATCGAGCAGAAACGGGAGCTGGAAGCATGTAAATATAATAATAACCACTGCAGCCAAGAACAGTGCCTGACGAGCCCAGTTGTAAGTAAGCTATTAAGACTCGACTGTACACCGTGTTTGTGTTTTCCCCCGAAAAAATAAGTTCCGTTGGAGCAGCCTTTCAACGCCTCTCTCTGTCTCTCGCTAGCAAACTTGACCCAGTCCTAAAGCTATTTTTCGGCCTGACACCGAACCCAACGTATTAACCAGAGGTCCCTTTACTATGGTTCGGAGTCGCGGACCTTCAGTAATAGTAATAAATCAGTTCATGTAGTTGTAAACAGCATGATAATATATTAAGTAATCTAAAGTATTCAGAATACGTTACTCTCATTGAGTAACGTAACGGAATACGTTACAAAATACATTTTGGGGCATGTATTCTGTAATCTGTAGTGGAATACATTTTAAAAGTAACCTTCCCAACACTGATAATTTATATGATGAAAGTAAAGACAGCGAGATAGAAATAGAGCTCATTCTTAGATTTTATCAAAAACATTTCCAAGAAATCAGAAAGATAAAATTGTCTTATATTTTCTTCAGAAACTGTAATATATATATGTATAAAATGTGCTCTCTGGGCCTCATCCTATTACAATAACGAGCCCATGCATGGTGAAAAGACAAAAACATCAATATGTGGCGGAATCCAAATCCCTCTGTTGCAAGCATTGTCAATAGTCTTCATTATCAGATGCAAAATGTCCCAGACAAAGGTGAGTTGAAAAATGACAGTCGTTTTTACTTCCATATGTCTTCCCTTATCACCTCTCTACTCTACTGTCTCTCCTGTAACTGTGCGGAGATGAGCTATGAGCTGTTTGTCAGAAAAGCTGTACAGTTTCCACGCTGATGAAACACTAACGATTATTAATTAGATTAACGAGTGAGTTAAACTAGGACTTTATAAGAAATGGCATGAGGGAAAAGTGGTGGTTAGCTTTACTGTTATCCTTGTTTTGTTTTGTTTGTTTTGTTTTTACTACTTTTTTGCATTTGATAATGTCTCTTCTTTAACAGTATTTGTACTTCCAAATGAAAGTAGTTGTTAATTTCGATCACATATTGTTTTGTACAAATTCAACAAAACAAAACAAATAAATAACTAAATGCTTTTGCATAAACATCACATTGTGTGTTCAATAGTTTTAGCATATTTGGCATCCGATTTTATAAACTGATAACACAGAAATAACACAAATAATGTTTGGTTTTTCCCTGTAATTTTCATATACGACAGTAGAATAACTAGAAGTGGTAAAGGGAATATTTTCCTGAATGCTTTGTGTGAGGTTTTTGCAAGTCATGCCTTGATTAACCGCCAGTATTGATGGAGTGCCGAGTTATCTGTACATTGCAAACACTGTGGTTCACATTATAATTGATTGGACTCTCTTTTTTTCTTTTTCTTTTTTGTCACTCTCCTCCTAACTCTACAATATCCTGTAGAATCTAATATTCACAATTTTGGAGGCAGTGTTCAGAATCAAGGTCATTCATTTTCCCCCACTGGGAACATGCAGAAGCAAATTCCATTTCCTGCTCCTATCCACAAAGAAAATAATTCATGTTTATTTGTCACATCAATTAAGATATCATGGTTATATTGCCTACTCAATCTGTAGGGAAAATTTTGTCTACTAATTCCATCGTCCCAGCAAGGCCCATTTATTCATTTATATTTCATGACCTGGTGTTTACGCTACAGTGAATGCCTGGCTGATTTTTTTTTCTCCCCTCTCTTAGTTGCCTTGGCCAGAGAGGTGTTCTCCTTCTACGTTGCGATGAAATATAGATGTTAAGAGTCTGGAGAGTCGAGTGTCTCATCTGTCCTAGAGAAACCATAAGGCAGCCATTAATAGTGTCACAGAGCATCAGACGTACCACAGGCACATAATTGGAAATGAGGACATAACTGAAAGCACCTGCCTGAAAATCAACAGGGCCTTCCCACGAGGCAGGGCCTCGGTAGATTCCAAAAGAAGTTTTCCGAGCCCCTGCTGGTTCTGTTTCACCCATTGCTCTTTTTTTTTCATTTCTCACTGAGGTCAGCTCAAGATGGCTTATTGTTTTTTCTTTTTTTTTAATGATGGCATTGTGAGTATGCAAATACTTTGGATCTTTGCATAATCACAAGCAGCAGGACCATCTGTTGTTGGCTTGTTGACTTACCTTGTGTCTGCTTTTAATGGTGTTTTCTTGTATCTGAGTGATGTATTGGTGTATTAACAATGTGATAATCATTTAACCTCAAAAAATGCAGTCGGGCGTGTACGAAAAATCCGAACATATGTTCAGTGAAATCTTCTGACAAAGAAGGATTTATAATCTTTGAGCAGGGATAGAAATAAAGGAAAACACAAAAACAAATAACAAAAAAAATCACTCCGCTCACGTTATGTCAGATAAGACGATGCTGTCAAGATAGAGATTTAAAATGTGACGCTCGACAAATGTTGTGATCTTGGCTTAGTGGGTAGTAAAGAGTGGGAGTTAACCCCCACTTAAAAACACAGCAAAAATACTAATAGCAAGGAATAGTAAATAAGATGAAACTTTTTGCAAGGATATCCCTCCAATGAAACATGTCCCTGATAATGTTTTTTTTTTCTTCTACTAGAACCACAGCCAGACACCAGAGAAGTCTTTTAACTCACCGCCTCCCATTTGTCCTCATAAGGTAAGCTCCAGCTTGCTTTCAGGCAAGGAATAAACAGCATTATGTGAAATAATTACAGATATTTTAAGAATGCGATGTTCTTATTAAGCTGTGTTTCTGTGTCTATTTGCATTTTGCATTTGTAAATTAGCTGTATAATATGTCAAGACCCTTTTCATCTTCTCACATATCTGATGTTCCATTCACCATATCATTGCAAGACTCTTTGCCAAATGGTGTGCAAAATTAATTTGTTTATCATGGGTTCTTAAAGAAACTATTTTCATTTCCAAGACAACAGTTTCATCTGTTTTCTGTTCTTCCTCTGTGCGTTCTACTAATCGTTCGAGATTTATTTAACATGAAGTGAGAAGGGCAAATTTATTCAATGCTAATTAGTCTTGTACATGCACAGTCAAAGTCATCACTTCACTGTGATGGTCTCAAGTCGTCACCACACACTGACTGAAGTCACTCTCCCCTTCAACCTCTACTCCTGATGCATGACTCTTGCAAATGTGATAATGTGCCATGCAGTGAAATTCGCGCAATTTCAGTTCACTTAGCACCAAACGTGTCAAAAATGCCTGTGTCCTTTTCTGGATGAATGGGCGTTATGGTTGAGAGTGGCTTATTGCAAGAGTGGACCTTGGTAAAAGGAGCCCAATAGATGGAAGCTGTCTGACAGGCTGTCATCAACTGTTCAAAGCCTAACACCGCTCTACATCCCTAATGCACAGCTAGCTGTCTGAAATGACTTTGGTGGCATTAAAATATGCAGACAGTGGTCGGACAGTAAATAATAACAAAATATGATACCCGTTTCTCTGCTCTGTCACTGGAAAATCACTGGAAAAAGTAAATTATCTGCATATCTATCATTGCAGAATAACAACGCACATCCATGTAAGGCCTGAACTTTTCAAATTTGGGTTACTTTTGGTGAGAAATTACAGCGTGCCGTAGCTTTAATGGGGTGTTACAGATGTTTTAATGTAAGAAGACATCTCTTTCGATTGCTCCACATACTATGTCTACGTCTTGTTTCCTCTGGACCCCATACTTCTCTCTCTTTCACTCTTTCCATTTTTACCCAGCTGATCAGGGCTGATGTAATGGGGGAACACTGTGGGTTTGCGGATAGTGTTATTCACGTTTTAGCTGTTAGCAGCTGAACATAATCTCCCTCTAGTCAGCTCACATTAGTCTCCATGATCCACACCAGCCCAATATGTGCAGCGAATGCATTGGGCCAGCTGGGGTAATTTAGTATGTCAGTCAGTTCAGGAGGCTGGTAAAATGAGTAAATGGCTGGATATGATTTATATGTAAAGAATATTCTGATTATAATGGCTCTCAGAATAGAATATCCACTGGCTTTTTAAACTTCTCTTCATCTGCATTGTGTGCATCCCCCAGATAGATAGCGAAATGAACAGAGGGCTTTTAAACTGACTACTCTGTGATTATATTAAGAATGTGAGAGTGAGAGAGCGAGGAAAGGGAGGAGAGGGAGGAGATCGGGTGCCCGAGCACTAAGTATATATAATTGCTTCTTGACACATTGGCCAAATTCTGCAGTGCCAGGATCTGAGCGAAGATGATTAACGGCTGTCCAAGTGGGTGGGCACTGCAGGTCGTTCAGGGCCTTTGGTTTCCATAGTGATTCTAGTCTAAAGGCCATATATTGCATAGTGAATATCCCAGAGGTCCACACATTGTTAAACTACAATTATAACTCACATCAAGAGCATTGTCTGTCCACCGCAAACTCTCTCTTTCACCCACCAAGTGTCTTGCTGCGTTTTCCCTCTGCTCATCATTTATTTTCTCTTCTTATTTTCTTAAATTGTCTCCCCTAGCTGGCGAGAAGATAAAGAGTAAAAATTTTGCATTATGTGAATAATTGATGTGTGGGCTCACCTCAGAGCATCATCACACTACGGCAGTCGGGGTAAGAGGTGAGGGTAAGATCATATTTCTGACATGAGGCTTCAGGCTGTAGAAAATTGTTTCACAAGGGTTTTCACAAGGTTTTCCTCTGAATCGACAGCATGAATAACAACTTCTCATTATAGCACAACAGGGTAGTAATAAAATGTGAATAGGGATGCACATGCTGGTTCTGTACATAAAGTCATGTGCGTCTGACAAGCTATAACATACAAGTAGTTCATTATAATACGGTTCTTGGTATCTGAGGTTGTTGTGTGTAATAATGTGTGTGTAAGCATGCCAAAGTATGTGTATGTCTTTGTGAACACCACAATTTAAATAGGTGACAGATGGAGAGGACAAGGGATGGGGGTGGGGATCAAGCACCTCTGACAATATGGGGCCTGCACTGCACCTTGTTCTTGCCAACTCTGAAATAGCTATGGTATACTAAAGCCGTGTGACTCCGGGATGCCATTTCACAGTTTTGTTTTCCTCGCGTTTCACGGTTTTCATTTCCACAAAAGACAAACTCTCTTGTGAAATGTCACCTAACAATGTAAAAGTTGAGTGATGAGCATGCTAGAGAAACACCTTGCTTCTTGAAGGGTTAGACTTTATTCTGTGAAGTCTGACAAAGACATGAATGTAAATGCGCTGAGGGTTACAGATGAAATTCTTAAGACATACTGTGTGTAGGAGCTTTTTAAAGCCAAGGAAAGGCCACCGAATAAGCACATTTCAATGGTGATTCATTTTGTATAATAAAAGGAAATCCCTCAGGCATCCAAACAAAAGGCCTGTCATGCAGCAATTAAGCTTTGTTATTTGCGTCAAGCAGACTATGGATAAGTAATGTATCTTCCTAAAGATGTACGTCCACATCCTCGCACATGCAAGTGCATGGGCAAACACAGTCACTCACTCAACCCCAATTCATTTGAGGTAAATGTAATCTCAGAAGACAAGCAGCAACAACCCACGGCTCCATCAAGGTGCCTGGGGTTGCATTGGTGGCCATCGTCAAATAAATAATGCTTTGTGACTGAAAAAAAGACAATCCAAAAGGTCATCTGTGACCTCTGGGACCAGTGCTGTGCAGCATCTGTCACTAGCAAGCACCGCATGTCTGTGTCAAATGGCAAAAGGTATGTGGTGCAGCCAGCCTGCCATGTAATGAAGGGAGTAGGCCTCTATATACATAACATCACAGTCACAATTGTATTAAGAGGGCTCCACAGTATCCTGGCTCATCTGCAGAACATCTTCTATGCACCATAGTATAAATGACAGAATGGAAAATTATCTACAATATTATTAAATAAATACATTTTTTAAGATCATACCTGGCATATCAAGGAAGAAATTCATGTTCTTTGGAAATGTAACTGAAAAAAAGGATATAAATGTATAAGATATCAGTATTTGGCATCCGCTTAATCCCCAGTAATGAGATTTAGGTAACTTTCAGTAGGATAAGTGAACAATGGCTATCCTCTTTGTTTGATGATATTTCACTTGTCACATAATTTCCGTAACAGCAGTTAATGGTATCAAATATTCAGGGTAAAATGATGAAGAAATATATAATCGATGCTTTCCTTTCAGCCAACTTGCAATTCTCATATATCTGCATCAGACCACACCTCTGTGTGGAACAAATCAATAATATTCCATTTCTAACCAAATTCTTCTTTTTGTATGGTGAAATCCAATCTTTATGGACACAGTAACAAATTGGATATCCCCACAGTCACATTGGAAAAAGAAACACAAACACAGAGACAACATGGGTTGCTCTGTAAAAAATGTACCATGCATATTGTTTGACGAAATTGCGTACCACACAAATTTCATTCTGAATTCTCTCAAAGTGCAAATGAGGCTCACTTCTGTTAGTATATTTCCCAGATCCCCTGCACTGTACTCTCTCACATGCTGGCTGTCCTTTCCTCTCACTCGCCACGTATCTCCCTCCCCACATCCAGCTAAACCAATCAGGGATTTGAGGGCCTCGCCTCCAATCAATTACGACCCAAATCAGTGCAGAGGCCTTTGATATAGAATCATTTGTCAAATCAGTGCAGATGGCTGGGGGCAGGTACCCTTGTGCTATAGGCCATATCCATGTGGAAATCTCTGCTCAGGGTGGGCTCTCCTGATGCTCCCCAACCTATTAATGGGAAGTCATTGTGTGCGCCAGGACTGCAGTCCAGCTGCCTGGGCTCCTAGATTGCTAGTGTTTAAGCATCTTAGTCAAACAGCAGATAATACCAAATGATTTGAACTTTTTAGGCAAACGGAATATGAATCTCATGGATCCTACTTGAAGTTTTCAAGTGGACTGCACAACGACTACAAGAGTACCCAAGGTGTATTTTAAAATTCAAAATTATCACATGCAACCTGCTGTGACAAAATACTTTAGTACATGAGCCAATCCACTGCAAATGGTGCCCCAGAAATACCAAATAGAAATTCAGATTTTCATCATGCGATTGCTGTTCACTTGTGCATGTTCACTTTTGAACAGTTGAAGAGAAAACCTCTGAATACAACTAAAATTGAAATACAGCTAAACCTAAGACTTAAATACACTAATTCAGATTGTGGTAATAGTAACTTAAGGTCAAGAGTTCCTGTTCACAACCAAGCAATAGTAATATATAATAGTGAATAACCAGACAATGCTCATCAAGCAAAATAATATAAACTGAATATATTTAGAGGACATTGTGAGTGCCTGTCTCACCGGTGCTGTTTGATATGTCCTCCTTAGGAAAAGGCAGAATTAAAAACATTATAAATACAATATTTTCAGTGTATTTAAGTTCATTTAAGTGTGTGCATGCCCAATGATTGGGCTACTTTAATAAACTTGCCAAAACTCACCTCCTAAAAAAGTCTTCAAACTTTAGCCTTTGTTTCTTTATACTCTTATATAAAGGGACCTTGGGTTTCAGCAAATTCAGCAATAATATATAAAACTAAATAATTATTATCTTTTATTGTTTTTGTTTTGAAAACCCAGTATATTTTTAGAGCCTCTGTAAAGCTCCCTATAACATCTTATAGTGATTTATCATAGCCTTCAGAGTTTCAAACAAGTTGCTTCTTCTTACAGTGTCTCATGTAGACTCTTGTCTCAAGCGATGACATAGTGAGCTCCTTTAAATACCTAGGAGTTTTCATTTTTACGATCTAGCACATTTCTAATAAGATATTGGCAGACGTTAAACATGGCATCACAGGAAGCTATGATGGATGGTCATTGCAAGATTGGATCAGAACTGCCATCTAAACCAATCCTCCAACCTACCACCACCTACTCTTTGTGTCTAATCTAACACTGAGCATGATAGATGGTTCTGGAAGCCCTTTTACAATGTGTAAAAAGCAATATACATGTAAGTATATCTACACATTTTTACTTATATCATATTACAGAATGAATTTGTGTTTTCTTTCAAATGAAACATGATTGTAATAAATAAAAACTCAAAAGAATAAAGATAAGATAATACAACCCTAGTCTGGTCATTGTCATCATCAGTGACATTTTATTCTCTTATATTTTGTGTTCCCACCATTTTTTTTTCTTTTTTCCTAGGCATGATTAAAAACTCTCTGTAAAAATGCACAGAAATGGTTTTTAAGGTCTTGAGGTTTTGAGCTATTTTACAAGCAGTAGTTTTCTTGGAAACTAGTTGTAGAGTTTGGCGTCATGCAATATCCTTTGCACTGTGAACATCAGTGAAACAACAGTTTCCAAGGATTCCTTGTGCCAAGCCAGGAGCACTCATCTGTTTTTTAAGGGAGTTTAAATACTAGATTTTATTTGGCATCATTATTTAAGGATATTTGTAACTCTTTCTAGACTTTCTAATAACTGCTGCAGATGTGTTTTGGGTTTTAAGTCCCTAATATGCAGGACTATGTAGCAACAGTCAAAAATGCGAAGCTCCAGCTGTATTTGCGGTCACATCTTTTCCTTGGTAATCATGTCTTTACAGTTAATCTTGCATTGGAAATTATATATCCAATCACTTGTATGGCAGTAGAAATAACGTGATCTCACCTAATTGTAAATTTGCTGTGTAGTCTCTGGTTTTAATTATACACTTTCACTTAAAAACAGTGCAAATACTGTAAGATTATGCAATAATATATATTTTTTTAAATAACTGGGCAATTTCACAGGGTGTAGATTTTTTGTTTATTGTAACAGCAATACTGAAACAAGACGTTGTCACAAATTGTCATTAGGCAAAAGCTGTGTTGTTAGGCTTTCGTGTTTAATGACTTAAAAACAGCATTATAGGCTTCATTAGTTAGCACGTCGGTGCAAGCTAGATTGTCTAGGAATAGATTTGAAAAGTTAAAGCAAACATAACTTGTGTCCTTAGGTGATCTGACTTGTCAGAAAAGGCATTAAATAATAAATGATTAAAAGAACATAAATAAATGTAAAAAAAAAAAACCAAAATCCAGCATGTTTAATTTATAGCTGAACATTAATCACAAAATGCTCAGCATTCAGCATTCACGGGTGAGGTTTAAGTTATATAAAAAAAGCTTCTTTTAATGATTTTATTCATGAGAAAAGTATTATTCAATGCCTTCATGTTTCAGCGATGTATCCTTGCTAAGATGTATCCTCCCTAAGATTATAAATCAGTGCAGTGCAGTGGGATGTCATGGATGCCAGCCCTCAGTTCTCTGTGCAAGAATAAGACGAGTTCCCTCTAGTATTTGATGCACATTGAATATGTCTTCAGATCAACACAGCACAACTGTTTCCCTGGCAGACAGAACAAAGATCACAGAAATCAGAAATGCAAAGTAAACGTTAAAAAAAAGAAGCACAAAAGCAAAACAGCCTTACCCTAAAAGTGAGAGTTTTGAGCACTGTGCACACATTTTAACCCAAAACTGCTCTTGCAGCAATCAGCATAATCATCAGCCTGCTGCATTCTCAGATAAGATAGTGGGTGCATTATCTGTCCTCCGGTTTCACAATTTTACCCATCATACAAGCAACACTTTCACTGTAGGTGGCAATCAAGCTGCATTCTTAATTGATGTTAATATGTCGCATGTTTTTGGGATGTCCACACTTATTTATTTTATGAAGTAATTATATTACTTGGAATTTACACACTACTAGTAGACACACACACACAAAATGTTCAATTAACAAGTGTTTTGTCAAAAATATCCCATCATATTGTGGGAGATGCATTCCTCTGTCTCTTTGACTTTTGTTTTAATACACTCTAGTTTGTGCACCATTGCCAATCGTGTGCACCACTTTGTTTCCACAAAGTGAATGCCAGCTTTTGTTTTCTCTACAATTGTAAAGGAGATATATGCGTGTGTATTTATATTATGACACTGATTTCATGATCTCTGAAATGCTTGATATTACTTAAGACAGAAGAGAATAAAAACCAACAAATGAAAGAGGAAATTGCAGTTAGGAAATGATTACAAGCATGTAAGCTCTCTAGGCAAGAACAAGCTGCATTGCTCGGGATATTTTTCTCACCCTCTGCCTTTGCATATTTCACACTGGCATAGTCTTTCGAGATGTAAGTCATACTGAGAGAATTTGACTCTGCATGCTAAAAAGGCATAAATACAGGGGAAAAAACATAACCAGCAGATGACCTTATTACACTCAGTATGTAACATGCAGTAGCAATATTGCCTTTATTTGTCATTATTACCACCCGCAATTACTGTGAGTAGGAGGAATATTAAATTGACAAAGAGGGCCTCTGACTAAATGTTAAGGAGCCCTCCTGTCATGTGAGACACATCCCTACTGTTGTGAGTGGGCTGGTATGGCTGTGTTTTACTACTTATGGATATTCAATGGAAGAGCACAGAGCGGGTCTTGCTGTAATAAGGCATTTACCAATGCAGAGTAGCACTGTGCGCTGTGAGAACATATGTTAATGCACTTGGCTGTGGCCAGAGAAACAGCGAGAGGTTTGGAAAAAAAAACACATGGGACTGGCCTCCTGGAGCACACATAGCCTTCTACAAAGATATTAATATGAGTCAGTGGTGGAAGAGGAGGAAAAATTACCCTGGCAGTGAGGAGGAGTTTGTTTTCATGATGGTGATGGACCCCAATTGAGTAAAGCAGGCTGGAGAAGAGAGGCTACTCTGTATTGGATGGCTTTTGAATTACATCAGTGGCACACCTCTAACTGGCTCCTTTGCCAGAGAAGCTGACATCAATGTATTTGGGGAATATATGCATGAAGGAAATGGGAATAAGTTTATGAAAATAGCCTCTAATTTATCGAGACTGTTCTGCTAAGATTTTTGTCTGTTTTCAAGAAGAGACCTTGTAGACTGTAAGTAGAAGTAGGATTCAAACCTAATTCAAATTTGTTCATTTTAGTCTAATTTGGCTGTCCTTTATCACAAACAATGTCAAGCTGCCATGTTAATTTGTCCTAATAACACGCGTGCATCATTTGTGTTGAAGTTCTTTTGGCTTGTTTGTTTTATCTGACTTTGAACAACATGTAAAAACAATGATAAAGAAAAAAGGAATTAACACAGTTCACAATAACTGCTATGAAATAACTGGCGTCTCTCTTTTTCCTGCAACCTACTAGTTTAAGCAGTTTACAATGGGGTTTTTTTTCTCTGCTAAATCCTATGCAAATTTCTGCTCACAGAGTTTGCATTTTACTTTTCAAGATTCTCTAAAAGTTTCAAATGTTGGTGTATCTCTACTCCAGCCTGGCTCATTAGCTGCTAACCTTTACTGTTCGGGCCAGCTCTACCGTGATGAGGGGGAGGCAAAAAGACACCATCATAACGTTGCATGATTTGTTTCCCTTTTCATAGGGCAGTGCACATGGCACAAACATTTAGATAACTGTTACACCAAAAACTTAGCCACATACAAGCATTGTTTGATTCTTTGTGCACTGTGTCCTAGTTACATGCTCACATCCTACCACACTGGACCTATCTCTGGTTATTCACATGGCTACTTCCCTTAAAGGAAAATATTTTCCAGTACAAAAGTTTCTGTTTAACCCAGACTTTCTGATCAGTTCACAAAAAGCACAGCACTTGTCACCTTCAAATGGGTTTCTAAGGTGCTAACAGTAAGTTGTGAACTTTATATAGAAGGCACCATGGAAACATGGTCTGACACTGCTTTTAATTTAGCCTCTAATGTTGCTAATAACTGCATGCTGTATTTAGGCTTAGACTTTACTGTAATAAAAAAAGTAAAGGGCAAATAATTGTCTCTATTGGCTTTCATATTCATCATTATTGCCTAAAACGGAAAAATGCACTAAAAATGGACATTAAAATTTAATTAATTTTATAAACAAATTTGTTATGTGGTTCAATAAACTCTCCATTTTCAAAAAAATTTGAATTTACTGGCAATTATTTCATGGTTCAGGCTTTGAAGGGTTATGCTCTAATTAAGTTTCCTTCCTGGGTATACAGTCCCCTACTCTAAAAGTATGTAGAGTGACCTGTCTGTTCTTTAGCTTCCATTACCTTTTCACTAGGAAAAGGGAAAAGAAAACACAGTCTGTGTGTCTTTTATGACACAGAGACAGCAGGCTTTTATTAGAAGCATCATCTCTACAGGTTTCATCCATAGTAACGAGCTAATGTTGAAAAAGATGAATACATTAGTGGAAAAAATATATTTGCTCTATCAGGACTCAGAACTGACCTTTTAAGTTTCACGGTTACTGGACTGTTATAACTACAGTCTTTTGGTTATACTAAAGCTATTTGTTTTAAAAAAAGAACAAAACTTTTCACCATTTAGTAATGAAAACACACCTGTTACCAATGTGGAAAAAAGGTATTCTGGAATATAGAAAGACAATCAGAATCAATTTCTTGGAGTTGAACCCACACTGTTGTTTATAAACACAGATATAAGCCCATTCTAGCTGCACAAAAACGTTATCCTCATGCTAAATTTGATCGCTTAAGATATAAATTGATTTGTGTGTAGGGAATAGATTACATATAACTGGAATAGAAAAAAAAGACGTATTTCTGAAATGAGACCTGTCAACATTTCAGCGAGAGGGCCATTATTCTCACAGAGATTAATGAAGTATTATCACTTCTTGTTGTGGGGTTTTCACTGAAATTTATAACAAGGCTGCTGTCAGCTAATGTTTCACGAGCTTCGTTGTCTAATCCTTACGCCTGTTGTAATATGTGAAGAATGACATTGAATGTATTTTGAAACTTGGTGGATACACTAAATAACATTATAGCTACCATTTGGCAAATGGCAGTGTGTTTAAGACAGAAGCATCTACCACTGTTAGGAGATCAGTACCATAGATTTAGTGACAATCATTAATCAGTATCATAACTGTGTTTCATGTTCGTCAGAGAATGACAGCGATTCAGGCTCTTTTCTCCACACTCGAGCTTGTGATTCACTACGTATTTGCACATCACAGTCTTTGGATAATGCTTCCATAAGTGTCAATGAGGAAAACTGTCAAATGTTTCAGTAGGAGAGCGATCAAATTGGTGAACAACTCATATTACAACAAGATCTTGATAAACTGAGGTATGACACATTAGTGGGTCTTTCCATTCTCTTTTTTTTCATGTTTCCTCCTTGACAGTGCACTTTATTAGATAAACCTCACTGTTAATGCAGCTCAAGCTCTTGTGACTCACTATGGAGGCAGACATGCAGACAGGGCTGAACAGTTCAATTATTAGCCATTTAAACATGTAGGATCTGCTCATGTGTCACCAACATTTACAGTATATTTAACTTCATTCCAGTCAAATTCTGCACCAGTTTTTAAATTGGTATAAAAACCACTGGACAAAACTCTGAACTGGATATCACTGTAAAACCTTTAGCAGACATGGTGAATAAAACCGAGTTTCTAAAAAGTGGGCAAATTTTGACAATTCTTTAGACCATGACAACCTTAAAATCCTGCCACTGGCTAGTAGAAGAAAATGGCTCTCAATACATATAACATGAGTTTTTTCCGCAACAATATTACAGTTAATAGCACACTAGGGTCTTATGACTATGTTGCTAAAACACTTAACTTTTTTTTCCCTGTCTGTCCTTTCATATTATGTTTTAGCCAGCAGCAAAATCTTCATTTTCTTGTAGCAAATAATATTGTAATAATGCAGAGACTGCGAGGCGGATATAAAGCCCTGGATGTTATTATGCATTAGTAAGATTGTTATCATCCATTGTGACAGCAACAGCTGACATGCTATCACCAAACAGGGGGAAGACTAAGTCTAGACAAGGTGAAGAAATCAGCAAGGTGCACGAGTATATTCTCTCACTTACATTATGCCAGTCAGTGTGGCTGTGTGGAATATATATATATATATATATATATATATTAGGGGTGCAACGATACACAAAATTCACGGTTCGGTTCGGTTCGATACTTTGGTGTCACGGTTCGATATTTTTTCGATACAAAAGAATGTTCATGCTTTTTTAATTTGTCATTTATTAAAATTATAAATATATATTTTAACTCAAAAGTACAGTTTTTAAATTTAATGTTGCTGAAACAACAAAGTAATAAAAAATAAATCTATCTGATCGAGAAATCACTCATCTTTGGAAAAGAGAGTTTATTACAGAGAAATGGCTCTTTCCAAAATAAAAGCTATACTATACCCTTCTTCTGGGGTATATTCTCAGCAGCATATTAAACATATCAGGTCCCCATAAGGAGAATCATGTGCTAACGGCTGTCTAAATGACTCGGGTAAAGTTTGTAGCATGCGTGCTTGTTGTTTTTGTCTGCTTCCACTTGTCTTTGCACTAGGATGATGTCGGAGTAAATGTGCAGTGATATTCATTGTGTTCCCACTAGTGCTGTCAGCGTTAATCTGAAATGACATTAACGCCACAACAAGGCAAATCTCCGTTAACGAGCTACCGCAGATCGCCCCGTGCGTGGGGCTGGACGGCGTCAACACGTTAACGAGCAAACTGCGCTAACGCACTAGTTCCCACCCATGTAATTGAGCATTGCGTGGCACATCCGACATACTGTTTTACTTTTGTCCATGACGCGCTTACCTTCAGGGTCATACTTCACATGAAGACCAAAATAGTTCCAAAGGCCAGGTCTGAATGAGGGTGGGGGAGGTTCAATTTGCCATGCTGCAATGAGCTAAGCTTCTGTCTTGCTAGCTTGCGCTGCGCTCAGTGGATCTGCGCTCGACAGTGCAGCCTAGTAGTCGAACGCAGATCCACTGAGCTCTCAACACAGAAGAAAAGTTGATAAAATAAATTAAAAATTTTGTATTGATCGATACACATGCGTACCAAACCGAAAGCACTGTATCGAACGGTTCAATATCGATACGAGTATCGTTGCACCCCTAATATATATATATATATATATATATCTATAGGCAGTGTTTGTTCTGTCCCTCTACAAGTCCACAACACTGCCATTAACTAGTGTAAAAATATCTAGGGCCTGACTTCAAGTGTTGGTGGTACTGTAAGAAAGAGTGAGGTATGTCTTCTGTGCTATAACTACTTGATATTGGAAGGAACCAAGTTGAATATTGAGTGAAAACAGAAAAACAGCTTTTTTTTCTACAAGTGTTTGGTATTTTCATCATATTATCGCTTCCATAAATATATCTAACATTACTGCTTACTATTCTGTCTAATTCTGTTTTTTTATGAAGGAAGTTTTCTTGCAAGAAAATGTGTCATTGTCTCAAGATGGTTCCAGGAAATTACTTTACTTTACTCCAGTGGTCTGTACAGTCCCCAGATCACAACCTAATAAAACACTTTTATGGTGAGGTGAAGTGGGATGTTCATAGCATCTGTAACAATGAAAAACTGCAAAAACTTTGCAGTAAAGTCAGAATAGATCGAAATCCCAATGTAACATCTTTAGCAACTTACTGAATCATACTTAAAAAAAGGGGGGGGCAACTCTGGAGGTCAAAAGAGGACCCTATTACTTAGGTGTACTTAAAATTGTCAATGGAAGTATTTACAATAGTAGTAAAGGACTCGACTTCAGTCAGAGACCTCAGGCTGAAATATTCGTTCCGTTCCTTGACTTCTTAGCATAGACACCATGACATCCTAAATTTGCATAGCAGTAAAGATCAATGTAGCTCTTGGAGGCTGGTGTGACACTTATTCAAAACAGCTCCTCTTTTTTCCCTAGTGTAGTCTGGAGCAAAAGGAGGTGAGAAGGCATTGAGTGATGTGGGTAAAGAAAGCCAGACACTTCCTCAACTGTAGTCAACCTCAAAGAGCATTTTGTCATGTATCTTCACTTGGTAAAGTACCTGCAACCCTCTTCACATCACTACTGAATCAAGGTGTGCTTCACACAGTTTGATGCTGTTTGATGCCAGTTGAAATTTGGAAAAAGTAATGGCAAAGTAAGAATGTTTTATTTCTTTTTCTCTAAAACTGGCATAGGATTTTTTGCCTTTTAAGCACATGAATGATTTTTGGTAAGTGGTAATTATTAAGTTAGATGTCACTGCATTATGAAGGATGTCCTTCAAGCTGTACCTGATTTCAAGGGACAGCTTGACAAAGCTCACTTTGAATTTGGTTGAAAGCATGTCTAATTGAATTTTGATACGTAATTAAATCAAGCAATAAATCAGCGCAGATCCCACTGCAACCGACAATTCAACACTCCTGAGCACCACAAGCTAATTATGATGAAGTTATTATCTCAGCCAAAGGGAGTTCTCTGAATGGCTCCTTCTGCATCATGTAGAATCTTTTCAACTAGAATGTACTCAACCTTGAGAAAAGGGCATCTTTCATAATGGCTCCAAAAGATCCTATAAATTTTACTTGCTCTCTTGGTAATGTATCCATGTCGCAAAATTGTCCCACTTAAAGCTTGATGATTTCTTAGAGCAGTCATAGCAGCGGGATGTTTTTGACTCACTTGTGCACGTTCACACATTAATACACCAAGTTAGAAATTATCCGATGTACGCGAGCGATTGCGGCTGGTAGTAATTTCTGTCAATAATCCCTTGATGTGTAGGAAGTGGCTATATTGATTTAACATGGATTTAGAGCATCATCCTCATCATCTGTTTCCCGCCCTCATATGGTTAATCAATTATATCCCGTGAGATTTAAGTATGCTTTAGATGCCATGCACCGCGCATGTAATCTCATGACATAAGGTATTAAATGAAGTCTAATTATAACTTTGCAGCTATGTGTCATACCGCACTCTTTTAATACCTTCCCTAAGAAGACAAATTGGTGTGCTGGATTTTGATTTAGTGAAAAACAAAATCTTAGGACCATCACATGATCCTGGTAAATAAAATGGGTTTTAATCACCAATCGGCTTGACTGTACAATACCTTTGACACGAGCCCAAAGAAGTGAAAAAAGGACAAAATTCTCCAACTCCCAAGACAACCATACTAGTTCTAGCTCATATGGTTTTCATAAATGAATCCTCTGCCACAATTACCGGAGTAGCCTCCTTCTGCATAATTTGATGAGCAAAGAGAACATTGATGAACTTTTTTAATTATTATGCCGCTTGGGATTCTGACACAAACGCCACAGAAAGGGAGGGGGTCCACCAGCATAGCTGCCAAGGAGCTTTTTTTTCCCCCCTTTCTCTCTTTTCCTCTTCCCACATCACCTTTTTTAATTCACCCAATTTGTTGGCCCAAATGAAACAGCAAAAGGTTAGAGTGTGGAGTAATTAACAGCAGCTAGCTTAATGAAATCAGGAGGGGCTGGTACACTGGGAGGATCAATACCTCGCTAAGAGTGAAGCAAGAAGGAAGATTGTCCAGGGGAAACACACACATATACAGACCACTTAATAATAATAAGCTGATTAAAAGGCAACATGGTGTCCACTTGTAAATCAAAACTGGTTCGAACATACAGTGACATTATTGCTGTTTAGTAATTGTGTTAAAGGAAAGTTGCTCCTTATGCACACTCAAGAAGTTTACAGGATTTACACCGCTCTCTGTGGTTTGCTGAGAGGGTTTCCCTTTAATGAATGTCAATAAGTACATCAATAGACTTTGGACAACTGAACACCAGTGCAGAGGGAAATGGTTATTCTATTTATCTAAGGCTACACTTAAGTATATTGAAGACTTTATTAGCCTCTTTCGATGAGGAGGTGTTTTGTTTTGCAACCGTTTTATTATGCTGTCTAAGGCATGCTGTGTTTGCCAGATATATAAGAGATGTAAACTTGAACTCTGCTCACTTTGTCTTGGCTGAGACATCCATGTCTCTCAAGTCTGCGCACATTAGCAGATGGCATGCACATCCAGGTTTTCCGTGGTGAATAGTTATGTGTGCATATGTCTGCATGTGTCTCATTGTTTTGAGGATACCTGACAATTGACAATTTGCTCCTTTTGATAAATTCGGACACATCCATCTCTTCCTCTGGGAAAGCACCTGATAGCGGGCCATGTGTTTTTCTCCCACCGTCTCCAAAAAGCTCAAGTTATAGACCACGGCACGTTTTTTTTTTTTCAAATACTCCAATCTTGTCAAAGTGCTGCCTGACCATTATTTTCACAGACTTCATGCAGTAAGACTAACTGAATTGCAGAAGACCCGAGTTTCACCAAGGAACCCTAAGTTGCAGTCAAAACAAATGCAAAATATACAAGTTAAGAGACCGTGGCCAACTAGAAAGGTTCTCGTCTCTCTGGCTTGCTCTGTGCTTCTCCCTACCTTCAAAGGTATTTACACTATGAAATAAACTGTTATGTGGGAGGCTGTAAAGATGGGAGCAGCAGATCTCATTAGTGTTAAACTATTAGGAGCATGAGGACCCCAGGGATGAGGGGTTTTAAGGCTTTCACTGTAGCTTGAAGTTATCACATCATATGCTCTTTAAAAATGTTTTCACAAACTGCAGTGAGGAAGTTTTTTTTTTTCTTTTACTTTGAAGTTATTGCTAATGGAACTTACTCAGCAAAGCTTGTTATTGTGATACTATATCTTAATTGCTGACATATTAGAGCAGTCATAATTGAGCTTGGACCTTTGTGCCATGATGTTAACAGAGATCAAGAAAAAGTCACAAAAATGATGGAATAACAGGAGTCAGTGATTTGATTGGCATTGTGTTAATGGTTGCCTGTGGAAATTACTGGATTATAAATATGTTATATGTTTGTGATATGTGGTAATTTAACTATTTTGGCTACCAGCTGTGTTTCTGTGGTTTTAAAGAGCACTCGAATGTGTTTAGAGCTTGATGAAGTTAAAATTGGACCCCATTGTGGCTACTAAATGTCATTAGAGTGTGGTGTAATTTAATATCAATGTTTGTTGTCCTTCTCTGGTGACATATGTTTACAAATAAGTCTCTGTTTGTAATGTCCTTTGGACTACAAACATATCTGTAATTAAAATACAAGTCTGGGGTGTTCTGAACACCTAAAAATTTTATTGAAGTTAAAAAAAGATAGATGGAGCTTTGAAGAGTTCAAAATTGAAGCCAAGTGTTTTAAACCTGCATTCTTTCCTCTGGCCAGTAGTGGACAGCTCAACAAAACAAAAGTTTGATTGATTGTGCAGTCTATGAAAAAATAAGGTTACTGTTCTCCTGTTAGATGATCTCAGTAACCAGTTCCTAAATGAGTTTGTGATCTATGGTTTATGGTCTTAGGTGTTAATTTTAAATCTTATTTTGGACAACATGATCTTGTAAATCATGTTCCCCTTTAGTGTCAAAAAGACAGCATAGCATTGGAGTACCTTATGATTGTCAATAGCTACCCAGGGGCAACCTCCATAGCTGAAAGACAATGCAATTGGAAAAAAAATAGTTCCTGTAGGCACCACTTGAAGCTCACTCCAAATCGGAGTCAAACCCGCCCCCCCGTAGACGATCATGCTAAAATGTGTGGTACAGACTGTCCAACAGTTTTTTGTGAGTAAAATTGTAAGCTTTTAGAATTCAATTTCTTTGCACCTTTTAGAAGATATGTACGGAGCCTCGTAGTTAGTTATTTTTGCAAGATCCCGCAAAAGTCTATGCACTTCCAGGTCAGTACTGAGCCCTTGGAAACAACCATAGCGATGGAAGACACAATCACATCAATAATGGAGCTAACTAGTTAGCTGATAAATAAGCACCATCTTTCTTTTCAGGCATAATTGTTTTGATAATTTTAATGATGAAAATTAACCTTTAGCAGCATCACAAAATTTCTATTTTTCAGACATTCAACTGATAAAGACCAGTCAGCATGGGAGCAATTGTAGGTATTGACTTATCAGTTCAAACACTTGATTTAATTAGTTTTGTAGATCAATTAGTTGTACTTGGGTTTAGTTTTAATATGCTACCTTATCTCTGCACATAAAACACGATCTCTGTGAGGCCTTTCATGTTATTACATTACAAAATGTAAGGCAACCATTCTTTAGACTGATCACTTTGCACCTTTGTCTCATGCAAAGAGTCCAATAAATATGTTAAAATAACAGGAATAATGAGGTAAAACCTGACAGTGAAGAACACATGAGGTAATCAGAATATGTTTAGAAAAAATGATCCTCATGATCATGAACCACTGCGGTTGAACAGGCATACACGTGTTGATTTAGTTACTCATACAAACGTGGTAATGGATTTATTCAATGGATAAGTGGGCCCAGTGAGACTCTGCATGGGGTCCAGAATTTGTACTTCGCCACAGGCCAAGTATTATAAGTTGGAACAGGAATAAATTTTGATTACCTTGGACTCATTTTTTATACTCAATATGCAAATATATATGTACTTAGGGAGACTTCAATACTGGCCCATATATAAGCGTAAGATGAAGGAAAATAGCCTTTTTAATATCCCTAATATACACATAGTGTTCATGTTGCTTCGGAGGGCATGTTTTGCAAAATATTTGCGCAGTTTCCACTGTAGATGGAATATTAGCTACCCTCCGGTCACCTACCTACGCTCAGCTGGAATGCACTCATTTCTGTCTTCTGTCTATGACTTTTGATTTTTTTGATTTTTTCTCTACCACTGTAGCAGCTTGGCATGCCAGAGCTCAGACCATTACTTGTGAAGAAGGTTTGTCATAGGACTTCAACCTGCCTTCAGTTCATACTGGAACTCAGTCAGTAACTCAGTCCTCTAGTCCAGCGGTCCCCAACCTTTTTTGCGCCACGGACCGGTTTATGCCCGACAATATTTTCACGGACCGGCCTTTAAGGTGTCGCGGATAAATACAACAAAATAAAACTAGTACCGGTACCAAAAAAAATAAGATTTATTCATAACACACGTGAAAAGACCCAGGAAAAACGTGTTAACGATAAAAACGATAACAAAATAATGCTGAAAACCGATAAAAACCCTGAAAGCCATACATTTCACACCCGAGCCTCAACTCTCGCGGCCCAGTACCAAACGACTCACGGACCGGTACCGGTCCGAGGCCCGGGGGTTGGGGACCGCTGCTCTAGTCAGTTCACTATCAAGTCTCATTACTAGCAAATATTTTGCAAAACATGCCCTCCGAAGCAACAAGGTGTCCTATATAGGGATGGGTATTGATAAGATTTTCACGATTCCGATTCCATTTTCGATTCTGTTTAACGATTCGATTCTTTATCGATTCTCTTATCGATTCTTTTTAAAAAAGGAGAACACTAAGGTCGATTAGCTTAGAACTTTGTTTTATATCTTGAACAAGATAGAAATTTAGGAGTAACATGGCCTTACAAACCCAACAGTGAGATCTTAAGAGATCCACAGCCTACGGCTCTTCGATAGGGTGTCACAGGGTCCCTGGGAAAAAAAATTGTAAATGTAAAATAATAAAATAAATATTCTTCTGTAGCAATAACAAAGTATAACATAAATTATTCAGTAGCAATTACACAAGAATATCCAGTAATGTCTACAATTAAACACATTCACTTACCGAAAATCGGGGGCATCTGCTGTGGCAAATGGGTGCAAGCCTTTTACCACAAACTTAGTCACTGCTCGGTGACATTCGCCTATCCTGGTCTGGAAGGAGACGCTAACGGTAGACTGCAGTGAGAACTGCCAGCATCTGAGCCAGCCAGACTCTGTCTGTCTCTCTCATCATGGTCACCTAAATGCAGCGCACAGTAATGGCAGGTTTTGTAATAAGGCAGATCGCGCTACCATAATATGCACTGTTAGTTGATTATTTACCTGCCGCATTAACGGGAGAGGACGTGCAAACGTTACCGCTGCTGCTGCGTTGAGATTCACGAGTCCGGAGTGGAATTAAAAACACGACATTCATTTAAGGTTATCGCGTGTTTTGTGAGCAAATGCTTTTGCATATTCGTAGTGTTTCCTCCCTTAAATGAAATATCTACTTTGCAAGTATTGCAAGTTGCCCTTTTGTCATCCGTTCTCGTAAAGTATAACCAAACTTTTGAGCGTTTGAGCCGCTTAGGCTCCTGTTTCCTGCCAGGTAAATGATGCTCCGCAACGTGGTGACGTCATTCGGGGCGACTGGAATCGATAAGGGACTCGTTTGCAAAAATGGCAAACAATTCCAAGGAATTGAAACAGTGGGAACCGGTTCTCAACAAGAACCGGTTTTCGATACCCATCCCTAGTCCTATATGTCCCTTTTATTCCTATGTACAGTGTACCCACAGTGTCTCAAAATTAGGATACATTTGGATACAGAAACAGAGCACAATAAGGTCTGGTGTTTTTAATCAATTATTTATCCAATATTTTAATGATCAGAGTGCCTGGGGTGATCAAAGGCGAGGTTTGAGCTCCACTGCCTTTGCTCGCTAAGACATCCCTCTGTACTTTGATGTGGTTCACCAACAAATGCACTTATCTTAAGCATAACTCTCTCCCAGGCTTGCATATGAGTGCTTTGAAACTGCTAGTTTGAGAGGCGTAAATCCAGAGAGAGGGTCACTGACCAATCCATACTGAGGAGAGAAAAAAAGAGAAAACTCATACATTTATGGTCTCTGACAATCAGATGTACAACTACTGCTTTGAATGTCATCTAAATATGAAACAACAACAGGTCACTTTCTCAGGTCCCTTATGTGCATTATCATATATTTAATTGGTTGGCAAGGTCTCTAACTTGAAGTATGTGTCACAAGATGTTGAATAAAACATTACTTGAAGAAGAAACAACTGCCCGATGGCAGCCCCAAGTAAAATTCTGCTTTAAATGACCAGTCATTAGATGCAAATGAGTAAATCTTCAGACAGACTTGACTGGTGTTGTTAGTCTCAAATGTGCAGAAAAAATAAATAAATAATAAAATAAACATGTACTTCACATTTGCGTAAACAGTAAAGGTACATTTAAAGAAAGACACCGATATGTGCCTTTATAATATTTTTGTATTCCTTATAATCTGATTATGAGTGCTTAGTAGATATTTAGGGCATAATGTGATGATGAAATGATAAGTGGAGTGTTAATTCTAATTACAAGCTTATGTAATCTACTTTGATATGAGTGACATTGTCTCCATATGTAGAAGAGATTGTTAAGAGTGCATCTACATTCAGTTCTTGAACAGGATACTTTTGAAATTGATGTGCTGCTGATTTCATAGTAATTACAGTGATTCATATGCCAAGCAAGTATCGTGACTGTGTTAGAAAGATCTTAATCATATTTTTGCCTTGCAGAAAATTTAGATATGGAGAAAAAAAAAACATAGAAATAAAAGAAATGGAAGGTGGCGTTGAAATCTGCCCCATTTGCAATAATACCTAAGACGACACAATGTAAAAATCCTCGCAGGCAGCAGGATTTATGAGTGCAAACAAAACGAAGGGACATTTCCCATCCTTCTTTTCCACTAAGCTATTGGCATTGATAACATACCTCCTAATTCATTTGTTTAAATCTATTGCCACAAGGTGCCAGCAGCAGCATTATAGTGCAATAGTAGTGAAACAGCAATACATCCAGTGACACAGCATAAGTCAAGTGTAAGCACAAAAGTAGGCCTAGGCAAGGTTTTACATTTTAAATTTGCTCAGTTGAGTCATTTGTTTACTAATGGGTCACACACTACCAGCTATTATTACCTGCTCCTTGCGTGCCTTCTTACACTGGTTGTACTGGATGATCTGTTTTTGATTCGAGTTGTGAAGCTTGTCGTTTCTATTTTTGTCAAGAAAAGTATTCTTTTGTATTGTGCTCAGAGGTCTGACTTCTTGTAGCCAAGAAGTTCAATAGTATTGAAGTGGCTTCTTTTCTAGGTACTAAATTGTCATCAGAGGCCATCATGTTGTGCTACTTTCAGGCATGTTTAGGTTTCTGTCACTGTTGTCCATGCTGGGGAATTTATGATCAATAATATCGCAAATGAACTTTCATAAACACTTTATGCAACATAAGGTTGTTGCTGCCTACAAAAGATTTTTTAAAAGTCATCTTTTTCTGTATGCACATCATACTCTAAAGCCAATATTAACATATATTAACTCCATATATTTAGACTCCAGCTTTTGAGGGAAACACTGCTAAATGATATGCTTATCAGCTAACTGCTAGCTTTGCTTGTCTGCATTTTGGTGTTGGCTTTATCAGAGCTTTTGTGCTATAAATGCAACAGTAGGGTGTTCTGGGCACAGTGGATGATGATGAGAGGTGAGATGGAGCCAAACCGTAAATGTATGGGCTGTAAAACTATAACAGTGAGTTGAAAGATACTAAAACCCTTTATGGATTCTTATTTTTTTCTTTTTAATTTAGTGCGACTGGCCACCACGAAGAACCATTTTGTTTTTAGTGAATATCTTGGGGCGTACTCCTCTATCGCTCAGTCAGTAACAGCATCCCTTGGCGAATAATTACGGAGGGATAATCTGTTGACATGAACTTGTTTCCTGTTCATTGTTTTACCGTTCCACCCCAGTAGTCCTCTCAGCTTCTCCCCTGTCTAAGTGGCACTTCACTGCCACATTTCTTCTATTTTCTTTGCAAATAAAGTCACGTATTCAGATTATTATACACAGTACAAAGAAAACAAAATTGGTGATTAAAAATTAAATACTCTTATCTCTCTGTGAGTTATCTCAGTCCCCAGAGAGAGGATGCTATTTTGCAGGCTTGCGGGTGTCTTTTGTTCCCAATTTAGAAGCTTGTCGCTGTTTATTGTTAATTTTTGATGCTTCATTTGATATTCTGTTCACTTTCCTCCCTGACATGTGGAGAAAACATCTTTATCAAAGTGTCAGTTGTAGGGCTTCTGTTGTCAGGATGTCAGGTTTGCCCAATTCTTTACTTTTCTGGGGAGCGGGTGTGTACTCTGCATCCTGGTTTGCTGGCGAGCCAACTGGGCACGGAAGTGCACTGCACAAAGTTTGCATCCGAGCAAGAAATCAATATGTATCCTTATTCTCAGTTCCAACTTTAAAAAGACTTTAAACTCTCAAACCTACGTGGCTCTCGATTGTGAACTCTGATTGACTCTAAGAACACCGGAAAGTTCCCCGCGCACTTTCCTTTGCTGAGTTCAAATATCAATTTCAATTGTAAATTCTCTATAGCGTTACAGTCAGACAGTGATGTAAAAATTTGTCATCTTTCCTTGCAGGAGGCCTGTCAATTGGGGAAGATCACCTCTGTGAATGTGAGTGCTAAACATTTTTTCTGCTCTTTCTTGCATGTTCACATCTATCAGTCAGACAGTGATGTTGCCTGATAAAGCATTTGTTTGGACTGCTATTATATTTTACAGCAAACAAATTAACACTGTCAGCTAATGTTAATACTTGGGTGAACATTACAGATGTCAAGAACTGTTGTCTTTTTCAACACAATAATGATTTACTCTGTGCAATTAGAGTCAAACACACCTCACTAACGAATGTTTGATGCTCACTGTCAGATGCACATTCCTCCACAATATTATTTTTAACTGCACAGGTGTGCCATTATATTAACACTGTATGGTTTAAATATGGTTACATGCAATTGAGTACTAGTTTCAGACTTTAAATGCTTTTTGTCTCGAGTGTAACACATTTTCACATTTTTTGTTTAGCTTAAAAACATGTAGTTTCTCACTAAAAATAGCAAATAACAAACGGTTCTGTTTATGCCGTTGGTTGAATCTCAAACAAAAAACGCAGATGAAAGTCCATTGCTGGATTTGATTCTAAAAATTCTGGAAATGTAAGGTTTACAACTAACATAAATGGCAAATCTTCTTATTGTGATGGCCTTTTCCATTTGTTATAATCATATTCTAGTATGAATACGACTAACGAGAGTTAGAGCTATAAAGCCCTCCTGGCCACATGGTAACGTGTGACCAAAAGATCAATAACTTGTGTCCATAATAAGACATGTGAATGAGATAATTAAATAGTATTCACGAGTTAATAAGACATGGGAATTAGATATTAAATCGTGGCCACAACTTCATTATAAAGTGTCCATGACTTTGAATATGAGATAAACAAGATCAGAAAACTGCAAGGTGTCTGATCTTTTAATTGTTGCCTGAAGCGCATGGAGCTTTGTTCACGTCTGGGCTCAACCATCAAGTCAGATGCTTGTAATTTTTGCCCTCTCAAGATCTATACGTGTATAAAAATAGTATAAACAATAAAATTACAAACTATTTTTGCTGTTGTTTCAGAGCAGGTTGTTGTTTTTAGGTGCCAGGCTGTGTTTAAACAGAACACGGGTTATCAGCACATCCGTCATGTCACGTATTTTGATTTCTTAGCCGCTACTCAGTTTTCCTCAATTATATAATTCCTTACATAGAAGAAAACAACAGACATGTAACAGGACTGAGAGAGCGAGAGCTGGTTCAGGGCCCCTCCCACTGCTGATAATGCAGGATATTATTATAACTCATCCCAAGGTTAATATAAAACAAAATTAAATCAAATTTATAGATGCTTCATGTGTGATAATTTCCCTAAAGAGCTCGTCTGATGCTGTCAGTAAACAGCAGATTATGTATCTTGTGGCCAGGCATTAATAAGACATGGCAACAATTTAGTTATCATATCTGTATTCCTAACTGCCTCTTAGCCACAAGTTATTGATCTTGTGATCACAAATAACTAACTTGTTGCCATGCAATAATATTTTGTCCACCAGTGTCCCCATCAGGCTCCATAAATAGCTGAAATATGTTGTCAAATTTCACGTTGACAACAGTATAATGTCATAGGTATTGAAAAGCATCGTCTTATTACTTTAAAAGTTGTTTGTTGGATACATGACAGAGTGAAATGTTTGTTCATTTATCACTAAATCCCATCCAGTATATGTTCATAAGATAAGATAAGATAAGATAACCTTTATTAGTCCCACACGTGGGAAATTTGTTTTGTCACAGCAGGAAGTGGACAGTGCAAAAGTTATATAGCAAAAATTAGAATACAATAAGAATAAAATACTGTACACAACTGTACAGAATAGAATAAAATAAAATACTATATACAGTAGAATAAATAGAATAAAATATACAATAGGATAAAAATAGAATACAAATGCTTTATACAACTGAGTAAAAATACAACTTTGTCAGAAAAAGAGTATTGCACTTAGTGTTATTGCACATGTGGGTTTGTGTGTGTTTGATCAGTTGGAGTCTTTGTTGTGGAGTCTGACAGCAGTGGGGAGGAAAGACCTGCGAAATCTCTGCGATGTTTCAGTGTAAGGTTTATGCCACAGCTGACCTAAATTAAGACTGTTGGTAATAACAATACAATGTAATGGTTAATCTATCATCAAAATCTTTTAAAATGCAAAAATATAATAACTGTTGTGATCCATGCATTTTCAAATTTGCTGTTTTATAAAACTGCTGAAAAAAGTAAAGCACATTATTATTATTTTTTGATTAAGGTGCCAAATCACAATCATTTACTTGCATTCCTGAACAGAAAAATTAGTTTTAGTGGTTGATTGTTATGCTTGATTAATTTCTGACTTCTCACAGCAGTCCAGTGTGCTGGCTCTGTTATGGGTATAAAAGCACAAATTCAGTTTGTTATTTGCCTAATAAATAACAATATAATTTTTAAACATGTTTTTGACTGATTTCAGATGTGTGTTTTCATGTTTTATGACAGGTGGTCCAGTAGATTTGTATTATGTCTGTAAGCATCCTGAGAGATGAGGAGTGTTTGGGGAATCACAACAGGACTGTTAAAGTTCTTCCTTACTGTTTGCACAGTAACCCAACTTTTCTGCAGTTTCAGCATAATGTTAAGCGGCAGAAAATGCGTGTGTTAAACTCTCACATTAGTTTTTTGACTACACAGTCAGAATTATTAATAACATCTGTTGCTTATTCATACTGAAGTCATCATGTTGGTGACATTTCACATTTCAGTGTGAGACCACAGTTTGCCAGAACTGGGGATATTATATGTTTTGTCATAACAGTGTCACACAAAGAATATCAGAATTATCAGTATATAACAGCAAATGACTCAAAAACTGATGAAAGTCAAAAAAACCACCCAGTAATCTCTCAGCCCACTTGCTAGAATCACCTCCTTCTTGTGTGTTCCTGCTAACTCATCATCTCTCAAGCAGAGGCATATCACCTCACACATAATAGGCAGAACTGGAACAGCATGTACAAAAAATATCAAAGAAAGGAATAAAGAAATACCTACGAAACACATTGGTTTTTATTTATTTATTGCCAATGTTGCACCACCTTCACATCAAGCAATACTGGGACATGCAGGACACTGCTTTTTGGATCTTGCCATTGCTGTATAGCTGCTTTTTTTCACTCTACATAAGACACGTGTGACATGACAAATCGCCATCTCCTCTGAACAGATTTATGCAGGTCTAGGTGTGCCCGCGAGCTGATCCTTATCTGAAATGGCAGAGCCAATCTCCCCTGATTCACTCCTAAGTGGTCTCTGTTTATCACTCAGTAAGGTGGTTGTCAGCCAAGTCCCTCTCTGTGCACCGCTGACTTCTTTGCTATTTTGAGAGAACGGCAGTTGGGGGGGGCAGTATATGTAATAATAAAAGCCATAGAGCTGCAGCCTACCAGAGAACAAGGTGGCAACCACTTGGCCTCCCCTCTTCTATATCTAAATATAACCGACTTATAATCCAGTAACCCGTGAATTCATCCTTGCCAGGGTGGTTACCAGAGGGCTGGTTTTGGATTTTCGAGCTTGTTATATGGTAGAACTTGGCATGCATGTCTCCTGTTCGTTTATCTCTGTGTACATACTTCTCAAGGCAGTGTTTTATCTGGCTGAACGGGCTTTGTTTGGTCTTGATATCTCTTACAGCAGCTTGTCTTTGCTTTATGGATTTCTGGCAGCTTCTTTAAATAAGTGATTATGCTTAGCAAAACACTCACCTTGACTCCTTGGTGAATGTTTGTTTTTGTTTGTGGTGTTTGTTTTTCGACATTAATGTTTTATTCGTATTAGTCATTACCTCTGGGAGCAAAACTTTTATTTATTTAAGACCTATTAATGGTATTTAATTGTAATTAATATTGTGGCTCCGAGTGACTTTGTAGCGAGGGCACCATGAAATCGAATTAGGCTTTTCTTAACATCTGGCATCAACTTGAAGGAGCCTGAATAAACAACAGTCTAAAAATGAAGACACTCCCTCATGCAAAATGATTATGTCCTAATTGTCACGGGCAGCTGTTTGTTCTAATAGATTCTGGGAGCCATTGTTGAAGCAAGTTTTCAGTAATTAGAATCATGTGGAGAGAAAGCGTACTTTTTTGTAAAGCTGCCAACCTTCCGTAAGTGGGCTTTTTCTTTTGCTGGAACCTGGACATTGCATTTGCGTGTATCCTCCAGTAATTTGAGAAACAGCTGCCAACGCTGTTTGAGAACAAGTAGATATTTAGACCACTTGAAAGCGTGGGCAAACATGGCACACAGAACTATATAATTTTGCCAGCAAGGTATTTCTTCTTCTGCTCTGTCTTAGAAAATGAATAAAACCATGAGAAAAAAAAGGCTATGTGCTGTAGAATATATGCCACCAGAGAATCTCCCGCCACGTGCAATAAAAACAAGATTGATTTTAGTCCTACATCTTCTGTTTTTATGTATTTGAGAAATTAATGCAGTGCGTGTGAACAGATACATTTTTCCTCCAACAAAACGCTTTTGTTTCAGAGTTTTTATGTCAGACAATAGTTGAAGGCTATGTGTGTTTGGCTGTTTGTTTCTTTGACTGCATGCCCCCTTTTTCTGTCTTTTTCTTCTTATTTCTCGTCTGTCTTTTTAAGGGCATACGCACACTCAAACTCTCACACACACTCGCACAAACGGAGAGCAGGATTTGAGGCCTCGGGTTCCAGATGAATCAAGAAAGAGAAAAAAAAAGAGTATTTAACAAACTGCTTGAACATCACAGTATTGAAACCACTCAGTTTGTGCTTTCAGGGTGCTAATTGTGAGGATTTAGGTTAGGCAGCCCACTCTAATAATTTTTAAATGAAGCTTTTTGGTGCACTTTGTTTTTGGCAGCTTGTCCTTCTTTAGAGCCAGACTTTAGTTCGCTCTCCATCTCTCCTCTGTTTCCTTTGCCTTATTTAGACTTATCAAACAACAATAAGTGCTTCATCTATACACTGTGGTGACTATGGAAAAATATGTGTGCACAGCTTCTCCTGAGCTTAAAGGCGCAAGTGTTAATGATGTTTTTAATTCAGGACATGCATATTGCTTTTGTTGCTATAGCAATGGAAAATCAAGATAGTCATTTGTGCCAGTTGTATTTGCTCTCGGAAAAAAAAAAAAAATCTTATCAGTTTGAATAATGGGATGAATAAAATTCGCCGCAATAACCGAAGCTGAGGGCGTAATTATATTTTATACGTTTTATGCCTCTATACAGCGTGATGCAGTATGATGTTACTCAGGGAATCATGTGTAGACATAAATTCAAGCTGCAGTCTATATTACAGAGACTGCGCTCTGTTTCACCACGGCTACGTCAAACTCAGATATCCTCATTTTTGATTTTCTCTTTGTAAAGGAAACATTTTTTTTGATGAAAGCAAAAATATAAAAGTCTGTGGAGTCTAAAGATTGCCCACAATATAAAGGACTGTAACCATGTAGTTTGCTTTCTGTAGGGTTAGCAAACATGTTAACGGAGATACTGTACAGAGTGTATTTCTTTGTTAGCTCCAAAGAAAGGTCGCAACATAAACTTCTGTAAACCTCCAGAGAAATCAAAGAGGCCTGTACTGTTGAGAAGAAAATGCCCACACTCCTGTGATCCCCAAGACTTTACAAATCAAAGTCTCAGCCTCCACACACGTTTCCACTTCTTTTGTGTCTAAATTGGGTGAGAGGGAAAACTAGGACATACGGTATTTCAACCTGTTAATACACATCCCATATACCACAGGACGTGTACTGCACAAGTCTCAATTACAAGTCTTACAGATACCTTATATAAGAAAAGTAATTTAATAGGCCTGAGACACCCAAAACATTTTGCCAATATAAGGTCACTGTCTCAGTTATTCAGTTTAAAGATGGATACACTTTGGAGTTACTGTAAAAGAAGATAAACACAAGATATGCCAAACAAGTCATGAAAAACATTTAGGCATGGATTTCCCTTGGAAATGTCATCTCACTATACTCATTCGTCTATGAGTAAGTGTTGCTGTCACTCCTTCCTTGGTGTTAATATTCTGTCATTGGTGGTGTCCTTAGAGCAGGGATGTGAAACACATTTTACATCGTGGGCCGCATACAGCCCACTTCGATGTGAAGTGGGCCGCACCAGTGAAACACGATAAACATGTAACATTACAGAAGAGGTTCTAGTTGATCATTGTGCCTATAAATTTAGACTATAGAGTTTTCAATAGTTAACAGAAAATGTCTGTGTGCTTCGGTGTAGTATGGATGGCAATGGACGGTGGGGGTCTATATCAATCAGAAAAGCTGTAACACTAAGGGCCTTATGTTAGACACCCTTGCCTTAGGGGGATGTGACCAGAACCAATACCTGTGCTACTTTTCAATACCAAAATTCTAAAAACACAAAAACTATTTTTGTTTAAGTGTCACAGATAAAAAAAAAAATCAAAGGAAACAAATGTACATATGCTGCTATTGTTCAGAAACCGATGGGGACAGCATACACTTGAACATGAACATGTGTTCATGTCTACTCTTATATGCTGAAGAATTATACGAACCACAACAAAAAAAACTTTGTGTGGAAAATGGCGACTAGTGCCGCTGGCCTGACTTGTTGTTACGAAAGACAGTAGAAGTCAGGGATGGATGTATTTTGCATTGTTATGCTGAAATACCGTACCTTAAACCTGTATTTTAAGATGACAATAGCTGTGGTTGCACAAAGAATTCTGGGGCTATAGAGGTCTGTAGAAAAAACAGGTTTCTGTTTTGACCTCTACAAACACTTTCCTGCTGACTTCATGGCCTCAATCACTCATTTTAGGTCACACTGAATAAAAACGAATTATTGTCAATCTTTGTTATACAGGGTGTCTCAGAAAGAATAATCTGATTTCAAAAGGCTATATATTATTAAAGTGATGGAAGTTTAAATTTTAAAATACAGCACGTCTGAATATAGAGTTTCACATACAAAACAATGTTCACAAGTGCTCAGTGTGTGTTTATTCATTTTATGCTTAATATTAAATCCCATCCAGTATATGTTCATAATGTGTAATACACATTTAACACATTTATTAGACCACCCAGTGTAAGGTTTATGCCATAGCTGACCTAAATTAACAGTATTGGTAATTCCCAAAAATCATTGTTTATTTTTCTGTAATGGTTAATCTACTAGTACACACAAGCTATTTAATCCAAATATTTTAAAATGCAAAAATATAATAACTGTTGTCATCCATGAATTTTCAAATTTGCTGTTTTATAAAACAGCTGAAAAAAACTAAAGCACATTATTATTATTTTTTAATTAAGGTGCCAAATTACTATTATTTACTTGCATTCCTGAACAGAAAAATCAGTTTTAATGGTTGATTGTTATGCTTGATTAATTTCTGGCTTCTCACAGAAGTCCAGTGTACCGGCTCAAATGTGTGAATGAAAGCACAAATTCAGTTTGTTATTTGCTTAATAAATAACAATATAATTCCAAACACATTTTTGACTGATTTCAGATTTCTATTTGTGTTTTCATTTGTATTATGTGCTTAATGTCTGTTCGCATACTGAGAGATGAGGAGTGTTTGGGGAATCACAACAGAACTGTTAAAGTTCTTCCTGATTGCAGTTTGCACTGTAACTCGCAACCCAACCTTTCTGCAGTTTCAGCATAATGTTAAGCTTTAAATGTAAAAGTGTTCAGTGCGTCCCCCTTCTGGACGCATATATCCACATGATAGTCAAACCCATACTTTTGTGAGCGTGTCTGGAGCCAATGTAGCCACTGCTATTGTTATTCTACCAGCAATCATGTAAAATTCACAAACTGCTCTTTCTAACAGTACGTGTTTTGTTCACTCTTTACTATGTTTCAAAATAGATAATTGTCTACGATATGAAACTGCGTGTCACTGTAGCTAAGGCCATCTTTTATACTGTTTATATGAAATACACACTACCTTTTTATTTGGAATTGGTATTATGATACCAGTTATGTCCCATAGGCTATAATGTTTGCAATGGCTAAAAAGATAAATAAGTGAATGAATGAGCTAACATATTGGAGCTAATGATCGACTTCATAGTACCATTAGCAGGCTACCTCACCAATAATTTCATTCAACTTTTACGTCTTATAAACAAAGTATCATGTTAACGTTTAAGTAAAAAGTTTGTCACCACCTTGTTGGTGTCTTTAAATTACTTTATAATAAAAGATTTTATGTTTAAGTAGTGATGCTGGTTTTTTTTCGATAGTTGGAAAAAATGGGTACTGAGAATTGTGTAATTTTACTGGTGCTGGAACAGACTAGTCTGATACTGTAAAGCCTACAGTGTAAAAGATAGTTAAACACCAAGCTCACCCATGAGCCTTACCCGTATGTTAAGGTTAAGGTTAAATTGTAAAGGTTAAGGTGAATTGAATCAATATCTTGATATGAAAATAGAAGAATTCCAGTGTAGAAGAAACAGGACTCAACAATCACAGTTTCAATTGATGATAACACTGGTTTAGTGAATCACTAAAGCCTTTTATTCTGTTTGCCCCTTCAGTCAAAGAAGAAAAAAAAAATCTCAAGTAAGTGTTGCGGTTAACACCATACACATAGTTTTGAGATTTCTGTCCTCACCCCAGCACAATGGCTGTGAGAAGAATTTTGATTGTGGTGCTCAAAGCTTTGATATATTTTAAAAGATTAAACAGTGTTTTTCTGTAGAAGAAATGTCCTTGTTTTTCCAGACAGATCTCACTTTGAAGTATTCATAGGAACTCCTCACTGCTGAATAAAACAGTCTTTAAAAAAAAAGAAAACAGTTCACTCTGTTCTATGGATTATAAAGAGTACCTTTAACACTACTTCTAGAATGAAGCATTGCTGCCAATATTTCAATGTAATTTCTCAACTCTGTAGTCTCTCTATAGTCAAAACAAAAACTGAGATTTCATTCATCCCTGCAATGGGGTGAAGGTAAAAATCTTAGTAGTGGATATTTCAAAACCTGGACCGATACAGTGGGTTTTATTCATTCAGCAATCAGCCCATTGTTTATGACCACTCACAGGTGAAACAATCATATAGGTTATCTCCTAACAGCAGCACATGTCAGGGTCTGGGATTTATGCGATTTAAGTAAAGAGTGAGCTGTTGTCGTCAAAATGCGGGACCGGGGAGAATGAGCAAGCGTAAGGACCTGAGACGCTTTGACAAAGGCCAGATTGTTTGAGCCAGACGACTGGGTCTAATAACAAGGGCTGTTTTTGTTAAGCTGTGATGAGTGAGAGGAGAACCATAAAATGGTGTCAGGGTGTTTGTTGCTGAGGAATGTGGAGCAAGTCTGATCCAGGATGGATGCCTTGCGTCTTACCCGACTTAAAAGATCTGCTGTCTAGGTCTGTCTTTAGTATGAGAGTAACTACAAATTAAAAAAAAATGTTTATCCCTTACCTCTTAAACTGCTTACAGTCACTATAATAATGTAGGTTTCTGTATTATTATTATTATTAGTAGTAGTAATAGTATGATGATCATGATGTTCATATTAACAGGACAGAAGCGTTTCTCATATAAACATTTCTTATCTTCTGGTGTGCTTCAGACCCAGCGCCGTGTGACGTTCCATCTTCCAGACGGTTCCCAGGAGAGTTGCAGTGACAGCGGGCTTGGAGACCCGGAGCCTAGCATCACTGCCAGTACCACCCAGACTCTTCCCCTTAGCTTCCCCCAAGAGGAGTACTATGAGCAAACATCACCTAACAGCCGGACCGAGGGAGATGGAAACTCAGACCCTGAATCCAGTGAGTAGTATATTTTTGCTAGATCTGACAGCAGGCAAATCCTTTCTTTTATGTTTTTCATTTTTATTATTGTTTGTGCTTTCTGAGGCTGACAGCATAATTTACAAGTGGCCATCTGTGTTTTAAAACAGTAAAATTATTTACTGAGATTACAGCTGTGATTGTAATTGTAACAACACAGCTTTGCAAACACTAAATCAGCGGCCATTTTTGTACCAAAAAAAAAAATAAATAAATAAAAATAGCTATGCATGTTGTTTTTGTGAGTTCATTCTTTAAGCAAGCAAAAAAATCAAATATTTCGCTACGTACTCATTCTTAGTGTGTTATATTTGACAGTTTTCTTTATACAGATTAAACCAAACACCATCTCAGTCATTTTAAAATATGCAAGTAAATTGGTTTCATTAAAAAAAAGAAAAACACAAGCAGTGATTCTGTCATGGGAAAGCAGAATAAAATAAAAAGGATGTAATTTGCACAATAGTGTGTTTGCTACTTAAAATTTATTTTGTAAGGTTAATTTTTTTTAACTGTTGTCCAGTGTTAAGCTGTACAACGTAATGGGAATTATTCCTCTGAAGTTTTAACTGTGTTGCCAAATTGTATTTTAATGATTCACAAGACAGCTGTCACGCCATGGCTTACTGCCCACTGCTGTTTTCCATAAAACAAGCCTTTTTAAACACAGTGATACACAACTCCTTCCTCATGCATATACATTTTAATAGTTGCTCAAACAAGTTCCAGATGGAAAAAGAAATGTCCTTAAGACAGTGTAGAAAAAAAACAAAACAAAAAAAACTCTGGGTTTTTTCATCAGTGTCAGTGTAGATCAAAAGTCTTTACACAAGCAGCATACCAGAGATGCTGCTGAAATTATTTTGCCATATATGACAAGACAGCATGAACAAGGCTATTCTGGGTCCCAGTGAATCCAGGTGAATCAGATTTTATTTTCTGGATGTAACCCTCCATCGTATATTTCAGACAGGACTGGTGCTCGGACTGGTGTAGATCTTCACTCTGTTGATTTTCAGTTTTCTGTCAAAATGTGAGACTTTTTTTTCTTTTTCCTATGCAGCATATAAAATCCAAAGAACACTGAAAAATAGATTGCTTTGCATACACCTACATGCAGTAAAGCCATTGTGTCATTGTTGTAAGTGAGACAAGAGTCCCTGGTGCCTCCCCAGCATCTGGGCTGACAGGTTTGGGGCCTGGGTGTCAGTGTGAGTGTGATTGTGAACGCTTGTGTTAGGTATTAAACAAAATGGGTGACATTGTGGTGATGGCCTTCTGTTCATGGCAAGATTGTGAAGTTATAACAAGACATTTTTGTATGTTTAACAAAACAGTTTTCTTTACATAACCACCTCAATATTTTCACACATCTGTACACATGCATGTTTATAAATGCATGCAGCACATCTCCTTCCCCAGCTGTTCCCTATAATGTATTCACCATGTTGACAGTAGTGATTCATATGTGATTCATTCGAATAGTGAGGCAATTGCTCATGATTCCATTAATATACAGAGACATAAACATCTCATACTTCATAAATTTGCTCAAATACTCCACTTATTACCCACTTTCCCTCTGGGGTAATATTTGTTGAAGTGTCTTAGCTTTAGACAGAAGACCATACTAATGTAATAAATGCATGTGTACTTTTACAAATTGCTGCATGAAAAATCCTAGTGAGTGCTGTATCGGAGTCTAATATAAGTAGTTGGATATTAGAAAAGCTATTTCTAGTTATTTGACCACAAAGCCACGCGTAATACTGTATTAAAGTCAATATAGTTCTAACAGATAAATAGTAAAGGCAGGTAAGAGGAGAATGGATCCTTTTCAAAGTTAATGTGCAAGCCATATAAAGCGATTTGATTAATATGCATCTTGTGTAATTTAGCAGAACCTTGATGAGTTTACAGGCTCTAGGAAATTACAAGAAAATCTCATTTTAATTCCTATAAAATAGATCTTTCATAAACCATGCATTTCCACCTAAAACCAAGAGTCTTTTTCATTTGCTTTTGGATGCTACCGATTCAACACACAACACACTTGCACATCATTTCAAGGCAGAGTGAAATTCACCTGACTCATCGAGCTCCATTTTCTTCTTTCAGAAGTTAAGTCAGATAAACTCTGACTCTGTGCAGCTCAGTTCAAAAAGAGAGATGGATCCTGTGCACGTTGACTGTCTCAGAGATGAGTGTGTTGGTGACAGAGGGGGGCCTAAGATGGATTAGATATGGTTTTATCAATGAGCACCAGGCTGGCATGGCAGTGGCAATCTCTTATCGTGTCGTCTCAATTTGTAAAGCAGAAAGAACAAGGAAAAGTGTAAAGAGGAGAGAGGAGATGGAATGACTCCAAGTGAAAAGTGAGAAACAGAGCTGAGAGATTGAAAGACCCGAGCAACAGTAGAACGAGAGAATTTCGAGAGTCAAAAGCAGTGTTGTTTCTTAAAGGTGCTTCAGCTAGAACCTGAATGTCAACTTGCTCTGAATAATTGTCTGTGCCAAAGGCAAGCCATGTGGCCTTCTTATGACAATGAATTTCTCAACTCCTCTTTAAACCTGCATCTTTATTAGACCACCCTCTCTTGATATAAAGTTCATATGACATTTTATGTTTCTATTATTTATGAGTAAGGCGGCTGTTCATTTTATGGGTTCTTGCCTCCCCCTCCAGGCTTATTTCACCACCCCGCCATCAGTCTTAAGCTGTCGCCTCTCTTGTCACACATTATTTCGAAGATTTTGTTAGTTCTTCTTCTGTCTCGACAAATATATAAAAAGTCCTAATTAACATCATTTGCATGTACGTTTTTATGTCAGAGCTGTATACGTCAAACAGCTGGCAAGTGCGAAACTATACAAGCAGAACAATTAAACATGGTGAATAGTTCAAAATGGGACATACATGTAATTCTTTGCTTTGGGAGCTACACCACTGTTTCAGTCGACATTCCCTCTAGTGACTTTGAGCTTTCCGGTACAAATCTACCCACGTTCACTCAGATGGTGTCTTGGTGTTTTAAACTGGAATACTAAAAGTATCCACTTGATGAAAAATGTAACCCACCTTGGCAATGACATTGTGATGTGGATTTGTTTGTGGGTAGCGTGAGCATACTCTTGATCTGTCAACCTGTGTGGACACTGAAATATTTATATCCTGTGTTAATTTTTAACCTCACTTTTTATCTGCTTCACTTTTTTGTGGTAACCTGTGCAGTTAAGCAGATGTTGTACTAATGATGACCTGAAAGGCTTTTGAAGAATGATGGGAATCATCATGTCGCGAGCAGCGATCAGTGCTAAGCCCTCAGACAAAGTGGGGCAAAGTGGGAGCAAATCCCTGAGTCTAAATCCCTCACATTTTTCAAACAATACACAATTTTGTTCTCTGGACGATTTGTAATATACTTATTTCTTTCTCCTGTTGTTGGAGTTGAGGGATTTAGGAGCTTGTACTTTTGCCCACTTACAAGCAGCTCAGCAAAGGCAGTTCCGACGAAGTGCATTACTCTCTGGAAGGAACATGAAATATCTGCACAGCACAGTGCCGTATCTTAATCTGTGGCATATGGCTTTCAAATGACCAGCTTACACCTTGTCTGTCTAAGATCTAAATCTGCTATTAAAATAAGCCAATCCTTTTTAAATACTGCAAATGTAATAAGATTACGGTTCTGAATGCGTTGCAATGCATTCTGTATCAATCTAAAAAAAAAAAAAAAAGGTAATTACTCATAAAAATCAGAGATTTCAATCATTATTTTTTTGTGTCTTTTATGGCACATTCTATAATTCCTGATACCGGCAGACAAATAATCTGATTAAAGGCTTGCAAAGTTCATACTTTCTGGGGGTTACATTCTCAACTCTTTGATTTCTGTAGGTCCAAAATTTTCATAATGGCTCTCAGACTGAGTTTCCAGTTGGCTGATTTACAACTGCCCTTTTCTTGTCTTTGGAAAAGGCCACTTGACTTGATCTAGTGTGCCAAACACGTTGGTACCACTTGAATTTTTAATACTTCTCTAACCTCCAACTCTACTCAGTATGTCTGGCCGCCCATTCGCTTGTGCTGAGATTGGAATTCAACTGTCTAGACACAATCTGCCAGCAAATAAAGGGATTTAATGAGAAAAAAATAAGTTTGTGGGTGATTGGGACTGTGCATTACGAAAAAGTATAACGCTACAGTTTATCATTAAAAGCAATAGTTTAGCACATCATTATGTGACAGCAGCAACATTACAGTGTTCAGTACAGTTAGCTGCATTAATTATTCATATGAGCCGGATCTCAGTTTCACTTTGAGGGTTCTCATATGCAATTAGAAGTAATGAATGTGCTTCTTAATTACATTCATTTGTGCAAATTTCCATTCCCCATTGAATTTTTTTCTGTGGAAACATTGTGACACTGACCAATGGCATATCATTTGCAATGTGACTAAATCCATTCAGCATAGAACAATTAGCTGTAATTAGTGTTACAATGTCATGAGCGACCAGGGGGAAAGACTAAGCTGACATGCAAGGGAGAAGAGGACCCTTGTTCAGAGAGTTAAAAGTCCAATATTGTAGCAAGAGCCAGATAATTGGCTGACCACAGGTTAGAAAGATGATGAACTGTTGTAAGAGTGTTTTTTTTTTTTTTTTCAACTTTTATGTGCAAGGTTGGCTGAGCAGGCATTCTCTTTGATAGCAATGCCACACTTACTTTAGCTGCCAATGCAACCTTTTACTTTTGCCGGCCCATCTCATCATCTGCTGCTGACAAATGAGCAGCTTCACAGGAGTAATTAAGAACCAAGTGCCTTGCTTAAGGGTACATCGCTGGTGGTTGAAGGATGGGAAGAAGGATTACCTTACATATTGTCATGTTATCTGACTTATTCTGGCAGCAGTGTGTATATTTAATTCATACCGCACATAAAATGGTAATGCAGCCTATTCCTACTCTTGCAGTTATCCCACAATCTGCAAGATAACTTCTTCAGACTACTTTTTCTTTCACATCATTTGCACCAGTTTGCTTCCTGCTATATATTTCTCCACGATATAAATAAATAAAAGCCTTTGTGCCTTCTGGCTCCCAGAACTTTTTACAGCTGCCCCAGTGGGCCTGCAACAGAGCTAAATGAAGCAACAGTGAATATTAACCTACATAGATTGGACCTTTCCTTTCAAGATGATTTTAGGTGCTTTTTTCTGCATTTTCTGATCGCTGGGGGTCTAGAACTGAGTCGGAAAGGGGATTTAAATGGACTCATCTGTATCCTTCTCATCCAACTGGGATTTGGTGGAAGCGCTCAGTTGTCAGAGGTGAGGTGGAGGGGAACCCTTGTTTTATCTGGTTCAAATGCCACACCAGTTGTCTTGGAGAGAGAAAGAGACGAGCTATTGATCTGGAGGAGTCAACTCAGCTCACAGAAATCTCTCTCCACCCTCCTTCAAACAGCTGAAAAGTGTCATGTTAGAAACCTCCTTTTCCACAGTATTAGGGCCTGTTCTTTGTTGGCCTGCCAAAGTCTTCTGTGAAGTTGAGACAGGAGCTTTCTGGTGCAATCAGACAGATCTTACCATGAAAGATCTCGAGAGTGGCATTTGTAGATTTAAGACATTTTAACGGCTCTACATATTGAAAGTTGAGCATGTTATTAGAGGTGAGAGCTGCAAACTAACTGCATATTATCCACAAGATATTAGGTAGATATATTTTTAGTACTATTGAAGTCCTAACTATTATGTGCTTTATGTGGATAAATTTACTTTTTTCAACTATTGTAGGGGATTATATTTCTGTTTTAAATGAGAAAATGTTTGTGTTATTATTGGATCCTTTGATTCTTTTATTTCAGCATCTGTGAAAGAGGCAATAGGCAGCTTTTTTTTTTTAATTTCACTATGAAATAAATGCTAATTGCACAATGTAGTGGCTATAGAATCATGAGACCATCCCCTTTTAGGTTGGTTCCCCATAAGCCTTTTTTTCCACTATGCAATTCTGTCTGCCACTATGTATCAACATACCCAGGGAAAATGTGAGGCACAGTTGTGCAACCCAAATAGGTAGAGGAGAGTGCATTTTTTCCCCCAGTACCTATTGGTAGCTTTCCCCAGGTAGCTGAAATGGCGGATGGTGAAACAAAAGGAGTTACTGTGGAAACTCTACCTAGAAAAATAAAAACAGCCTGGTTGTCAGGGGAGGAAGGCAAAGAGGGAGAGTGATATAAAGCGAAAGTAAAACAAAAGTGATCATGACTGATTTACCCTCATTGAGCTCCAGGGCTTTGGAGCGGTTCAGAACCAACATACACTTAGCATTATTTTAACTAGATCACCAAATAAAAAGAAACAAACAAAGAAAAAGAACATTATCTTTGTCACAGTGACACAAGGAAGGCTCGTCTTTTTGCACATTTATGCACGAATGAAATGAAACCTCAGAATGAAATTTTTGAGAGAAAAACAGAAATGTTGGCATGATACAGTGTCTGACTGTCCAAAAGCTCCTGTTTCAAACTGACTCAGCAGCACTGTGATACGAGTGGGTTTTTGAAAGACCTACACAATTAAAATACGTATTTGAAAGTTGTTAACATGTTCAGTAAGTCTTATGTCTGATTTGGGAAGGAATCAATAGCTGCCAAGTTTGATCGTATCTCTGGACAATGTATTCTGAACTCGGCAGGGCTGGAGAGAGACTTCAAACAAGGATAGCGGCTCAAAGGCCCCAGCCAGCAATCCACTTTGTTCCATTTCACTGACTCTGTGATTCCCAAACTGGAATATGGCTCAGGCTGCATATAAAACCTGTAAAATATTGTGTTTGAAAGAGGTGAGCGTTGTGAGTCCTCGATTCCATAGCTGATTTGGTCTCAGTATTATCAAACATGAATCTTCAAAAGCAAAAACAACACACCTGAAGTGAAAAATCTGTGAGCTATGTATTTGATGATAACGGTGTATGGCATATGCATGGTGCGATAAGCTGTAGGTTTTTATAGTCATATATTTTAGTCTGGTTGGAAATAAACAACCACTAAGCCTTGTCTTGAGCTTCTGGTCAGAGCTCCTCAGATAATAACCAAGATGAATTTTTAAATTCGGAAGAAAACCTCATCACACATTTGGATCCCACAAAGCTCCAAACATTTCCTAAGATCTCTCCTTAAAGTATGATGACCTGAGGTTACACCTGACTGTAGAGCAAGAAACTCTGAGTCCCTACAGAAGCAAGAGGAAAACATTGGAAGCTATAAAATATGGATGTGCTAATTTTTTATTCAATTTAATTAGATACAGATAGCTTTCACAAAAATCCCAAATGTAGATGACGTAAAAAAAAAAAAAGGGAAAGATGAAAGATGAAAGTGAAAAATAATATCACCTCTGCACCAACCTGCAGCATTTGATTGTGCAACCAACGCTTCATTCAGTTCATATTGGCATGCTGGCTGCACTGTTTTAGCACCTCTGCTTTGACTACAGAAAATAATACTGACATATCCAGTCACTAAAACCTAGGTAAGCAGTGTCTGGCCAGTGAAATTTAACAAGAAAAAAAATATCAATTAAAACATACAAAGTGAAAAGAGTATCTCTTCTTGGGTCTCAAAACAGTGTTCTGTCTGATTAATAAATAAATAAAACAAATCAAGATGGATTAGCTACTGCTCTTTGATGGGAAACTGATAGGAAGACCAGAAGTGTCCCAGCAAATATGGCTGAAATTCTGACGTCATTTCTATGGTCAAAATCGTCACATCACAGGCCAGATCAGAACTTGTCTTACAAAGTGAGAAATATTGCAAGGAAGAAATGACATGCTTTAGCCTTTGTTTTATTTATTTATTTATATTTTTAAACAACAACTAATAGGGTTAATACTACAAACTAGTTGCACAAAGTTTAGAATCTTTTAATATTCTTTTAATAAAAATAAACAATAATTTTATGCCATTTATAGTTTTTTACATATAAATTCTATTTCATTTGTTGCACAGTAATTAAAAGCAACTCTTATGATTAGCCCCTCTCTGTCCATAATGTCAGGAAACAAAAGCAGGATAAGCAGGAACTTGGGATTGCTATTATTTAAACACAAAGAAAATGAGCTCATAGGAAAAGTGCTGAACCCAATAACAAGAGTGTTCACGTTCGACTTACACTTTTGCAGTTATGTTTTCTCTTTTTCCTTCTCATCGATTCTACCAAGTTTTTTTTCTTTTCATTTTAGCTATTTAGTTTTAGTATTGTACACAAAAAAATCTGAAGATCCTCATTTCTGTCCTGGAAGGAAAGACAAATCCCTTTGAGTTTAGAAGGTCATGCCTTAAAAATCTGCCAAATCTAACATGTGGAGCTACCTGCTGTGGTGACCCCTTGTGAATAAGAGACCAGCCAAAAGTAACCTTTATTCTAATGATTAAAGATATAGTAGGAAAAAAAAATTGAACACAGAATTTCTTTAGGAGCTTTCATTTCTGAACTATTTTTCAACCATGATTAGACGCCAAGAAAAGACCAGCTGAGAGTTATTTAGCATTGAAATTTTGGGGGTTTTTTGGGTGGGGGGTCGTGCCCTTGGCTCACCTTTCACCACTCTTAAATCACTTAAGATGTGCATATTATTATACATATGTACAGATGCATGTGGAGGCACTTAGCAATAGGAAGTAAGTTAGCAAATTACTCTGTGATTTATCATCTTGATAGATAAGTTGTATGTTGCTAATCACCTTGGCAAAGTGTGGTGCCGCGCGCAAGCACGATCACCATTTCTGAATTATGCCGCATGCCATACCGGCCAACCGTCTCTACCATACCATTCTCATTGAAATTACAATGAATAATTGTGGGTGTTGCTTCCCCTGTGAAAAGCGCATGGCATTTTTTCTCTTCCCACACAGCACACCTCTCCTTCTTTCTCCGCGTCTCTTCCTTTAAGATATTGCGCCATATTAAAATGCATGGTCTCATCCCATTCTCATTTTTCACATGCAGTCGGTCTCAAGGATAAGGATGGCCTCTGCTCAGAAGGACTTATTGACCAAAATAACTGTGCATCAATATGTCTCCTGAAGGCTGAGCAGACCACAGCATCACACGAGTTGTATTTTCACCAACTCTCTCAGCTTTTAATGTTATTGACCTGGGTTGTCCGGATATTCTGCAGTACACCAATAGCGGGCTAGAAGCATATGGCAAAGACGTCTTAAAGCTTCATTGTCCTAAAAAGAGCACAATTATTTATGCATCAGGGGAAGCTGAATAATAGAAGTGTTCTGACAGATAAGAAAAATGAACATTAAGCAGATATTTACTTGAAGAACAGCCTGCTGTGACTAAAGTAAAATTATATTGCGGCTTTTCTCTGCCTTATTTTCCAATGCGAAAGCGCTATGAGATTAACTGCAGTTTTGATTAGATTCAATTTACAGTGATAGCTTCAGTATTGCCGCAATGACATCAATGATATGATGACAGACGGCTACAACTATGATGCCATCTGTCTATATTTCACGTATTAGCATATTTCTGCTAAAATGTGTCATTCACAAGAAATGCAATATTTTCCTGTGAAATCATTAATTTCACAAGCACAAGCATAAAATTGCAATAAATCTCATGCTTAACAGTACTCATACACATACATACCCAATTGATTTCTGATGAAGTTACCAGCTTTTAATCCAGTTGGTTGAAATATAATAAAAATATATTTCTATATGGTAAAGAATACAGGTTACAGTATGTTTTGAAAAAGTATTCTGAGTTAGAACAATCATTTAATCCGGGTGTTGAATGCACAAGCATGCTTGGGATTGCTCCGCTCTGCATTATATGGAACCTAACCATGCTCAATCAATGTATACACCGACTGGTTGATAAATTGGTATTCATGGAGATGTGGAACCCCTCACATGCTGGTAATACTGATACATGGAGTCAGAGTGTGGTGAGAAACGACGGAAGAAGTTGTACTGAATGAGTGCAAGAAAAAAGAGAGAAGAAAGAGAGTGAGGCTTTCAAATAGGACAAGGGGGTTGATCTTCATCTAGGCCCTCCAGGACATGTTCGGCCTAACAGAAAATGACAGTGGAGTTCAAGGAGGCTTGACACTGAACACATAAACCTGATTGTTGTGTACTCTACGCTGCAAGAAAGCTGAGGCATTCATCACATCCACCATCACAAGTTTGTGCTGCACTTCTGCCCGTGCTCTTTGTGAGGCATCTGTGGGGACCTCAAGGCAATGTAGCACTCGTGAGCAGTCTGCCACTCCATGCATGCAGAAGCAGACCTGGTGCACAAAATACTTGCCAGAAGCTCCTGCGAGCAAGCAGACAGACTGTGTCCCTTTGTCCCCATTTCCCCCTGACACCTGCATGATTGCATTGATTTGTCCTTATTCTATTCAGCCAGATGTCCCACTGGATTTCAAGCGTCAAACATCTGTCATACTGACTAATTCAAAAAGAAAAAATTATATTGACAATTTCCAGGATTTTGTGGAAATTGTACTACTTCTCTGGATTAATATTCTATGTATAAGATATTCAGGCTAAAACAGCAAAACATAACACCAGCGGTTGCTGAAAAAAAGACACCCTTTTATTTTTTTTCCATTTAGACATCTCAACACTCTTCAAAGTTCTAAAATATTCTTTTACTGTAAACAGCGTATCCGAAGTATTTACAGACATAAATGCGGTTCTTTGGATGTATCCCTCGGTGTTCATTTCAGACAGAATGGTAAGAGAGAGAAGAAAATACTGGGTGAAAGAAAGGCAATGTTAGAGAGAGTGAGTTCATAGTATTAGCAGAAATAGACTGAAACATCTCCTGAAGCTAGTTACAGGCACTAGCAGCAGCAATGTCTTTGTTATGATAAAATCAGGGACCTCTGCAAGTGTGCCCTTGATTCTTCAGTTGGCTTAACTCGGCAGGTCACCAAGGGGAGGCAGATGTTGTCTTGAGGCATGTCCCACTGCCTCCACGAGGGCTATTGCTGGTGTTGCTGAGCTTGTAGAGGGGATGGGGGGTTGGAGGTGCATTAAGCCTCAGCTTAGCCACCACAGGCCAGCGCTGGGGATGTTGGAATGAGCAGAAATGCTCATTTTGATCCAGTGAGGTATAATAATTGATGATCAGTCCTGCTGTCGCATCTGGGACCCACTGGTCCGTGCTATAATACACCCTTAATGCAACACATGGTGGTGTGGACAGAGGTGCCATGGGGTCTCATGCTGACTTTCATTTCATGTGGTATAATGGATGATTGAGCGAATACAGTTCCATATAATGCACCATGCAAAGCCCTCTCTTGCACCTTAACTTCTTGTACGTGTTGAATAAAATGCTGAATTCATCCCTGAAGAACTTGAGACATTTGATCACTAAAAGCCCTCTTTTAAGCTGTTGTTGCCTTGAAGCGTCTAATTATAGTTACACTTTTCTAAACATATAATGCAGAAGAAAAGCACAAACACTAAAATGTTTGAGATGAAGGAAAGTAAACATGAAGAGTAAAAGCAAAAGGTAGTCAGCAACTGTCAATTTGGGAACATTTTAGTCGTACAGAAAATGAAAGTGCAGTTTAGTGGCCCTGGAATTTTGTTAAGAAGATCTTTGAGACCATACAAGACAATATTTCTCAATTCTTCAAGTGAATGAATTGGCAGAGAGTAAAAGAGAAAGTCCTGTGAGGAAGGACATATAAAATCTGCTCTTTTCTGAAGTTCAGCTTCATCACTCTTAAGGCTTAATACTTGACCTATATCCCCCACCTACCAACTCATTCCATTTAAATAAAAATAAAAATAAATAAACATCTTATTTGTTGTTTTGTTTCTTTATTAATCACCCTTGTTGTCCAGAGAGACACAGCGCATGCAGACCCTTTACATGCCAAGCATATATATAAAGCATTCCTACAGAAGCACATACATACGAATACACCTTGATCTGCATCTAGCTGAACAAACCTCCCACGTTGCACAACTACAGTTAAGAACAGAGAGGTCGAACACAAAGCACTAGCATCGACAACCTAAGGGTCTTTGAAAACCTCCCTTGTAGATCTTTCTTCAGTGTGATTCTCCTGCTGCAGGAGATCAAACAAAAAGCAGAGCTGCCCAACACGAGATCAGTCCAAAACTCGAGCAAAACAAAAAGTCCCCCAGTCTCCCCTCCACACAAAACAGGTCTCACGTAACGTCATGATTTCTTTTAAAAATTAACGTGAACCGCTTAGAAAGTTAGAGTTTCAGCGTAAATGCCAAAAGCGATCAATAGGTTGCCATTATCCTGGTCACAGTGGACAAAATTTAAACCACTGAGCAGCTTTGTCTGTTCAAAAAAAGAGCTCTGTTTCGTGTTTGTTGTCATTGTTGGTCGTCAGTGATCCGATCACATTTTAATCACAGTACTCGGCCTCATTGATTTCAGTTTACCACAGATTGTGCAGAATGAAATATTGTTCTTTTTTTTTCTCCATCAGTGGCAATTATCCAACAATAGGAGCTTGATATTGCAGCGTATTAGAAGGCATGGTGTTTGTGAAATACTGGGTTTGGGCGACTTGTGTGCAGCAGCCAGGATTTGAATATAACAAACACACACACACATTCACATGTGCAGCAGACACATGCCTGTGTGCTCTCGAGCAGGCGCTGATATACACCCACAGGCCCACTTATACTGTCGACAAATGCAGACAAGAAAGACAACTGGACACATAATTAGTGAATGGATGCCTTTTCTTGCCTTATCCCTTATCACTGATTTTTCAGAACAGCATATGTATGTTTGTTACACTTTGTACTCACAGTTTTAGACAAACCAAAGCCAACATTACACTTCCATACAGTTTTCTTGCCCTGTCTTTTACAAGTTGTGTTTTTAAGTTTATAAAGTTCTGGCTGCTGGTTATTCAAAAAATGTTCTTGGCTTTAACTATATTATACTTGGCCCATACTATTAATGGCCATATTTGCAAGGGTCTGTCTGAATAGTATGGCATATGTTATTTTAAATAGAGGACATTAAGAGTTTCTTTCCTCATCATTTCAAACTAGACATTGCAGTTATTACTGTTAATTTTCTTCCAAGTGAAAAATGCGCATACTGCCATAGAACCCTGGCAAAATCCATCTGTCTTACCTTTGGAGCATCTGCCATTGCTTACAGGGCCGTCCACCTCACGAGTCACGGGGACTTAGCGACATCTGTCCCAACAGATAGAAAATCAGGATAGGGCCATCCATTCTGTTAACGCTCCACTGAACTCTGTGTTATGTTCACCATAATTTGCTTTTGGTTGCTGCAGCATCCCGGAATATTGCTTTGCAGCAGCTCAGACAAAGTCGACTGGTTGTAATGTGTCCCTTTTCGGCCATTCTGCAAGCAGATAATTTGATAAACCTCCAGACTTAATGGCTATGCTGCATCCTGATAAATGTGGGTAATATGACAGGGGACAGAGGATTTCCCTAACAATTTCTGAAGAGAAATTTGGCTATTAGGATGATTTGATATTTTCCGGAGAGAGTACATTTGATCTGAAGGGAATGCATTTTGCTGACATTCAGTGTATTACTGTATGACTTTTTTTTTTTTAGTTACGGGAACCGATTCGTACATTGTTTATTTTGTTTCCCATCTTGTTCATGAATGTGGATGTAAATGCTGGATTTGGACCTCTTCAGGCAACATTTCATTTTAAACTTTTTCGGAGCATCACATACCAAACTCATATTGCGGAGAAAACAAAAAAGTAGCGTTACAAAAACAAACTATTACTCAGTTTCGTATTTTTGGTTCCAGCTCCATATGCTCTTTCGCTTCTCCCGAGCAAGAACGCTCTCCACTGCACACATACAATATTATTCACAATACATTACCCTTTTATATATTCTTGAAAACACAAATCAGAATAAAGTTAGTGAAACTGACCATGCAGTGACCCAAAAGCTCTCCCTGGTCTGCCTCTCTCATGCTTTGTCTCAATCTTTTGAGGGTAAATGCGTCAGCTATTGCTCATATGGTAAAATATGCAATCTGTGCCTGCCAGTCTATGAGCGAGTTTTTGGTTAATCCTCATGAATACGTGACTTTGTCTGCATGAATAAATAAAAACCTGCTCACTGGGTAATTGAGGTGCTGTGCCACTAACAAACGAGGACACAATTTGTAAATGAGATTTTTTTTCCTTCGCCAATCTAGACCTGTGGTGATTTATATCAAATGAAAATGCTTACTAAAAAAGAAGAAATCATATTGATTCAAAAAATAATGGAGATGTGACAGCGAAATTCACACCTGAGGACTCTTGTTTTGCTTTTTATTTTTTTCTGTCAATTTTGGAGAAGCTTAAGGGTATGAATGCCCCATTGTGTTAATGGTGGGTGAGAATACATGAACAGTAAATTTCAAGCACAGAACATTTATAGCGCACTGCTGAAGGTGGGGGGAAAGGAGAGACAGAGACAGACCCTGGAAAGTGTTCTATTTTGTATTCTGAAAGAGCCCCAATTTCAGTCAGTTTTGTGCTGTGTGTGTAACGGATTCCATATGTTGATTCCCTTTATAGAAAAAAGCTACCTGTCTTAGGGCTACTGTTTTGACAGAGCACTTTCGGATTCACCGCAGCAACATCCCAGATAATTGAGCCAACAGCCTAAAAAGGTTTCAGCGTGTCAAAAAATAAATAAAAACAACAGTGAGGTTACTTAAACTCAGATACCTAGAGCAGTTCAGAGAACTGAACATTGCTGCATGTGTACCACAAAACTGTAAGTTTCAATTTGGACCCTTAATCTGGTTCAAATTTGCACCGATCTAGTTTATGTTCATGTGTGCTAAGCATGCACTCCAGAATTTTTACTTTTTGAGCTCAGAAAACTAGTCAGCAGTTCCGGTACTTAAAGCCTTTCAACCTGGAGTAGTCCTTATACATAAAAATCAAAAGCTTCTATTGTATTTACAGCCTGATTTTATTGCAAACATGACTCAGCTAACTCCATTCCCCTGAGTGAGTCATGGGCTCACCTCAGCTACGAAGTCTCAGCCTGCAAACATCTTTTTTTTATGGCAAACCATGTTCATCAAAGGCTTCTTAAAAACCTTAAAATAATCAAAACAGATTTTATTTTTATAACATTAATGGGAAATATTGCTCTAAAATGTAAGGGCTTTGACTCTTATTAGCTTTAATTTTTATTTGATTCAGTTTGAAATCCTGAAATGATTATTTCTTCCCTCCAAATATGTAGAATAGAAAGAGAATTTGAATTGTTGAATATTGACAAATCCATCAGATAACATGTTGACCTTGTAAAACATGTTTTTTTTTAATTCCATTGATTGTTTTTATTTGTATATTCTTAGATCGGTTATCTTCACCTTGTGTTTGTAATGGAGAGTCTAAACTAATATTATTTCTTTTAATAAAAACTGATCATTGTGCTGCAGCTCCTAACTCACTAATGGGCACATATCTTGCCAAGTTTTCTCTGAAAGACCAATTTTCATTAATACAAATCTGAAATGTGTCAAATTAGAATGTGGAAATGCAAATGTATGAAGGTTAAGGTCAGATGTTAAAACTGTATTGGTTTTTGTGAGTATTGTTTGTTTGCCATTTGTATTTGAATGTCCCTGGTAAATGCTGTGAAGGCCGGTTCGTGTTTGCTCAGGGACTGACAGAAACAATTAGCTTCTTTAACACCAGGATGCCCGTGAAGTATCATTGCTTCTATCTCAGGAGACAAGCGTTATAATGGCTAACAATTTGGGTAGCATTTACTGTAACAGCAAAAATACACAACTATTATGATACTTATCTCGCAAGATATGATGACGACGAATACCTTGGGAACGAGATAATCAAACTCAGATAGGGCACCTACAGCTTTTAGCCCATCGTTTACCACCACAGTACACTTTTCTGGTGTTCGATATCCCACCAAAGCAAGCCTTGAGATGTGCATTGATTTCACTGGTGTCCTCTTCGCCAATCCTGCCCCTCACGCCTAGTGCTTGACCCACTTATTTTCTCATCTTTCCCTGTTTTCTCATGAGAGTTTTGCTTGCACACTGCTTTTCCCATTACAACGTGAGTGGATGCAGGCCAAGTATGATTGCATTGCATAGGCTGTCTCTCTCATTCTCTCTCGCTCTCTCTCATTCTTTTTCCCACTGTGACTCACACGCACACATACACACTCTGTCTACCTGAATGAGTTAGGTGATACCAGGCCAGTCAGCCAACAAATAAATCACCAGACAAATTGACATATATGCCACAAGAGAGACCGTCATTAAAGGAGTCGTTGAACACTGCGTGTGCTATAAGGATTTCAGCAATGATGGATATTGACAAAGCAGTGTGTTTAAACTAAACTAAAACCCATACTGACCAAGTAAATCCACAAATTACTGATAATACAGGGCAAGACAGTGCTCTTCCCTTTCTGTAGGAATTATGGACATCTAGTGATTAAAATGGAATATTTAGACTTGCCATGTTTTTATTATCTTTCAGTGAATGCTTTATATCTACATGGGAGTGAGTTCTCTTCCAAGAGACCACCATGTGGACTCCCTCTGTCCTTCCATGTTTTACAGAAGTTAGTTTTTTCTTCTTTAACTTAGCCACTAAATCCAATACACTTATTATATTATATTATATTATATTATATTATATTATATTATATTATATTATATTATATTATATTATATTATATTATATTATATTAGCTAGCTGGTGATCCCCCTGGCACCAACTAGTCCTGTGTGAAAAATGCGTATTCTCAAATCAGTTGGTGAGTGGTTGCTGGAGGTGGCTGGCTGTTACTAGATGAAAAAGCTTTCAAAAAAACTTCCTTGTGGTCACCATAGCTCATAGTTTCATAGATAATGCCATTTTTTATGCAATTTAGATGGGAGTCAAAAAAAGGTTGCATGTGTGGCAGACCACGTATTATAGCAGATATTCATACCAGATATTCAAATTAATAAATTTACAATTTCTTCATGTAGAAATACTGCACATCACAGGCCTCCGAGTACCCATAAGGTCATACATTTTTAAGACAACTTAAATAAGTATGCACATAAACTTTTAAGACAATTTAATGCAACTTGTTGTTATCCTGCAAAAAATGTCACAGTCGAATGTAAATGAAGTGCACATCCAGTGGATCTCTCAATAGTAAGATTGTTAGATTAGATTATTATTAGAAATATTCACGCAACAGCCAAGATGTGGAAATGCACAAAATCATTTGGTGTAGGGGCAAAATCTATGTGTTCATGGGGAAATTCATTTCTTTTTGAATTCACTTGCACTGTTTCACATTTTTTAGATATAGATTTTAGAAATAAATGATTTTTCCTGGTGGGGTGACAACTCGTGGCAGTTTCTACACTATGCCACATTGGCACCACCCCTGGTTATCTGCAAAACACTCTGAGTATAAACTGTTTCCTACATGTATTTTAGCAGTCCCCCAGTTTGCCAGTGGCACAATTACAGTCGATATAAAGCTGAAAGGCATGCAACCAAATCTCTTCTATGTGCTGTTTTAGGATTTGGTTTGTTTGTGTATTAAATGTGTGATTGTAGTTTCAAATTTTTCTAGGTTCATCCAGATGCAGAGCAACTCTTGTAAAATCTTTTAAATATTTGCACTTAATCAGGCATCCTGTGTTTAAAGTGGAGACTTTTTGTGTTATACTAACACCATTGTTTTTTTAATAGCAGAATACATACAGTAACATAAAAAAAGACATTCGAATAATTATTTTAAAAAAATGTGGAAACAGTACTGTACAAAAGGCTTGAGCCAGCATTCATTTATTTATATTTTGCTTCGAGGGAGCCAGATTGTCTTGCAATTTTAAATGGGCTTTAACAATAGTTCTTTTTAAAGGTCTTGAAAGTTTGTTGGATATTGCCTATCTTGCGAGATAGGTCTCATGGTGTGAAAAATCCATATTTAAATGTTTGGTCCAAATCATTGTCAGCATATACAGAGGAGGTCAGGAGAGAGGTACAACAGTGAGTTTCTGCAGCCGTCTGTAAAATACTGTGGAGGCACCGCAAGACAGTCACAGTTTTAGGGCTGCATTTCAGCTAGCAGTATCAGGGATGTTGTTAAAATTGATGGGATTATGAATGCAGAAAAGTACCATCAGATTTTGATCCACCATGCAATACCATCTGGAAAGCATCTGATTGGCAATGGCTTCATTTTTCAGCATGACAGTGATCCCAAACACACTACCAATGCAGTAAAAGCATACATGGGGAGAAAAACAAACAGTAGAACACTATCAGTCACGGATTGGCCTCTCCAACGCACAGATGCCAACATCTTGACAGAAAACGGAACAAAAAAGGGAGCCAATATCCAAAGCAGAGCTTTGGAATGTCCTTCAAGAAGCCTGGATAACTATTTCTGAAGACTACTTAAAGAGATTACAAGAACACTGCTAAAGAGAGGTCAAGCTGTATTGAAGAATAAAGGTAATCATAGTAAATTTTGACTTTCAAGTTCATCCGAATTGTCCAAACTCTGTTTTTTATGTATTTCTGTATTTTGGTGTATGTTTCAAAATAAGAAAGGGTGGCTGAAAACGTTTGAATATTTGAAAATCGGTCACACACCCACAAAAAACATTTCTTATGATCTGGTATTTTACAGGTACTTACATTTTTGTTCCAACACTTGTTTGTCAGAAAGAATAAAGGAGGAAACGTGTGCGAAAGGCAGAGTGAGGCTGGTTTCTTTGGAAGGATGCATAGTATTTCTTAATAGTTTTGGAAGCAGGCTTGAGGCAGGTCTGTGGAGATCCTCCCTTCCTTCCCTGGATTATCATTTTTAAGCAGCTTTCTTGGGAGCAACTAGAATCAGCATTATAAAAGCCAAGGATGAAAAAAAATGGACCCAACCATTTAGGTTATTTCACAAGTGTATTTTCCTCCATATGTTTTGCTCCTGTTACTGCTCACACTGATCCAAGTGTGTTTCAAGTGTAGTTTTACCTCAAAAGCAATAGCACTGTGTGAGCTTCACTTTCTTAGGCCAGGTAGTGTTGTAATTTGAACTCATTTAGTTTTAGGCATGTGACACATTTAGCATACTGCTGTTATATCATCAGAATAATGCTGAGAGAACCCTTTGTTCTTGATTTTTGTTCTTAGTTGTTGTTGTTGTTTTTAGGTAATCATGGAGTAGTAATATTTTGTTATCCAATCTTGTGGCAATGCAGTGTTTCTACATTTCTTTTAAATAATTCATGCAAACCTTAGCTTAAACCCCCAAAATATCAAATGTGGTCTCGGGATGGTACAGGGAAGACTTTTTGTTCTAACACACTGTCAATATATCCATGGATTCCACAAATATTAGACAAAGGCTTTTTTCTTATATGCAGTTATTATCCTTTCAGCAGTACATATGCACCACGGCAAATCCTTGGGAGCAAGTTGCAATTTTATTTTGAAACAAATGGTGAAGTTACAAATCAGTATTACTATTGATTTTTATTGGAAGGTGAATTACAAAGGATCCATCATGTGAATTGGCTAAACACACAGCCTGGGTTATGCATGTAAGACAAAGCCAATTTTTATTAAGTGGAAAATCTGAGCTTCTTCAGGTAGCTTACCTAGTTTCTGATTTTCCTTTCACAGCAGTGGCATTTTCATTTTTCAACAGAGGCAGGATTTGAGCAAAGACTGTGATTGCTCTCTTTGCTAGTTAAATGTTTAAAGAAGACATGCAATTTGAATTGCTGCAGAGCTCATCAATATGAAATTGGACTAGTGGAGGGAAACAGAATGTAAGGAGGCAGCCCAGCAGCTGGTATGCCAAGATCCACACTCCGATACTCAATTTTCCACCACAAAAAAAAAAATTGCATTCATCCTTGATATCAATGGCACATATATTTGGGTTACGTATTAGCACATTTGTGGTTACAATCTGGGACAGAATAGCTTCTAAGGGAAAGAATGAATGATAAATATTTGATACATACAAAAAAAAAGAGTTATTGATTCAGCAAACACAATGAAAATAGTGTGGATAATCAATTTTATTTCCACATTTTCACTGTTTTTAATGACAAGAATAAACATATCTGTTAACTGGCACAAAGCAGACTATATTCATCTTGGGAGAACTTCCCTGGGCCTCCAAGCTTGTTATCTGTCACTCAAAAAATGATCCAATAGCATCCATAATGCTTCTAAAGCCCTCCCGTTGTCTTCTGCCCCTGAATCCTGCTGTGCTTGAAGATGTGTCGGCAGCAGCAAATTATTAAATTGTATTTTCCATTCTCAAGGGTTGTCAGCAGCCTTGCAACAAATAGAATTTCCCAATATAATTATGATTACTAGGGGGAAGGTGAAAAAGAAGAGCCAAGCAGGGATACTACTGGCAAACAATGAGACTCGGGGTTCTGACAAGTATTACCTACTTAGCTCTTATTATTATTCTCATGCCAGGCCCAAATTTGACTGATAATCTAGCACTGTCCTAATACAAATGTTTCTCAAAGGAACAAAATAATGTGTGTGGAGAGACAGTCAGAGTTCAATAGAGTTTCTGTCACCGACTCTTTCTGCTGATAAAATGCACTAGGCAGCAGGGTGAAAGGGAGCCATTTGCAGAGTTGACAGATTCCATCATGAATGACTTTAGCATACCTGAGAGCTGCTCTTTCCCTGCCTTCAGCATGCCCTCTGCAAGTGATAGGGGTGATGAATCAGGCTTTATGGGCCTTCAGAATGCCGGCGAGGCCAATCTGTGCGAATGGCTGTTAAAATCTGACATAACTTGACCAGGCCCCTTTAACAAGCTTGAAGTCATACTACACTCACAGTCCAGGCACATTTGTATGATTCTCTAATAATGCTTGGTCCTCATAAGGTGCTCGCTGACTTTCTGAATACCAAAGTTGGCTGCTACTATAAGTCAAAAGGGAAAACAAATATTTTTTCTTTGCAGTAAGGCTCATGATCTTCCTTGACTTCTTCCCTGGCTTTTCACTGCTGCTGGCAGTGATGGAAGATCAACCGTGGTTGAGTGGGTGCTAGTAAACTGCCCTTGAACTGAATTATTCCTTCTAACAAAAGAGTGCTAAAAAAATAAAAAATTAGAAATGGCAGTGAAAGACAGCTAGAGAGACAAAAACATAATGAAATCACTCTACATGTTCTTTTCTGATTTCTAATACAGTGGCTGTGAAAGGAAAAGAAAATGATGTGCTACCTCATTGTTTCATTATTATCCAAAGCTGATGAGTTAATCTCTTTGAAGTTATTTCCCTTTCATTATTTAAGACCCCCCCACTCACCCCCTCCAAAGCACTACAGGCAATCAAAATATATACAGGCACAAATCACAAAGTTGGAGAAAATTTAAAAAATCACAAAAAACTGTTACTTATCAAGATGAGTTATTCTGACAATTGCAGCAGAGTACAATGCATGTCATGTAAGATAAACAGACGGAATTTGTGTGGCGTTTTCTCGAGTTTCATCAGACACTCAGATATTCCTTTCCTCTACAAGCCACAATCACACAAAGCTAAACATAGAGTTCATTTTTTGTCACACACACACACCAGTGACATAAGTGCAATTTTTGGCTTTTGTATAATGCCCAAGGACACTTCAATATGCAAAGTGGATGAGCTGCGGATTGAATCACCATCCTGGTGGACAAAGCACTTTTTTTTCTTCACCTGAGCCAAAGCCGCTCTTAATTGAAAAGTTGAAATGTAGCTTTTCCAGCAGAAATTGAAGTTGAGTGTTTTTTTAGCATTACCAAATGGAGGCTAGCTTCATCAATGAGCACAGTTCACTCCAGTGCAAAGCATAAATCATGAATTTTACAGTAAGTACACCTGTGTTTGTTTTTGCATGGGACAGTCAAATTAATGTTGTATGCTAGCTTGTGTCAAAAGGTTTCTCATTCCTCAAAACTGTATTGGTCTATTTCATTTTGAAACAACACACTGAATCTATTAATCTGTCTCCATACTCCAGTTGCTCTCTGTTTGATTTTACAGTGACCTCTTTTTCTGAGCTTCATATCGAGAAGTTTTTTTTAGCTGTAAAAGCCTCTTAATTTTGTTTTTTGTTGTTGTTGTTTTTTTTTTTTTGTTTTTTATCTATCATGTTGCCTTGACAACAGATTTAGCTAATCCATAGTGCATGGGCCACAACTGTTGGGCTATAGAGAAGAGCAGAATGATGCACAAAAATGGTAATATCACCTGGACTTGGGTGTGTGATGTCTCTGCACTCTGATCTTCCCTCTGAATATTTTGTTGATGTTGTGAAGTCACATTTTCACACAGTGATGCCATGTGCACATCTATGTGTGTCTGTGTGTGTGTGCGCGCACACACGCGTATGTGTGTGTGTGTGCATGTGTGTGTATGTGTTTGCACATTTTGCCAGTGGTCTGGCAATCATAGGGAATAACACAGCTCCATGATTGCACACTGCCCTTGAAAAAAATCTATTCCCAGTTGAACTCAAAACAGCCCAAAGCCTTTCTCACCAAACTCAATATTTTTCCTGTATACATTCTGCTATAGGTGGATAAAAAACATAAAGAAACAGTGGTATTTGTGGCAACGAATTATAGCAGGACTCTACAGTGTAACATACAGTCTGCCCACAAATAACGACAATCTTATTATTTCTAATATAAGTCATTATTATTCTCTAGAGATAATTATTTCCATTCCACTAAATAATTAGAAGCTTATAGCACTAAATAAAAATAGTATGGGATCACAACTTAGCATAAGCTTTGTTTACTCTGAACAAATACATTGTAGCACTTCCAGAGTTAAGCATTATTTTCATCCACATGTCAGTTGGGTTTTTTTTCAGGCTCTGACTTGCTTTTTCTTCTTGTTAAATGTCAGTGACAGGTTTTGACATCAAAACTTAAGTTAGCAGTATCCATCCTGTCATACTGCATTTGTAAACAGCTTACGTTTCCTTCTCTGAGCTTAGGAAAGGAGGTGAAGCCTGACAGCAGACAAGGGTTTTTAACAAACATCCTCAGATGCATACATAATGCCTCATTTCAAAAAAGAGGAAGTTTGCCGCTCCATTTCATACATAGCATTTCTCTGAGCGCCCAGGGGATACCTTCTGTCCACAACGTCTATGGGCTGCATGCACTATACTTAGCAACCCTGCATCATACTGTATGGTTTCACAGTTCACCACTCCCCCTATCTATGCATCAAGGGAATGAGTGATTTAGTGTAAAAAGATTATGCCTCCTGAGGAATTTATGTGTCTATGCAGAGTCAAAGTTTCCCAGTATAATCCATCTCATGATGAATTACCTTGAGTTTTTGCAGGATTAACTTTGGTTTGCTGGACAAACTTAGAACGTCGTGCATCAGCAGCAACATGCTGTGCCCATGTTGTGTAGTTATTGATTGATGTAGCTAAGAAGTACGATTGCTGTCCTAAACAGCAGCAGACAAGGCCAATGGAAATCCTGTGGATTTCTGTGGCTCAAGCAGATTTAACTCATCAGCAGAATAGGAATCACTTGGATCCTCAGGGAGTTGTGCTGGGGATACATCAAGGGCAGGTGTGAGGAGGCAGGTGACCCGTGACCTTTGGCTCCCAGTAACTGACCTTAGAATGAGAGATCTGTATCGGAGCTGAGGCTTAAATCTTCCTTATTGGATCAATTTGATGATGTATAGAGTGTTATGCGGGAAGCTTAGGATAAGAGCTCAATATTTTAGTATAAAGACACCCTTGGGACACAGTGTATTTGTTAAGTCACTGCTCTGTTTTCTGCTTAGATCAAGAGTTAACTCAAAAAAGAGGCAAAAAACCCCAACTTAGAATCCATACATTCTTGTTAGTATTATATTGGGGGGAGGGGGGTCATTGTTAATGGAGTGCGTGTGTTTACTTCCTTTTATAGGTTTTGAATTTTCAGAAAACCTCAAAAAGAGGAAAGAAGTACTTGTACCAATCAGAATACACAGAGATTTTAAGGGCAAATAGTATTCTGTCAACTTACATTCCAGAGTTACTTTATTGAAAACAAGTATCATATTTATTACATGACATGTAATTGGCACTAGTCACGAGGTGGCCTGATGGCTAAAACATCAACCAGGTGGGAGTTTGAAATTTCTCACCTTTGGAAGGAGCAAAAGTAAGCAGATGGCAGGCCTTTAGGGTCCATAGCACATTGTCGACAACGAATTACAGTCCAGAGGGGAATGGGATGGCTGATAACCTCCATCCCATGGTTCCATCTGCTGAATCCTAAGCAAGGACAGTGCATGCAGACATGCAATGACATTTTGCAAATATGATGTAGAACTGTACAAAAGGTGAATGTGGTGCCTTTTTTTAAACACAATTTTTCTAGAATGTGTAGCCTTCCTGGAAAAAGTAAATTAAGATGTGTAATAATGTATCATTACAATGTAGCAACAGAACATTTTGTTAAATAAAAATCGTATTTTTCTGTAATATAATAGCTGAATAACAGCTCATGATTACTGGCGGTTTAACAAACCAGATTAGATGGTCATTCAAAAGGATTCAACCTGGCATTCGTGCCTTCCGTGCAAAGCAAACCCTAAACTGTTTTCATCTAGTCAAAGCTCCTGTACATGCCCCTTTAGGGTGATCTAGAAAGAAAAGAGTTAGAAATAGCAAGCAGACTGTATCAGAAAGCACATGCCAAGGCCAAGTCTCTCTTTTGTCTTCTAAAACAAAGTGGTTCGTCATGTTGCATACATTCACTAGGTTTGAAAATAGGCTTTCATTACAATGGGACTATCTCAATCCTATTGTTACAGAACAAGGCAATGTTCTCAGAATGAAACAGAAAAGGAATAATGTTGTATATAATCGCAGGCCTTTCACTATATTCTCCGACTAGGTTTAGTCTAGCTCCATTCATGCCTATGCTAATCACAACATAGCCTGAGCAGGAGAATTAGCGCCAAACATAACTGAGGCTGTTATAATTGCACAACAGGAATTGGCATGAATGCTCAAAGCCATCAGTATGAACCAAATAAACCGAATTACTTGTTTTCACATATGCCTCAGATATCTCAGTCTCAGTATTTTGGGACCAGAGGAAGAATGACTACATCGAAAAGTCCTCTATTGAAATTGCAACCAGTGATGCAGCCACTTGCTCCGTAAACCCTGCTGCCCCACAATATTGTTCAGCCTATTTGTATGTGACAGGGGTCCCTTCTCCCGCCACAGTTCTATGTGGAGCAGCTACAGTAAGAAATCACAGCCTCTGCCGAAACAACAGCTGTTTGTACTTATGTAATGGCTGCAGGATGACTGTTCATATCCTGGCTCGTTGAAGCTGTCACAAATCATTAATCTTGGGCCTGTCTGTGGGGCCATGCTGTCAAGTTGCCTTTGGACAACTGTGGCTAGACAGGAGCAGGACATATCATTTAGGCAGGTGCCTCATACCTTCATAATATTACAAGATCGCTTATAATAATCTAACCTTACCCGCAGCGCTTGCCTTTGAACTTGAAGATTGAAGTGGGTGGATAAGCTACACGGGGAACGCAATTTACACAAAATAATCATGCAACTTAAAGGATGTAATCTGTTCTTTTTATGTGTACACTTTTTCTGTTCGAGCATAACTAAAAAACACAAACAACAGCAATTGCACATTTCTTGATCCCAGAGAGAATTTATGTCTATTTCGTTGCCTTGTGCAGTGTTACATAGATGCATCTTGTAAGCATGCATTGTTGGTGTCACTCTGCAACACAGGCACCAGATCATATAGCACATCAGAGGGCTTAGCAGCGGCATTAAGGGTCTCAAGTAACTTCTTAACACAGCAAGACATTGAAATGACTCACTGAGGGAGACTACAGCGTATGCCCTCTTCTGGCAGTTAAATGCAGAGAGACTTCCTTGGATGCTTCCATGCATCCCATATTGTGCTTAATATAAGAGTTTTACTAACTTTATATTTTACAAATACAGGGTTAGTCATTAAGCCAAATATTAAACCATCTGCATATTAGTGAATAACAAAAAACATTTATTTTTCTTTTTTTGTCATATGGATGCATGTTGTGTGAATGTTTGATTGCAGTTGTACACATTGCAGATCCAAACGCGATGACTAAATTTAATTAATACTAGGTTAAACTGTAAAAGAAACATTTGATTTTTAATGGAACATGGACCCTGTGGCACACTGTAGAGGAAAAATGAAAGTGATTTTTTTTAATTATTTGTTTTTTTTGGTCTGCTTATTGCTGACATTTTGCAAATTAGAACAAATAAATTCTAACATTATTGAACCATTAAAGTGAGATGTAGAGTTTGGCCCAGCTCATAATTGCTTTTTCAAAGACTAGCCTTGGAAGTAATTAGAGGTCAGAGTAAAAACACTAACCGCTCAGATAATCAGCCTGCCATCAACACCTTAGGGGCTGTATTGTGCTATCAGCTTGACCCTGCTTGGAAAACACACTCTCTCTGCCTTATTTGCAGACTTTACTCTTTAGACACAAAGCGTTAGAGGATTGATTAGTGCAAAGGTCGCCATGTAATACTCCCAGCATATTTGTGGCCCAGGAAGCTATTGACTAAACAAAATGGATTGCATCATACTTTTCAGAAAGACTGCTGTTTAGCTGTCCCATTTTGAGCAGAGTAAACTAATTAGGCAGTGCCTTTTTTTTCCCCCTCTGCAAACAAAATCTCCTTTTATTGCTTGACCTTTTCGCTGACAAACTTGTGATTGAGTGCAGATTTCATTAAGGAGAGGAACTCATCTTTATTGATCAAATTAAGAGACAGGTTGTAGGAGATTGTAAAAGGCTGAAAGGTGGATTCTGATGAATATAATCATAATCATAAGGCTCCAAACCACCGCATCTACTTGGCGACCTCTTTTTTTTAATGTTTTTATTTTTTAGTTTGTCCTTTTTTGATTAATCTCTTGCATAGATTTCGAATAATACGGTTACATCGAAATTCCATGTTTTATTTGAATCAGATCCACGTCTTGCTGTTCCCTTAACGTAGTGTCCGTGATCATTTGGCAACAGGTATAATTTGCAAATAGCTGTGAATAATATATGCTGGCCTTCACATGCCAGTGTCTTGACAGGTTTAAAGAAAAACAATACTGGGCTTTCACTAGGAAGTCATGCTGGTTTATTTATGGTTAATTTAATTTATTTACAGTATTTCAGCTTCAATAATTGATGTAGCATCCATGGATCATTCTTTTCACTAGGAGGGAAGACAGCATCCTATTTAATTTTGTTATTTTCCCATTAAAACCTGAGAAAACATCAAAGGCAGAATGATTTAATTAACAATGTGGAGAGTCTGTGTACAGCCGTCTGCATTTTGCAAATTACTCTTTGCTGAAAATAAGAGACTTATCAGGTCCATACAGACATCGCTGCACACCTCAAAAGAAGTTGTGTTGACACAAGGAAGGGGAAAATACATGTCTCCCCCAGACAGAATTATCCACTTCACAGGTATTTTCAGTTTACAGTTTCCAGGTTGAAAAATTAATATCCTTTCTTCTTCTGCCAGTACAGTTTACAGTTCTTTGTTGTGTTTACTGCAAAGTGCAGATGGAATGAAGAGTGGAGGGAGAGAAGGTGTCAGAAACGGAACATCATTGTGATTCACATTCTTATAGCATTTGAATCCTTGATAATTGTTTTTGACGGGTCAGGGCTTCAAGGAAGCTGCTTCTTAATGATTATTTCCTATATTGCCACTCGGGTTTGCCAGCTTTAGGTTTGTTTACTGGTACTTGAAGCGAAGATGTGCAATATAGCCAGCCAACTCCAACGAGGGCTCTCAACATGTTTGATAATGACAATGAATAATAGTTTTGATGAAAATGGAAAGAAATGCCAGCTGGGGCATGTTAACCACTTTAAATGATAATTGGGCAACCTTGCTCTTTATAAGCCCATATGAATCAAAGGGCGACTGGAATCAAGGGGATGCGAGCCCACATCACTTGCAGTCTCAAAGCACTGTGCAGGCAGCTTGTTTTAATCTCTAACAATATTATAGAATGCTGTGTATTCGTTTTGCTTCTTAAAGAAACAAACTTTTTTTTTAATGTTAAGTAATGGTAAAATAATAAGTGTGAATAAATTTCCATACTGAATTTCAAATTAGACATTATTTGGGTGACACGCTTGCAAATTAGTAAAGCGTTGAGTTTATTATATTTTATATTGGATGGTGTTGACTGAAAGGTACCACAAAAAGTCAGCGTTGGAGAGAACTGAAAGAAAGAAATGCAAGAATTGTTCCTAACTATAGTAGATCATGTTTGGATGAGGTTGAGCATAAGATATATTTTTAGACTGTATCCAGACGAGCACGGAAAGTTGCCTTTTCCAAAGCGTGATTTAATAAATCAGACTACCTGAAATTGTCCCGACAATAAACAGCAAGAAGAAGGCAGAGAAGCGCAAATAGCACGAAATCGAGACAGACAGAGTAGAGACAAAGACCGTAGAACAGTGAGAGAATCACTTTATGTTCTTTCTAGGGGTGACAGTCCTGACCAATTCCATTTCATACCTATGTTTTGTTGCAATGTTCCTCCTTCTGCTTGACATTTCTGGGTTAGAAAGTGCCTATTACAGGCTCCTATCGTCATGTTTCACACAAATTCACATTAGATAGAAATTATCTTTTTCTCTGTCGAGGAGTGGTCTTGTTCTATTATTCTAGTCATGAGCAAGTCACCACAGGTGAAGGCAAAAGGAGTGCAAGGTAGAGTGTTATGATGATAGAAATGTCACATTTGATAGAATCACTTTAATTGCATGTGTGTATTAAGTTGCTCTTCAGCGTCTGCACATTGTGTTGGCTAATGCCATTCTTTTGATGGCATTTGAATTCACAGTATTTCATTGGACAATGAGGAGAAAGCACCCGGTGTTTCGTCTTTTGTTTTAATAATCTTTATAATTATAGCTTGAATTAATCATGGATGACCTTTTGTAAATATTCGCCGAGGAACCCATTTCTGGCAAAAAGCAACAATAAAGTCATTAAAATGGGGGGAGGATGGTAGTTGGGTACAGTATTAATTAAAACAAGACTTATATCACTACGTCTATACTTTTATCTCAATACTACTTGATTATTATTATTATTATTATTACTATTATTATTATTAGCCTTACTGTTTATTACAGATGAGAGCCGGGTATGCTGGGGAGTTGGTTTAAGGGATTGAGTGTCATCAATCAGCATTAACCGTCAGCTCTGAGGTATCGACTGATGATTCACTACGCCAGAATCTCCTCTGACTCTAAAATGAAAGGCAGCAGTAGCAGCAATAACACGACACAGAGACACTCAGTTGATTGGCACCTCATTGAGTCTGGCAGGGGAGCGTTTGATTGCACTAGCTGTCAATATCACGTAATTGTTTTTCTTACATACATGGTGCCCTCTGTTTAGTCTCTGTTTTTCATTTCTTTCTTTTTTCTCAGCAGGCTCTACAACTGCATGTAGCTATTTTTGCAGATTTTTTTAAAATTAATTACATTTTTTTTCAATAATACATATATACTGTGTATATTTTAGTTAGTATGAGTTTGATGCAAGTGACCGTTCTGTTGGTAAACCTACATTTACATTCTTGTTAATACTGTGAGCATAAACTACCATCACGTAGTATGTCATCTTAACATCGGTGCATTAAGATTCATACCCCTTACTAGACAGCTAGATTAGCAGCGTATGGCTGTAAATCTGTCCTTGCTAGCTGCCCCAGGGTGTGTTGGAGTAGCCAGTTATGCCTTGAAGCTTTAATTGGGTCCCTCTCGATTATCACATTAAGTGTGTTACTGGAATACATATACTGACCACACTTCTGTCTCACTGTGTGTTCATTGAAGTCAAGCTCAAATTGAATTTAAATCTTAAATGACACCCATAACTTCCAGAGGAACTATTCAGGGCTTCGAGTGCAACCCTGTTTTCCACCCCAAGGTCAACGGAGAAGATGAGATTTAATTGAAATTGAAGCTGTCTACCTGATAGTTTGAAATAATTAGCAATGTCAGAGTGGAGAGAGGACAAGTCAGGGATGAAGACAAATAAAAAGGACATCAGCGCTAGATAAAAATGGCAAGTCATCAATTCTAGTGAATTGAATGTCACTGTGATTGACTGGACTTGCCTCTGGATGTCGCACATGAAACTTAAACAGGGAATGTAAACACCACAAATGATACTGAAACTTTGTGAAAGATTTATAGAGACAACTGGGCAGTTTAATTTTTTTTTTCTTTTGAAAAAGCATGTGTACTTTTGGAACTGATACACTTTCACTCAAGGTATCATGTAGATTCGAGAGGCCACTAAATGTTCAGTGAAGACTATAAATTCTGTCTGGCAGATACACTATTATGTATGCTGGACCCCTAAGATCAGCCACCCTGTATGAGCAGCTTTCTCTTCCCAGCCGTAAAACAAACTCGACCACCCTACAGCCCCGAAAGACTTCAGAAGTCACTTCTGCTGGGTCCAACATTTCCGCACCAGTTAATAAAGGGGAAATGAATTGTATCAGTGTTGCTGTCTTTGCTCATAGTGAATAGGAAATTATCATAGAGATGGGTATTGGTGCCTTCACACACTGAATTACAAAGAGAGAGCCTGTTTCTGTTTCGCTCTCACACATGCACAGATACGTGCATGCCCACAAGCAGACACAGTATCTTAGAATAAAGCCCCAAATAGAGCCGGCTATAGTGATGTCAGTGTAGCCGGGGTGATTGTATCGATGAGCCGGGGGTTGCTGGCAATTACTTTAATAATTCCATAAACATACGGATATGTTAGTGACATCCAAGACTTTTGACTTTCTGTGGCAAACTACCTGTACTTTCAATCTAATTCTTTAAGTGTGCTAACACACGTAAACGATATACCAGATACAGAATGCAGGGTAGAGCCGACATAACGTACTTGCATTACCATTTTTTCTACCCTCTTTATGGACATTTTTTAATACAAAGAGGATGGTGTCCTGAGTGAATGAAAAATCAAAGGTGTGGCGTGTTAATATCTTCAAGTTAGCACACAGGACTAAACAATATAAAAGACAGTGAGTTCAATGGGATGTTGGCAGTCTGTAGCGCAAAGGAGTCACGTGGCTGTTAACTGTCTTCTCCTCTGTGGAAAGCTGTAGCCACTGGAGGACTGCCTTCATCATTGCAGACAGAATACAATCAGTGAACCTACTTTACATAAGGCATAGGGCCTGTACCACTCTAAAGAGCTTTAAAGTCAATATCTAGTGTGATCACCTTTATTCCTCACAGCCCGAATTCTCTTAGGCACGCTTTCTTATAATTTCTTTAAGAAGTCTTCAGGAACAGTTCTCTAGGCTTCTTGGAGGACATTGCTTTCTGACTTTTGTTTCATTCTCTGTCTGCTTACAGTAATGTGGAGGGCAATTCATAGATTGGTAGTGTTCCCAGAGGCACCACGTGCCATCAAGTAAGGCACGCATCTTCCTAGAGTCTCCGGCCAGTTGGAAGCCCCCAAGGGCTCACAAACCTTAAACTTTAGCAGTGGCAATGTGCAAAGTTTGTAATGAAAGTCAGAGAGACCTGAACTGTCTGATTCTAAGTTATACTATTGCAGTTGTATCCATTTGTGGAGATATTTGCCTACAGAAGGTCTATAATCTATCACCACTAATGTGATCCCCTGCAGTCCACTAAAACCTCAAATGCACAGTGCTCAACAAGGATGACACTATGCGTCAGTTGAATGCTGATTGGTTGACATGTGCATGTGGGACAGAAAGGAAGTGACGGCAGAGTTCGCCAGGAATGGGAGAAGCACAAAAAACATCAAAGATAAAAAACCAAATACAATATGAAAAGTACAGCTTTTTGAAATTATGCAACTTCATGGGCAGACTCATGACTGGTTGATGGACCACCAACAGCACAAGTACAAGTAACCCACAAACCTGTGGTACCACATATTTTTCTCTCTGCCCCCATCAGGCAACAGACGTTCTCTGCAGGTAGACAGGCAGTCTGAAGCTCCCCACAGACTGGCAATGGATTGCCCGTGTGCTGCCACTGCTAAACCAAAATTTCCCCATAAGGGGGCCCCACCTGACTGCACTCACTCCCATTACAAGTGATGCCAATCAATGAAAAGGCTTGGCATCATTACCCTTCTAGGAGTGAAAAAAGGAAAAAGTAAAGAGGAAAATGAGAATTAAAGCAAGTCTGTGGTGAGCTGATAATATCAATTAAATGCAATGCTAAAAAACTAAATGCTGCTTATCTGTAACAGGATATTGTAATAGCATCATGTTATTGTTTCTGTTTACTTTGATGTTAACTTAGTTAACTTAGCTTGCAGAGCAGCCTGATGTGTCCATTTCTGCTGAATGTCAGAATAAGTGAAAAAGCATCCATCTGGAGAACTATTGCATAAGAACAGTTAAAGAAAACACAACAAAGCCTGGCTATAAAGAAAGGATAGCTCAAGACTTGCTATATGTTGACTCCAACTATACACTGTTATTATGTGCTATAGTTAATTTGTGTCAGTAGCAACTTATAATACCTTTAATTGTGTCTCTAATGTCAATTAATTGAAGCACTTTCTTTTATGGTTATTTGATCTGACAGTGAGACTGTAATGAATAGTTTAGCAACAAAATTAAGCATTTTTCTATCCTGGAGTAATAAAGTCACGACAGAAACAGTTATTTTAAGTATCAAAAGTATTTTAGGTTGTTCTTTTTTTCAGATCTTGAAGTCATGTTCTAGTTTTTATTGAATTATTTATGGACTTAACTTTACACCTCTTTTGCTTGTGTTTCAGCAACTGCCATTTTCCACGCGCTCTGCCCCTCCACATGTCTATCTGTGGCTGTCGCTCTCTCTGTTGTGAGCGTTAGTTGACAATGTCTGCACTCAGCACACCCCAAATAAAGTGCGTTGTGACAGAAACATTAACACAAGCCACTGAGTACCTCTGTGATTTTAGTGAGAGCATATCTGTCAGCCAGGGCCTGGAGGAGTAAAAAGCATATATCTGAACTTTCAGCGACTGGTGTTTGGGTGGAGGATTGTGACAGTCAACATCAAAACAGTAAAAGTAAAGCCGTGATTTATTGAATGTGCCGTTTGTGTCTGCTTTCATGTTTGCCAGTGATACATTATATGACTTTTCTCCTGCTTTCAAGAACATGGCGATGCGGATGAATTAAACATGTTAAGCAGGAACAGGTCTTTCTCTGAAAGCCTTACCCTTTTCACGATAACCCCTTTTTAGACATTCAGTGGACTTATCACAGCGTATAAATAGGACAGAATTCATTATTCAGGGGAGGTTTCAGTGAAAAATTAATAGTTGTCCCCGGAGGAGGGTCTGTGGTGCTTCGGAAAAGGAAAACCTTTAAAGTGTACATGCTCAGGGGGATTTGGGGAGAGTCTGCCCTTCATATTAAAACCGTTACCATGCTACCATACACACTGATATTGCAAATGCAAGTTTGCTCATCACTAATGACTGTCACTAACGCTGTATACAGCCTCCATTCATGCCTAAGCTGTCTGCAAAATATTTTAAAGCTGGAGAGTGAAAAGGCAGGAGAAAAGGGCAGCATGAGTGTCTGCCTCTGATACTGACACCTTAAACAGATTACACATTTTCAGTATTGCCTATTAGGACAAAACACCAGGACTTTGGCTGCTGACTCCTGAAGAGAGGCTCCTTTTTGATAACAGAGTGAATGATTTCCCTCAAAAATACCTCACTGTACAATAAACTGACATCCTGGCAGAGCACAACAAAAACATCAGGTCCTCCTCTCACCTTTGTCATATAAGAGATTACAATTTTCAGCATGTCCAGATTACTCAAGCACTGAAAACATGCAGCCCGTGGTGCTGAGTGGTTTTCAGCCTGCCAGTTATCAGTTGAAAGATGGGCTTCACAATGTCTTTGTATCCGCTTCCTATCTGCTCGGCCATGAAGGCAATAACCGTAATGTATGGCTAAGGGAAAACAGAGCTAATCATCAATGACTGCAAGATATATAGCATATACAGTGGCACCTTGTTTATTACCCTCTCTTCTCCTGTCGTTGTATCCATCGGCTATACAGACAGGCTACTGGACTGGAGAGCTTCTTCAATGTTAATTTGATTCATTCTTGTTTTCCATAATAATTGGGGGCAATGGGTCAGTGTGATGAATTTGCTTGTTACACGACACAGGAGGTAGCACGTTGGTGGCTGCTGTACAGTTTGTCTGTCTAGTCAGTTTTTGGGGTTTTTTTCCCATCATGTGAATCAGGGGTCTCATAGTTATTAGCTATTTTCAGAAAATATCCAGTTCTTACATAATAGATTTGATTCTGAGGACCTGCTTATGCTTCAAATCAGCTTCTGATTTGATTTTAAAACGAAAGCTAAGAGTGTTATGAGTGGCATTTTCATTTTTAGATCAAAGCCATTTCCTAAAAATCATGATTGTTTAGATAGTATTCCTGCTGGAACAATCCAATCTTTTTGCAAATATCAGAGTGCTTTGTTATGTCCCACTTAATCAGCCTGTTTTTCTTTCTGTCTTAATTCTCCAGTAATGTTTTTTTTTTACTTCCTTTTCATTTTACACGCTTTATTTCCATTTCCCAGTCCTCACATTATCTCCACAATATGGAAATGTTCAGACATTCATCCACGAGCAATGAATTTTAAGGTAGATCCAATTTTTTTAGTCTTATAAATATACATTTATGTATTGCTTTTTTGTTGGTAACAGCACACCTGTACAGTATATCTGCACTTTCATCCAGTGCCTTCGCAGCATACAGGTTTACAAAAAAAAAGAAAAAGAAAATGAATTGCTACCCTTGTAGAAGATTTTCAAATGAAAGCATCAGAGTGTGTGTGTGTGTGTGTACCTACATGAGCATGTCTTGTGTTTCTACCCCCCATAGAAACTCTGTGCCTCCACCTCTGTGTGTCATTGTGTTGATGAGCGCTGATTGCAGATTGTTATGGTGTTTGCACCTCTCATCTATCTGGCCCATGCTGAGTATTTGGCCAGGCCTGATTGTGTTGATGGTGACACCGGCATCTTGTCCTCGGGTGGGAAGGCCCAATAGTGGTCCAGACATAATGAAGGAGATGTAATCAACCAATGTCACGCACAAAAAGTCAAGTGAAAGAAAACTGTTTCTGTGTTCTACCTTCCCGACTGTGCTCTCTGTTGATGGAAATCACACAGTCGTGGTTGTTGATGTCGGGGCTTGCTTTTTTAGCAAACGCTTTATGCTGGGCGAAATGGAAAATTTGAGGGTTTTTCTTGTTCTTGACAACAAAGGTGACTTGGAGATAAAGGAATTTGCATTAAATTAAGTCTGTACATTTTCTCTGTTTTGTACGTTCTCAGTGGAGAAATGGGTGTTTCTACCTACAACATACTTTTAATCAATGGCAACAAAAAGAAAGAAGCAAGTGTTTGGCACTTGGTTGTTCAAGAGATCCTTTCTCTCTTTGTGCACTTTGTCCTCTCTCTGTGCTTTGTTATTTGTTTTGGTGTTCTAATCTCTGCCAAGTCAATAATATTCTTTGTTGTCTGAAATTGTGTGTCGGGAACAAAAAGGCCTCCTCCTTTTGTTGAAAGTACCTGTCTGTGACTTTTCACTCTCTCTCAGACTCCCAGATAAAGTAATCATTAGATGTTGTTTTCTGCCTGCAATTACTTTCAGTTACAATGGGTCAAACACTAGGAAAGCAAAAGGGGTCGAGAGAAGACAAGGCTAGATGGATTACAGGCGAGGAACTGTATAGGTCCCACAAGTGCTGATAAATACGTATGTGGCTCAGAGACTCACCGTTGTCAGGAATGTCTCCGTAAATGCATCAAAAGTAATTAGTCTAGAGTATATATGGACAACCTTGCTCCCTTCTTATCTGCATCACATTGTCTCCTTTACAAAAAAGGCCATTCATTACATCTGGCACTATTTGTTTTAAGAAGTAAAAAGGGGCAACAATTACTCTGCCACTTCTTATATCTGGCTTTGTATCTTTTGCAACAGAGAATTGCCCTAAATAATGTATTTCAGTGGAAAAATCCACACTGAGCTTGTCACACAAGTCAAAGTTCTCAGGGGTTCTAATGCCTGTTGAGGATGACCAAACAAGGCAGGTGCTAATCCCAATGTGTGTTTTAACATAATACAATAAATCCATGTTTAAATGAATTCCAAAGAGGCCCCTACAAACGGTTTACCTCAGTGTAGCTTTTTTTTTTTACCGTACACAACATAAGTAGTTGGATTGGAGAGCCTCTTCAGAGTTAATTTGGACAAACTCTCCAGTTCAAAGCACATGTCATTTTTCTACTGCCACAAAGGAATACTTTAATTACTTCTACAGCCATCCCTTTGGCTGCAAGGACAGTCTGTTTATCAGTTCATGAAATAATGATGTATCAGCCCTATTTCCAAAACGTGCCCCTCCCTCCAAAGTAATCAATCAGTGGTCAAACTTGCCAGTGAAAACCCTCGGCATGTCCCAGATGTTAAATATTTAAACTCTTGGGCCAACTAACATGTGAGGACATTAAGAATCAAGACTTTTTGATAGCAAGTAATTCAAACCACAGTGCAACGTGTTAATTACTAACCTCATGTTGTGGATGGGCTAATCTTAGAGTTCTACATTTTCCTTGTGCTCATGCGTTTGTATTAGCATAATCATAGCACTGTAGCTAGCCACGACATAGCAGGTTATTATGCGTCAGCTAGCTCAACTTCGTTAACAGTCTAAACCTCAGTGCTACTTAGACTGTCTTTTCTATGCCCAAAGCTATTGTGCTGCTGTGTGTTTAGTTTTTTTCAGAAATACTTCAGTCAAATTGTGGTATTTCATCTTTAGAGGGAAACTAGGAAGCTAACTTCTTGCTAAACTCTAGCTGTGCTAAACATTCTATAGGGTGTCCAAATTCATGGGCTGCATCCTCCTGAGGCCGCATTTGTAGGCCGATTACTTTACAGCGACGCAACGAAGACTGTCCAAATTCGTAGACTCCTCGGAATGCAGCCGACAAATGTGTCCTCCTTTTCCCCGAATTTGAAGGATGGGTCGGGTGTGTCCTTCGTGGCCCACCATATCCCAGAATTCATAGCACGGCCCAGCCAATTCCAGTTTTCAATAATGGCGGCCGCTACTAATTTTTTAATATTACTCTTATTACTCTTTCTGGGTCACAAAATAAACTTTTAACATATTTTCAGGCGAGAATGTAGCTGTGTAAACTTCAAATATCTGCTCGGTTTATCAAGCTATCACATATTTGCAAAAGTGCTCCGATGTTTTCGGAGACGTCTGTTATCCACAAGCTCGATAGCTCCCGGCACATCATTTTCAGATCATCGCGGTCTTTCGCTACTCAGCTTAAACGTATTATATAAGTCACTTAGATAACCTAAAATGTTATTGTTTGGCTTTTTTCAGTGTTTTATTTGTTCGTGAGTAAATCGTTTGGCTGAGATTAAAGTTATTAGATTAGATTAGATAAAATAAAACTTTATTAATCCCTCGGGAGGGTTCCTCCGGGGTTTTCACACAGCTGAATAAACGTCAAGCAGAAAACTAATTAAACAGAAGTGTAAGATGGTAGAGAATTTACTCCAGTGTCCTGTTATATTTTAGATAGCAAGGAGCAAATAGCTGAGTTTATTAAACTCCACCGAGACGGCGGTGACACAAATCAGAAGGCTAGACCGTCCAATTTCACAGCCGTTTACTTCCGGCCTACCCGACCTTCTGAGGACCCGGCCCACGTAGACCACGAAGGGCGGGTCCTCAGGAGGATGCAGCCAATGAATTTGGACACGACCTATATTGTCTTTGTCATGGATCCCTGTACAATACACTTTATTGTAACACTGGGATCATGTTATTGGTGAAAAAATTTGGACCATTTTGGTGCATGAGTGTTTGATTTTGGAAATCAAAATTTTTAGTGTTTATAGTAGAAAATGCGTAACAATGTCATCTTCACCTGGGATTTTACTGTATCTCTTCCTGATAAAAGTAGAAAAAATCAAACAGCATTTGAAGCTTACAAAGTTCATTTTCAGACTGATGCAGATAAATGTTGGCCCTTTCCAGTGAAGTCACAGATGTTGTCATATCATTTCCATCTCTTCAGAAATCAGTCTCAGCTTAAAGCGTTTGAGTACAACAGGAGTTCACACATCAGTACACATCATCAAACTATAAGACGAGCATCAAAAATGTAAGCCCTGAGAAAGGAAGGAGGATGCTGAAATGCTGTCTTGTTTTTGTAATGCTGTGAAAATTAGACAGTTGTCTCTCCTTCAAATGACGATTGCCAGAGCTGCGATGAAAGTAATGGCATCCCTCTTTTCAGTGCAACACCAAGGGGTTTTAATAGCGCTATTATTATTAATGACCATCCATTTGCTTATCCAGATTGTACATTTGGAGTGGGCATAAGGCCGAGTGAAGTGATAAAGTCTTAGTAATTACAAACCCAATTATTTCTACTGAGATTCTATTTGTTTGAAATAATCTTTCATATTCTTCTATTTCTGTGTGTTGGTCTCCCTCCAGAGACAAGACACGTGCTTGTACAGAGTGTATCTTGTTTCTTTTCTTTTCCCAATTTCTTTCGCATTTCCTATCTAACAAACAAGAACATATAATGTATAATAACACTCAGTCTGCACTCTTGATAACTGCATTACCTGGTTTGATAACTTTTGATAAAAGTCACAGACTTCATTTTAAAAGGCTCTTGCATCTTTTGGTACTGTTATTCCTGATGGTGTCAAATTGACTGAAGCTGTTGTAACTCTACATAAATGCAGATGAAAAATGAAATGTCAGTGAGGTTAAATTAGTATCAGCGAATCCATAGCTACAGTGGCATTTTTTGACTATAAATATAACACTGGCAATATCTTTTACACGTTTAGGATGGAATCGTATTCAACTCTATTATATGGAAGGGCAGAGATGTTGAAAATGGAGAAAACTGCAGCCAAGAGACTGTGCAGCAAGACAGACAGATCCTAAACAAATGGTGCAAATTAATATGTTGTTATATACTTTGAAATTTTTGCTCCTGAAAGTGTGACCTTAAGCTTTTTTTCCTGAAATATCTGAAAATTGTGGCCAGGTAGTGATTTGTGCTTTTAAAAGCAATAAAATATTAGTGGAAGACTGTGAGCCCGGGGGCTGTTTTGTACATCATGGGAATTTAAAAGCTTAGCTTAAAGGTGTGGTATAAATGAACCAATAATATAGATGGGTTGGATAACAATTTAACAGTTTTTTTGGGGATTTATGTATATTTGATAAAAAGCACAACAACACGGCACAGGAGCTTGTTGAAAATAAGATCCTCAGTCAATGCAGTACAGGCCTGGAGTGTGAAATAGTGCTATGAGCATCGATACATCACCATTTAATAATCAGATTGTTTGAGGTGGAGAAAGATGTGTTTATATTAAATAATTTTTATGAATGTTTCTACATTAATAAAGTTTTGTACTATAAATAACTTCTATAGTCTTTCTGTTAAAAATAATTTTACTAAATGACACATTTATTATTTCAAAAATATATAATATGGCCATGACCGTGGGAACTTTCATTTGAGAGTAAATGCGTTTGATGCATAGATGCATGCAAGTTTCTTGCAAAAGAATTCCAAAGACTGAACCAATTAACTCTGTAGGATGAGTCACGGGCCTAGTCCACCTTCTTGATGGCTGTTGGAAGAATTTAATGTCCTAGATGCATGCAATTATCCTTTTAATTAGCAATAATGAGTTTGTGCATGCTGAAATAATGAGTTGAATCGTGATATGTGTGCAGACCTTAATGTGAAGCTCATCAAGATGTAACAAGCTTTGTCGGTAAATATCATCAACTGTCATGTTAAATATCTCATGCTATTGTACTGAAAAGGCCCAATAAGCTGCTTAAATTGATCCTAGCTATGTATGCGTGTGTCCATTTGTGTTTCTGCCTGTTAGAACATGCATGTTCTGATGAAGTTTATGGTCAGGAAAAAAAATTAAGTGAATCTGAATGCAATCCGAAGCACTAAGCCCCCATCAACTTAAATGGCATCCTGTGTCACCAGCTGTAGTGCGTGAGTGTAAGTTCAAGAGGGCTGCCTGAATTCTTCTAGGCTCTTGGATTGCAGAGTGGGCGAAAGGCAGTTGTGAAATTACCAATTTATTTGAGTTTGCCAAACAACATCATTAAGCAAAAAAATGAAAGTAATGATTAACGAATAAGCACACTCTGACTGGTCAGCTGGTCCAGTGAAAATAACTAATGCTGGTTACGTGCCAACAGAAAGGATTTGCCCACAGTAATTTAAGAGTTAGAGTTAGCAGAAGCTGTTCTATTCATTACATAAAAATGGCAAAATGTGAGTTGGCTGCTCATTTTTTATGAGAGCATATGCCAAACTAGCCGTTAGCCAAGCATTATGTGGTATGAACTGACATAGAAAAGTGATGTGGGAATAGCCTGGATGGCTAAGAGAACATGAATTTGTTTTCTGGGATAGGATTAAAACTACACTTAGAAGAAGATTATTATCAGCGTGTCACCTGAACCCCAGATGACTAGAATAATAGAAAATGTCTTTTAACACAGCTGTACAAAATAAGATGACCATCTGTATGCTATAACACAGTTAGACACTTTGTTATGTCTGCCTCCAAAATGGGTTTATGCAGCTTTTAATTGCTTTTGTTGGTGTACTGGACCAAGCAGAGTGAAAAACATCTTCATGTGATATCAGTGCTGATGTTATTTTTTTCAGCTAAAAAAACATAAATTACACAACTTAAAAGTCTGAGCAAACATAGCATACCTCGCAAAGTTGTGTAAAGTTATTGGACCAAGTTGTAAAATGCTGCACACATTCCAGGCATTGTCTTCAACCCCATTATATTTTTAATTAAAAGATTGCAAGTACTCCCATTAGTGAGAGGCATTTGCATTATATCAACCCCACCTTGTTTAAAGTCAAATTGCGGGATGTTATTTGTTCTATATTTTCATTCAGCACCCAGAAAAACATTTTGGGAATGGTTTGCACACCATCCAGCATCCTCACACCTTTCTCTTACACATGTTCAATATTTATACAAGCTGTAAATGTTTGACCACACCAAATGGAAGGTCAGCTGAAGGTGAATGCAGCAGTTTTCGATCTGTGGCTGGCCACAGGATGTGTTGATGTTGCAGAACAAGAATGCTGAAAGGTGCCGCTGGTATGCATATTCCCGAAAGTGTGATACACTGTCTAAAAATGCAGAATAGATCACTTGGATCATCAAACAGGCCATAAAGCGAATAGTATTTAATTTGTGGAGGAAACAATTATTTACAGTAATTGCTTTTATTAAATGTTAAATTAACAGAATAAACAGTTATCAGAGTTATTTTTCAAGCGCATGCTACTCAGTAAAAATAAATCATCTTAAACGAGAACACTACATCTGATCTCACTTCTATTACAACTCATTGTTTGCTATTATCCCCACTTGTCTGCCATTCAAATTTCCTTGAAGGGAATGTAGAAAAGTATGTTCACAGCATCAGGGGATCTGTGGCATCAGTGATGTGTGATTTCTCCCGAAAGCTCCGTGGGGTACAATTGTTTCCCCTGAATACAAAAGACAGCGGCATCACAAGCAGGCTGCGGCATACCTCTAGCTGACGAAGGCAGCAAGAGCTGTCAGCGACATCACTCATACCATGTGCCCACCCTCCCGAACCCGCCGCCGCCTATCCAAACTACCCCACCGGAATAGAAAATAGTAGAAGCCCATGTCGTTGAGAGAGGCGGGTCGGTAAATATTTCATATAAAATTTGTAGGCATTGAAGGCTGTTGACATAGAAATGCGATGAGTTCAGTCTGTGTAAAGTCATAGAGGGAAAACGTACCTTTCATTTGTAAAAGCGTCACCTTTAAATAGAATCTGAGGAGGAAGGAAAAATATCCAGGACAAGGCAACATTTTCTGTGTGTCTGGGTGGGTAATAGGGCATTTATGCTAATTACATTACCTAATCAAAAACATCAGCAACCTAAAAAGGCATTACCAACAGGAGAAAACACTTGGAGAAAGATTGAATCAGCGCACGGCCGAGACTTGGCTTGGCCCCATTGTCCTAGCTCAGAGAATGAGAAAGCAGCATCCATTTTTCCCTTAATGAAGTTAGTGACCCTTTGAAAGGTGACACATTTACCGCCCAGGGGATTTATACACTCCCGCTTCACGGCTTCAGTTCAATATGGAGAGGACAGATTTGACTCCACGTGGATACTCCAAATATATCCTTACAATTCATACCAGGTGATTCATTTTCAGTCGCTACTCTTATAATTAAAGTTGACGTCGTGGTATTCAGTGTAGGGTAGCAACGATATACAAAAAGCATGTTCACCGTGCCGTTACGCAGCAATCAAGACAATTCGTATTACTACTAGACGGTAATCACGATATTCATTTTCATTCATAAAAAGCCATAAAACAATAAACAAGGTGATAGGGAGATGTCTGGGAAAGAGACTCACATAGACTATGTAGAATTGCGTGTGGAAGAAATAGTCTTTCCAGCGTACTAGGGTCTAAGATGCCTTAATTATTTAAAGCATTCTTACTTATGCAAATACACTAAATAATTTCTACATGACAGCTTGAAGCTGAGGCCTAGAGGAGAGATGTGATGTCTGAATGAGGACCCCTCTTGCCTTTGCATGGCCTAGGAACCATAACACTGCAGGCTTCTGGTTGCCTTGGTGCATACTGTTTTACATTCTAATTATCTGGCATGACAGACTTTATTGCAGAGGCTCAATGCTAAGGTCTCATCCCAGACTCATTCCACATGTGATGTCAGTTCTGGGATAATAAGATGAGATAGTCTGAGTGCTTAGCCTTGCCCATTTGCCTCTTCATTGAGTTTTCAGGTTTTTGTTGTTTTTTTCCCCTAATTTTTCCAAGCGTGCAGCCTAATTCTTGGCACAACGAACATGAATTTTACCTGAATAAGATCCTGGAATGATTCGTATCTTTTTCACAGCTTATTTGACCAGATTTATTTTGGATTCTAAAAGATCAAAGGAGTCTAAGGAGTGGCACATTGACAGTGATTAAAATAAACAGTATTTTGTTAAGATGTTCATTAAAAATTGAATACAGTAAAGCCAATCCAAGACACAAACAGCAAGACATTTTTTTCTAACTAATTAAGCTACAGGGAATTCAGTGCATATTGTAGGTAAACAGACAGAGTCATGGGAATACCAATGGAAATTAAATGCTCTGCTGGTGTTTTTCTCATTACAAGATGAAATGAAACATTTATCACTGACTTTCATTTCACTAAAAGGCTGACATTTTGTGGGTCAACAACTGATAAGTGGACAACTTTCTTTTATTTGCATTATGATTCATGAGTTCATTCAGCCCTTTTACGTCACCACAGTAAAATTGTTGTTTTCCAGTTCTCTGTATGTTCTGACCTGTTGTTTTAACTTTGTTTTGTTTTTTTTCCCTTCTTTCTTTGTCTGCTTTTTTACAGCCATCGAGGTAAACCTGCAGAAAGCCTTGGCTGAGGCCTCTGAGACCTGTACCCAGGAGTGTCTAATACTAGGCCACTCTGACAGCTGCTGGATGCCCCCAGCCCTGGCCCAGTTCCAGGGTCCTGGCAGCAACAGCCCCATCTCCACCCCTACCACTACTGCCATCACTGCTGCCCTCCCCTCTTTTGGTTTCCAGCAGAGCTGTGCCCGGGGAATAAAAGCTAACATGGGCAGCATGGGGGTCATGGATGGCCGCCATACGTTGGGCAGGTCTGTGCCCAAAAAAGATGAACTGGACAAAGGGATCAATCGTCCACAGTTCTACAACACCCTGGATAGACACTGCAGTAAGAAGGAGGACCCCGTCAAGGTCATTCCCCTGGCAAGCTTCTCCTCTCCCGGGCAGCAGACTGGTGGGGGGGGCAGCTCTTTCTTACATGAGAACCAGTTGTAATAGTAAAAGACGGATCTTCATTGGTTTAGCATACACGTGACTCCATCCAAAGATGGCCTACAACTATTAGATTAGTATGTATGCGTATTTGTGGGGTATGCATAATTGGAATAACTTGACCAGCTCAATGACCAGCTCAAGCTCAGTTTCACTAATTAAGATATCTGAGAATGGATTAGAGATAATTATGATGATGTTAAAAAAAGAAATCCTGTGAAACCAGTCTGACAAGCGAGGAAGGAGCAAGCAAGTCTTAACATAGAAGACACATGTATAATAAATAAATGGTTATATGCCAAAGTAGATCCATCACAAAAAAAGGATAATTTTGCTTTCTGTTTGGTGAAGTTTGCTTAGCGATAAAAAAGGCCAGTGTACACCTTCAGCTCCTGGGGTTTAGCTTTGTGTAAGTGCATTCCAAAAGACAATTTCCCTGCACAGAAGCAAAAGCAAATGCAGTACTTTGTGTTATGTGAGCTAAATTGGGCTAAATGCTAATTACAAACTCTTGAGTGGATGTTTTTTTTTTTGTTTGTTTGTTTTCTGTTGATGTTCTAGTGAAGTATTGCTTTGTAAAGCACATGGCACAAACCTTTTTGGTGGTGGAATATGTTTCTTTTGTCTTGTCTGGACATGTTTTAGAAGACTATTTTGGTCAAGGGGCTGCAGAAGGATAAAAAATGTCTACAAAGCATAACTGGGCCAATAGTAGACAGTGCTGCATCTTCGTCTTTTGCATTCTACATTCTCACCCTGGACTAATGCATAAAAAACCCCCACAAACACAAAGCCTTGCACATACGCATACGTTTTTTGTTTTGTTTTTTTTACGTGTGGCGATTGCTCTATCCCTGCCAACTCTATTAAGAAAATGTTCACACTTAGCATTGTCGCAGTAGCTTAGCCTTGAAAGGAGCAGACAGATGCGCTTTGGAAATGTCGTCTCTGTTTTCTTCCTTTTTGTTTCTATTTCTCTCATTTTTGCTGCTGAGAAACATTCAAATGGTAACAGCTCTGGAGCCAATTATGAAATTCTCAGTCTAATTACTTTGATGTGTGATCTCTGTAGTGACCCTCATTGTGGTTTGGAGGTTTGGATTAAATCTATTGCTTTTCCTGAAACATGCTCTGCATGTGCAGACGAAGTGTAAAGGTGACAATAACACAGCAAAAGCAGCTTAACACTTCCTTTATTCCCACTGTATTTTAACACCTGTGTTCCTGCTATTAATTACTACTCTGTTTTCATTTCACTAAGTTACACTGCAAAGTTTCTATTATCAGTTTTTACAATGTGTTGACACTGGAATAATAGACCAGGGTGCAAAAATTTCTTCAGGGCTTTGAGTCTAGCTGAATTATTGATGTTAATGTTATTTTGGCAGTTATCATAAGAATAGGCATCGGTACTATTTGAAAGGCCCTCCCTGCAGGCTGTCGCTCACAAGGTTCGATAAACACACTACATCACTGCCGGTGTGTGCAAATTGTACTGATGATAATAACTACTTCAGACTAACTTCCTGCTGTAACAGATTGGGTGCAGTATAATCTATTGCTACAGCAATAAGTGACTTTGCTGATATCCATTTTTCTTGCCTGTAACATCCAAGCCAGGTGTCTACATCATCAGGTATATGATTCATGTGATTCATTTTGTAGTACCACCTTGCAAATTGGGAACAGGCCTAAATCTATAATGCAACACGGTATTCTCAAGGGAGGGTGCAAGGCAAATTGTGTTAGTATGCTATTAGTTGCCACACCTATTCTCTCAGATCAGAGCTTTTATCCTTATAAAGGGGATTTATCAGAGACTTTGTGAAACGATCACTTAAAGGAACGGCGTCAAGGACTAAAAATAAAAAAAGAAGGGGCAATTCAATTTCACCTTAGTCAATTATGAAAATGAATCAAATTCAAAAGTTAAATCCTCCTATAAACATCCACTGATGGAAATTGCCCTGTTTGGGAATCCAATTTCGACCTATTTACTAATACTTTCATTTTCTTTTCTCTATCATTTTCATTTCATATGATTCCACTGGTGTTGGTGTAGGAGTGCAGGGGATATCACACAATGATATGAACAATACATTTTTAATCAAAAGGAGCACATATCAAAAGGAACATACATCATGATGTCACTGAAAATTGGAATTTTATCTCTGCCAAATACAGATCCAGCACTTCATATCTGCCATCACAGTGTGTGATCCAAAACCTGTCTCAAAATCATTAAAAGTCTTTTCAAGTTCTGTCTCCAGCTATGTGAAGGGTAAAAAAAAATTCTTAGTAAAATTTTTCCAAAATAAGAATTAGGTTTTTAAGAAACGTACCCATTAATTAATTCAATAAGTATAGGTAATATCAGCTTGTTTCTAAATATGGTAATCTGTACTGTTCTCATATCATGAAAAGAGCGTATCTAAAAGAACATGTATGAGTTAACACACGCTGTTACACTGTAATAAAAATGTGATTGTTTAAAATACACTGCCCAGTCACACATGTAAAGTGAGCACAATACTACCTGTACCCTGTGTTTTGACTTACTCTGCCTACATAACTCCTATGTACTGTAATATTGCAGCAGATCCATTAAAGACTACATGAAATACTACTTTTAGAGGGAATACTATAGCAACTGCATGAATGTACACCAGCAGGATGTTGCTTTTGGCAAAAATATGATTTTCTTTTATTATTGTTGTGTGCCTGCATTCATTTTGTTACATCTTATGTCCTCTCACAGGTCAAAGTGGTGTTTTATTTATTTTCAGAACAAAGTGCATACCATATGAATGTCCTGTTTTTTTTAAGTAAGTACTCTCTCTGTGTCAAAAATTTTCATCCGTTAAAAAACATCAAGTGGAAAGACTAAATGTCGACTTTGCATGATTCTGCTCTCACTATTACTTTTGAGTTTTTTAAATTTCTTACGCCCTAACAATAGATGTAGAGACGACGCTATACATAAAGATGAGGATTCCTTTTTATTTTAAGACTATTTCTATTCGAAATGTGTTTCATGATTAACATGTCAAGCTGTGTCATAAACTGCATGAACTGTTTGAACTTCCACAAGGCCTTTTGACACTTGACTATGTGGTTCATGCATCAGTCATTAGAATTGATGTCAGTATTGATGTTTACTGCTTTACACGTTTGTCTGTCTTATGGAACAAACCAATGTTACACCGTGTACATGGTCAATCCTTGTGAAGTGTGCATACCACTTACGCCTACGTGCACACAAATCTATCTATACATCTATACTGTCAGGTAAACCGGAATTTAAGCTGTACATAGCAGTACCCCTAAGAACTAGTAATAAGGGTCACAAACTGGAAAGACACACATGGTAAATACTAAAGCCTACTTCAATATTACAAATCACTTTGTTCATAAAAACTGCAAAAGGGAAAAAAGTAAGAACTGAGGAGATGACAATCTCTGTTGTAATGTAAATTGATACATAATATCAATGAGGGTGTGTTTGAAAGTGTTAACAGGTGATGTTGTATGTGTGTAAATGAGAGAGCGTGTATTTCCTTGCATGTATGCGTGGGTGGGTGTATATACTGGCATGCACATTGCCAGAGTATTTTATGTACACTAATGTATCTTGTAAAAAACTATATCAAAATACGATATAAGACTTAAGTATATGCTTGTAAATTAGTCATCAGTGAGTCAGGTCAAGTTTGCGTTGAGAGAAGGCTTCAATGCTTGCCAGCGAATCTGTATTTCTTAGTTAAAGCTATACAGTCTGTGTTGTTATGCCTTTGTAAGATATCCCACTTAAATCTATGAAAAAAATTAACTTACATGGTGAAATGATTTTTCCTGTCATTGAATTTTACTTGAGCCATTAAATATTGAGTCCTTGAAGAATTAATGGATCATGTTTGTCCTTCACTGTTAATTATTGTTTGATAAGGTTTTCTAAGAGCAGTGGTGTATCAGCGAAGCAACGTGAGAGCATACTGTCATCATATTCCAATTATGACAAATACAAGCTAATGATAGACGATCGATCAAATGGGAAGTGACATGTCACCTTTTTTTCACTTCTGGAAATTAGCACTTCTGAGGAAATAATTCAACTTATGACACACGAAGAGTAGACAGGTAGAGAAGACATGCAATGATTTGTTTTTGACAGTAAAAACACAACAGATAGTTGCTAAAGTAGCATTAGTGTAAAAGACCAATGTTATTATTTTACATAAATAGCTTTGTTCTCTGAAAAGAGTTCACACCTCAGCATGCTGTCTGAGAAGATGATTCACCTAAATCTAAACTGCACTGTCAAGGTGCCAAGGTGTCGCCTAAAAAAGCAAAATCACCTAAATTTCAATGCAACAAGACTTTTTTCCATTTTGCTGCCTAATTCACAGACAAACAGACAGAGAGACTTTGAAACCAGTGGAAACAATTCCAATAGTTCAGCTGTTGTTGATCACTTGCAAATCAGCAGTTCAGACTGTACCAAGTGGCAGAATAAGACCCAGTGCAACTGTCGGATTGTATCTTCCATTTGTTTTTTATCTAATTTCTAATTTTTTAATTTTCAATTTAGTTTAAGTTAGTTTGTGGTTTTTGGTTTTAAGTTTTAAATAGTTTTGTTGTTTTTGTTATTTACTTTGAAATTATAATGGGATGTCAGGGGCAAATTTTAAGAAGATTAGAATAAGCATTGTAACAATAATACATGCATAATTTGTGATTGACTCGGAAGGATCTAGACACAAAATTTGAAGAATTTCTCTATCAATCAATCTATTACGGAAGAGAATTCTGACTTTAATCTCAGAATTCTGAGAAAACCTCTTTTTTTCTTATTTTCCAGAATTCTGAGAAAAAAGTCAGAATTCTGAGATTAAAGTAAAAAAAATTCTTTTTTCTCAGAATTCTGACAAAAAATAATTCTGATGAAAAAAGTCAGCATTCTGAGAAAAAAGTCAGAATGCTGAAAGTCAGAATGCTGAAAGTCAGAATTTCTCAGAATTCTGACTTTTTTCATCAGAATTATTTTTTCTCCGAATTCTGACTTTAATCTCAGAATTCTGAGAAAAAAGTCAGAATTCTGAGGTCAAAGTAAAAAAAAATCTTTTTTCTCAGAATTCTGTCTTTTTTCTCAGAATGCTGAGTTTTTTCTCAGAATTCTGACTTTTTTCTCAGAATTCTGGAACAGAAGAAAAAAAAGACATGCCCTTTTTTTTTTTTTCCCCAGTGGCCCTAATCGTCTTCCGTAATCTATCTTGTTAATCAATTGTTGAACAATATCTTGACAACAACCATAGGACACAGGAAAATGTGTCTAAGCTGCAATCCCATTGCATCTATTTAAGACTGTATTTCCACCAGGCATGCATTCCACCCCGTGTCACATAAAATACTGTTTGTATGATTTTTTTTAACACAGTTTGCTGAAACTGCATATAGAAGATGAAGAAAACAGTATATAAGACAGCAGAAAAAACTACTATTTCCAAATAGTCCTATTGTGAAACACCAAAGTATGATTTGAAACCATTTGAAGACAACAACGGGACTGTGTCGTGAACACACAAGTAGTTAATTTAGGTTTAGGATAAGTGAATAAAATGTATTATTGTTGTTGTTGTTGCTTTTAATACAACTTTACCGGGTGTATTTGTCTTCCATGCATCTGACCGTCCCTGTTACAAATTCATCCATCAGCCAAGTACTCATCTCTCAATCTATCCATCCATGAGAACTTTGATGCCTCAAAGGCAAACTGTAAAACAGCCTCAACAATCCCCTTGGGCTATGAATTCTACCTGAGGCCCTTCTGGCTTAATGCTTTATCCACTATACTTTCATGAATACACAAGACCTCAGAGGGGGAACCTCAGGCATACAGTACACTATTGATGCTCACAACAACAGGACATGACAGGATCTCTTGGCACTGACTCCTAACTTGTGTGACACAAAGAGTCATGTCATGTAGCTTGTAAGACTTCAAAGCCTTTTTGGACTGTGTCATCTCGTAGCATCTTCAGCATATGCTCAGTCCCCAATCTCCTTAAGAGAGCTGGCTTTGACCTGCCCCATTAGTTTTCCATGGTAATTGGCTAATAATGAGACAGTGAAAGTCCCAAGGATGTCTGCACTGTCAAAACACATACCCAACTACACAAATCTGCATTTCCAGTAATTACTGCATATTTGAACAGAAAGAACTTTGTGATCCTTACAGTGACTTGAATGCTTGCCACACACACACACACATACACCCCACACCCTCATTCCCATCTGCTAACAAGCACCAACTTATTGTAAGCCTACTTAGTTCTCAAGGTGTCATCTGTTGAAGTGTCAGGAGAACATATAGAGATTGTCAAACAGTACACTCATTTCAAATTGTAATTAAACTGGCCATCAGGTACCTAGAGGCTGTTTAGTCAACAGCAGGGTACTAATTACTATAAGATGACCTTTGGAATAATATCTGGTGAATTATTCATAGTTGAGAAAATTGCTTCGGAGACATGCCAACGACATCCAAGGGGCGTCTGAGTGTACACATACTCAAAGATTTCAGGCTGGCTATGAAAAAAAGGTCACTAGCTGGATAAAACAAGAACTTTTTCCTCTGTGAAAAAGAGGTGTCTGGAATAAAAGTATAAGGACAAAATCCAACTTTTGAAAAGAGAAGTGTTGGAGAGAGAATCCACTGGCTTATGTAAAGGTAATGTAAAGGATTTCGAAGAGAAAAGATGTCTGTCTTGGGACGCCTTAAGAATATTAACAGCAGCAACAACAAAAGCAGTGTGCTTAAAAACAGAAAAACAACTTTCTATATTATTTGTTATTTTCTACCTATGATGATCTCCAGCAGAGACATAAGGTAATTAATTTAAGCGAAAGAAATCAACAATTGTACATTTAAATTAAGAAATAAAATTAGAGACAAAAAGCAAAGCACTGTTAACATATTTCAACAGATGCATCTGCCTACGTGACAAAACCATTAAAAGCATCTCTATCATGCTGGAAATGTTTCTGTGAAGTATTCTGCACTGAGCAGATAGAGGTCTAAGATAGTTTCTTTCCCATCTCTGTTTAACCTTTAGGGACACTTTGCTGAAATTACTGCTAGGATCTCATACAGAACCCTTCACTTTATTTCTAGGTGGCATAAGTAGATAGCTCTGAATCTACAGTAAATGATTAGAAATCTGTGTGGTCCCTTTCTTTTTTCCTGTAACAGGGAAAAAAAGAAATGAATTGTCTTTTCACATGGCTAGTTCATTTTTACAGTCTCTCTATTAGTAAAGCAGAAAAAGTCACCCATGAGCACCATGACACTTTTCCTAACTTTATGGGGAAGTTCTCTGAATATTTGAATTCAATATGATCTCAGTCGAGTATTTGTGCGATGCTTTGAAAGAAGGTCAGAAACATGACTCTTTATCACCATCGCGGAGGATTCAAATGATTAGCCAAAATTTGTGGTAATTGGTAGTAATTAACAAGGACCTTGTTCTCTTGGACATTGGAGAGCTGCCGCGATGCCAGATCCCACCCTCTCCACCTGCCATTAGAGAGCAATTACTGATAGGAATCAGTAGACATTAAAGCAAGATAAAATGTGTGCAGCTGCCTGTGTGTCTTTATTTAAAATACTTGGCTCAAAAAACTTGGTCACATCTGAGAACCCACTGTGATGATTAGCATAGTTTTACAAGTTAATCCACCTATAACAATGTATTAGGAATGTACCAAAATTTGACATTTATTATTAATATTTGATATTTATTTATTCATTCATTTATTACATGTCACCCAGACTGTGCAAAATAATTTCTATAACATCCAAAGCTATATTACAAATAATACCTATAGGTCTATACCCTTTCCACTTAAAAAGAAATTACATCGACAACAGATAACCAACAATATTCTCACATGTAACCCGCAAAAACATATTTGTAGAGTCTTCCTTTGAAGACCACAAACAATTGCACTTTTTGATGCACGTATCAGCATCAGTCCACAATTTAACCCAAACAACAGAAATACATCTTTGTTTAATCTCTTTTTAGTTCTTTTTATTAAGTTAAAATACAAAAATCTCTCAAATGACTTACTTACGCTCCTGTACTGAGAAAAATCCTACGTAACTTCGATTTAGTGTTAAACATTATTTGCATTGTTTTAAAATAAACCAAATCATTAAAGTTCTTTATATGGGAGCTTAGAGACAGTGGCTCAGGGTCATCATAATAACCAGCCTTGTTAATGACCCGTGATATAAATACTGGATTTATTATTGTTTTAAAAGTCAATCCCCCCAATTCCACACAGTAAGAAAAATAAGAAAGTATAAGTGAACAATAAATTATATGGAGGGCATTATAATCCAATACATACTTAATTCTAACGTACTGTGGCTTCTTCTTCCTTGGTGCAGCATAGCTTAAATGAATGACTTTTTTCAGTGCCTGGTACTCTGTTTATTTCTGCAGAGAAACACTTTATCTGAACCCGGTATGCTTAGCATGTTATAGGGTTACCATTTAAGTTAGGAATGTTATTTGTTGTGTAAGTATTTAGCAATATGCCTACTGAGTTATATAAAATTCTGACACCCTCATAGGAGAGACGGGAATAAACGGAGGATTATTAGAATCAAAAGTCATCAGAGATCCAGGGACAAATGTGTTAAACTCTGGCTGTACAAATTTAATGGAAAGACTTGTGAAAAGGTTTGAGGTTTTTAGTTTGGAGTAAAGCGTTTCAGATCATGCAGACCACACAGCGCATACATCCACAGCTTGACTAAGCTTTTCAACTTAGTTTAAAAAAATAAAAATAATTGTATTTTTTTCCCTTAAATTGATTAATAACATCTATCGCTAGCGCTGCTTTTCTCAGGGTTGTGGCACCTAGCAGAAAAAAGATGTTTGAAGGGTTGGCTTGCCTGATAAGTAATGAAAAGAAACGAAGTTCACACTGTGCCCCTTTCGCAGTAAGGAAGTACTTTAGTGAAACTGCTTTTACTGCGAGTTCTTTGTGCATCTAAAGACAGTATCACAGGGCAGCCTGACAAGCCTGTTCGTGTTCCGCACACATGCAGCTTTCCTGCAGTTAAGGCAGCAAGTCCCTGAAGCTCTTCCTCCATGGAGTTTATTGTCAGGGTCTATCCGATGGTAGGATGCCTCTCCCTCCTCTTTGAAATCCGGAAGATCAAACAAAACAACAATGTTAACGCAGGGTGTGTTTGGGGTTTGAATATATAATCAGTTTCCAGGGTTAGATGTTTTATTTGTTGTTGCATTGCTACTGTATTACTAAACTGATAGTGAAAGCATTAATAGATTGTTATGTCTCTTTACTTTGTGTTGTATCTATCCATCTATCTATGTATCCTACCATGACATGTAATGGACTTAAAAAAGTAAAAAATACTACAGTGGGCTTGTGAAAACAGATTGCAGTAACACTAAATGTGTGTGGTATGTCGTAATTAGGGCCAAATATGCAAAAGCAATGATACAGTTTGTCCTTCCAAAACAGTATTATACTTGGCAATCAACCTTTACTTTCAAAAACATCTTTGGCACAATGGCAAGTGAAAGCATGGTGGGATGAAAGGAAAGAAGCAACAAGGAAAATCAATATAGCAATTATGCGTGCAGATAATGGACATCAAGGTGTTATTTCGAGAACCCAAAAAGGAGAGGTGACATAAAGCCGATTCGAATAGTGCAAACAATTCATTTTCTCAGATCTGGTGCTTCTGGCATATATTTAGTGTCACCTGGCTGCAAAAACCCAAATTGTATTTTTTGTTGTTTTGCCATGGCTGAAATAGCACTGTTTGGCACTATCTAATCACTAGGTTGTTCTTTATGTTTGTACACAATCACCAGCCTCTGTTAAAACTCAGTTTCCCATTATTCTTTTACTGGTTACGAAAAGCCTAAAAACACAAGCAGCAAACATGGTGATTAGATAATTGAGATTTTCGACAAAACAGTCACTCACACACAACATGCAAAGAGAGATTGGCATAGGGCAAGCGTAAAAGGAAGGACAGGGAAACCAGATAAACACACACATTTATACACCTCCGCCACTCCATGCTTTTACCTGCTCGAAAGAGGTCACCTCCAGCTCTGTCAAGCTTTGCAGGTGGGTCAGAGATCTGGATTTGATAACTGGAGGGAGTTTAGAGAGCAGACATTTGACAAGCATGACAATGCTCTGACAGCCCTCATTGCGCAATGATTAATGACTGACATCCTTGTCGCCTGTCTCATACAGAATGCAAATGCAGCACTGTGAGAAAATTAGCCTAATATGTCCTATAATTGGATGCAGGATGTATCACATAAAGCAAGAACAGGGCAGCTTCTTCTTCTTTTTTTTGCTCCTGAAACAAGGCTTTATTATTGAGAACACTACAAAGTAGGTGAGAGAGATGCTGCAGGATGATCGAAAATGACCGCCAGCAAATCCTTCTCATTTGTAGCAATTCATTGACATAGCAGTTAGTCCAGGGATGAGCAGATGCAATGTTTTGGATCTAGGCTTGAGAAGTCACTCCTGGCTCTCTCATTTCATGCATTTAATTCCCCCTGGCTGTTTGGTCAGAATTTTGCTTAGTTACAGCAAATTTATAGATTGTAACATATACTATAAATCTGTGGTGTGCAGTGATTTTTACATAAAGGCAGACAGAGACGATTTGTTACATTTAAGAATTTAACAAGGCAAACTGTATCAGATCAAAGCACACCCATTGTGCCGCTTGTCTGCACTCTACATGGACGTCCTTCCTGGCTGAAGAATTGTAAAATATTATTTCTGCAGTTAAAAAAAAAATATCTACCAAATTACCAAAACTTATTTACTATTAGGTGACAACAGCAAACGCTGGAGGAATTTATTTGTTTTATTATATTTGTTTATCTGCTTCTTTTAGCAGTAGAAGCAGTAAAACTTTAAGAAAGCAACTCACTACACATAAAACTGTATTAGTGGAAAATTGTGCATAATGTATCAAAAGTCAAAATACGCACGTTTGTAGTGGTTGTGCTGTGAGGACCACGAATCTCTTGATTTTTAAGTATAATAAAATATGTTAATGACATCAAATCAGCTGAATTAAAAGGCTTGAGCAGTGTGTGACATGATTAACTTTTAACTTCTATAGGAGGATTAAAATATTCATGAAAATTACGGTGGAGTGTTAGCAAAACAGCTGGTTAAACATATTACATTCAGTCAACCAAGTGATTTCTTATAGATGCTTACATGAAAGTGCTGCCTGAGCCTACACCTGGTCAACTCGCCTGTTTTATAAGAGCAGACACGGTGAGAGTGGCCCTCCCGTCTTTTGAATTTTGAGCATTTTAATAATACATTTATACCACAATCGGTCACATTAGAGGTAAAACACAACAGTAATATTTTCAGTATATTAGCTCTCTAACATGTTATGGAAGACTGATAGATTCAAATCACTCTTTCTTTGTGCCAGACCTATGTACAAATTATTAGAATGCCATTTTTCTAGCCTCTAGCCTGATGTACAAAGGGGTTATTTTTAAAACAAAAACATGCTAGATGTTGTCCTTGAAAACTGGAAATCTAAGGCATTTTCAAAATATTCTTTGTATGTAATGGCGAGTTACCCACCACAGGCTAAATTCAACCCATGAAATCAATTAGCCAAAGAACTTGGTGAGCGCTGAAGAAGAAATACTTTGAAAGCAGTCCTTGTATTTTGCTATATTGTTAGTCCAGTGTTACAGTAACTTATTAACATTCTATTTTTTTTTCATCAGTTCAGTTTTATTTATATAGTGCCATTTCACAACAACAGTCACCTTAAAGCACTTTAAATTGTAAGATCAAGACCATACAGTATTCAAAAGAAACACCAACAATCACACAACCCCCTGTGAGCAAGAACTCAGTGACAGTGGCAAAGAAAAACTCCCTTTTAACAGGAAGAAACTTCCTGTAGAACCAGGGTGAGCCCAGGGCATCTGCTGTGACCAATTGGGGGTCAGGGGAAAGAGGAGCAGGGAAAGAGAAACAGGACGAAAAACACATTGTGGGACAAGAGCCAGAGTTTAATAATTACTAATTATTAAAAGGAGTAGTGGTGTATAAACACCCAGGGAGTGAAAAGAGAGGAGTGAAGAATGCAAAGAGAGGGATTTTAAATTCAATTCTCTATTTAACAGAGAGCTAGTGAAGAGAAGCTAATATGGGAGAAACGGGGAAATATGGGAGTCTTTTTTTTTCTAGTCCCTGTCACATCAAAAAAATCCACTGACATTTGATTGGGCGAATCATCTGTAATATTGAGATATTCAAAGCTGCTACTGAATGAAAAACATAGTCTTGCAGAAAACGGAATAGTCACAAAATCTGTTAAATCATCTTAACAGCCTCAATTCTTTTCCTTTTTTCACACACACATGCATGTTTAGTACTCTGCGATGAATACAATTTCTTTTCACTTCTTTAAAAACTCAGGAATATTATCCATTAATTTGCTTTGATGGTTTACAATCTGGTGGAACAAAAAACAGGAGGGGCAGAAGATGATGGTGATAGTGCAAGTTAATTATTGTTCACTCATGCCCCAGTCACATGACCCTAGATATTTGTCGGTGACCACCTAACAACCACCAGTCAGAGTATACATATTTTTTATTAGTGGCTGGTGGCTGCTGGAGATCAGTCACAGCTATTGTAAAACTGAGTGCTCATTCACCATTTACTAAGGCCCAGACCAGTTAGTGACCACCTTCTAACCCAGGAAGTGCTGGTCACTAGATACAGATGTTAATTCTGCGACAGGTTAATGAGTGGATCTTGGAGGTTGCTGGCAGTCAGTAGTGCAAAATTGGTCTTCTAAAGGTATACAGGGCTTTGGTTGCTATCAGGTTGCCATGGTCACCAGTAGTTTGCAAAGGAAGATGCCGATTTGTCTGCAAGATATGTCCCAGCTGATAGTAAAACTAGTGAACATTCGTCTTCCAGGGAAAAGTTGGGCATTTTGAAATGTGTTGCACAACTTTTACTTTGAAGGTGAATGCGCTCCAATTTAGATTTGTTTTTTCAAGAAGCACAACAGTGCAGCGAGTAAATGATAATTACAGACAAGTCTGCGTCTTTCATGCAAACAGTGGGAAAACTGCTGCATGGCAATTTACTAGCAACCAAAGCAAGGAGGGGTTTTTTTCATGCAGCATTCTTTCTGAGACAGCAACAGCCAGAAACCTCCAACATGAAATACAGACTTTTCCTATCATTTGCCAGAGGGTTGGTATTTAACTGAATATCTATAAAAAAAAAAAAGAGTTTGATTAAGAGATTAACAGTGAGTGTGTGCATATGTGTGACTGTGCTTGCATGTGTATAAATAACAAGGTTCATTAACTTATATAAACTAATACAATCGCACATAAAGTCCAGGGTTCTTCAGTAAAGCTGATTCATTCCAACTTTGCGTCATACCACCTTAGTGCCTTTCTCAAGATTTGTCCTCAGTTACTTAAAAATTAGTGGTATGTGTTCAAAGTTACACTAAAAAACAACTTAAATTATCCACATTAAATTAACAATATTGTGGCAGATGTTAATTTCAAATGAAACTCTCCCTGTAATTTGGAAGATCAGAATTAGACATTAAATTGCAATCTGTGGTACCACATTTTTACTTTATATGAAGGTGAAAACAAAGGTTACTGTACTCTTTTATTACCACTGTTGATTTTGTAGTTTACTTCTTCTTTACTTCAATTGTGCTGTTTAGTGTTCATATTTCTCGAGAGACACCAAATCAGTATAATGGCACAATATGACTCACCTATGCTAACAAACAAAGCGAAAACCTCTCACTCATTTGGAGATGGGTGGACACCAAAGTCTAACACATATTGGTTAACTCCATTTTTGTAAATTCCTAAAATGCAGTATAAAAACTGTATATTCATACCTCAATAAATAAATAGTATATATTACTGTTATTTTGCAATCAAGCCATTTCAAAACAAAAATCGCTCTTTTTTTAAAATATTGTTATAATCTTACTGATGTTTTGAAGGAAGTTCAGAGCAGTTGCAACGCTGAGGACAGAACCAAGTGAATACATTTTCCAAGTGAACCGTACTCACGCCACATAAAACTAAAAATGCCAAAAGTATTAGCATTTTTGTAAAGGCCTGACATTGAGTAGGTGCTCTAGGTGCTCCTTTCCAACAGCTGGCTTCAGAGTTTAATGAATATGCATATCCATGAGTTTTGTCATTGAGTGTTTTGACGGGAAGTGCAAGTTCACTCTCCCTACTGAGGGTCACTGAGTTGTGATGCAGTGGCTTCAGACAAAAGAAAGTTCACTTCAAATAAAATATGACTATTCAGAAACAAAAACGAAATCTTTTTTTATGGAGATGCTGAATATATTTTCATAATCTTTTATTCCCATTCTACAAGCTTCTTCACTATGTCAATCTTTAGTGTTGCCATACAAATGACCCTGATATGGTTTAATTCAGCTATACAGTAATCCCTTGTTGAATGCTATACATCAAGTGAGAAAGTGCTTTAATATAAGAACTGAATCAAAAGCACAGCTACAGTACACTTTTCAGTCACTGCCAATAAAGAGCCACAGACACACATCAAACCTGACATCAAAGGACGTTATTTTATACACAAGGTATTTTTATGTTCAAAACAGAAAATCTAGCATTAATGTTTTGACAGTCATATTTTAAAAAGATTCTCAACATATTTTCCTCGGTGAAGTCGGCATTAATAATATTCTGAATGGATTATTGACGTAAGGCAATTAAGGACACCAACCAATGCCAAAAAGGCAACAACAGACAGAACACCATCGCTGCGACCTTCAATCATAATCTCTCTTTGATCGTTTTGTTTGCAATTACAGAACAAACTATGAAAACTGCTGGAATGAGGAGGGAAATAATTGTCACGCTGCGACCTGATAATGCTTTTGGGGAGAGAAGGTGGGGAAACCATGGCACCCCTCTTCTGACAGGAAATTTATTGGAAAAAAAACCAAAAAAAAACCGAGCTGCTTTTGAAGACAAAAACAATTAAAAAGACTAAGAAAAAAAAAAACAGATATGTACTGTAATGAGTTGGAAACTCCTCTATATGTGATTCCTAAAATCAGGCAAAAATGAGTTTCTCTTGTGAAGCTCCTCATTATCCTGATTGTATAATAGATATAATCAAGCAACAGTGTCCAATTAGTAGTCTATAGGCTTGCCTCCATCTAAAAAATGGAAGCCATAAATGAACAATTGACACTCTAAATGTGTTTCTCTAAAACTCTGGGGTTGCTCCCTAATCAACGAGTTATTGATGAATCCGAGGGCTTAAAAGAAAAAAAGGGCTTTGACATATATCTGTGATATGATGGAGGTTGTGGGATGTGAACAAACAGTCTTTTCCAGGTAGTTTGAGTGATTGCCTAATCCCCTGTAGCTAGATGATTGCAGAGCAAGGTCAGTTTGAAGGCTCAGACTGATTGAGTGCTGTCTATAGATGGAGGCTCGCTCAAGTCTCTGATGTCTTTAGATGGACAGCGGTTGAAGATTCACTCTGGAGTTTTTTAGCTCTTGAACCAAAACTGTCCAAACTGAATGACACTGTGTGCCAGAACATACTAACAATAAGAATATGATGAGTGTTTAATCGTTAATTTGAGGAAGCAGACTAACTTGTGACTTGTAACTTATGAACAGACTTAGTAGCAGTGCATTTTTTAATGTATTTCAAATCACATTGTTGCACTCCACCCTATCTAGAGTACTAGCTTTTAAAAAATACTTGATAACCATGCTGTCAACCTTCACTTCCATATTTTACTGTTGCCTGAAATCTGTTTGCATGGCACAGTTATCAACTATTTTTTAAATGAGTCCTGTTGCCAGCATTGTCAAGATGCATTTTGTGCATCATCGACACCAATTTATATCTCAAGCTGTCATTTTGTTACTAAACTGGGTTTTTGGTAAAATTCGACGCTTCCTGGGGCTGCAATTGGATCACCCCCTACTGCTATGTACATTCAAAATACCGAGGGAAAGCGCTGTTCTGTGTATCAAACTCCACTAGTCTGCAGCAGAAATCCTTTGTGCGGACATCTCTGTGACAGCTCCTTGGCAACTTGTGCGCCTGTGTGCCACAAGCTCCCTAAGCTGACTGTTTGGATCAAGTGGGAAGAGGCAGCAATCCCAAAGAGAACAAAATAGCAGATCCCAGCAGCTTTCACAGCCGATGCTATGAGATTTACTAGACTAGAGAGGAGGGTGTGGAAGGATGAGTTTGTGTGTGCATGAGAGAGAAAAGGAGAGAACGAGGGGGAGGGAAGTAGATGTACTTTGAAATTATTCGAAATGTCAGACAAATAAGATTCACAAGAGGCATTATGTTTCCATAACGATGATGTGGTGAAGCTTAGGTGTGGTGTCAACATGCAAATGCATAAGATAATAAAGTGGTGACATTTTTTTTTCTTTTAAAAGGCTTAGGAAATGGATGAAAGAATGTTTTTTCTCTCCTTTACCATGTGCACTTTGAAGTGTCAAGCTTGTGAATTGTGGCAAATAATGAACACACCTGTGCTCAAAGCAAATATCCACAATAAAAAAAGTATAATAGGTAAAGGAATAAAATATGTAAATGTAGTGAAAGTACTTGATTTGGTCAACTTAGCAACTATTTACTTTAAAAGTTCAATTCAGTGTGTAATTAAAACTGCCTTTTTTTCTTCTTTTACAAGAAATGAACAGTATTTTGAGATAGTCTATGATAGCTAATCTTTTATGATGGCCTGCCATGGAGGCTGAGACGCAACATGAAAAACTTCCATCTTCTGACAAAAAACAATAACAAATAAACATCCAGATATTTAACAACACTTTTGCTGTCGATCTCACGTGCTGCACAATAATGTTTAATATTTAGTATTTACTGTCATATTCTCATATATCATTGTGATCTTGTTTATTACTCTCGTTTTCTTCTGCTTGCTTTCTTTTTTCTTTCTCAACAGGTGATCCAGGTGATCGATATATGTATTTTTTGTCTGCTTATTCTGTTGGTTTTTGTTTTTTGCCCTTTTTCCCCGTCCCTCTTCTCAGGTTTTTTTCTTTCCCTCTTTCTTTCTCCACATTCTCTCCTCCAGTCAAGTCTGTCCCGTATTCAGCAAGTGAAAATAAAATAAACAATAAAAAGTTGAATCAAATGGACCATTACGGCAAGGCTGGGATGGTCCATTTGGTAAAGTAAATCCGTTGGGCATCTTTCTTCGCCTTTAGACAATAATTCTGATGGCAAAAGAACCAAACGGGACAGGTTAAAAAAGAAAAAAAAAAAAAAAAAACAAAAAAAAAACGCACTCATACATCACGTATCCAAAACTTGGATATTTTGGTTTCAAATGTGTTCATATTTCATATGTTCTGTTGTGTTTTCTTTTGTTGTTGAAGTTTTCAGTGTTCTTGCAGTTTGCATAATAAATATTCCCATTGATAAAAAAAAAAAAAAAAAAAAAAAAAAAAAAAAAAAAAAAACAACACTTTTGCAAATACAGGAGCATAAACTGACGTACGAATGAGCCAATACTAAGCGACAGACATAAAGAAGTCTATAGAGTCGTATTTTGGCTCACTTCAGGCTTTACCTTTTACCAAGCTATATCCCTGTGGTTACATATGCTATAAACCTAAGTAAAGACCAACAAATATGAAATCATCATCTTCTACTGACCAATCAAGTCTTTGGAAAATTATGTCACCATTCCTAGAAAGTCCCCTGGATGTCTGTGTGTGAATAATAGGAAGTTCTAAAGGTATTTTGTACTTTGTGCCTACAGATTTTATCTTTCTTTATCTTTTTTAAACATTATGATCCTAAAATAGTGTACGTACATATTCTTTTTTTCCAGTTTTTTATATTCATTCTATATTTGCTTTCAGACTGTTAAAGACCACCAGTGCTGCAACCCAAAAATAAAAGCTGCACATCTAAACATTAAGTTAATTAAAAACAATTATTATTCACCATATTTTCCTGTTTCTTAATGATAGAGGTCTTATAATTATAAGTCTGTTTGAACAACAGTGAGTATTTCTGCTGGCTTTTCTTCTTGATTTCAAATAGACTGAATATTATTAATATGATAGGTCTTTTCCAGTCTTACTGAAAAAACTGCTTAACGTTCACACACATATAGCCAGCTTTAATACTCTTCATTTTGACACACACTCACACCACTGCTTTGGCTGAGGTAGCTTTGTTGCTTTCAGCCTGTGTTATGTACAATTATGTATAATTCTTCCTATTTTGTAATATTATAGATTTATCTTTCTTTGCAAAAGCAGCAACCCTGCTGTCAGTAGACGTCTCCATGTTTCCGGTTATATACTGTAAATGCCATCCTGTCATGTAAACACACTTGTGACTAGGTTGGGAAACCAGACTGTAGTTTAACTTTTTGAGCTGTTGATCACCTTTGCATGTCAATTTAGCTTAATTGCCTATATTAGACAAGATGAACCCAGATTGTGGAAATGTATCCAGGGTGAGGTTATGAGTATGTTTTCACCAACAAGGTGTTTTCCAATGAACTACATATGGAGTGTGCTATTAAAAATTTTGAGGACACTGCACAAAAGCGCAGGGTAAGGCCTAAAAAACTATGGTGCATGAATAGTATCTGAAAGTCATGTCCTGAAGAAATAGGTAAGGAAAAAAACAAATACACCAAAGACCTGAGAGATGCATCTGGCCCTTCAGCTGATCCATATACTGTTTCGTTGAAGCCAAATCAGAAATGCAAGACTGGCTACCAGGAAGCAATTTTTAGGCAAGGGAAAAGGCTGCAATATGTTAAATTACACAAGAAGTGTACTAAAATCAGTGGCTGCAGGTCTTATGGAGTGATGAATCCAAATTTAAAAATTTTGATTAAAATCGTTATCAATATGTATGGAGGAGGTCAGGAGAGAAGTACAACAGTGAGTGTCTACACCTATCTGTAAAACACGACGAAGGCCCTGTCATGGTTAGGGGCTGGATTTCAGGCAGTGGTGTTGGAGATCTTGTCAAAACTGATGGAACTGTGAATGCAGACGAGTACTGTCAGAGTTTGAGCCACCATCTGGAAAGTGTCTGATTGGCAACAGCTTCGTTTTTCAGCACGGCATTGGTCCCAAACATATTGTCAGTGCAGTAAAAGCATACCTGCATAGAAAAATGCACAATGAAACACTTCCAGTCGTAGTCTTGCTTCCCCAGAGAATGGGCCTCAACGTTATTGAAGCAGTGGACAGTCATCTTGGAAAAGAACAGAATAAAAGGCAGCCACCGTTGAAAAAAGAGTTTTGAATGACCTTCAAGAAGCCTGGAGAACTATTCGTGAAGTCTGCTTAAAGAAATTACAAGTAACTTTGCCTCAGAGAATTCAGTGGTCATACTAAATATTGACTTCCAAGTTAGTTAAATTATAAAAGCTCAATTTGAGCCTTTCCGTGTATGTTTGCATCCCAAAAAACTGCATCAACTTCCCATTTCCTGAGCAAAATGAATAAAGAAAAGAGTGCTGTACAGCATGGTTGAACTTGCATTGTAGTGCAGGACTCAGATTTATCTAAAGACTCAAAACCTTCGTGAAACAAACAAACCAAAATACAACAACTAAGCTCTGAAAGTAACTCAAACAAACCTGTTCAAAATAAAAGGCAGCATGGGTGGCTGTAAGGTGGAGAAGTTTATGAATCCTCTATCCAGATGGCAGCCCTATGTTGGCTTGGCTCCCTATGAAGCTTGCAGCAAATCATGTCTGAGCTGTGGAGTGCTGCTCCGATCAAAGCACCTTTTATACTGTCCCTCACTCCTTAGTAAAACACACTATGCAGACCTTCTTATAAAAACAAAGAGAAACACATCAGCACCACATAACAGCACAGAAATTCAACAGCAGTCACAACACTAAAGGTTAGAAAACATTTTTTGCCATTTGACCCCCAAATTCACATTTTAAATAAAAGATTATGTTTTTAGCTCACACAGCTTCGTTTACATTTTTTAAAAATCATAAGCATAATCACGTAAAACACCCCAAACCTCCTTCAGGTATGAGCTCTCTTACACTGATTCTTAGGCAACCGAGCCTTAAAGAAACGGGCAAAATTGGTTCCAGTTGGCCGGATACTACACATCATTTAATATATTCCAGTCTATTACCACTTTTGTTCTGACACCTCATTCTTTTCCACCAATATATGAGAGGGTCATTCAATAGCTGACACCTCTCTTCCATACCGTAGTCACATCTCTGTTGCTTTTTGAGCATGTGTCACAGCTGAGAGGCTTGAATTTCAAGAGATAGATTTGCTGACAGAGACATACCATCACTCCTTGCAGTGAGGCTAACACAGGAAATGCTTCACTGTAGAGGTGCAGTAGCCTTGTCACTTTAATCTGAGGTAATTGATCACGGCAGACAACAGCTGATGTGTGCAAGTCAATTGTAAGGGACAAAAGGATGCTGCTTATTCAGATAAAAGATCTCTAGCATTTCACCAGTCACTCCCATTGATAGGTTGATAGCATGATTGACAGCAAATCAACCTGGCAGAAAATACGTTTAAATGTTGGACAAACATAACTGTAGATATCGTGCATCATTTGTGACTGCATAACATTTCCTCATTAAAGCATGCAATCCCTAACCAGACACTAGACAGCCTTTGGAGAGTCATTTAACTGTCAGAGTGCAGGTGCACAGGGAAAACCATTCAGAATTTAAAAAAAACAACAACACACATACCCTGGGACTTCTCAAATGCCACTTAGCATTCAAGGACTTTGTGATTCATTAGTAGCCCAGCAGACTGGTTAGATAGAAGCATCTGTTATCTGGTTCCAGTCCTTATGCCATCAATGTCACAAATAATCACATACAACAGGCGGCTTGCAGCAACAGGTCCTTCAACATCCAGTAGCCTTGTGCATTGCATTATACTATTCTGGACTATTTTTATACAGACCTTATTGGTGTTTATTTAAATGACAGTGAAACATTTTCCTCTCTGTTATTTTTTTATTTTTAGCTTTAATTTTTAAAGCTAAATATATAAGTACACCTATTAGAAGGAACTTTGTTTCACTTCTCATTGGACTGCAACTCAAACTGTCACTGACAAAGTTGCCATCAGTTAATCAGGATCTGTTCTACACTTAATTAGCTGGTGGATGTTTGCTGAACATGACCAGCCGTTATACACTAGTCACTTTAGGTTTCAAACGAAGATTTAACCGATAACTGCTCAATACAACAAAAGGAAAAGAAAGAAAAAGAAATAAGAGCTGCATTATTTGTGTCCCTCAAACCCCCAGTGCTATTGGAGGGGAACAATAGCAAAAAGAAAAATGAGAAAATTGTGAGCAAAAAATAGCATAAAACATCAAGTCAGAGTTTGGAAAATTAATAAGAGGCTTTTATTTTGCTAGGTTAAAGACATTAAAAATAGACCAAAGTGTATCAGCTTGCACCTTCTTCAGGGTGTAGAGAACCCTGTAGAGAATACTGGAGGTGCAAACTCACTCAAAAAAAAAAAGCCCAGTTAAAAAAGGCCTTTTATTACCTTTTCTGGCTGGAGTTGAATATTTCTGTGTGCTTTTTTGGTGATAATCCTCATACTTTTTCTTTATGAAATTATATTTTAGTAGCTGTCTTTTAATTAATGATTAGATACAATCTGTGTATGCAAACCCTTAAAAGCTAGATGTAACATTACAACTTTATCTTTTTTGAGCTTCTATCTCTTTTGGAAGTATTTGCCCCAATACACAGCATGTTACACAACACCACGTCTGACAATGATAACACTAGAATTTGCAGAATTACAACCAAATATAATATGAATCCACACATTGCTGCTCATTCTCCATGACAACCAATTATGTATTGAACTACAAAACTACAAATTAGGATATGGCAACGTGTTTTGAACCGCCTGTTTATTGGTTATTGATTCCTCGGTCTCTATGTGGATGGTAGGGTCAAAACAGGAGGTGGGGGGTTTCTGACCCATTTCAACATGCCTTTTTTCGCTGAGAAGAAACACCATAATTACCGGAGGCTGTGAACTTGACAGTTGTTCTGTTTGAATTGTGGAAATGATAGAAGTGAGGATGGAAGAGCAAAGCCTCCTGTGGACATAATCACACTCTTGTAACTTAAAAATTATTGTGAGAACACACAACGGGCAACATGTGGTGAGGAATGGACAGCTCTTCTAAAATGGGAAGTAGGATTCTATTTTTACATAAGAGGATCATCATTATTGCTGAAGCCTTTTAGCCACTTTCTCTTCTGCACAAAAGAAAGGACAATGCTTCGGGGTAATCTGTAAAATTGATTCAATTTAAATTAAATGTTGAAATATTCTGTTCTGTTAACTTTATTTTTAAACAAGAGGACCGTTTTTTTTTTTCTTAGTTTCCAATTAATCTTTTTTTTTTTTTTTCAGATCTCATGCTCCTATTCTTGTACTACTTCGACTGTGTTTACAACTGCTAAGTGCCATGTCAGTCAAGAAGCAAACTGTTCCACTTACGTCCATGGCTTTGCTTCACAGACACCCCCTCATCAGTCATAATTCGTGATATCAGAATTAAACATCTGGTGGTCCGCCCATCCAAGCTGTTTTCAGTGTTTTTGATGTTTCGCTTCAAGTATCTTGTATCATGTACGCAGCTTAGACACACCTTACCAGCTGATGCTTCTCTCAGAATCTCTTTGTTTTCCTTTTTTCCCCCCTCTGATCCATATGGTTACAATACAACTGGAATTTACTGACACATATAATTTCCCTATCATTGTTGTAGTTTAATTTTTTTTGATATTTGCTTTAGCCCGATATTACTGTAAATCTCGACAGGAGCGATGCTCATTTGTTTGTGGGTTTTATTTTCCTTGTTTTCTCACTCATTTTTAAATATGAACCAAAAATTAATCAGAAGTATTATAAATCCTACTTTCTGCAGGAGAATGAAGACAATGAACATAACTGCACAAAAAGACACATTAAAGGCTATGGGGCAAGATCTGATTTCCCAGATTTAAATTGCCGTGGACACAATAGCAATTTCATGGTTGTTCAAGTTGAGACGGTGCAAGAGATCTCTCAGGCTTGTCGACCTTTATCTCAGCAAACATCAGAATCCCTATACAAAAAAGCAGAAAATGAGCTATTGATTTTCCTTTTTTCTTTTGCCCCCTCACTTTCTCATCCCCCTCCGGTATTGTCATTCAATTCTCTAAATGAAGGTCAACATTGGTTTCCTTGTCACTGCCACGGAGACGTGGCAGAAATATAGCAATCTGTGTTTTTTGAAAGAAAAGGGTCTTTCAAAATAGGAAGGGGTTGCTTTTGTCTGTAGAGTTTAATTGGCTCAATAAAACTTCTCTTTAGAGCACAACAGTTTTCAATATGTGCAAGATGTGCGCACACACCATATGAGCAGCATGCCTGCATACAGGGAAAAAAGAGGAACTTTCAAAGTAAACCAGTGAACTAATCGGTGAAGAAGAAGAAGTCACTGAAGACAAAATAAAGGTTTAGATTCATGATTAATCTAAAGAAATAATGTCTGGCAATGTCAAAGCTGGAAACAGTCAAATCATTTTGTACACTGGTGTTAATTAGTCAGGCTATTTTCTATAGACTATCTCTCTTAAATCTATGTCTTTGGAAATGCCTTTATATACGAAACTGCCCCAGGAAATACGGATAGCACTAAAAATCAATTATAAACCTCTATATTCATAAGCCATTACGTGTATCTGGAGTTACTCTCCCAGCAGAGGCTCTCTAAGATGAAATCCTTGTTACCTGTCTTGTGTCATGTTGTGCATGTAATCATCTTAGCATCTTTGCTATCTAATATCACTTGAAAGAAAAGAACAAAATCTGATGTTTTCTCACACTCGTTCGTACCCACAGTGCAACCCAAACCACAACATCCTGTTTCATTTTACCCGAGATTGTTTTTTTGTCATCTGATAGGCGGTGGCAAGTGCTCCTGTCATGTTGTTAGGTACATCAGTGGGATCAAATGCTTCCTTAAATCTGCAGTGACATCAGTGCATTTGACTTGGCATGCCTCTCTCATCTCAATTCATCACCTCCCCAAGGTGAACGCGCTATCTTGCCAAATCCAACTCAGCGTACAGTACAGAAGCCTTTTTTGCATATTCCTCACACTTGTTTATGGTTTAGTGAGCAGGTCACTTCCCCTGCTTGCTTGAACAGCTGCTTCAGTGATGACCCCCCTCTTCCGAACAGGGCTTGGAAGACTACTTGTGTGCTGCTCCCTGTCAAGTTCTCCTTTGCTTGTGAGGCCTGCAGGTGACCTCACGCACAGCATTTACTAGGGCCATATGAATAATTTATCCTTTGAATTTAGCCCAACTCTGACATTTCGATGTTTGATGCCCACAGGCTTTGGCTTTAACAATATAGATAGTGCTCCTTTCCTCTGTGCACCATCAGATAGAGTCTCAAAGCACAGCCAGTGCGCTCTGTATCAAAACCATGGATATCAGGCTTGCTGCATGTTCCACACTCTGGATTCCTCTATTATATTAACTCTTACTGCAGTATCTCTCTCTATACAATGGAATTCTGTATAGGATTCAAACATTTGGAGTGAAAATATTGTGCCTTATCCGTGGGAAGACAAGATAAGACCGATGTTTTATAATTACCATAGGGCAACTTTAAAAGAACCAAAAAGCAAAATAACACATCTAGGAGGAATATTGATAAAAAACAAACAAACAAACAAACAAATAGAGCAAAGCAGATAATTTAAACATCAGGTACACAAAAAAAGCAAAACAGACTCTAAAGAACTGACTCTGGATAGGTATGTATAAATTCTCTGAATCTGAGTCTGGCTAAATATGCAATAAGAGAAGAAAGAGCAGCGGTAGTTAAAGCAGAAATAAATCAAGAATTAAGAAGGAGCTGTCTGAGGTGGAAAGGTGGGTGACTGTGGCTCAGGTAGTAGCCTGTTTGTTGGTGATTCAGTTCAGCTCCTCCCGATCCTCATGCTCAAGTGTCCTTGAGCAAGACACTGAATCCAAAGTTGATCCTGATGAGCACCAAGCACCACACATGACAGCTGTGTGTAAGTAGGAGGTAAAAACTTCTATTTCTTTCAATGCAGTCTTTATTTAAACCGCTCAGCCCGTCTTTACAGCCGTAAACTGAAGTGCCCTGGGCTCAGTCGCTGGATTAAACATGAAGAGTAGTCTGTTCCATATACAGTACCTCTCTTTTAAACTGCACTGCCCTCAGTCATACAATGTCTCTTTTTTGTTGACTCAGACTCGTATGGTGGTGTACACACACAGGTACTCGTTGGTCTGCAGCACCTTCACTTCTTCACCCTGAATGATGACATGTGTCAGTAGCTTCTCAGTCTGTCGGAAATCCACCACCAACCCCTTGATCTTACTGACATTTAGCTGCAGATGGTTCTCCTTACTCCACCAGACACCCACTATAACGAAATCATCAAAGAATTGCCGGAGGCTGCAAGATTCAGAACTGAACCTGAAGTCGAAAGTGCAACTAGAAAATCGTGAAGGAAAGTGATCCTTTTATATTTATGTGGGTAGTATTTGTTTCCTCGATGATCTCTACAGCTAAATGCAAATAAGACTGCCAATTAAAGTGCAACAGTGCACTGCAGATATTGCACTGTAAATTACCAATCTTTCTATCTTCGTCACAAAACTGCATTACTAATAATTTTTCAGTTATTTTCTTAATGTTTCTGACATTACTGTGGGAATGGTAACAAACATTTTTATGATGAATGATTAAATTCATCTGAAGATGGATAAATAAGATTGTCCAACGACAAGGGTACACGCTGCTTTTATATAAAGTGGCAGAACTAAACACATTTTCATCAGACTTATAAAGTTTTACAGTATATACTTTTCTACTCCCAAGTCTAGCTCTAAATGAATATAGAAGAGATACCCTTAAATGTGTTTACATTCAAATAGTTGTGCATGCTGTACTACTCATCAGGCCTGTCAGTGACAAGAACAGCAATGAAAAATTAGAATTCAACCAGCCATCTCATAGTTTGACTTCTCTAATTATGCGCTAACAATATACAAAGTGATCTATAGTGCCACATTATATGGACAAAGGTAGTGGATCACCCACACACTACATCTATAGGAGGTGTTCGGCCGTGGAAACCATGCTATAAGGCTCCTGGTCAACAATTTGAATGCCAGTGCTAATGCTAGAAGAGGTTTGGGACTCAATTACAGATTGTTGGTGATTTTTACACACTATGCAACTTCATAACATTACAGAGTCTGCTCTTTTATGGCTGAGTTTCTGTGCTCCTAAACATGACCCCTTACAGTACCCCTCAATATCACTTACAGTTGATCATGAAATATCTAGGAGGGAAGAAATTTAACAAATTGACATTGCAATTGTGGGATCCTAATACAACACCATGCTCCAATGCAGTATGATCAAGACATTCTTTCACAAATTTTTGTAAAGACCTACTATATGGCTAGGTGCTTCATTTTACACATCTATCGTAATGGGACCTAAAACTCCTGAACTAGATGTGGCCCAATACTTTTGTCCATATAGTGTGTCTGTAAAGTGTAAAATTAATGGTAAATTAACTATTATTTTCAGAAAGATGATCACAGATTACAATTATTCATTGTGCTTCTACCAAAACAGGCTCACTGATTATTATACATTACTTGTGCAAAGTCTTGACGCAACCCTTATTTCTTTCTATTTTTCTTCCAAGGCAAAAAGGTACAATAATTACATGTTATTGTAAGAAATTGCCATCTTTAAAACAGTGTCGAGGTTCTGTCATGGTTTGTGGTGGTATTTCAGCCAGTGGTGTTGAGGATCTTGTCATGGATCCAGAAAAGTACTGCCAGATTTTAATCCACCACGCAATAATATCTGTAAAGTGTCTTATTGGCACCAGCTTAATTTTTCGGCATGGCAGTGATCCAAAATACACTGCAGTAAAAGCATACCTGCATAGAAAACCACACATAGACTGGCTTCCCTAGAGCCCAGACCCCAACATCAATGTGGGATCGTCTTGCAAGAGAGGAAAACAAAAGTAGCCAACATCCAAAGAAAGATTTTGGAATGTCCTTCAAGAAGACTGGAGAATTTACAAGAAATTACAAGAAAGCTTGCCAAAGAGAGTTCAAGCTGTGTTGAAGAATAATTGTGGTCATACAAAATATTAACTTTCAAGCTTGTTGCAGTTTTAGAAATTCTACTTTTGGTTTGTGTGTTGTATTTCCTTTTGTGTTTGTGCATGTTTCAATTAATTGCTGTACCTCTTTTCCATTTCCACTTCTTGTCTGCTGTTCCCCTTTTGCAGACGACATCAGAACTTAAATTCTGTTTTCTGTGCGCTTTGTGCATCTTTTCAAAGTTTGAATGTAGCTTGGTTCAAAAAACATGTGACTGAATACTTCAACCAAAATATGGCAGAAATAAACACACTTCATTACTAGTCTTTTTTTTTTTTTTTACGTGTACTTCACCTTGCAAAACTAGATGATTTTTATCAATCACAAATTCCCATTACATACCCAATCTACCCTCTCATACAAAGATAGAATTTGATCGACTGCTTGCCACCTCTTAAACTAGCAGGCAATTGGGTGATAAAATGAAGTTCAGTTTGCTTCAAGTATCTGCCTTGCATCAATAGCAGGCGGCCCCTGACAGGCTCACATGGATTCTTTTCTTCTGTGTTCTTTATATCTAATAAAACTCCCCCTCAGTTTACTTTCTGAAAAGACTTTGAGGGACATTTTCGAAAATGTTGGGCTCTGGCATTTTCTCAGATCCCCCACCACCACTATCTCCCGGTCCCCCCAAGGACGTCTTCTCCTGCTGCCAGGACCTGTCAGGCAGGAGCATCTCAAAGTAAAAGGGTGAGAGGACACCAATTAGAAAGCCATCCTCAGCCAAGAGAGCCAGTGGCACAGCTTGCCACAGGAAGTGGGATGTCTGACTTCCTGCATGGGGTCACAGCTGTTTGCGGGGAGGTTACCGCTACAAGCCAATACGCGGTACAGTTTAGTGTCTGATGAGGCAGCCCTCATTTGAATAGCAAAGAACCATCTCAATGTCACCAATAAATTTACATGATTTCTGTCTTGCTACAGCTGGGATCAGAGTGGGGACTTTGCTGAAATTAGGAGAGCATGACAATGTCAAAAGAGCGGGACCAGTTCATTTCAAGTTGGCTAGTTTTGAGGTAAGGATTAATATGTCGTTTATATATAGTGTATAGTAACACAAAAATGCAATTACTATTGTTTCAACACAAGCATAGCATGTGGTGTACCTACAGAGTATCTATTATGCCTGTAAAGTGAGAAATATTTAACTTAAAAAGCATTAACTTTGGTGTAGAGTGAATGAGAAGGAGGAGATAGTGTCCACAGAATTAATGAAAATTTTGCAATAACATGGTATATGCACTCTTTTGTGAGGGAATTTTTTTAAATATAAGCAACAAATAGGTGCTTATAATAATGCAGCTTATTTAAAGTAAATTCAAGTGCTTGAAAAGAAGGTCTTTTTGGTATGTGAAGATGTTTCACCTCTCATCCACAGAGTTTCTTCACTTTTAAAACAACCAACAGAGAGTCCCAGGTATTTAACCCCTTATGAGGGTTGCCCCCTTGGAGGTGGTCGTGAGAGTTACTGACCCACTATTAGTCATGTAAGTTGTCACATGAGGCAAGTTTACATGAAACCCACACACACAGACCAGTACTTACTCTTTAATTCCCACCACCCACGACACAAACTCGGGGCAATCATGACCTAGCACCACCCGACAGAGACTACCAGGACCTGGGTGACTGAGAATCTGAATAGTCCTATTTAAATTACATACATGTACTGGAAATATTGTTCACTGATGCTGCAAACATTATAAAAATGCACTTTCTCTAAAATATTATTTGTGTGAGTAGTTCTCTATGGTGGTAATAATCCCAGTGATTCTATTTCAAAGCAGACGAGAAGTTTCTAAAATAACAGATGCTTAATTTTAGAAAGAACCTCCTTCAACATGAGAGTAATCAGAATCACAGTCTCAAGGCGGCTTCTCTACGGCATAAGAGAATCTCTTATCTTTACCTGAGTTGGTGAACAACTGGAAGCGTGGCAGAGATGAGATCCTGTGATTGGCTCCTGCTATGAGCAGCTGTCTAGAATGCCCATATTTGGTCTCAACCCAATTACATCCTCTGATCCCCAGTCACTGGGCTGATGCAGTCAGAACCATTAATCTCCCTGGCTGAGTACTACGCCATGTGTTAACAGCCAAGAAAACCCCAACCCCCATTTCACTGCCAAGCCCCACCACCAAGGTTGAAAGTCATGCCAGTCATATTGACTTTTCTGACTCTTATATTCCCTTGGGCTCATCAAGATTATGGGCGAACCTATGATGACTGTAAAAAAACATAATGTACAGTACAAAGAAAACATTTCATTCAGCCCTGTCAGCCTTATATTAACGGACCAAAGTTCAAACAGGGGTTACAGCATGTGCTTTCAGAGTGTAGCAGGTGATCTGTGATGGAGAAGGAAGAAGGGAAAAACAAACACTTTGAATCTGGGATGTTAACAACAAAATACCTTGGAGCTGTGTCAGAAACCAATTCCAGCAAATCATTTTCAAAAGGGACAGTAGTAAACAGTAGGCAGTTTTTTGCAACTGCCTATTTCAGAGAAACGAAAGGCACCTTTAGCTCATGGTCTACAAATGGCTCTCTGGACAAAGAGAAAAAAGAACAAAAGAAACCAAAGCATTTTTCTCTTTACTTTTGCTTCTACAAATCTTCTATTTCAAAGACTAAGAAAACCTTTGATTTTAGCTTTTGGCTGTCTGTATCTAAAGCAACCAATAAAAACAAATCTATCAGATTCATTGTTTTGACCACTGATTGGTTTGTATTAACAGTCTTAACGAGGGACTAGAAAGTAAGGCTAATGTAAAATTAGAAGAAGTGGTTTAATCAGGGTCTGAATTACATGGACTCTGAGTTCCAGTTTGGTGAGCTCTTTTTGTTCACAAAGATTAAGGGAGGAGTCAGGCAGGCCCCCATTGTTCCTTTGAGAAAAGAAACTCATTTGCTTTCAAAGATAAATGTCTTTCGAGCATAAATCATGTCTCCTAATCCCTTTACCAATGACACATAATACAAACTGTGTCTCATTCACAGATGAGACAAAAGAGACGCAGAGTTTGTAGCACTGTCCTTCCTGCTGAGGACATTCCCCTAAGATTGTAAGATTAACATTGATTACATCATGTATATTCATCTATCTGCATGCTGAATAGACCTATATGGAAAAGAAAAACTCATATAAGATATAAACATTTAAGAAGTGAGGAATATAGGAATCCTTAATTTTTTCTATTATTTTTATATTTCTCATGGGAACACTTAGAACTTTTTTAT